>NC_135804.1:116266791-117466791 GCF_964213995.1 Mustelus asterias | reverse complement strand
AGACGTTCCACCCTCGAGAACTTGCCAGTCCATCTAAATAACCAGCTGCTCGAGCAGTGCCGGCTGTGCCAGAACTCTGTACTGGGCACTGCTGGGACTGCAAGTAGGCATCCATTGATAGATTCTGGACCCAAGTAAGTCCCAGGCTTTTTGGGAGGAAAAGGGTCACCCTACGTAGGGGGATGAGGTGGGTTAGTGCGGAGGGTGGTGCATTAGTGAGGCCAGGCGAGGAGGGACAAAAGGTGGGGGAGGGGGAATGACATCTTTGGGGGTAGTGGGAGGCCCTGAATTCATAGGTCATCCCATGATTAAAGTGCCTTTCCTTCCTTTCAGCCTTTTCAAAGAGCATTTTTTAAAAATAGCTTTGTACTCTGGCCCAACTGCCTGTGCCCAATTTTCAGTGCAAGCTGATTAAGGCTGTTAAATGCTATTTAATTGGGCAGTTAAGCGCTTCAATTGGCCTGAAGCTAGGAGCCCTAATGGGTGCCTACCCTCTACTGCTACCCTCTGTCTTCTACGATCAAGCCAGTTCTGTATCCACCTTGCCAGCTCACCTCTGATCCCATGTGACTTCACCTTCTACACCAGTCTGCCATGAGGGACCTTGTCAAAGGCCTTACTGAAGTCCACGTAGAGAACATCCACTGTCCTACACTCGTCAATCAATAACTTGCCAGACAGCCTGTAGAGGGTGGTATTGCGCATGTGCAGATCCCTGGTTCTGCACAGACACATTAGCAGTAGTAGGGGTCTGACAGGGAGAGAGCTGTCAGGCCCCTGCTACTGCAGGCAACCTCAACTAGCTCACCTCCACAATCGCAGGGGCTCATGGCCCAAGCTGCAGCACCTGCCAACCCGCCCCCCATCGCCCAGACCGATCATGGCCTCCTATTTTTGTCCCTCATTGATCAGGGACCCCCTCCTTCCCCCACTGATCGTAGACCCCTCTCCCTCCCCCAGCGACTGCATGCAGAGAGGCAGCAAGCCCCCTCTCCCCACAGGCCCCGCCCCCCATTGGACCCACCCCACAGCCCCGCTACATGCCCTTCCCCATTGGCCTTACCCCTGGAACTGCACCCACAACCCCCCCCCCACCCCCCCATAGGCCCTGCTCCCCATTGACTCCACCCCCTAGCACTGCCTTGTGGGCATTGCCCAAATGCTAGGCTGGCATTGCCAAGGTTCCAGGGTGGCACTGCCAGTCTGGCACTGCCCAAGGGGCACCCCCACCTTGCACTCGGCCTCCCAGGGGGCCTCAATGGTCTCTGGTTCCACTGGCGAGGCCAGCTTGTTCCCTTATCATGGGGAGTCGGTGTTTTCCTTGCTGGAGAGAACTCCTCCCTGCGAGGCCATAAAGGCAAGCGGGCCAGGATGATTGAGTGCCGGGCTCGCTAAACACATGGAAATGAACCAACACATAGATTTAAATAAATCAATCAGCCTCTCGCCCACTTCTGGAGAGAGCCTGACCGCACTGGAAATCCGGCTGTCCTAAAATCGTGCTGGTCGCGAAAACCGGCATCATTCGCGCTGGCAGCTTTCCGCCTGATTTTACGGCATTCTGTCAAATTCCGCCCATAGTCTCATGTTCTGATTTATTCTCACATTCTTTCACACAAACTCACACAGCCGTTCTGTTAAAAGAGACGATATAAATTTAACAGAACCTTTGATAGTTGTCCTCTGGCTTATCCTTCATAATTTGAAAAAAAAAGCTTTGTGCAGAAACTGCTTGTAAATTCAGTCAGTCCTATTGATTGAATGGTATGGACACAACTTGAGATATTAAACTTGTTCAAACGGCACAATCCAGATTCATCTCGTATAATCACAGCTCAGAAGAGGTTGTGGCCTTCGAGTCAAAATGACACTTTTAACATTAGCAATACCTATCACAACGCTCACTAGGAGTGTAATAGGGAATGCAGATGCTTTAGTTTTTAATGAAACATGCATCCCGTCGATTGAGATTTATAGATAATAGCTATGCTTGAATGCTGTAACTAAACACACAAGGAACCCAAATCAATTGGACAAATCTTGTTTAAAGGGTAACTAGCGATTGATACCAGTGGACCATCTGACTCTAAGACTAAAGTTAAAACTCCTTTTTCAGTACATGTGCATGTAAATAACTGACACATTTATTTAGCACGTTCGATATAACAGGCAATCAATTCCTTGCACTTTCCCTCCTGCCCCTCTATGTCTACTAATTTACCTGATTCATTTACTCTCAACTTGCAAATGTTTTCTCTATTTTACAAGTTCACATTCACAGGCTTTTGCAGAAAATCATAATTTTCTAAGTTCAAGTGAAATGTAAGCATAAAATAACGATGGGTCAGAAAATCATTTGTGTTTGCTGAACGTGCTTTCTTGTCCTGTTGTCTGTTGCATTCTTGACTGTCTGAAACATGCACCAGAGATGTAAAAGCTAAAGAAAGCATATGACTGTGATCGATTTGAAGAAGTGCTGTTCCATTCAGAGCAAAGAAATAAATCAAAGTACTTCTGTGTAAAAACAGACTTGCTTGAACAGAGAAAAGTATTACATTATAGAGAATGCCAACAACATTATCTCATATGACCACACTGACTCTGTTGACATTGAAATGAAAACCTTATGTGGATCATTCTTCTTTGTTATCTGTGCCGTACATATATTTGCAGAACATGCTAAATTACTACTAATCAGTTTAATTCTTTTTAAATCAAACTACATGCATTGCACAATGAGGTCAACGGTGATTAGTAAAATACTCACGATCTTAATGTGAGTCTCACTCACGGCAATGAATCTTGTATCCACTCACAAAAGTCCGTTCTTATGATGTGCAACCTGGTCATTAGGAATCTGAGCATGCCACCATTGTGTTCCATTGCTAACCCAGACTGTCAGCTCACGATATGAATTAGGGTTGTTACCAGATGGACTGAAGTTGCCATCGCAACTTTGTGAACTTAATAGCCCAGATCCTGTGGCCCCAATAACTGAGAAATTTGCCTCTGTTTCGGGCCACAGCGGCGCGGCAATTTCTGGGGAGCCCACTTACACTCAACTCTGGATGAAACAATATACCTGAATGGGCTCCAGAGGAACCTATGTAATAGTTCAGCTAGGACCTGTCAGGATGAAAATTTGGGCTGATTGCCCTGTACTTAGTCTGTTTTCTCATTGATTTATTCAGGGCTGCTTCAAACAGGTATACAACCTGCTCATGAGCACGGTGCTTTAAATCAGTAGGAGTATGAAAACAATGCCAGTATCCTCAACAGCCCTGGCAACAATCCCCTTCCCCCAACATCACCATAACCCCTCTCCATCAATTCTGCTCCCACCAACATCTCCCCCTGCCACCACCACCAAAATCCCAGCTCTGCTATCCTCTAACAGCCTGGTACACCCGGCCACTCTCAGTTCCTTAAGATCTGCCCCCGCATTGCACACCTGGCTATTCAGCACTTCTTTCTCCCCCAGCTTTGGGTGTGTCTTGGGGAGCTGCAATTAAAAACTAAACAAATAAGAGACTGAAAATGATTGAAAACTGCTTACGAGCAATCTGCAGATGGGCCATTAATTCTGAGATTGTCACTAAGTAAGAGAATATCTGTATCTCATGACGTTAGGGAGTTGTGGCTTTGCTCGGAGTTATCCCTCAGTGTGGAAGTTAAAATGCTCAGATTAAAAATAAATCATGCCTTCTCTGTAACAGCTTGTGAAAATGTTATTAGTTGCAGACCTTCAAGGGAGCCTGTCTGCTTTAGACTAATCTTCTCTTGCCTAGGCCTCAAAACATTCGGCTTTTTGACCTTCACTGGAGGGTGAACAAGACCAGATTTTTTCCATAACAAATACCAAAGGTGAGATATGGGGATATGCTATGCAAATGAAGGATTAGCAGAAGTAAATTCTCGAATGAAAAAGGGCAAAAAGCAAGGATTTAATTGGCAAATATGTATGTCAATGAAAGATGTGAAACATCTCTTGTTCCTCATTTGCTGTAATCGACTATAACTACTGAGTTGTTTCTCTGTAATGTCAGAACCACTGTAGCCATTTTGATGGAAGGAGGGGAGTTCTCCTTGTGCACAAATAATTAAAGACCTTTCATTGGATGCATGGTGTCCAGTGCTGTTTGTATTAAGAGTCGACAAAGTGTGTCTAAGGTTGCTGGTACTCAAGGATCTCTGACATCAGCATGGGATCTCGCCACTCACTTCTCAGATAGATCCATGCTGCAGCTGGGAGCATAAGTTCCCACTGCACCTACCAATAAAAATGGGGACATGGTTTTACATGCGCCCGCACTTTGCCATTGGCCACAAGATTCTGAACAGAACAAAGCAATTGTGTTTTATTCCTTTTGTTCAATTTTTATATAAAGAGTCAGCCACATTTCTGTGGGTCTGGAGTCACATATAGGCCAGGCCAGTTAAGCATGATAGATTCCCTTCCCTGAAGGGCATTAATGAACGAGATGGCTTTTTAATGACAATTAGTGACAGTTTGATTGTTGCTAGGTTTATACTCCAGATTTATTAATTGGATTTAAATTTCACCAGCTTCTGTGGTGGGATTTGAATCTGTATCCCTGTAGTTTTGCCACAACAATGTCACCCCCTAAATATAGATTTAGAAGCACAGTTTAGGGTTGAATGAAGCACCAAGTTTAGTTATGATAGTGTTCATGGAAGGTGAAAAGAGGCATTAATAAGGGTCCTGATTTTATGCTGGAGACTAATAGCAATATGTCAAGCGATAGATTTTTATTACATAATATTTGAACATTCTAAGATTAGAGGCAATTTTAGAGATTAGAGATATTTTATTAACCCCCCCCCCCCCCCCCCACCCACATTCCCCACAGTCCTGCAGTGCTGAAGCTTTCAAGGATTTATCCATTTCCCTTTCGAAAGTTACTGATGAAGTTCCTTGCTCCACACTTTCAAAGAGAACTTCTCAGTTCAGAACAACTAGTCCAGTCTTAGTTCAAAGTCACTTGATTACAAACTAAAGCTACTTCATGAGTAACTAAATTACTACTGCCCTCTCCTTTGATTGGTTCTTTCCTCCAGTTGTATTTTTTCAGCGTAGATAAGGTTTATTTTATAAAGTTTCACTGTAGAGCAAAATGGATACGGTATAAACATTCACTCTTAATTTCTGACCAGGAGTTACTTGTTGTTTCGCCATTTGATTGGATCTCTAAATCAGATTCCAAGCTTTTTTTGGTTAATTGCAGTTGCATTTTGTGTAGTCTTATGGTCCATTAGAAATAGGGCTTGCATTGTGCAAATTCATTCCACTGAAAATGAGAAAACTTTCATCCCCTCAATCTGAACTGGATACAGTCCAAATACCTGATGTGAAAGGAGAATGTGATCCTACCACCCTCTCACATCTCCTGAATTTCTTTATACTTGAAAGCTGAGTTTGAACATGCTTATAATGGGAACAAATTAATAATTCTATTTCATCAACTGGATACAAAACAGTAATAGGTTAGCATTCTTCTAGTGAAGTTGATCAATGGTCAATCAATTTTGCAAGACCCAAAACATTATCCTTGCAGCCTAAGTATAATTTTATTGTATTTTTTTAGAAAAACATTTGTTAGTTGTAATTATATGCCATTCTCCCTTTCCATCGCTGGAAACAACAAGCAATTTAAAATTCCTTCCAGATAAAATGCCAACTTCTTTGTTAAAGAACTTTTACATTGTTCAACACCAAAACACATTGCAGACATTGATTAAAATAAAGTTAATTGTTTGAATTTATTTTCTAAATGCCCTTGATGAGATGGTATGATAATTGGTGCCTTTCTTCTTGGTTGCGCAGCGAGGATTGGTGAAGATTAAATCCTTTGTCTGTGAATTACCCATGTTTATTTGCTGGTAGATGAACATTGATCGTAGAAGAAAGGCATTGCTTTTCAAAAACACAAAATTCAACTCTTACAAAACATTCTTTTTTTTTCATGATTACTCACAAAAGTGAAATATATGTCAGAAGTCTACAACAACAACACATAAGTTTGCCATCCCATTTACCATTTGCGCTTGCATCAGGTTGAAATTGCTGTTGAATTGTTTTAGGGCAATATCCTTGGAAATATTATGGTCCTCACATGTGTGAAGCAAGCAATATATGAGAACACACTCGAAGTTCAGTGCGGAATACAAGCGGTCCTTGGGCTTATGACACAATTGGTTCCTGAAAATCGTGTCGTAAGTCGAAAAGCTGCAAGTTAGAACTGGTTTTCGCATAGCAACAATGTTATAAATGGGGGATTGGTTCCCCAAGGCATGATACCCTATTTCACTGAATGGTAAAAAGGTTGTAGGATCTTGTTCAGTATAATTGCCTTATAGTAATGAATATCCCACGATATAATAGTGCCTTTCCAAGACACTTCTATATTGTATCTGAGAAGTAATTTTCCCTTTCTGACGTTGTGAAAGGTGGAATATAAAGGAACATAACAATTGGTAAAGACCCACTGTTCACTGGCATGGGGTCCTAAAGGCAAAACTGGTCTTGTAATGTTGAAAAAGAGTGTCAATTTATAAACGTCATAAGTGTCATTAGTCATAACTTGAACATTGTAAAGTCAAGGACTGTCTGTATAGAGTTTTATGGATTGTTGATCTGTTATAATTGTTTGTAACACTAATTGTTGAGAAGTCACCCTAGTAAGAAAAGAATAGTTTATCAATTGAGGTATGTTAATTCGTTATACCGCGGTCATGGCTCAGAGGTCATCCAGAAATCCTTGTGTTATTAAAATGGAGGTGTTAAAAGTATGAATCAGGTGAGTGACAATGTTTACATAGAAACATAGAAATTAGAAGCAGCAGTAGGCCATTCGGTCCCTCGAGTCTGCTCCGCCATTCATTTTGATCATGGCTGATCATCGAATTCAATATCCTGATCCCCCCCTTACCACCACATCCCTTGATCCCTTTAGTTTATTGTCAGAATCTTACGAGAATTTGGCAGAGCGTCGGTTTCAGTGTTAAAAACGGAGTGATTTCCACTAATGCCGTCGGGGGGATTTCTGACCAAATACCATCCCATTATGGAGAATTTTTATGCACACAAGAATCACACAGCGTTCACAGTGTGCTCCATCTGATTCATCCACCCTGCCATAGCTTAATCATTGCAATCCCTGGGGAGTCCCACATAAATGGCTCCCCAGCATTTGTTCCAGTCTATCCCAGGGGATGGCAGCCAAGAAGTCCACACCTCACTGTCTGGAGGGAGCCCTGATCAGACTGCTGGCAGCAGAGGTGGGATGCTCTCTATCCCTGCGACAGAAGAAGGTCACCAACACTACCTGGGATGCAATGCAGCCTTTGTGAGTGCCAGCTCACTGCAAAAGAGGATGGGACAGCAGTGTGACTAACTTTAAGGGTCACAGGAATTCAGTGTCCTCTGGTGCCATGGGGTGCCAGCTCATGCAACATGTGGCAGAGATGGTCCACCAGCCCTTGGGACAGAGGCAGCCTTTTCCGGTACTGAGGTTCGGACATCTGAACGTATTGGCATCTTTGTCGGAAGATTCTAGGCCAGGGCGGCATGGTGGCATAGTGGTTAGCACTGCTGCCTCACAGCTCCAGGGACCTGGGTTCAATTCCCAGCTTGGCTGACTGTGTGAAGTTTGCAAATTCTATCCATATCTGCGTGGGTTTCCACGGGGTGCTCCAGTTTCCTCCCACTGTCCAAAGGTGTGCGGGTCAGGTGCATTGGTCATGCTACATTGCCTCTTAGTGTACTAGGATGTGTAGGTTAGAAGAATTAGTGAGGTAAATATGTGGGGTTGCAGGGATAGGTCTGAGATGGGATTGTTGTCGGTGCAGACTTGATGGACCGAATGGCCTCCTTCTGCACTGTAGGGATTCTATGATTCTATGATGCTGTCTCTGATGTTGCTCCTTTGCTCCTTCTCCCTGGACAGTTGCAGGCCTCAGGTCCTGGGCTTGTGTCTTTGTCTCTGCTGCTGGTCAATTGCTATTAACAGAAAGGCCAACTCCGCAGGCATCACCTGAATCATGCACTGAAAGAGGGAGGACGCAATAGTGAACTATGAGGAGTTCTACCACAGCCCTCACCCTCACCTCTCCATGCCTCTGTGGCTTCCACCCAAGTGCTTCCCATTCACTGAGTGAATATCTGTTCTCCCTTCCAACATCCCCTCTGCCACAACAGCCACATCCCGGCATTATTTCCCCTGTAAACCACCAGGGTGAATAGCACTGAGCTTCCATTTTCTCATGGCATCTGATCCGTCCATTCCCCCTTTCCCATCCCCTCGACCTCGAGCTGTACTTATCTATTTTCCCAGCATTAAGTGTTGAACAGGCTGAGGAGAAATGTCTGCCTACGCGCTCACCTCCGCTATCCCTTTCGGAGATGAAGGCACCAGGTTGACCCTTATTTAGAGTTGTCGTAAATGACGCTGGCTTGACGTTACACTGATGTCTGCTGAATATTCAGTGTGGGCTCAATGTCCGGAGTGAGTGCTTGATAATGAGATGCTAATGTATTAAAATGAGGTTCCCTGCATTCTGCAACATGTTCCAAATCACTCCATCGACAAGAATCACTCTTTTCAAAATGCTTCATGCTGTGGCGGGGGCTGGAAAATCCCACCCTCTCTTTCTCTCCACAACCAACCTGCTGCCAACCTGCTGAGTTTTTCCAGCATTTCCTGTTTTATTTGATGCCAATATTTATTTCCCTGATATAGAATGGACTGGATTTTATGGAGCGTCTTATTCTCCATGCCCCTGACTGAAAGGTTGGTCATGAACTTGCCTCCATAAAAACCATGCCCGCAGCCATTCTATGCTGGGACCTGCCCACCGCTGGGACCAAAGACAGAACAAAGAAGGGGTGAGCGAGCCTGGATTTCAAGGCAAGTCCAGAGGCAGGTCTGGCTGGCAGGCTGTAGTGAAGGAGGATGAGGGAGATGGACGGGGGCGGGGGGGGGGGGCTGGTGTTGAGAGGCAAGGCAAAGGGTAAAGGGGCGAGTGATCTTGTGGGGGGGGGGGCGGTGGGGGGAGGCTGGTGATTGCCTCCAAAGGGCACTGGAGACCCCTGAATGAGTTCACCCTCCCCCCATCACTTCTTGCTTGACAGAGGCCTGCACTGTGAAAGCTGCCAGGCTACCTGCTGGGCTTGAGTCTTCCCCTGTCATCGGTAACATCGTGGCAAAGGTGGAATGAGGCCCATTTCTTCAATGGATCCAAGGCTGTGCCTGATGCCTCCCTGTTCACTATAGAATTGGATACATGTCAGAGTGGGTGGGAAGGTGGTAGGAAGTTCAGACATTTTATGTTGCACCCTCTTGTCTTCAAATACCCTCGTGGGGGACCATAAAATCAAGACCAATGAGTTAGGAATGGGTGCTTAACTATTGTGTATTCTACAAGCAAATAAATTACATTTGACACAGTCAACCTGTTGGTGACACGGTCCACATGCCCTTATTAGTGAGGAAACGTCGATGTGGACCATCCTAATTAGGACTCCTGGCATTTTCTTCTATTTGATTCCTGCTGCTGCATGTTTTTAGCCATGATGTGGATGTTTTTATGTGCATGTTTTTAGTGACAGTTCTTTTAAGATCAGGAATTTCTAGCCTGTAATGTGAATTCACGAAATGTGAAGCAGGCGTGACTGATGAAGAGTGAAACATAGGACTGAGCAGGGTAAGAGGGATCAGTTTATAACACCTCTTTATAGAGGGGAGGGTGGGAAGGTGTTTGAGAGGGAAGCCAGGAGTGGTGCTTTCGAGGAGAGTGTTGACAACAGCAGGTTGAGGAAATATGGAGAGAATTAAATAGAATACCAACGTCAACTGAAGAGAGTGCGGAGGAATGCAGCAAGAAGTCAAGGTGAAAGGAAGTCTGGAAGACTGTAGAATATCCTAACTAAGTGGCATGCAACAGATTTCGCTCACAGAAAAAGCGCATGTACCCATATTGGGTTATGCATTGTCTGCTTTTCATCTATAAAACAAGAGTTGTTCAGTTTTAATTGATGCAATGAACTTTGTATTAAATAGGTTCACACCTAAATCACAAACAAAATGATATCACATGAATGCATTTAGTGTTAATGTGTTAAAAATGAGAATCTTCGTTTCATGTGTCAACTAACATTATGGGCCAGATTCTCCATGCTCGCCCGCGGCTGGGATTCTCCGGCCCCGCTGCAGTAAGTGGAGATTTGACCGACTGCCAAATTGTCTGTTCTCACTGGCAGCGGAGGCAGGAGAATTTCGGCCTGCATTTCTAACTTTGTAATTATTGGTCTTAAGTAGCTCAAACCCTAGTATTAACCCATTCGCTTTGCAAGGGAGCTTCGCAAAAGAATTGTTCAAGTTAATATTGATCGACGCAGTGAATATCATGTTGGCATTTGAATCAATTAAAAGTGAACAACTCTTGTTTTATAGATGAAAATAGTTGGCATTTGTGAACCTTTCAGAGAAGAATCTGAGACCCAGTAAATGAGACAAAATGGGAGTCACTGAAGAGAGGCAAGTGAGTTATCCCTTCCCCCCCTCGCTATTGGCCTGGAATGATAGCCCTTGTCACAACTTGTTGTTACATATCACGCAGTTCACAGAAAAACAAGGAAATCTCCTCAGTGAAGCAGTCACCCGTGTATTCTGTATTGTGACTGTTCAATCAGTCCTTATTGTAAGCTCCGAATTGCACTTGTAGCAAATGATCATTCTTGAGGTCCCAAGCTGTTTCCTTTGAATTTGAAACCTTTGAGTCCGAGTCACTTAACAGTAGGCAGATGTCTCTGAATAGAATCAATCCTCAGGTCCTAGCCTTCTTACAGGAATCTCTACCATGGCGATGGAAGAAAATGATGTGGAGATGCCGGCGTTGGACTGGGGTAAACACAGTAAGAAGTTTAACAACACCAGGTTAAAGTCCAACAGGTTTATTTGGTAGCAAAAGCCACACTATGCGCGATCTTCTTGGCGATCCTCTCCACTTGGAGCCGGCAGTTTGCGGTGTCGATGGTAGTCATGATGTGGAGATGCCGGCGTTGGACTGGGGTAAACACAGTAAGAAGTTTAACAACACCAGGTTAAAGTCCAACAGGTTTATTTGGTAGCAAAAGCCACACTGTGTGGCTTTTGCTACCAAATAAGCCTGTTGGACTTTAACCTGGTGTTGTTAAACTTCTTACGATGGAAGAAAATCACAGTGGCTGCGACTGTGAGAGACTACCATAGCATACGGCCAGGCCAAGTGTAGTGCAAGTCAGCAATTCAGTCAAGTCCAAATTCTCTAAAGCTCTCATTTAATACGTATACATTCCGCTGAATGAGAGAGAGATCCAATTATTTTTGGTCTGACTCCGGTTGTAGGAAAAGAAACAATACAATGGTACATTAACTGAGAGGAAATGGGATAGGGTATGCTGCAGGGCATTATCAGGGATCATGTCTTTTATATTTTAATTTATGTGCCCATTCATATTTTGTTTGATTTCAGTTCAATACATGCAGAGTTGGACAGGGCAAGCCCAGAGAGCCAGGCCTCACCAGAGGGAGGAAAAGGGTTAACGCAGACAGCTAGAGGCCTGCTCTGCCAACAGGTAACGATTAGCATATGCTATCAACTTCTAACAATAGTAAATGCACAGGAGATCTTTCCGAATTATCACGACAATGGGAGAACTGGCATTAAGACAGCCAGGCATTAAGACAGTCCAGGGAGGTCACAGTCTTCTGGAAAACTTGATCACCTAGCAGAGGGAGGGAGCAATTAACACATAGTTGTAGATTGGTTGGGCAAACACAACGCTTTGACATTATAATCGGGTAAACGTGAAATGTCCAGGGAAATGATTAGCAGGGATGTTACTGAACAATGCATTTTGCATGATGAGATTAAAAGAACCACCTTGTAACCAACTCGAGGAATTAATATGATAATGTAAAACTTTGCAACTCGGAAAAATATAATAACCTGTATGAATCTACAATGGGCAGAGAGAACTCACAGGCAAGCTGGGATTTCAGGCCCGAAATCATCTCTCCCTCATGCATGTGGAATAAAAATTGTTCCCTGAAGTTCAACATGGTCTCCAAGGCTTAACTCATTTTATTTCCCTGCTACAGGGTTTGCCACTCGCAGTGCACCAAGGTAGTGGCTGAGATCAATGTTAAAGTACCTCTTCGTGCATCACTCTTAATTAGGCCAGTTGTGTGCTTGGTCATCATGAAACTTCCATTGTCCTATAGATATTGTAATTTAAAGAATCTTTAGCATGATTAGGATAAAGCTGATGGTGCTGGTGGAGGAAGCTCTGTGGTGAACTCCTTTAAATTTGATTCCCACATTACTGATAATTCACAAATTTCCTTTCAGTACGTGTTCAAGAAATCTCATGGCTCCTGAGATTTATAGGCTCTCCGCAGAACCAAGTAAGATTAAAGGGCTGGATTTTGCTGGTGTAATGATAGGGAAAATATAAAAATTTGCCTTCATTACCCTCTGACACTGACAGGAAAGTGTGGCATCCACCCATGCACAGTTAAATGCAGAAATCCAGACATTGATATTGGTGATTCATTGCTCTTCCACAGGATGCCCTATTGAAGTCGCTGCAGAAGGCAACTTTTAGAAATCACTGAACCGGTGAGAATTTTCCCTTTTTACACAAAAATATTGCTTTGACAAAGAAAATAGAGTGTTGAGGTCCGATGAATTTCATTCGCTTATTGGGAAGAGACTTAAATCTCCAAACACTGATTCAAGCAGTGGACCATGATGGGCCAGCATCTTATGAATTGGGACTGCCTGAATTGAAATGGAATGTGATTGACCTGGTTCAAGCAGTGGCCCATGATGGTTGCTCCCTCCAGTGAAGATAGCCCAGAGCACCAATTCGCTACACCAATTGAGTTGGGTTTATCACTCATATTTGCTAACTCCCATTTTGTGTTAATGCTCTGCAACATTGCCTCTCCAGGCGCGCAAACTTGGGCAAAGTTTATGGAAGGCCTGGGCTGCCCAAAGACTCAACCTCTCAATTTGAGTCCAAAAGAATATAAAGCACAATGTTTGTCATCAATTTGTTACACGGGTTGCCAGAAAGAAAATATATTTAGTGTTATGACCAGGCTATGAGTGGGGAGCTGACTTCTCTCTTTGTCTCACTCCTGAGTTAGTTATAAAAGAGTTTGAATTTTTAAAGAAATGTGACTTGCCAGTTCAATATGTACTTAACTATGTATAGTTTAGTGTACGAATTAAGCCTGCCAGATTCCTTGAGCAAACAAGTAAGGAATTAGTTTTATTACTAAAACTCACTCGGATAAAGGTACAGAAATTATTAATAAAAAGGTTTAAAATGTGGGAATTTGTCCAATGTCCCACTAATGCAAAAAAAACAGGCACACAACTTCCCCAAGTGTGCACAAAAAGAAATAAACTTTGCAGAGTATCAGATGTTAAAACTTGGTCAAGTAAAAGTAAAAAGTAAGGTCAGAAAAATTATTCATGGATTGTCAGAATGTTTGTTCATAGATTATCATAGAATCATAGAATCCTACAGTGCAGAAGGAGGCCATTCAGCCCATCGTGTCTGCACCAATCACAATCCCACCCAGACCCCATCCCCACAACCCCATGCATTTACCCTAGCTAGTCCCCCTGACACTAAGGGGCAATTTAGCATGGCCAATCCACCTAACCCGCACATCTTTGGGCTATGGGAGGAAACCAGAGCACCTGAGGGAAACTCACGGAGGCACGGGGAGAATGTGCAAACTCCACACAGATAGTGACTCAAGTCAGGAATTGAACCCGGATCCCTGGCACTGTGAGGCACCTTCCATGGAGGCTATCGTACTTTTGTTTCCCACTGCAGTAGTCATTCTGCATTCATGGCTTCTTTATTTTATTTCTTTTGAAGACAGTGGCTTTGAGTAGGAATCCTCCTTTAAGAACACTTGGTTTGCAGCATCATGGTCTTCTGTGAGTATCCATCATCCCGCTTTGTTGAGAGAGTGGTTTCAGAGAGAAAGGGGGTAAGGTTATTGCCCCTATTGTCCCTGTGACAGAATCGTCTGTTTGTTCAAATCCACTGGGCAGGATTTTACGGCCTCGCTCGACGAGACTGAAAAATCCCACCCGAGGTGAATGGATATTTCTGTTGTCGGCCCGTCGTCCACTCCGATTCCGTGGCGGGCGGGACGGTAGCGTTCCGGCGAGTATCTCTTAAACTCAAGAGCAGGGTCACGTGACTTCTCTCTGGTTTCAATCTGTGGCTTATTTTAGCCATTGTCTCTGAGAGCTCCATAGATACTGTTGCCAGAATTTTACCGTCCCGTCCGCCACAGGAATCGGAGCGGGTGAGGGGCGGACCATGGAAAGGTCCATTGACCCCTTGCGGGATCTTATGGTTTTGGGATGAGCAAGGCCATAAAATCCCACCCTGTTTCTCCATAAAGTGCTTTGTGACCTTCACAAATGCAACTTAATAGGAGCAGTAGGCCTGTGTCCTTGGTTTAGTACAAACTGTTATTTTTCAAAAATGCTATCTATCTATCTATCTATCTATCTATCTATCTATCTATCTATCTATCTATCTATCTATCTATCTATCTATCTATCTATCTATTACGTATATATCCTTCAAATGACATTACAAATTAATATTCTACATAGCACATCTTGGTGACATTGGACATCAGATTGCCTTTAGGCTGTACTCCAGATTTTTTTGTCAGCACTTACTCTCTTACCCTTCAACTTTTCTGACATGCCCCCAAGGCAGTGGAGCTATTCACCCATAGCTGGGATTTTGGTTAATGAGTCCCAGGGAATGTCCTCGTGCCAGTAGGCCTGCACACTGAATGTCTGGAGGCCAAACCTCCTCCAAGATCCTCTGAAGCTTTAGCCCGGGGTGGCGAGGGACCCAGTTTCCCTGTGTCACCATGAGAAAACAGAGCTGAGGGCTCTTTAATGGAGACACTATGTACTCACAAAGAGGACACACTTTTGACTCTCTTTTTCATATTGCCAGCAGTGTAGGCTGAAAATGAAAAGCAAGCTAGCACACAAAAGCAGAAAGCTTGCTACTCTTGTCAGCCACATATACAGCCCTGTCAGCCTTATTATAGAATCCCTACAGTACGGAAGGAGGCCATTTGGCCCTTTGAGCCTGCACTGATAATAATCCTACCCAGACCCTTTCCCCGTAACCCTATGTATTTAATCTCCTAATCCCCCTGACACCAAGAGGCAATTTAGCAGAGCAAATTAACCTAACCAGCACATCTTTGGACTGTGGGGTGAAGCCAGAGCACCCAGAGGGAACACATGGAGATACGGGGAGAATGTGCAGATTCCGCACAGACAGTGACCCAAGCCAGGAATCGAACCCGGGTCCCTGGTACTGTGAGGCAGCAGTGTTAACCACTGTGCCACCATGCCGCTTTTATTATGTAAAAGATATCGAGGTACTGGAGAAGATGCGATAAAGAATTACAAGAATTATAGTAAAAATGCAAGGTTACATTATCAAATAAAGGATTTATTTTCTCTTGTGTGAGGAAGACAGAAGGCTAACCTGATAGATGTCTTTGAATGATGAAAGAGTATGGTAGAATGGACACATGGGAAGTTTCTTTACTTCTAAGAAGAAAGTAAAACTAATGGCCATCAATCTAAGATAGTCACCAAAAAAGCAAATCGGGAATTTAGAAGAAACTTCCTTACCTAGTGGGTGGTAAGAATGTTGAACTTATTACAGACAGGAAGACAGGGCAGGATGGTTCCCCTGTTTCCATCTCTCGACTGAATGGATACATATGTGTTTTAAAGGAAAAATATTTAACCCCTCTAATTCTCAAGAAAAGAGAAAATATTCTCTTTCACCTTGCTATGGGCGGCACGGTGGCACAGTGGTTAGCATTACTGTCTCACAACGCCAGGGACCCGGGTTCAATTCCTGGCTTGGGTCACTGTCTGTGTGGAGTCTGCACAATGCTAATGGTGAATAGATGGACTATGCTAAATTGCCCCTTAGTAGCTCTGAATACGTAGGTTAGAGGGATTAGTGGGATAAATATGTGGGGTTATGGGGATAGGGCCTAAGTGGGATTGTGGTCGGTGCAGACTTGATGGGCCAAATGGCCTCCTTCTGCACTGTAGGGATTCTATGATTCTATTTCTCATAAGTTTTAAAAAAGGAAGATGAATGTTTATTTCTCAATACCCTATTGTATTCACAACAGCACCAACTCAAACACGGCCGCAGACACATACACAAAAAGGTGATTGCAAAAGAGGAAGCATACAATTAGGGTTCAAGAGCCCTAAGTGCCACTGTTACCCTTGATTATGATGGAGGGCAGGATTTACTGCACCTCTGCGAGCAGCATGGCGCCAGCCATTGGCCGATAGTGGGATCTTCTGGTCCTGCAACTGTCAATGGGTGTTCATTTTACACACCTTCCACCAGTGGAGAACCCAAAGTGAGCTTGGGGGGGTGGGGGGGAGACGGACCCACAGTGAGCGGGGGGAGGGGGGGGCATTGCCAATGCGACGAGGAGATCCTGCTAGCAAGAATGACCGGAAAACTTTGAGAACAGTCTTGGATCATTGCAGGCTGTATCTTTCTTTGGTTTGCTGAAGACATGAAGGTGCTAAGTTTCTGATGACAAATTCACAGTGGCTTACTGCTTGCAGCAACAGATTTCGAGCTTCACTCCGGTTGAGGTGTAGTCAAGCCCCTGGACTGAAGTCACTATAAAAATCCCCTAGGCGCCACACTCCGGCACCTGTTCAGGTACACTGAGGGAGAATTTAGCATGGCCAATGTACCTAACCAGCATGTCTTTCAGACTGTGGGAGGAAACCGGAGCACCCAGAGGAAACCCACACAGACATGGGGAAAAGGTGCAGACTCCGCACACATAGTGACCCAAGCCGGTCCCTGATGCTGTGAGGCAGCAGTGCTAACCACTGTGCCACCATGCCGCCCATGAACAGGAAAGAAACTAAGGATTATGCTGATAGATTTAGCTAAAGAAAGATGGGAGGAATCTCGAGTATAATATAAACACTGACATATAGTTTTTGAGCTGAATGGCCTATTTCTTGACTGTAAAGTTTGTCAAATTCTATGCACAGTAAGAAGTCTCACAACACCAGGTTAAAATCCAACAGGTTTATTTGGTAGCACGAGCTTTCAGAGCACTGCCTCTTCATCATCAGGTGAGTGGAGAGTTGGGTTCACAAACAGAGCATATATAGGCACAGACTCAGTGACAAGATAATGGTTGGAATGCGAGTCTTAACAGGTAATCAAGTCTTTACAGGTGAAGACAATGAGAGTGGAGAGAGGCTTAAGAACAGATTAAAGAAGTGTGAATTGTCTCCAGCCAGGACAGTTAGTGAGATTTTGCAAGCCCAGGCAAGTCGTGGGGGTTACAGATAGTGTGACATGAACCCAAGATCCCGATTGAGGCCGTCCTCATGTGTGCGGAACTTGGCTATCAGTTTCTGCTCGGCGATTCTGCGCTGTCGTGTATCTTGAAGGCCTTGGAGAGGGCTTACCTGAAGATCGGAGGCTGAATGCCCTTGACTGCTGAAGTGTTCCCCAGTAAGAAGTTTAACAACACCAGGTTAAAGTCCAAAGTGTTCCCCGACAGGGAGGGAGCACTCCTGCCTGGTGATTGTCGAGTGGTGTCCATTCATCTATTGTCATAGCGTCTGCATGGTCTCCCTAATGTACCATACCTCGGGACATCCTTTCCTGCAGCGTATCTGTTCTATTCAATTCTATGCAATTCACATTTTCATGGGACGGAGAATTCAAATCCATAATTTCTTCTGTTGAGCATAGGATTCAAGGACCAGTTGATATGGTTTATCGGTTGTCAAAAGATAACACAAACAGTAGACAAATGTTTAGCAAGTGATAAAATTGTGAAATGGATTCAGCAGTGTTGGTGGAGCAGGAAACGAAAGCAAGTTGTTTTTTTAAAAGGACCATATACATTTCCAAATAGAAAAAGGAGATAGGCTGATTTGTTCCAGACTTTGATAAGAACACAGTAGAGTAGTTTGAAAAGGTAGATTAGATTGACTAGAAATTTTTCACTGCCAAAACACGGCTGGAATTCTCCAGTCTCAAATGCCCCACCACGACTGCCAGTGAAAAGGGAGAATTTTGCGCTCAGCCAAATCTCCATTCACAGCAGCGGGACTGGAGAATCCCAGTCGCGGGCGAGGTTGGAGAATTTCAATCCATATCGGTGTTCTAAGTGAGAGGAAGTTGTGCTCAAACTATATAGTGCAGCACACCCCATGTACTGCACTCATACTAATTACCATTGTACCGACAAGACATTCACATGGTTCAAAGAAAACTCTCAGAGGAGTGAGTTATGAGGAAATGAGTTATGAGTCCAAAGATGTGCGGGTTAGGTTGATTGGCCATGCTAAATTGTCCCTTAGTGTCCTCAGATGCGTAGGTTAGAGGGATTAGTGGGTAAAATATGTAAGGATATGGAGGTAGGGCCTGGGTGGGATTGTGGTCGGTGCAGACTCGATGGGACGAATAGCCTCTTTCTGTACTGTAGGGATTCTATTAATTTTTCTATGAAATACTGGAACAGCATGAATCTTTTCAGCCTCAAAATGAGGTAACTGAGCAGTGATATTATAAGTAAGAAAAAGGACAAAAAAGATCAATTCAGAATGGAGAGGGGAAAAGGACAAAGGTAGTCAAAGAATTTTTTAAAAGTACATACAAATAGACAGAGGAATGAAACTAATAGGACAAAGAACAGAATTGCATAGACTACAATTATATTTCAAGGTTATGCAGTGATTGAGAGTAAACTGAAGAAAGGAGACATATGCAGGAGTGAAAAAAAATCTCAATCACAGGTAGGCAGATACAAATATTAAAGAAGAATAGTCATTAATAGTCTGATAATGCACTTCCCACTGCAGTCAAGGGTTTTTCAATTTAAGTGTTCATTTTAGTGTAGCAGGACAGAAGATCTCAGCTGGATCTTAGATCCAGCACTCCGAAAGCTCGTGATTCCAAATAAACCTGTTGGACTTTAACCTGGTGTTGTGAGACTTCTTACTGGATCTTAGATAGCAGAGAAGGTGAACCCTCAGGATCTGACCTGGTATTATATTCAGGGATTCAGTTCCCCAGAGATGAATGAGACTGAATGAAGACCTGGATATGCAGAGGGGAAACGTTTAAGAACAACAGAGAATAAAATGTAAAATAAACAAATTTTTCTGAAAATGAATTCTGGCAATTGAAGGATTTGGAACAAATTTGATCACAGGCTGGCATGCAATATGTATTCCACAATCACAGACACAAACATTTCAAACAATAATGATCATTAAATTGACTACATTATTTGATGATTGAGTGTCAGGGTGTTGTTTTCATCTGAGTTTAAATCCTACCCATGTTGATGAAATAAAGATAAAGCTCAGTTGGGTGAAAATGTCCAACATAAAACAAGCTTGAGCAGTAAATTACTTCTCTATTGAGACGGCTCCACAACACAGCAGTGCTCAGAAATATCCTGTCGTAGCATCTTTCCAATCTCAATTGGAATCATTGAAATAGTGCCATGGGAAACTTCACAGTGTTAAAATGTGGGATGTGCTACTAAAAATATGCAGTCGTGCTCTTTATCCAGTTTAGTATAATCATATCAAATGAATTGTTATGTGTGACTGTTACATTAAAAGGATGCGTTGACATTATTTTCGTCATAGGTTTTTGACTGATACGAAATGTCAACATTATGATTATCAGCATCATGATTTTCGTTAGAACAATTTCCTTCAATCTTATTATGACAAATCTGCTGAATATGTTTTAATAATGGTGCAGTGTCCTATTCTCACAACAACAGAGGTTGACAACTAAAGGTCATTTCACACTTCATCTGCATAACTGTCAAATTAAAATATTTGTTCAAATGGGACAGTTGAGCGCCTGTTTTATGTGTACATATTAAATAATTATTTACCGACAAATACTTAATCCTTTTAGGCTTTAGGTTAAAACATGACACAAAGAAGAAATAAGCAATTTCTGGAGATTATGCCACTCTGTTGTATGACTACAAGTACTTCCTTTCTGCTGCTTGCAGGGAAACTTAATTTATTGCCATCTTCATGGTTGTGCGTGCTTCTTTTTACTCTAGGGAATTCATTAATAAGCCTGCAACACTGTGGAGAAAGAGGAGTTGATAGCAATAGTACAAGATTGAAAATTACAAAGCTTCTGCAACTTTCAAGATAATCTTTATTTCTCAAGGAGCATCCAATAACTCTGAAATAATGTCTATATAATTAAAATAAACTTTATATTGCATATTATATTCTAAATTATGGCCTGTGTATGGAACCATTTTTCTCAGACAAGGAGCAAGAAATTTTGTTTCTTCGTGGACAATTGTTACAAGTACCACTTGGAGTACCTTGGAAGCACGTATATCATGTAGTGAATAAAACCAGATGCCATTTCTGTGTTGGTGTTAGCATGTTCCCAGTGAATATCCACTGGAAGTATGCAGAGGAAGCAGATCTTGAAATCAAGCAATATGCCATGCTGACTGACACCAGAAGTGCCATTTTGGAGGGCAATGCTCCAACTAATGTTGGGGCTAATTTTGAGCCCATGCTCTCCATCCATGGGTATAACGGCGCACACTCAAAATCCGGTGAGATTCGGAAAGCGTGATTCACACCGGCAAGTTTCCGAGTTTCACTGGCAGAGTAGTGTGAAACACACCACGGTTCACCAGGAAGCTCATCTTAATACATTAGCCTGTCATTAGCAAGTACTGTCCATGGGACTTCCCCCCACCCCCACCAGATATTCAGCAGTGATAGCGCATCAGCACCATTCACAACAAGCTTACCTTGACATGAGCCTGTCGTGGGGGTTTCTCCAGAGGTCTAAAGGTAGCCTCTTGGGAGGCAGGGTTATCAGGGAGAAGGGGGGAAGGGGCAAACAAATGATTGGGCGGAAGGGAGTGATGATTGGGGGGGTGGGGTGGGGTATAGGGGCTGATGATTGGTTGGAATGGGCCGTAGGAGCCAATGATGGGTGGGGGGAGGGTTGGGGTAAAGAGAAGTGCCAACTCCGATTGGGAGTGAAGAGGAGAGCTGCTGAGACATCTGTCGTGGGCTGGGAGGAGGTTTATTCCTGTTATGACCGGGTGCCCTTTAAAGATGGTGCCCCACTCTCAGTACAGCCGGGTTTTGCTGGCATGTTGAGGCCCCGCCCCCTGCATGATGGCGTGAAACTTGTCCCTTTGAATTTTAGGCAGATCTGGAGGGAAAACCTATATGTTTCTCTGGAGAGAAACATACTGGTTTTCTCACCGGAAACAACAACCTGCCATTTTTGGGAAGATTCTGTTTCCTAATCTCAGACAATTAATCAGACGTTCATTAGCAGATAGGAACCCCAGTTATTGCTGTTTTAATGGAGCATCAGATGCATACAGGTTAGTTGACTGGTGATTGTTATGATTATACAAGTGTTTGGTGTTTTCTATTGTTGCAACAGTCTACAGTGAGTGGTGTGACAGTTGCTGAAGAAGTTTTTGTTGACCTCAGGGTTTCTGCATGAACCAGTAATGGGAGCATTAGGAGACATTCCCTTTGGAGAACAACTTCAGAGAGTTAAGAAAGGCCACACAAAGCAGGGCAATCTGACAGAAAAGGGAGGAGGAGGAGAGGGGCTATCAGCAGGAAGCCATATCTACCCTGGGAGTTTGGGGAACAATTTTCCAACTTGAACCTCAGCACGGAAAGATGTGTGCAATGCCTCCATTTCAGTAAGGCTGCCCTCACTGAAATATGGACTGATGCAGAATGAAGGCATTATGGGTGCTGCAAGTACACAAGGCATTCATGTCATGAGGCCTGAGGCTACACATCAACTAGATGTTGTGGGAATGATTCTTTTTTAGTTCCAGTATAGGACATGTGATGTGCACACTTTGCTTTGTGGGCAATCATTGGCAAACTGCACGACTGGAAAGCCTACATTTCTTGTTAATCCTCGTGTTTGCTCTGCCTACCTGTTTGTGACAAGATGGAATGTAGTTAGCTCTCAAAAAGCAGAGAATCTCAATTAACTCTCCCCCTTTCCCTCACCCCACTCTATGCCGCATACAGCAAATTGACAAATGTTGCAAAAGTCTTCAAATTCACCCTGCAAGCAGCAGGACACAGAACGGTTATAGAGTCATAGAGTCATAGAGGTTTACAGCATGGAAACAGGCCCTTCGGCCCAACTTGTCCATGCCGCTCTTTTTTTTAAACCTTGAAGCTAGTCCCAATTGCCCGCATTTGGCCCATATCCCTCCATACCCATCTTACCCATGTCTAAATGCTTTTTAAAAGACAAAATTGTATCCTCCTCTACTACTACCTCTGGCAGCTTGTTCCAGACACCCACTACCCTCTGTGTGAAAAAATTGCCCCTTTGGACACTTTTGTATCTCTTCCCTCTCACCTTAAACCTATGCCCTCTAGTTTTATACTCCCCTACCTTTGGGAAAAGATATTGACTATCTAGCTGATCTATGCCCCTCATTATTTTATAGACCTCTATAAGATCACCCCTAAGCCTCCTATGCTCCAGAGAAAAAAGTCCCAGACTATCCAGCCTCTCCTTACAACTCAAACCATCAAGTCCTGGTAGCATTCTAGTAAATCTTTTCTGCACTCTTTCTAGTTTAATAATATATTTCTACAATAGAGTGACCAGAACTGTGCACAGTATTCCAAGTGTGGCCTTACCAATGCCTTGTACAACTTCAACAAGATGTCCCAACTCCTGTATTCAATGTTCTGACCTATGAAACAAGCATGCTGAATGCCTTCTTCCACCTGTGCCACCTCTGTCCACCTGTGACTCCACTTTCAAGGAGCTATGGACATGTACCCCTAGATCTCTTTGTTCTGCAACTCTCCCCAATGCCCTACCATTAACTGGTCCAATCTACCAAAATGCATCACCTCGCATTTATCTAAATTAAACTCCATCTGCCATTTGTCAGACCACTGGCCCAATTGATCAAGATCCCGTTGCAATCAGAGATAACTTTCTTCATTGTCTACTATGCCACCAATCTTAGTGTCATCTGCAAACTTACTAACCATGCTTCCTATATTCTCATCCAAATCGTTAATAAAAATGACAAATAACAGTGGACCCAGCACTGATCCCTGAGGCACACCGCTGGTCACAGGCCTCCAGTTTGAAAAGCTATCTTCTACAACCACCCTCTGGCTTCTGTCATCAAGCCAATTCTGTACCCATTTAGCTACCTCACCCTGGATCCCATGAGATTTAACCTTATACAACAACCTACCATTCGGTACCTTGTCAAAGGCCTTGCTAAAGTCTATGTAGACAATATCAACTGCAGTGCCCTCATCTACCTTCTTGGTTACCCCTTCAAAAAACTCAATCAAATTTGTGAGACATGATTTTCCATTCACAAAGCCATGCTGACTGTCCCTAATCAGTCCTTGCATCTCTAAATGCCTGTAGATCCTGTCTCTCAAAAAACCTTCCAACAACTTACCTACCATAGATATGAGGCTCATTGGCCTGTAGTTCCCAGGCCTTGCCCTGCAGCCCTTTTTAAACAAAAGCACAACATTTGCCACCCTCCAATCTTCAGGCACCTCACCTGTGACTATCGATGATTCAAAATATCTCTGCTAGGGGATCTGCAATTTCCTCCCTAGCCCCCCACAATGTCCTGGGATACACTTCATCAGGTCCCAGGGGATTTATCCACCTTGATGCGCTTTAAGACTTCCAGCACCTCCTTTCATGTCTATGGTCACCTACACAGCCACTGGCAATGTACGCCTTGCTCTCCTCTGAGGTTGCCATTGTGAATGTAGTAGATGGCAAATACGAGTTGATGGCATAGTGGTATTATCGCTAGACTATTAATCCAAAAACTCAGCGAATGTTCTGGGGACTTGGGTTCAAATCCCACCATGGCAGATGGTGCAATTTGAATACTGTAAAAAATATCTGGAATTAAGAGTCCACCAATGACCATGAAACCTTTGTTGAACGTCGGGAAAACCAATCTGGTTCACTAATGTCCTTTAGGGAAGTATTAGGGAAGGAAATCTGCCATCCTTACCTAGTCTGGCCTACATGTGACTCCAGAGCCACAGCAATGTGGTTGACTCTCAACTGCCCTCAGGTAACTCGGGATGGGCAGTAAATGCTGGCCAGCCAGTGACGCCCATGTCCCACGAATGAATTTTAAAAATGCCAGCTGCGTTTGAACCACTGAAACAAACCAACATGCCGTTACTGGTCAAAAAGGGCTATCCACTGACAACGTGATTGTTGATTCAGAAGCACAAGCCAGACATATACGATAAAAATCATTCTTTCACACAAAATATGAAAGAACACATTATTGTTTGCTAAAATAGCATTTCTGCTGCATGCAATGTTCGAGGAGCCTGCAGTTCTTGGCAGAGCAGGTGTCAAGATTTGTGGTCTGCTGCATGCTGTACAAACTTGTCATCATGAGGAAGCAGCCCTTGTCTCTAGCATCTTTGTAAGCAGCTAAGGAGCTGAGCATGAGGAGGAAGGGCGGAGGCAATCATTCCCTGCCAAGGTTGTCTCTGAAAAGCTCATCCATAGGTGATACCACTTGCTGTAACCTTAATTCCCATTGACCAACAGTCCCACACCACATCTTTCCTCTGTTGTGGTAACAGTGTCCTTATGACCACATTGCAAAATACAAATCAACACAATATAGACATTTCAAGCCATATGTTTAAATGAAATTGTACTTTGATGCATACAAAAGTCCACTAATTACCCTCGTGGATCCTCCCTTGTACCGGTCATACAGTGACTTTGTCTGGATTAGCATTCTTATACTATATCACCCTAATAGATAAAGGTAGGCTGGTGGAAGGCTTCTTGCTTTCAGTGGGGAGGTAGCAGATGGCTTTGGAGGACTTCTGCTCCAGAAGATCCGATTTCAGACTGCATCATCTCAGCATGGACCACTGTAATCTGGGCTGGCTTTTTGGCAGGCAACAGGCAAAGGCACTGTGGCAGATGGGGGTACAAGGAAGCTGTTATACTGAGAAAAATTAAACATTCATATTCCATAGAAATACTGTCACTTTCCCTGGATGGTGCCACATAACCTGCTGGAGTACAGATTACTGAAATGTTGTGACAACCGGCAAGCCCTTAGCACACTATAATCCACAGCCAGGGTGGTCGTCCTCTGAGCTGATCTGACAGGCTTTCCAATACATCAAACATTTTGTGTTGCATACTCAACAATGTTCTTCTGAAAGATGACTGTTTGAAGTGCTCATCAAAATCCTCTGCAGTGGGACCCGCGAGTGATCTCACCCTCTGGCAAACTGAAATATCCGCCATCCTTGCCTCCTGCCTTGACTGCAGCCCATTGGTTCTCAATGTGTCAATAACATCCCCCATTCTACCATTATCACCAAGTCAGGGATTCAATCCTGGTTCAATGAAGAGGCAGGAGGGTAAGTCAGGAGCTGCACTAGGCATTTGGAAAAATGAGGTGTCAACCTGGTGAACCTACCTGCATGCCAACAGTGGAAGCAGCAAGCCCCAATAGGCAGAGCTAAGAGATTCCACAACCAATGAATCTGGTCTAAGCTCTGCAGTCCTGTCACATCCAGCCATAAATGGTGATGAACAATTATAAGTTGAGGCTCCACAAATATTCCATCCTCAATGATGGGAGAGGACAGCACATCAGTGCAAAAGGCAAGACTGAAGCATTTTCAACCACCAACTTGAGCAAGAAGTGCTAAATGGATGATCCATCTTGGCTATCCTTGCCTCCTGCCTTGACTGCAGCCCATTGGTTCTCAATGTGTCACCATGTTAAGACGTTGCCTCGAATCTATTCTCTAATATATGTGCATTGTCAATATCCGAACTGGTCGTTGCGAGTGTGAAATCAAGTGACAGCGTTGTACCTTCTTTCTCATGCTCTTTTTGGTGTTCCTTCACTCGCTTGGTCAGGTTGCATGAATCAGCTATCTGAAAGGAATAATAGCAGGGCTGAAGCGAGGTTAAGAGTGTGAAACTAAAAGTGCATGCTTACAAAGTTAAGCAGCAGCAAAGTTAACAGCTTCATCCTAAGGTCCCCAGCACCAAAGATGCTAGTCTTCGACCATTTTGATTCACTTCATGTGATATCAAGAAACTACTGAAGTCACTGGATACTGGAAAGGCTAGCGGCCTTGACAACATTCTGACAATAGTACTGGAGACTTGTACTTCAGAATGAAGTGCAATACCAGCAAAATGATTCTATGAAACAATACTAGCATCTACTCATCAATGTGGAAAATGGTCCAGATATGCCCTGTCCACATCAAGTATGACAACTGCAATGGTCAATTACCACCCGATCAGTCTGCTTTTGATCATCAGAAAAGTGATGGAAGGTTTTGATAAAAGTGCTATCAAGCGGAACTTACTTAGCAATAGCGTGCTCATTGATGCTCAATTTGGGTTCAGCCAGGGTCACTCAGCTCCTGACCTCATTACGTCCTTGGTCCAAACATGGACAAAAGAGCTGAACTGGAGAGGCAAGGTGAGAGTGACTGCTTTTGACATCAAAACAGCATTTGATTGAATGTGGCACCAAGGATCCCAAGCAAAACTGTAGACCATGAGAATCAGAAGAAAAGCTCTCCACCAGTTGGTGTTATACCTAGCACAAAGGAAGATGGCTTGTTGGACATCAATCATCTCAGTCCCAGGACATCCCTACAGAAGTTCCTCAGTGTAGTGACCTGGGCCCAAACATCTTCAGTATCTTCATCAATGACTTTCCCTCTATTATTAGGTCAGAAATGGGGATGATGGCTAATGATTGCACAATGTTCATTGCCATTTATGACTCATAAAATACATGCCCACATCCAACGAGACCTGGACAATATTAAGCCTTGGATTGGTAAGTGGCAAGTAACATTCATGCCACAAAGTGCCAGGCAATAATCATCTCCAATAACAGAGACTCTGACCATTGCCCCTTGACATTCAATGGCATTACCACCTGTGAATCTCCCACTTTTAACATCCTGGTGATTACCATTGACCAGAAACTGAACTGGGCTGGCCTTAAAAATGCTGGGCAGGATTTTACGGCCTTGCTTGACCTGAGACCGGAAATTCCCGCCGAGTTCAACAGGCCTTCCCATTGTCTGCCCCTCATCTGCTCCAATTCCGGTGGCAGGCGGGGCAGTAGATTTTCGGCAACTGTGTCCACAAGAGCAGGTCAGAGGCTAGGGACTCTGTCGTGTGTAACTCACCTCCTGACTCACTAAAACCTATCCATCATCTTCAAGACACAAGTCAGGAGTGTGATAGAATACTCTCCACTTGCCAGGAGGAATGGAGCTCAAACAACACTCAAAAGCCTCAACATCCATCTAGGACAAGGCAGCCCAATTGATAGATAACCCATCCCATCATCTTAAGCATTTATTCCCTCCACCAGTGACACACAGTGGCAACAATTTGCACCATCTACAGCACAGCAGCAACATACCAGGCTCCTTCGACAGCACCTTCCAATCCCACGGCATCTACCATCTAGAGGACAACAGTGACACATGCATGGAAAGCTGCAAATTCCCCTCCAAGCCACACACCATCCTGACTTGATACTAAATTGCCATTCCTTCACTACCACTGGGTCAAAATCCTGGAACTCCCACTCTAACAGCACTGTGGGTGTACCAACATCAAATGGACTGCAGCAGTTCCAGAATGTGGCTCACTTCATCCCACCTTC
Source organism: Mustelus asterias (assembly GCF_964213995.1). Taxonomy (NCBI): domain Eukaryota; kingdom Metazoa; phylum Chordata; class Chondrichthyes; order Carcharhiniformes; family Triakidae; genus Mustelus; species Mustelus asterias. The sequence continues at coordinate 117,438,874 of NC_135804.1, read as the reverse complement.
CTAAGGGCAATGAGGGATAGGCAATAACTTTTGGCTCAGCTAGCAATGCTCAGATTCCATTTTTTGTTTAAATGGCTGGCACCATCTCCTCATTGTGGGATAAATATTGCAGACACGTATGTCCCCTCTAGTTAGCTCCTGTTGTCTGTGTTTGTGCTCCCATTTTACTGCAAGAACAAGGGAAGTCTGTCACTAACCCGAACCACTTGTATGATGTTATTAAACTTCTGACAGCATGGTATCCAGATCCTCAGGGCTTGACATCTGGCAGTGACCTACATGGCTACCTGAATGACTCCTGGCTGCACGCAGAAATTACTCAGCTGAACAGACAGCATGAAGCAGCCAGTGCGGAATAGGTGGGGGTTAATCACATTTCACAATTCATGGGTTTTGTAAGCTATCCAATTCAAGCCTCCTACCTTCTGCAAATAACCTGCAATTCATAACAGTTTCACTCCCACCTGAAAGTAATCTATTAAAGTCCCACCAGCAAATACAATATTGGAATAGAGAAGACTGCATAGGTACATAGCTTTTCCGAATGCATTGTTTACTCTGATTCATGCCAATTCTATGTTCTTTTGTTGCACCAACCAACTGGGTCACATAAGCCTAAGTCCTTGCATGGCATAACACATAAGGGTCTTAAGAAATTGATGGTTTTCTCATTGTCGTTGCCCCTTAACCAGCAGATTGGTCTAATAACTTTCCATTTCTCTGTGATCTCAATAAAACCGTCACATCAGCCTTAGTTTTGTACTAGAACTTTTTTTAACCTCTTTCTTTTATGAAAATACACCATTGCAGAATATTAAGCCCCTCAATGATTTAGTGGGCTGGGACATTTTATTCCAGCCTCTTTCATTTACTCTTGACAACATCATGAAATAATAGTTGAGGTTCACTGCAATTCCCAAACACTGAAAATATGACCCATTTTTCCTTTATTCCTGGGAGGACTCGTTATGATCATGGCCTTTACTGCACTGTAATAGAGTTGCTTGCGCAGAGATGATAAAAGTCATAGCACCCAGCAGTATCAAGTTCAAGAGGCGAATGCAAGCTGTCTCTCCACTTTAATTTGCCTCACTACAGCAAGATAATAGTTACTAACAGGTCTCTAGTTATGATTTAAATGCTTTTTATACCATCATTTGGATTACTAAATGTAAAAACTACAGGTCATAATGTGCACTCTTACTTGTTATTTCCACAGTGGACAAAATATCTTAAATGCTTTAAGCAATAGAGAAGTTCAGAGTGTACTTTGCCTTTGAACAATCTGCCCATAACACCCTTCAATGTGGACAATGTTTCACCGAGGCTCTTGCAGTAATATCTCTAACTCTAAGAGATGGAATATTTCTTCCAATTTAAACCAAAATTATTGATTATCCCTTTTTTGAATGTGACATTGTAAAAATATAGATATATATGTGTATGAAAAGTACAGATATACATATACATGTGTACACACACACATATATATATATAGAGAGAGAGAGAGAGAAAGAGAGAAAGAGAGTGAGAGAGAGAGAAATAAATCTTAATTAAGAGATATCTATACTTGCTGTTATATATACTAAAAATCAACAAAATGTCATCAGAAATGACTACAAAATAAAGACATTCCCAAGATTAATCCTGATATAGCTACTGGGAAAACAAAGGCTAGAAGGATTTGTGCTGGGATAACAACAGCACATCATGGACTTTTCACTGTATAATGTATGCTGCAGCAAACTTTACTGCTGGCAAATCACAAGGTAGTGGAAGAAGGCCCTGACTTACAACAGGACATTTCTTATGTCTTGACACTCGAATCTGTAATTCCATGATGTCAACATCAGAAATGTGAGACAATAAAAAAAAGCTTTGAAGCATCTTCAAAGAAATGAGGTTTTGCTGTAGTGTTCCATCGAAGTATCAATAATATATGATAATTTATAAATAATGGTTCCCTAATATATGCTGTTCTTCTCTCCAACTTTCCAATGAGCGTAACAGTTTGTCAGACAGTTTCAACACCATGGTCTCTCGTAAAACAAATCTTCCTATGTTAAGCCAATTAAAGAGCAGTATCTGCATATTATTATATGCTACCATCACTATTCAACTGGCAATAATTGTGTATTATGACTAAGTTTTGACTTCCCATTGCAGCAATATCGTGTTTGCCATGACAACATTTCAGTGTGTCAGGAGTTTCACTGTATTAGGAAACAGCGCACTATGGATTATTGATGATACAGTAAGTAACACATATATCAGTTGAAAAAAATGGAAGCAGGGGGAGATGGGGGAAGAAATTGCTGAAATGGTAAAACGGGTAGTGAATGAATATCGGGCAGGACATGTGCTGGCTTCCCAAACATTGACAACAAGGACTTGTAACAAACAGCACTTTATTCACGAGCTGAGCAGCTACTTCATGCTTGTGCTCTGCCCGCGCTCCAGGAGAATGCCCACGGTCCCATCACATGACCCTTTTTGAAGCCATGTCACCATGCCATCACATTACATCACTCGGTCTACATCCAGAAAACTGGCCACACTCTCAGGTTGAACGAATCACCATTATGAGTTAATTGGTTCAATACAGTGGGCAGAATTTTACGAGAAAAAGTCCAAGGTCATGATTTTACCAGCTTGCCCCGCCCGTCGATGGGCAGAGCAAGCTGGTAAAATTACACAAGAGCCAAGAAATCAGGATGGAATTTCACGCAAAAAATTCAATGTGTCCAGCTGGCGTGAAAATGGGGGAGTGGCAGATCCTTTTTTTGGGCAAGTTTACTCCCAATCTTATGCACTCTGTGCATGAAAAAAATGAGCTAAACTGTTTCTAGCTACTAGAGGCAATGGACGGGGCTTAACTCGCTAGCCCGCCTGATCAGGCAGCAGAGGGAGCTATTGTGCATTTGCAAACTTCTGTGACTGCACATGCGCAATAGCAACAGCCGAGGCCTGACAGAGAGAGAGAGCTGTCAGACCTGTGCTGCTGCAGCCAGCCTCAACACAGCCCCTAACCCACAATTGTAGGGGTCCATGGTCGATCGCGCCCCTGCTACCCAGACTGATCATGCCCCCATCCCACCACTGATCGCAGGCACCATGCACAGTGGCAACCCCTCCCCCCTTCCCAATCAGGCTGACTCGGGCTGACCCTGCCCCCATAGGTCTCACCCCCATAGACCCCCTTCAGGCACCCCCACTAGGCCCTGCACCTTCGGGCCATCAATGGACAGGGCGAGCCAGAAAAAATCGTGGCCAGTATCTTAAGCCCTTTTCTGTTATCTGAAACCAGGTGGTGAAATGGTTACCAATTAGAAGTCTTTACTTTCTTTGATAAATCCATTTGCCACTGTATCGATTAAGCTGCACCAGATAACCGCTCCTAAAAATATCAAGCAATATCTTTCATATAAATTTACAAAATACTTCCTAAAACACTGCTCAATTGCATCAGTTCTTGAATGATATTTGGTGATTTTCAAATTAATTTGAGCAAAAAGCTAAACTAAAAAACTAGCACATTTTTGAGCACAATTCATGTCAAAACCGCTGATTAGGCTCAACACAGAATCTCCTAATATCTTTATAAAGCCTATCCTAGCATTTCTGATAAGATGAGCTGAGGTGTTAAGAACAGTGAATGTTAGAATAGAAAAGAACAGAATGTGCAAACAAATATTTGACAGAGATCATTAAATTACCAAGGAACCAAATTGTGTTCACACTGTCTTCAGGAGTAAAGAAGTTTGACAATTACATGTAGAATAAGAAATTGGCTTTAACTGGTGCAAAGGAGAATTGATTTAGACCAGGTATTGAGTATGAACTTTTTATAATTTGTCATGAGATATGAGGGACGTACGTTGATGACATTCAGTTAGACCTCACCACCAGCTCTCTCGACTCCTCTGCTGTTGCTAAATGATCTGACACCCAGTTATAGATGAATAGAAATTCCTTGTAATTTGCCTTAGTCTGAAGTCCAAATTCTCTTCCCTGGCTACCAGTTCCATCCCTCTACCTGGCAACAGTCTAAGATTAAAACAGATGCACACAACCTTCATGTCATATTTGACACCTCCTTACTCCTCCCAGCCCACTACCTAACAAGAGGGCTCATCTAATCTTGGCTTCCTAAGAATCCTTGGTTTTAATTGCTCTCCCTTTGGTGGCCATGCTTTCAAATGCTTAGACTCCAAACTTTGGAAATCCTTCACTAAACCTCTCCACCTCTTTATCCCTCTTTTCTGCTTTAAGGTGTTCCTTAAAACGTATCTCTTTGGCCAAGATTTCGGCTATCTGCATGTTCTTGCCATATCAGATTCATTATCAAATTTAGCTTTACAATGTCCCTTAAACATTGTAATTATTGTTATTAAAATAAAAATGATGGGGCTGAAGAGAGTATAGATTGGGACAATAGCTGTGAAAAGCCTCAGAATGCCAGTAATCTTAACAAATCCACTCTTCTGAACTGGTGTCATTATCTTGTTCAGTACATCGTTAGTCAAACCCAAAAAAACATCAGAACCATTTCCAAGTCATTTTAACGGTGTGATCCAGCAAAACTTCAATCATTACTTTCACATTTGACCAGTAAAGCAGCGTTCAAGACCAGGTCTCTGCCAATTAAATGGTGGCTTTGAGACAAATACATCCCAACTTTCATGATGACTGGTTGTGTTGGTGAAAGAATGAGAAAAGGAGTTGAATATGGACAAAATTAAAAGATAACTATGAATGGAAAAGGCCATTTGGGTTCGTCTTAATTTGGCCACCCTACCTGTCCTTTTAATTACAGTGGCCAATTGTTTCTTAAACAATGCCAGAATATTCCCCTCTCTCATTCAATATTTAATTTGGATCTCAATTCTCTGCACTATATCATGTAAATCATTAAAAGAAAGAGCCAAATTCAAACTATAAGTAAATAGCAAAGTTAAAATAGAGAAGACGAAAGGAAAATAAGCAAAGAAGGGAAAAAGTAACTTATTTTCATTTGTGCAATCTATATGAGTATTCCAGTAATAACACTAACCCATGTTTCAGTTCTATTGATGTGACTTTGGAGATGTGGGCAGAATCTTACCGGAATTTGGCAGAATGTCAGAATCGGGACCAAAATAACAGAGTGATTCCATCAGCGGGATTTCTAACTGAATCTTATGCCTCATTAGTAAACATTTTTATGAACACGGGAATCACGCCGTGCCCCCTATGATTCGCCCCAGTGGGCACTGCCAGGGTACCAGGCTGGCAGTGCCAGGGTGCCAGGCTGGCAGTGCCCCATGGGCACTGCCCAGCCCTGTCCCTGAAAACCCAGGGGGCTTCAATGGCCTCCGGTCCCACCAGCAAGGCCATCGCATCTGTGCATTGAAATTGGCTTCCGAAGCCGATTTTGTCAGTAAAACAGGGCTGGTAACATTTGAAAGGCTGGAAACCTGGCGCAAATCCAATTTTTCACTTCTTGCTTGATCTTAGCAGCTCGCCACACGATCGACTGGTGGGACAAGCTGTTAAAATCACCCCCATAGAGTTTTACAGCAAGAAAGAGGCCCTTTGGCCACCGTGTCTGCACCAGTCATCAAGCAACTATTCTGACCCCATTTTCCAGTACTTGGTCCGTAACTTTGTATGATATGGCATTTCAAGTGCTCACTAAATGCCTTTTAAGTGTTGTGAGGGTTCCTGCCTCTACCACCTTATAGGCAATGAGTTCCAGATTCCCACCACCCTTGGGTGAAAAGATTTTTACTCAGATCCCCTCTAAATCTCCTGTTTCTTACCCTAGCTATGCCCCCGGTTATTGATCACTCTACTAAGGAGAAAAGTTTCTTCCAATCTACCCTATCTATATCCCTCACAATTTGTATACCTTGATGGGGTTCACCCTCAGTTTTCTCTGCTCGAAGGAAAACAACCCCAACCTATCCAGCCTCTCTTCATAACTGAAACACTCCAGTCCAAGCACATCTTTGTGAATCACATCTGCACCCTTTCTAGTGCAATCACATCCTTCCTATGGTGTGACGACCAGAATTGCACACATTCCTCTTATAGAGGCACGGGAATGGGGATAAGAAAAATATCAGCCAGGATTGAATGGCGGAGCAGACTCGATGGGCCAAGTGGCCTAATTCTGCTCCAATGTCTTATGGTCTTATTGTCTTATAGCTATGGCTTGATGAGGGTTTTATATAGCTCCATTATAACCTCCCTGCTCTAATATTCTGTGCCTTGGCTAATAAAGTCAAGTATCCCATATGCCTTCTTAACCACATTACATAGCTTGTCCTGCTGCCTTTTTGGATTTTTGAACATACACCTCAAAGTCCCTCTGGTCCTCTATACTTCCAGGCGACCTACTGTTCATTGTGTATTCCCTTGCCTAGTTAGCCTTCACGAAATGCATCACCTCACACTTTTCAAGGTTAAATTCTATTCTGCCACTGTTCTGCCTATCAGACCAGCCCATCAATAATCTAAGGCTTTCCTCCTCACTATTTACTTCACCATCATGGAGAAGCTGTCAGCATCATGGAGACAGTCTCCCTGCAGCAGCCCAGGGGACAGTCAGAGTGAGAGAACCCATTACCCAAACAATGGGCCACAGGGAGGAAAGGCAGCTCTTGTGGCTCCAGTGACCACCCTGGAGGGCCTTCCCCTCCAACCCTCGGCCCCCTGAATCTTTTGCTTACCCAAAGGCAGCCCATTATCTCCTGACTGGTCTCAGTAACACTCAGCTCTCCTAGTGAAACTGCTGCAGCTTTAGTGTTGCCCCTTCTCTGGTCCTGCAGCAGCAGAAGTCTGTCCATTCTTCTTCAAAGGATGGCAGGGCACAGGCAGCCAATTAGGAGGTCAAATTATTCAATCAGCTCGGTTGCCTGTAAATGCGGACTCAGGATTTCCTTTTTGCCCCAACATTAGGGTCCCAAAGTCCACAGTACAATTCAGCCCCAAACTCATATTTTAGGATCACCACTCCTTCCTGGTGTGAGCAACCTTTGCATTTTATTTTTAAATGGCCGCGTTACATTTAATGAGAGCCAAAACTTCAATCAGTCTGGAGACTGACCTAGAAATTCTGTCAGATGAGCTTCTATGTGGTAATGATTGCTCACAACTTAGTTACCTCTATATCAGTCTCACAGCCAATCAAAGGCTTCAACTTGCACTAACATCAAAGGGATTGCCCTGTATTCCTTCTTGGATTAGTTTGTCTGTATGAAGGCCAACCATACTTTCCTCATGGTTCTGTGCCAGAGTAGGTCTGTTTATCCTTCTCATGTAATTGACATTGAGCTTCCCTAGATTTCACCGAGGGAAGGTATTTCATTGTTACATATGAAAATATAAATAGGTGAGCAAAACAGATGACAACCTAAAGGCAAACTGCCATTTATGATGCAATTGTGCATGCTGCAGAATGCAGTGCAGAATGAACACATGCCCTCACAGAAAACTCACTTCTGACTGCACAGATGATGTTTTCACATTGCTTACAAGGATCTTACTGAGGTTTTCAATAACTCATGCATTGATTGTGAAACCGCTCGCAGAAGAGTATCCCTCACAGGTCCTTCGCTATCTGTACCCCTAAGCTAAGTGAGGGACCAGAGCCTCGCGCACTCTTTATCCATCACTGCCAGAAGAGTGTCCCTCGCTCTCCACCCCCTGTAGGTAAGCAGAGTGACAATAATTAAGCTGTCAATCAAAGTAGAATTAAAAGGACTAAACTGAAACTGAATGGAAACAAAGGATTTCAGAGGGTTTGATGGTATTTCAAAGGTTCTTAGCCTAGAGCAGCAGAGGTGCACATGGACACTGGACCTACCTCCTTGACCCCACTCTTGACATCTAACATGCCAAGGTCACATTGGCACGTTGGCCGTCACGACACGAAAGCTGGCCTGGTGCATTTCCCAATGGACAGGCGAGTGAATAGTGGTGGGTTGCTAAATGGGCTATCCAGTCTGCAAATGAGATTACAAGGAGGGGCGTTAGATAATTATCAGGTTCCAGCAGGGCAGGCCAGGTGAATCCCAAATGCATTCATGTCTGGCGGGAATCCCGTTTTACCCCGATACACTCCATTCAGCAGGTGATAAGGATTCCTGTCAGTGGTGAATGGGGTCAGTGGCGCGAAACGGCCTCCGCTTGAGTCTCCCAGCCCTTTTGCAATGCAATAGGCTGGAGAATCGCCCCATCGCCCCCATGTTTCATCCAACATGCAATAATTTTTACTCATCACTTCCAACTCAAAGCTCACAAATTTACATGTTACTGGAGCCATACCGCAGTGCCAAAACTGTGTTAATATTTTGATTTGTATTATCGCATATTAACAAAGGGCAATAGGTTTTTTAAAAATTGCCCAGAACGACATGAATCAAGACAGGAGAGGAAACCTGATGAAAGGAGTAGATAAATAAAAGACGACAATGGTATGTTTTCACTCCATTAAAACACTGAAGAATGTTTCTTACTTAATCTAGATGTAAAAGCTTCAGTTATTGTACTGAAATTTCAACTAGCTATAATGAAATTATAAATTATGGAAATCTTAAGATGTTTTAATTTCCTTACATTTATTTTAAATATAAAGGAATTTTGATGTTCTTGCTGAATATCACATTTAATTAATGCGAGCAATTATTAAATATTAATAATCTCAAGTAGTTCAAAATGCATTACCCTTTCAAAATCACAGTGGACATTAAATTAAACATAAATATAATTGGTATTTTAATTGTCAACTAATCTTGTCTTGTCAAGTTCCAGAACTGTTATATTTAAATCTGCTTTCAAATAGCTGCCTACGGATAAAACCAAAAATTGAAACGATTTTTTGGCTCACCTGCAGAAAAAGGCTAATTCTAAAGAAGCACGCTACGCCAGAAAAATAACAACACAAGCTTGTATTTATATAATGCCTTTAACATAGTAAAACATACATGGCGCTTCACAGGATAAGGAGCTATTAGGGCATTGACCCACAGCTTGGCCAAAGAAGTAGGTGTTGAGAATTGTCTTAAAGAGAAGTATAGAATTGGAGAGAAGTATAGAATTGGAGAGAAGTATAGAATTGGAGAGAAGTATAGAATTGGAGGGGGAAACACAGTTTTCTGATCGATCGTAAAATCATACAGCACAGAAGGAGCCATTTGGCCCATCGAGTCTGCACCAGCCACAATCCCACCCAGGCCCTATCCCTATAACCCTATGCATTTACCTTGGTTGGTCCCCCTGACACTAAGGGTCAATTTAGCATGGCCAATCCACCTAACCCACATATCTTTGGACTGTGGGAGGAAACTGGAGCACCCGGAGGAAACCCACGCAAACATGGGGAGAATGTGCAAACTCCACACAGTGATCCAAGCCGGTAATCAAATCCAGTCCCTGGCGCTATGAGATAGCAGTGCTAACCACTGTGTTACCATGCCACCCAGGTTTAAGAAGGAAATTCCAGAGCTTAGTGAATCATAGAATCATAGGAACACTACAGTACAGAAAGAGGCCATTCGGCCCATCGAGTCTGCACCGACCACAATCCCACCCAGGCCCTACCCCCATATCCCACCCACTAATCCCTCTAATCTACGCATCCCAGGACACTAAGGGGCAATTTTAGCATGACCAATCAACCTAACCCGCACATCTTTGGACTGTGGGAGGAAACCGGAGCACCCGGAGGAAACCCACGCAGACACGAGGAGAATGTGCAAACTCCACACAGACAGTGACCCAAGCCGGGAATCGAACCCAGGTCCCTGGAGCTGTGAAGCAGCAGTGCTAACCACTGTGCTACCGTGCTGCCCCTCATTTACCTTCGTCAGTGCTCAGGCATTTGAAGGCGTGGCTCTCAATGCTCGAGCAATGCACAGCAGGGATATGTAAGAGGCCAGTATTGGAGAAGCACAGAGATTTTGGAGGGTGCAGGGCTGCAGGAGTTTACAGAGATAAGGAGGAGTAAACTCATGGAGCAATCTGAAAACAAGATGAGAGTTTTGAAATCGAGGTATGAGCTAGACCAAGAGCTAATGGAAAGCAGCGATGGCAAAGAAAAACAGGCGCCAGGACTTCCGAGACCTGGCAATCGCAGTCCGATTACCGCTTTGTCACTGTTTGTTTACCTTCGTCAGGAGTTGCACATTTCATGCTCGACATTACGACTCGGGCCTGGTGAGAAAGATGTAGCACAACAGGTTTCAGCGCAGAGCAGCATCATCAGGGGAAAGGAAGCCATGCCCCCTGCACTTGCTGCCATAAAACAGGTCACTTTGAGAGGACAGGAAGAAGGTAAGTGCACAAGGTAAGAGGGCAGGATGTTAGAGGTGCTTGGGGTTGCTGAGTGGTTAGCTGCAGTTCTTGGATGGGTCCAGGGGTCAGTTGGAGGGGTGATGCATAGTCAGTTGGGGATGGGTAGGATAAGAGGTGGGGTTAGGGAGGCATGTCCTGAGGCATGGTACAGTGGGGAAACCATGCAGACGCTACAACAACAGATGAATGAACACCGCTCAACAATCACTAGGCAAGACTGTTCTCTTCCTGTTGGGGAGCACTTCAGCGGTCATGGGCATTCAGCCTCTGTTATCTGGGTAAGCGTTCTCCTAGGCGGCCTTCACGATACATGACAGCGCAGAGTCGCTGAGCAGAGACTGATAGCCAGGTTCCGCACACATGAGGACGGCCTCAACCGGGATATTGGGTTCATGTCACACTATCTGTAACCCCCACAACCTGCCTGGATGTGCAAAATCTCACTCGCTGTCTTGTCTGGAGACAATACACATCTCTTTAACTTGTGCTTAATGCTCCCTCCACTCACATTGTCTGTACCTTTAAGACTTGATTAGCTGTAAAGACTCACATTCCAATCATTATTCATGTAAATTGAGTTTGTGTCTTTGTGCCCTGTTTGTAATCAGAACTCCCACCCACCTGACGAAGGGACAGCCTGTTCCGAAAGCTAGTGGCTTTTTCTACCAAATAAACCTGTTGGACTTTAAGCTGGTGATGTGAGACTTCTTACTGTGTTTACCCCAGTCCAACGCCGGCATCTCCACATCGTTAGGGAGTCAGTCAGGGGGCTGGATGGATCATGGGGGTCAGGTGACTGGTTGGGAGGGTCAGGTGATCAGCCAGATAGGTTAGGATGGCTGGAGGGTTTAGTTCTTACCTGGGAGTGCTGGGAGTAGTTGGGGTTTGGACTGGAGGGTAATTGGGCATGGAGGAGTATCTGGGGAGTCAGGAGGGTAGTTGTGTGGGTGAGGAAAAGCTGTGAATTGGGATGGTACCCGGAGGAGTCATAACGGTAGTTATAGTCTTGTGCTGGCTAGTCGAAGAAGTAGTTGGGTGTGAGAGGATAGTCAGGGAGGCAGTAGGGGTAGTCAAGTGGTGGGGAAGTCACGTATATTCGGGGAGTGGGGGGGGGGGGGGGGGGGGGGGGGCGGGGTGAGAATTGCGTTCAGGGATCCAGAGGGGTAGTCTATTATTAGGAGCAAATTTGAGCACAATCTGTAAGAGGAGAGAATTTGCATTTCATCATGAAATCATAGAAATGTGCAGCACTGAAGGAGGCTATCCAGCCCATCAGGTCTGCACCAGCAGAAGAAGATATCCCATTTTCTGGTTCTTGGTCCAGAGCATTGAAGGTCTGGCACCTCAAGCACATATCTCAGTGCTTTTTAAATGTGATGAGGATTTCTGCCTCCGCCACCTTCCCAGAATTCTCTGGCTGAAAAACTTGTTCATAATTCCCCTCTAATCCTGCCACTAATTGCCTGCACCTATGCACCCTGATTATTGAGCCCTTTCCTAGAGGAAATGAATTTGGCCTGTCCGCTCTATCGAGTTCCCACATAATTTTATGCATCCCAATGAAATCTCCTCTCAGCCTCTTCTGAACCAAAGAAAACAACATCAGTAAATCTCTGCATGCTGTCCAGTGCAATCAAATCTTTTCTGTATCGTGGTAGCCAAAGTACTACATCTGTGGCCGAACTAATGTTTTATACAGTTCGAGCATAGTTGTCCTGATCTTGTTTTGGTCATTAAAGGAAAGTATTCCAAATGCCTTCTTAATTGCCTGTGCTAATACGTTCACGGATTTGTGGACATGCATCCTGACGTCCCTCTGTTTCTCGATGCTTCTCAGTATCCTACCATTTATTGTGTATTCGCTTTCCTCGTTTATGCTCCCCAAATGCAATAAGACACACTTCCCTGGATTGAATTCTATTTGCCATTTTCTGCCCAACTGTAAGTACATTGTTATCTTCCTGCATCTAAAACTGTTTTCCTCACTATCAACCACACATCCAATTTTTCTATTGTCATTTATTCAGCTTTCTCCAAGACCCAAGAATATCCCAAAGCAATTTGCAACCAATTAAGTAACCCTTTAAAGTTTAGGCACTGTAATGTAGAAACTATCAGCTGCAAAATCATAATCAAACAAAACATAGTCAAAAGGGAAAAATGTTGCCTCAGCCTTTTTGATTTTTCTGAGGAATTAACAATTCAAATGGACTGTAGTGAACGATAGGCTGGATTTACGCTGAGTCAGGATGATTCAGAAGCCCTTTAAAACTGGCAAATGGGTCCCAATTCAAAGGTTCCTGACCCCATAACCTAGATTTTCCAATTTTCAGCAGTGTCATTTAAAGGTGCGAGCTGGATTGGGTAGTGAGCCTGCACCCTGCTTCTGCAACCTTGGCGAATCCATTGCGGGAATAGGAACATCTTCCATAATTTGTATGGAGTCAGGCCAAAAAACCATGGTTTGCGGTACCCCAAAGATGTTGTTTACCTTAGTTTGTATGAGAGAACCTTTTGAAGGATGAGTTCAAAAGGTCCTCCTCACGCCCCCATTTCAATAAGTTAATACCCAAACAAAATCTATGGCCCCTCATGCTCACCCATGCTAGGTATGTCCCTCTAAACCAGTGGTTTCCAAACTTTTTTCACTGGGCCGCACTTTCGGAATAAAAATTTGCTTCCGCCACACCAAATTTTTTATTGATAAGAAATACATTCAAAAACAAAAAAAACAACTCCTTGCAGTGCTTGATTCATAACATAGAACACAACTACTTCATAATATGATCATGGGACATCCAGAAAGTATAAAACAATGCTTGTTTAAACCATGTTTAAATGTTTCTTTGATTGTCCTTGAATCTTCCCGCCACACTTGCCATCCTCTCTCGCCGTATCAGTGTGGCGCGCCGCACCCTTTGGGAACCACTGCTCTAAACAATCCCTATGGCATCACATGCCCACCATGCCAAGTTATGGTACTTTCATGCCATTCATTCACTATGTACTGTATGGAAACCATGAACTCTATAGTAGCAGCAGGATGTGTAAGGATCTTTAAAAACATTCATCCATTGAAAACATTCCACTAATTTTTTACTATATTCCAATAAATGTAGCAATCATCCACATGGTTTAAAGTATCAATACTGAAACTGCAAGCACATGAAACCCCTTTATCTGTGTAAATAAACATGAAATTGACAGCATCGATCAGAGAGCCAGAGTTGTCAATCAAGCAATATTTTCCAATGGAGCTCAGGTGTTTGAACAGGCTAATTGATGCCTAGGCTCTCAACCAAGCAGCATTGTATATTCTTGCCTGGGAGCTCAGAAATCCATTAGAATATTTAAACACCTGAGCCCAATGGAAAACATTGCTTGATTGACAGTGTTTGTGGAATCTGAAGCAGGCATACTGACCCAAGACCTTTTTCCAACTCTCGATACCTGCTTTGAGGATGAAAGCTCCAATACGTTATGATGGGCTACTCTCAGATCTCACAGAAAACGTTAGATAAAAATCATTTTGAGAGGCTGCTCCGTAAGCTTAATATAATGTCAATTAAAGGAAAAACACAAACGTGGAATATAAAGGGTGTTTGAAGATAAAGACAGACCAGGCCAGGTACATGTTAAAGTGGATGGTTAGAATATTTAGGATGTGGTGTTGCTTTTGTATGATTCACACAGTTTTTTTTACTCTGGTATTAATACAGGTTGATTTTTTCAATCCAGTTCAACATCAAATAACTTTATTTTTTTTACTCACAGACTCCTGCTGCCACCATGTTGTGTTCCTGCATCTCAAATTTCAAACATTACACTTTTAGACTTAAAGGGTAGAATTTTCCAGTCTTGCACACCACAAGAATAATAGCGGACAGGATAGGAACACGCAAAGGTCCGCTGGCCTCGAGTGGGATTTTCCGGTCTTGCGGCGTGCGCAGTGATAAAATCCCACCCAAACTGTTGGAGCTTCAGTGAGTGCATTTCTTACAACTCCCATTGTGATTGTGGACTGACATGTTGTTGCTTGGCATCTGATACAGCAGTGATAAATACAGAATGAATATGCACGTAACAATTAGTTCCTCTTTAGGAATAACATAACAAATATAACAGGAGGGATTTTCCGGCTGTGCTGACCCCCAAAATCGGAAAATCCCGCCTGAGGTCAATGGACCTTTGCATAGTCCACCACCCCGCCGACTTTGATTCCTATGGCAGACGGGACGGGAAAATTCCCCCCTCGTGTCTATTCACTGTGCACATGTTAATACCTGCACTGACATGAAGTGGGGTTTTACGGCCTCGCTCGTCCAGAAACTGTAATAAATCCCACCCAAGGTCACCAGGCCTTTCCATTGTCTGCCTCTCGCCCGCTCTGATTCCTGTGGTGGAAGGGGTGGTAAAATTCCAGCGATGGTGCCCAATGTAATTTGCCTCACAAATGTACATGCGCACTGTGAATGCCAGTTTGAAGCTTCAAGAGTACTTATAGTCCTCCAAAAATGTGTTATAAGGAGCCCAATATTTTGCCTGCAAGGTTTATGGTTATGAATTTAGTATGCACATATACCTATTTAATGAATTGAATTCTATAGGGCGCTATTTATTTTTGTTGCACAAAGCAGTAATGACCAATCTAAATGTGGTGCGTGATTCCTTTAAGGAACTATATTCTAAAAGGGTCACATGACCCAGACTGATCCAGCGAGAACCGAGTTGGGGCTTCACTCAAACTTGTCTCAGCTTGGCCCAGCAGTTAGATCCCAGAGCCATGTCAGGAAACATTGAATCTGCTGCACCATGTAAACAGTTTTGTCTTTTAATAAAGGTCTATAGCTTTTTTTTTGAACTGGTGGACCCAAGTTACTAATAAACCTGTTTATAAATTTCTTTCAGAAGAGAACATTACAGTTCATTACGGAATGGAGATGGAGAAGCCAAATTAACAGCTGCCAGATGAATTCCCCAAGTGGTTATTTGTGATAGATGTTAAACCATTAAGTGCTTCCTGTGTAAGGCCACTCGTGCTGAAATTCTACAGACAGCAATGTTAAGAACTGCACCTTCAGTCTCACATACTTCAATGATCTCCTATCTGACCTTTCATCATCCAACCGCCATAAACTTCCCCAGGCATATAAAGACTGGGGACTGGAAGAAAATCAGCAAGGGTTGCTGGAGGTGTGAAGGATAAAATCGGTCCAGATCTGACAGTCACAATAAATTCACTGTGAAATTGAAATAGCACCGTGCAAAATTAGTGTTCAGTTCTTCTGTAATTTTAACAGGTCTCTTACAGCAGATAAAGGAATTGCACATAAAATGGCTTAAAGATTTAGATGTTAATACCAAATAGAATCATTTCAAGGCTCCTTTGACACCATCTAACGAACAGTCCGGTATTTCTCTGCAATTCTTCTGCATCTAAATTGTCAAGATGCCAACTTTAGCAAAGACATTTTTTGGGGGGGCGGAGAGGTGGCAGGGGAGAGAAAAACAAGGTGACAGGAATTTGAAAATGAACAGAAAATAATTAAAATATAATGGGATCATTGATATCATGAAATCAGGAACAGAAACCTAATTTTTTCACCAGTCATTTCATATGTGACAATCCTAAAACATTTTAAAGCTACAGAAGTTAGATGAGATTTACACAAATCTCTATGGACTGCGCCCCATCTATTACTGGAACAGAGCAAGATATTTCAATTTACCCAATAATTTGACATAATCTCATGTGTTGCAAACAGAGGTTTAATCCCATAAAACATATTGCTCTTTCTACTTTTTTAGTGTCATGTTATCTTAAAATGTGGTCTGTCTGCTTATTTAAAACACCACAATGACTTCTGAAGTTGATGAGTCTGGATTAAAGCACCAGAACACGTTTGATTTCAAGTCAATACATTTATAAATTCTTTAGAGGACAGGGATGTTTCATATTTTAATCCTCAAATGAGGTTGTTTTCCAATTGCTATCAGGCATCTCAGGCAGACTATTAGGCTCTGCAAAACATTCAGTTCAAACCTTATCCACCTAAATATCAAAACATTTTGAAAGGTTTGCTATTGACAAGCAACTGTTTGATCTTCAAAGGGAGAAAAAAAAGCCATTTTAAAACACAAAGACTTGGCACCTCCAGCTCCATAATTGCCTGACAGCTACATGTATCAATAAAGGCTCCACGAGGAATTGTGCACATGGAACTAAAGCACATCTTATTTAGGGGAACATTTTTGTTACTGTACTTCTTTAAAACTTCACTGTTCTGCTGGGTTCTGTATGTTATTAGAGGCATAATGCAGTTTTTGTGCACTATGCATAATTATTGGCTCCTTAGGAGGAAGAATCTGGTGGAAATCCCACATATTTTACAGGAGAAGCATTTTAACATGATTCAGGGTTAAAGGTAGGCATGCAGATCCATTTGTGGAGGTGATTAAGCAAATGGGATGCAATTAAACTCAGGCAATGGGCATCTCACCTGATGGCTGGAGAGTCAGCAAGAACACTCCATCACCTCCTTCGAAGAAGGCCCATCCTATTAAATGCTGGTCAGATGGGCCCTCCCCAGGATCCATGACCCTGGTGGCTGAAATCCTGTCCCCAAGAGCTGCTGACCAAACAGAGGCCAACAGCTCCTCATTGTTATCAGTGCTACCAGGGGAGTGGTGATAGCTGGTGGCAATGCACCCACCAGAGGTCCAGGATCAGAGAGGGACCCAGCTACAGATGAGCAAGCACTGGATTATGGTCATGGGGAAAGGGTTCCTTCTGGGGAGGACAGAAGAAAGGACAGGTAATGGCCCCCAGTAGGCCACTCCCATTCCCAATTCTGGATCCCGTAGTCAGGCACTAAGTCATAGAAATCATAGAAACCCTACAGTGCAGAAGGAGGCCATTCGGCCCATCGAGTCTGCCCCGACCACAATCCCACCCAGGCCCTACCCCCATATCCTTACATATTTTAGCCGCTAATCTCTCTAATCTACACATCCCAGGACACTAAGGAGCAATTTTAGCATGGCCAATCAACCTAACCCACACATCTTTGGACTGTGGGAGGAAACCGGAGCACCCGGAGGAAACCCACACAGACACAAGGAGAATGTGCAAACTCCACACAGACAGTGACCCGAGCCAGGAATCAAACCCAGGTCCCTGGAGCTGTGAAGCAGCAGTGCTAACCACTGTGCTACCATACCGTGTGCTAAGTGCCTGATAGCAAGGGACCACTCCTAGGAACCTGCAAACAAACCCAGCAAGGTTTGCTTTTCGGGTTTTCCATGCAGTGATTGTCCTGATCACTGCTGGTTAAATACCAGTGGAGGAAGGAAGAGGCCCTTAATTGGGTATTAATTACCCTCTTGAGGTCTCAATTGATTCTGGTTTGGGAGGGCTGCTCCTGTCTTAATTGGGACAAAGGCAGGAAGGTGTTGGGGTTCACTATGAAACCCTGTAGCCTGATTTAATGCCTTCTTCACCCTAAAATGTACCTCTGGGATGGCATCAAATTTTGCTCAAGCTTTCAGTCCATCTGATTCTCTAACTTCTTATGTAAACTGAAGTCTAGCTTTGAGCACTGCAGCAAGCTTTAGTAGCTCATTATATGAAATATTTAATGTTTGTTCAATTGAGTTTTCTTTAGGCTCATGTCCTTACAATAAGCCATTCCTGGTGTTCTGAATTTTAATTTGACTCTTATGATCAGAAGAATTTTTCCCACCCTGGTCAATTACTGGTGAATTACTTATTTTATGCCAAAGTGAAAAAATCAATAGCAAGCAGCTGAATCCATGCAATTCTCAAAATAAGTTAATGTTAGAGAAGTTCCTGAAAAGATGAGAAAAGTTGAGGAGAATTTTCTTGTATATTTCTGCTCAAATGAGGTAGAAGGCATAACTGAATCTGGCTCAGGAGGATGGCATGGGTCAAGTGAACATTGAGAGGGCAGTGATCATTGTATCACAAAGGTTTGCATTCATTATGGATAAGGACAAGGAGCAATTTAGAATAAATGCACTTATTTCAAGGAGGATTAATGCTAGTGGAGTGAGAACAGATTTGGTCCAGATGAATTGGAATCAAAGATTGGCAAACAAAACGGTAATGAAACAAATTACAGTTGGGCTGCCAATAAAGAGGAGATGGTTTGGGAATGGTCAAGGTATATCCTTACAAGGGTGAAAGGTAGGGCAAGCAAAGCAGAGTTCTCTGGATGCCTAAATAGATAAAGATGAAACAGAAAGGGTTTTTTTTTAATTTTATAGAACGTGAGCATCACTGGGAAGGCCAACATTTGTTGCCTTTGAGAAGTGGTGAGTCACCCATGGCACATATCAGGTTGATAACGCAAGTGAGAAGCAGGCTGAATATAGAAAGATCAGAAGGGAAATGAAAAAGGAAATAAGATAGAGAAAATATGAGAAGAGGTAGCTGACATAAAAGGGAATCTAAAAGTCTTCCACAGGCATAAAAATAGTACAAAGGCATTAAGAGGAGAGGTGAAGCCAACTATGGAACAGAAAGTGGATTTGTGAACGGTGGCAGAGGGCAAGGCTGAGGTATGAGTATTTTGTATCTGTTTTTACCAAGGAGCAGCACTCCATAAGCTCGCGATACCGAATAGACCTGTTGGACCTTAATCTGGTGTTGTGAGACGTTTTACTGTTTTTACCAAGGAAGAAGATGCTGCTGAAGTCATGCTGAAAGAGGAGGTACTTGACACACTGGATGGACTGAAAATTCATGAAGGTATTAGAAAGGCTGTCTGTACTTAAAGTTGGTAATGTGCCAGGACCAGATCAGATATATGTGAGAATGCTGAGGGAAGTAAGGGAGAAAATTGTCAAGGCACTGGTCATAATCCTCTAATCCATCCTTAGATACAGGGGGATTGTGTCAGAGGACTGGGACATTTCAAATGTAACGCACATGTTCAAAAAAGGATTAACCTAGCAAGTATAGTCCAGTCAGTTTAACCTTGATGGTGAAAAACTTTCAGAAATGATAATTCAAGATAAACGTAACAGTCACTTGGACAACTGTAGGTTAGTTAAGCATAACCAGATTTGTTAAAGGCAAATTGTGTGTAGTTTGATTGAGTTTTGATGTAGTAACAGAGAGGGTTGGGATAATGCAAGTTAATACAAGGATTTTCAAAAGACATTTGATAATGTGCAACATAATTGCCTTGTTGTCAAAGTTGAAGCTGATGAAATATAAAATAATTGTGGCCACATGACAATGAAGGTGGTTGAGTGACAGGAACAGACAGTAGAGATGAACAAACTGGAGGAAGTTATACAGTGGAGTTTCCCAAGGATCAGCAATAGGACAATTATTAAACTTGATATATATCAATGACCTGGACTTGGGTGTACAGGGCACTGTCAAGATTTGCAAATCTCATTAAACTTCGAAGTACTGTAAACTGTGTAGAGGATAATTATAGACTTCAAGAGGACATAGACAGGCTGGGTGAATAGATAGTCACATGGCAGATAATGCAGAGAGGTGTGGAATGGTACATTTTGGTAGGAAGAATGAGGAGAGGCAATACAAAACAAAAGGGTGCAATTCTAAAAGAGATGACAAACAAAGAGACCTGGGGGCACAAGGTGGCAGCACAGATTGAGAAACGGGTTCAAAAGGTATGCAGGATCCTGGGCTTTTAAATAAAGGCTTTGAGCACAAAAGCAAGAAAGTTATAATAAACCTTTTATAAAACACTAGTTAAGCCTCAGTTGGAGTATTGTGTCCAATTCTGGGCACCACACTTTAGGAATTCGAAAGAATGTGAAGGCATTAGAGAGGGTTCAGGAAAGATTTACAAGAATGGTTGCAGAGATCAGGGACCTCAGTGACATGGAGTGGAGAAGCTGTGATTGTTCTCCTTCGAGAAAATACTTTTGAGAGGAGATTTAGTAGAATATGATGAGGGCCTCTGGCCAGAGCAGATCGAGAGAAACTGTTCTCATTGCCAGAAGGGTCAAGAACCGGAGGGACATCAATTTAAGGTGATTGGCAAAAGAACCAAAGAGGAATATCTTTTCTTTAATGGGGCAAGTGCTGAGGTTCTAGAATGTCCTGCCTGTGGAGGAAATTTCAATCATAGTTTTCCAAAGGCATTTAAATAAGCTGCTGAGGATTAAAAAAAAAACATACAGGGCCACAGGAGAAGGGCGAGGGAGTGGGGCTAACTAAGCTATAGAGAGCTGACATGTATATTATGGGCCAAATAGCTTTCTGTGCTGTAACAATTCTATGTTATTTTTCACTTGTTCATGGTTTGTGAGAATGCTGGCAAGGCCAGCTTTCAACGACCATCCCAAATTGCCCTTGAGCTTGAGAAGCAGGATGGGGGTGGGGGTTGGGATTGGTGAGCAGCCATCCAACTGCTGCAGCCCCATACTTTGCCGATGATTGAGAATAAAGTGATGGGATGGTAAGTTGGCAGAATTGGATTCATTCTGCTTTCTGTCTTCTGTGAATCTTACTGTGTTTACCACAGTCCAACGCCGGCATCTCCACATTCTGTGAACAAGACATACATGGACTATTTTCCACATTATTGGGTGGATGTTAGTTTTGTAAGTGGACTGGAAGAGCTCGGCTATGGCAATGCTCTTTAAGCCTTCAGTTCTACAGTCGTGATATTGTCACGGACCATCAACTTTGCTGTATCCAGTGCCTTTAGTAATTTCTTGATTTGAACATTAGAGTCACTCTGATTTGCCAGTTGGCAATTTTAGCACTCATGATAAAGACAATTCAATTCGAGGAATATATAATTTATGATGCACTGCATTCAAAAGAATAATCTTTGTGGAAGGGGTGTCAGCTCAACTTGAGATCATTACTACTCGATTCTATTCAGTAAATGATCATCCCTATATAACAGTAAAAAGGTTACAAATTCTTGTCAAGTAGGATGAGACTGACATATTTAAAACATTCATATAAGTTATATAACCTTTTGATGTAAATATCCATTAGAACTCAAACGTTGATGCTGTGTCAAAACACTGATCTACCCTTTCCTTTCATATATTCATCGAACAGTCCCATACTGCAACATTTTCTGTTTACGTTTCAGAGAAGCTTGTTATTGGTTATGATTTCAGTTAGTAGTGTGATCAATTTGGGGCTAAGTAGTTATAAATTACCAGGCAATGTGAACAGCTCGTTGGTGAATTAGGTGTCAATTATCAGCATTGATTGGCCACAATTGCTTTAACAGTCAATTGTTGCTCTGAAAGCAGCAATGATTTCAAAACAGGTCCCCAGATATTGAAATCTGTTCAAAACAAATCCATTGTTGAGCAGCATTGCTTTTTATTGTAGCCACTGTCACAATTTGCACCAAAGTGTGAACAAGAAGGATATATTGGCCTTGGAGGGAGTGCAGAGAAGGTTCACCAGGTTGATACCAGAGATGAGGGGTGTTGATTATGAGGAGAGACTGAGCAGATTGGGTTTGTATTCGTTGGAATTTAGAAGGCTGAGGGGGGATCTTATAGAGACCTATAAGATAATGAAGGGGCTGGATAGGGTAGAGATGGCGAGATTCTTTCCACTTAGAAAGGAAACTAGAACTAGAGGGCACAACCTCAAAATAAAGGGGGGTCAGTTCAGGACAGAATTGAGGAGGAACTTCTTCTCTCAGAGGGTGGTGAATCTCTGGAATTCTCTGCCCACTGAAGTGGTGGAGGCTACCTCGTTGAATATGTTTAAACCACGGATAGATGGATTCCTGATCGGTAAGGGAGTTAGGGGTTATAGGGATCAGGCGGGTAAGTGGAATTGA
Organism: Mustelus asterias; assembly: GCF_964213995.1. Classification (NCBI taxonomy): domain Eukaryota; kingdom Metazoa; phylum Chordata; class Chondrichthyes; order Carcharhiniformes; family Triakidae; genus Mustelus; species Mustelus asterias. The sequence continues at coordinate 117,416,711 of NC_135804.1, read as the reverse complement.
TCCACTTCAGATCAGCCATGATCTTATTGAATGGCGGGGCAGGCTCGAGGGGCTAGATGGCCTACTCCTGCTCCGATTTCTTATGTTCTTATGTTTTTATGTTCTTAAGAACTTTGCATATACTAGCAGCCTTGCACTGATGTGATACAGTCGGAATGTACATCAAATGTAAAATATCATAAAACTGTACAGACACAAACCTAACTCTGGAATATTAATGCACATTCTTTCTCTCAAATTGGAAGCATTGCCAGGAAGCCATTTTGTGACCTTTTTTAAGTATTTGCTTCTGAAATGCATACTCGATAGAAGCAAATGGTAGCAACAAATATTAAAGTTTATTTAGAACCATAGAAAATTACAGCTCAGTAACAGGCCTTTTGGCCCTTCTTGTCTGTGCCGAACCATTTTTTGCCTAGTCCCACTGACCTGCACTTGGACCATATTCCTCCACACCCCTCTCATCCATGAACCCGTCCAAGTTTTTCTTAAATGTTAAAAGTGACCCCGCATTTACCACTTTATCCGGCAGCTCATTCCACACTCCCACCACTCTCTGCATGAAGAAGCCCCCCCTAATATTCCCTTTAAACTTTTCTCCTTTCACCCTTAACCCATGCCCTCTGGTTTTTTTCTCCCCTAGCCTCAGCGGAAAAAGCCTGCTTGCATTCACTCTATCTGTACCCATCAAAATCTTATACACCTCTCTCAAATCTCCCCTCAATCTTCTACGCTCCAGGGAATAAAGTCCCAACCTATTCAATCTCTCTCTGTAACTCAGCTTCTCAAGTCCCGGCAACATCCTTGTGAACCTTCTCTGCACTCTTTCAACCTTATTTACATCCTTCCTGTAACCTGTATACCAAAACTGTACACAATACTCCAAATTCGACCTCACCAATGCCTTATATAACCTTACCATAACACTCCAACTTTTATACTCGATACTCCGATTTATAAAGGACAATGTACCAAAGGCACTCTTTATAACCCTATCCACCTGTGCCGTCATTTTTAGGGAATTCTGTACCTGTATTCCCAGATCCCTCTGTTCAACTGCACTCTTCAGAGCCCTACCATGTACCCTGTACGTTCTACTTTGGTTTGTCCTTCCAATGTGCAATATCTCACACTTGTCTGTGTTAAATTCCATTTGCCATTTTTCAGCCCATTTTTCTAGTTGGTCCAAATCCCTCTGCAAGCTTTGAAAACCTTCCTCACTGTCCACTACACCTCCAATCTTTGTATCATCAGCAAACTTGCTGATCCAGATCATTGACATAGATGACAAACAACAATGGACCCAACACCGATCCCTGCGGCACACCACTAGTCACAGGCCTCCACTCAGAGAAGCAATCCTCCACAACCACTCTCTGGCTTCTTCCATTGAGAAGTCTCACAACACCAGGTTAAAGTCCAACAGGTTTATTTGGTAGCAAATACCATAAGCTTTCGGAGCACTGCTCCTTCGTCAGATGGAGTGGAAATCTGCTCTCAAACAATGCAAACAGACAGAATCAAGTTGCAGAATACTGATTAGAATGTGAATCTTACAGCCAGCCAGGTCTTAAATGTACAGACAATGTGGGTGGAGGGAACATTAAACACAGGTTAAAGAGATGTGTATTGTCTCCAGACAGAACAGCTAGTGAAATTCTGCAAGTCCAGGAGGCAAATCAGAGTGGATAAATCCCCAGGACCGGACAGGGTATTTCCATCAGTGTCTAATCCAATTTACTACCTCCCCATGTATACCTAGCGACTGAACCTTCCTAACTAACCTCCCATAAGGGACCTTGTCAAAGGCCTTGCTGAAATCCAGGTAGACAACATCCACCGCCTTCCCTTCATCCACTTTCCTGGTAACCTCCTCGAAAAACTCTAATAGATTGGTCAAACATGACCTACCACGCACAAAGCCATGTTGACTCTCCCTAATAAGTCCCTGTCTATCCAAATATTTGTAGATCCTATCCCTTATCACACCTTCCAATAACTTGCCCACCACCGACGTCAAACTTACTGGCTTATAATTTCCCGGATTTATTTTGGAACCTTTTTTAAACAACGGAACAACATGAGCCACCCTCCAATCATCCGGCACCTCCCCCGTGAATACTGACATTTTAATATGTCTACCAGGGCCCCTGCAAGTTCAACACTAGCTTCCCTCAATGTCCGTGGGAATACCCTGTCCGGTCCTGGGGATTTATCCACTCTGATTTGCCTCAAGACAGCAAGCACCTCCTCCCCTTTGATCTGTAAAGGTTCCATGACCTCCCTACCTGTTTGCCCTATTTCCGTAGACTCCATGCCCGTTTCCTCAGTAAATACAGATGCAAAAAAACCATTTAGTATCTCCCCCATCTCTTTTGGTTCCATACACAGTCTACCATTCTGGTCTTCAAGAGGACCAATTTTATCCCTCACTATCCTTTTGCTCCTAACATACCTATAGAAGCTCTTTGGATTTTCCTTCACTCTGTCTGCCAAAGCAAACTCATGTCTTCTTTTAGCCCTCCTGATTTCCCTCTTGAGTAGCTTCTTGCACTTTTTATACTCCTCGAGCATCTGATCTGTTCCTTGCTGCCTGTACATTTCATACAACTCTCTCTTCCTCTTAATCAGTGTTACAATCCCGCTCGAGAACAAAGGTTCCTTATTCCTATTTACTTTGCCTTTAATCCTGGCAGGAACATACAAACTCTGCACTCTCAAAATTTCTCCTTTGAAGGCCTCCCACTTTCCATTTACATCCTTACCAGAGAACAGCCTGTGCCAATCCACACTTCCCAGATCCCTCCTCATTTCATCAAATTTGGCCTTTTTGTTTATTAGTGTGTCATAAATAGGTTTACATTAACACTGCAATGAAACCACTGTGAAAATCCCCTGGTTGCCACACTCCGGCTCCTATTAGGGTACACTGAGGAAGAATTTAGCATGGCCAAAGCACCTAACCAACACATCTTTTGGACTGTGGGAGGAAACCACAGCAACCAGAGGAAACCCATGCAGACACGGGGAGAATGTGCAGACTCCACACAGACAGTGACCCAAGCTGGGAATCGAACCTGACACTGTGAGGCAGCAGTGCTAACCACTGTGCCACTGTGCTGTCCCCTCTTATTGATGGTCTGGATTTTGCTTAATTTCCAGGCTTTTCAGCAATGACTTCTAATTTCAAACCCATGTAAAATTTATTTGTTGTTTATTAATTTTATCCAGAGAGAGAGACAGGCCCAGACCATGCAACTAATCATTTGCTCTGGTACTGACTATTGGAGATTCAATAGTAGGAAACACTTGCCGCTGCTACATCAACGATTATTTCATCCAGAACTTATAAGTCCAGTGTAGAAAATAAAATGGGGAAAAATGTAACTTATTACCATGTAAATAACTAAGGAAACAGTGGAAGCTTTGTAGGAGAGAGAGGAAGGAAAAATACTGAAGTATTTGCATCGTAAAAACATTCTCCAAATCTACAATGCTAGGGTGATAGGTGGTGTGGAGCAGAGGAGTGGGAGGGGGGGGAGAACACTGTAAAAACAACTGAGGATCACAGATTTTAATAAGGATAGAACTTAGTTACATATCTTATGCAAATGTTGGTAGTGGTAAGCTAATAGTATGGCAAATGTTATTCTTATTCAGTATCCTTCAAATTGGTCTTGTGATATATTGCATACATAAACTTGCAATGTTCCAGCAATGAAGGAACAGCTGTTGCACTTAGGCTGCAACAAGATCACAGCCATTATTGGAAAACACACTTGAAGTCCAAGACTATCAATGAGCAACACAATGGAAGATGTAATATTCATAACTGCACAATGCTCGGCATGAGGAACAGCTAAGATTAATGAGAAGCTTCAAACAAACAACCAACAAGAAACATTAAGAGAGTACCTTCAATGTACAAATATATTTAAAGGTGTTCCATAGAGCGATTAACTGAAGATTGCTTGGGAACAGTGCCCAAAATCTTTTGTCAAGGAGTTGCATTTTAAGAAGAATTACAAATGACAGTCAATGGTGGAACAAAGAGAGGAAGGATGTGCAGGAAACTGATGTTCGAAAAATAGTGTATTCAGAGGTGTTATAGGGTTGAAGGAGGTTACACAGATAGATATACTGTGGTTGTTATTTACACTATCTACAAGGTGTATTACAAAAAAATTCCAAAGTCTTCCTTGACTGCACCACCAAAACCCACAACATCTACAACTGAGATAGAGAAGGGCAAAAGGCACATGAGAACACCATCACCTCAAAGTTCCCTTTCAAGTCACACACCATCCTAACTAAGATATTCATTTTTCCCCCATGTCATTGCTGGGTCAAAATCCTGAATTCTGCACCTCACAGCACACATGGGAGTTTGTTCACCATATAAATTACAGCAATTTAAGAAGGCAAGGACAAATAGAAATTGATAATGAATACTGACCTTGCCAATGACACCAGTATCCCATGAATGAATGTAAAACATAGTGGTTGGCACCTTGTTGACAATTCCAAGCATCATCTCTCCACTCAATATCCTCTCTAGACTTCCAATTCTCACAAACATCACTCTCCTACACATCCACCAACTGACAAAAGCTCACAAGTTGGTTGAAACCATCTGTGCTGCACTTCTTTTACCCCTCCATGATGGTCTGTTCAATCCATGTGTTGCCCACCTTCCATCTCGTGCCTCTATGGAGCAACTTTCCTGAGTAAGATCCACCAGAAGATACTCTTTGGGCCTAGGAATAGGAAATGCAAGAGGTCACTAACAAGTTCCTTGTGACAAACCCCATCTGTCAAATGGCAGGCTTTGAATGGCCACAGGTTCAGGACAGGCCTGGGCTCTTGTGCAGCCAAGCTCCGCTGCTGGGGCCTCTTATGCATTTGTGATGAGACACAAACAGCGCTGCTCATCATTGAGAATTGTACCCTCCAGAGACTAAACGGCAGACGAGTCACCTTGAATTTAGCAAATGAGGGGCCTGTCGCTTGGCTTCAAGAAATTGAATTTGCAAAACATGTACAAAAATAAGAGAATAAATAAATATCGCTTGGTACATTCTCAATGGGTTGTGATGTGAAGATCCATTTTTGCAAACATATATGCTCTCAGCCTGTAGGATGGCAGACAAAGCAACTTTTGGACTACCGGGAGATGCTGCTTTAATTTTAAACATAAATATGAATGCTATTCAATTCTAATGACTGAGACACTAGTCCAATTTTAATGGAGCCGGAGGCTACATTCATTATTCTACAAAAAAAATCACACAATAATTGATGTGCTAATTAGTCCTAATTTACATATACAAAATAGGTTAAGTAGAGAGTAATCATGTCTCGATAAAGCAAACCCCACAAGTCCTATCTTTGAAACTATATTTGTGATACTTTTGGGGATTACATATTAATGACCTACACTAATTAAAGCTAATTATTAAATTGAATAATGGGGACGCTAAAATGATAGAAGATGCTTATCTTTCTAATACTTATGTAATGGTTTGAACAGTTTCAGATTTTGAAAAGTGTGCTATTTTAGTGGTAGGGTTGGAATTTGGGCAAGTCCACACATACATTTTTGAAAAGATCGTTAAATAGTATGCAGAAAAAGTGAACCAGACACAGGAAAAATGCATGTTCATATCAATTGGGACAAAGGCAATAAGAGATTGTAGTGAACCTACAGTGAATTTAACTATGGAGTTAATCCCCCGAACTGATTTTCAGTATTCTGTAGTTATTCGCAAACATAAACAGATGACACTGATCAAAAAAGGGGACCACACTTTAGGATGTCAAGGCCTTGGATGGTCCAGAAATGATTTCCTAAAATAGCATCAGAAATGAGAGACTTAGGCCGCGATTCTCCCAAAAGCGCTGAATTGGTGGGAAAACTGTTCTAGATCCCGACTGCTTTGTCAGTTCAGCTTCTCACTCAAATCTCCCCACTCTGTGCACTGCAGAGGTCCCAATCGTGAATCTCAATAAAAACCCAGGGAGGTGGGGCCTATTCACGCCAGAGTCTGACAGTTCTGGAACTCTGCGCATGTGCAGTAGCTCTGATCTTTCAGTCTCCCTGTTTCCTGGCCAGCTCGATCGCTGGCCAGCCCAGGGCCTCTGCTGTGCTGCTCCTTCAGCACCCCCCACGGCCCAATCACGGCCCCCACAGCAATTCCCGGGCCAGCCCTGACCACACCCCCCCCCCCCCCCCCCCACCCCGGAGTGTTCCGATGTACAGCCCACCCTCCTCACCCCGGCAGACACCCCCCTCATTGACTGCCCCCAGGGCCAGACCACCCCCAGAGGCAGACCCCCACTGGCAGACCACTCCCCCAGCCTACCCCAATAGCTGCTCTCCCTCCATCTCAACCAATCCTGTCTGGAGAGTGGCAGTGGGATCCCCCACCCCCACCGATTGCCCCTAGGCCCCGCCCACAATCGGTCCCGCCCCCTTGGCACTGCCTAATGCCTGGTGGGCAGTGCCAAGGTCCCCCTGGGCATGGGCACTTTGTCCCTTCGGCAGTGCCAGGGGCACAGGCTGGCACTGCCAGGGTGCCCATGCCCAGGGGGCACCACCACCCCACCGTCCAACACCCGGGGGGCCCCAAACCTGCCCCCTTCATTTAAGCGGGGTCTCCCGCTAGTTCCCTGAGTGTGGGGAGCTACTCTAAACCCTCCTGGAATGAAGTACTCCTGGTGGGGTGGGAGATTCAATCGGGACCGGTAAGTTCCCGATAATTAGATTGAAAACATATTTAAAATACATTTTAAATAAATTCAAATGACTTCAAATGAATTCAAGCTGTCTTCCCACCAGTTTCCAGCGTGGTCTGACCGGCGACTGTTCGCCAGCTCTGGGAGATGCGCATGCGCAGATCCTGGAACAAGGCCGGTGATGCACATCTCCCATCGCAACCCACCAGAAAAGTTGCAAGTTGCGATGGGAGAATTGCAGCCCTATGCAGCGATTAGGGAATCTGGAAATTTTCTGAGAAAGTTAAGGGAAGATTTAATAGAAGTTCAAAACCAAGAAAGATTTCGGTGGAATAAATTATGAGGAACAGTTTTCACTGGCAAAAAGGATTGTAATTATAGAAAATAGGTTGAAGATAATTAGCAAAAGAACCAGGAATGACAGACCATTTCTTTCTGCAGTTAATTCATTGCAGTGTTAATGTAAGCCTTACTTGTGACTATTAAATAAACTTTAACTTTACACAGTGATTATGGGAAAGCATATTCAATAATAATCTTCAAAAGGAAATTGGGTTAATACTTGTATAGGAGAAAATTGCAAGGCTAAGGGAAGATAGCAGAGGACTAAGTGAACAAATCTTTCAAAAAGTGGGTACAGACATAATGGGCAGGATTTTACAGCTTCACTTGGGCAAGATCATAAAATCTCGCTCGAGGCCAACGGAGATTTCTGTTCTGGGTAGGTTTCGGCCAACAGGTCAAATGGCCTCCCCTGTGATGTAACATTCTATGATTCTTAAGGAGAATGTGTATTCCTTGGGGTAAACAATTTTAGGCCTTTGATAGAAGAAGGAGCAGGATTTTCCGCACAACCCACCATGTGTTTCATGGTGGTGGAGGCAGCCCACCATTGGCTGGCAGTGGGATCTTCTGGTCCCGCCATTGCCAGTGAGGTTTCCCACTGAATGTACTCTCACCGCCAGGAAACCCATGGCTAGTGGGCACTGAGGGCAGGCCTGGAAGATCCCGCCAGTGTAAATGGCCAGAAATTTCTGGCCACAAAGTCCAACAGTAGCTTATCACTGGGAATTGGGCATCGAAGACACCGCACATTGTTATCAAAATAATTTGCCACATTACTAGCTTTCACATAAAATATAATCATAAAAGCATTGAATCATAGGATACAGCACAGAATGAAGCCTGTTACGTTTGTGCCAGCTCTCTGCAAGAGGAATTCAGTTAGTGTCTCTTTTTTCCTCTTCAGTTAATGATCTTTTGAAAACCACCTTTGAATCTACCTCCACCACATTTTCAGGCACTACATAAAGATGCTGAAAGATGTTATAATGGTGTTACAACTTGTTAAACAGTTAGCGGAATTACACTTCAAAACGGATTTCATAGATTAATTAGTACCTTTGGTATACAACATTGTCTTAATGAGACCTTAAAGGTTGTTATTAGTGTCAATCCTATCCATTTGCAGATTAACAAACTGGGAGGAATAAAGGTAGGACTGCATTAATCATAATTGAGGTTTCTATGAAATTAATTTAAATCTGGCAATTATAGTTTCTAAGAAGTATCTATTTAGTGAAATGATACATTTCAAAGCTATCTGTGTAGCCAAATTGGTCACCTTGATTGCTCAAGTCTCCTGAAATTATGGAAATCCAACCTAGTTTGCCTGGAGTTGGGGCACTGAAATGAAGCATGGGAGAGTAAGTACCAAGTGCACAGAGGTCTGCGAAACATGAATAGTATTAGAACAAAAAGTGATGCAAAAGTTGGAAGGATGAGACAGGGGAGAAATGCAAGACCAAAGGACTTTGGAACATATTTGCAGGAATGTTTGGAGTGTGGTAAATAAATTGGTGAGCTGTAGCTACAAATAACCACATGGGGTTATGATATAGTGACAATAATGGAGAACCTGTTCAAACAAGGGGTGATATAGATACTGAACATACAATACAATATGTTCAGGAAAGCTAAAGATGAATTAAAAGGAGGTGAGGTGACAATATTGGACAAAACATAATCCAATTTGGAAAAGGTGGTGGAAACTGATTCAATAAAAACTTTTAAAAGGAAATTGGATGAATGGGAAAATCTACAGAGCTATGAGAAAAGAGGATGGGAGTAGGACTAATTAGACATTGGGTGGCACAGTGGTTAGCACTGCTGCCTCACAGCACCATTCAGACCCAGGTTCAATTCCCGGCTTGGGTAAACGTCTGTGTGGCGTTTGCACGTTCTCCCCGTGTCTGCAAGGGTTTCCTCCGGGTGCTCTAGTTTCTTCCCACAGTCCAAAAATGTGCTGGTTATGTGCATTGGCCATGCAAAAATTCTCCCTCAGTGTACCCGAACAGGCGCCGGAGTGTGACGACTAGGGGATCTTCACAGTAACTTAGTTGCAGTGTTAATGTAAGCCTACTTGTGACACTAATAAATAAATAAATAAATCTTTTCCAAAGAGCCAGCGCTGGAGTGATGAGACGATTAACCACTTTGGATTCTGGAAAGGTTTTAGAAAGATGTGAGAGCAGTTTATCAGAGCATAAGAGATACAGGCAGGAATGGACCGTATGACCCCCGTCAAGCCTGCTGAACCATTCAATGTGGTCAAAGCTGATCTTTGGTTTTAACTTCACTTTCCTGCCCATTCCCCACGTTCCCTGATTCCCTGGAAGATAGAAAATTCCTCTAGCTCAGTCTTGAACATTTTCAAGGGTGAAGCATCCACAACCATCTGAGGTAAAGAATTCCAAACACTCACAACCCTTTGAGTGAAGAAATGTCTTCCTATCTTAGTCCTACATGATCAGCCCCTTATCCCTGAGACTGTGCCTCTGTGTTCTAGATTCTCCAGATAGGGAAACACCCTCTCATTCTCTTCCCTGTTAAGGTCCTTCAGAACTGTGATTGCTTCAATGGGATCACCTCTCTTTTTCCTAAACCCAATTTACTCAGTTTCTCAACACAGAACCATAAATTCCTTCCAAGAATCAATCTACTAAACCAGCATGGCACTACCTCTGGTGCAAAGTATATCCTTCCTTAAATATGGAAACAAAAACTGTATACAGTACTCTAAATGTGTTCTCACAAAATCCCCGTACAATTTTAGCAAGACCCATTTATCCTCATACGCCAATCCCTGGCAAATTGCCAAAATGCCATTTGTTTTCCTAATTACTTGCTGTAATTACTTCCTAATTCCTAATTACTTCCTGTAAGTTAACTTTGTGTTCCTTGTATAAGTACACCAAAGTTCCTCTGAACATCAATGTTCACACGTTTCACAGCTTTAACAAGCTTTTCTAAACCTACTGCTAAAATGAATAACCTCATAATTTCCGAAATTATACTGTATCTGTCATCTTGTTCACCACTTACTTAATCTGCTTATCTCTTTGCAAAATGTCCGCAAATGTTAGAATCATAGAACCCCTACAGTGCAGAAGAAGACCATGTGGCCCATCGAGTCTGCACCAACCCTCTCAGGCCCACCATCCCAACCTATTCCCCCAATCTAACACATTTACCATGGCTTACCAAGGCCTTTGACAAGGTACCGCATGGTAGGTTGTTGCATGAGGTTAAATCTCACGGGATCCAGGGTGAGGTGTCTAAATGGATACAAATTGACAGAAGCCAGAGGGTGGTTGTAGGGGGTTATTTTTCAAACTGGAGGCCTGTGACCAGCTGTGTGCCTCAGGGATCAGTGTTGGTCCACTGTTACTTCTCATTTATATTAATGACTTGGATGAGAATATAGGAGGCATGGTTAGTAAGTTTGCAGATGACACCAAGATTGGTGGCATAGTGGACAGTGAAGAAAGTTATCTCCGATTGCAATGGGATCTTGATCAATTGGGCCAGTGAGCTGACGAATGGCAGATGGAGTTTAATTTAGATAAATGGGAGGTGATGCATTTTGGTAGATTGAACCAGGGCAGGACTTACTCAGTTAATGGTAGGGTGTTGGGGAGAGTTACAGAATAAAGAGATCTAGGGGTACATGTTCATAGTTCCTTGAAAGTGGAGTCACAAGTGGACAGAGTGGTGAAGAAGGCATTCAGCATACTTGGTTTCAATGGTCAGAACATTGAGTACAGGAGTTGGGATGTCTTGTTGAAGTTGTACAAGACATTGGTAAGGCCACGCTTAGAATACTGTGTACAGTTCTGGTCACCCTATTATAGAAAGGATATTATTAAACTAGAAAGAATGCAGAAAAGATTTACTGGGATGCTACTGGGACTTGATGGTTTGAGTTATAAGGAGAGGCTGGATTGACTGGGACTTTTATCTCTGGAGCGTAGAAGGCTGAGGGGTGATCTTATAGAGGTCTATAAAATAATGAGGGGCACAGATCAGTTAGATAGTCAATATATTTTCCCAAAGGTAGGGGAGTTTAAAACTAGAGGGCATAGGTTTAAGGTGAGAGGGGAGAGATTCAAAATTGTCCAGAGGGGCAATTTTTTCACACAGAGGGTGGTGAGTGTCTGGAACAAGCTGCCAGGGCTAGTAGTAGAGGCAGGTACAATTTTGTCTTTTAAAAAGCATTTAGACAGTTACATGGGTAAGATGGGTATAGAGGGATATGGGCCAAATGCGGGCAATTGGGATTAGTTTAGGGGTTTAAAAAAAGGGCGGCATGGACAAGTTGGGCCGAAGGGCCTGTTCCAGGTTGTAAACCTCTGACTCTATGAATCTATAATCCATCTAACCTACACATCTTGAGAAACTAAGGAGCAGGTTTGCATGGCCAATCGACCTAACCTGCACACCTTTGCACTGTGGGAGGAAACTGGAGCACCCGGAGGAAACCCATGCAGACATGGAGAGAATGTGCAATCTCCACACAGACAGTCACCAAAGGCTGGATTTGAATCTGGGTCTCTGGCGCTGTGAGACAGCAGTGCTAACCATTGTGCCACTGTGCTGCCATTGTTGAGAGCCAAAGGAAATAGAGATTAGCATTGATAACGCACTGCTCATGACCACCAGGCAGTGAAAGCGCTTTATAGCCAATGAATTATTTTTTGAAGTATCATCGCTGGTTTATTGTAAGAAACGCACCAATGCTCCTCCGGTGGCATCTTCTAAACACACAACTACTACCATTTAAAAGGATAAAAGTGGCAGATATCCCAGAACCCCACCAACTGAAGGTTTCCCTTCAAGCCACTTACCATCCTGACTTGGAAATACATCATTGTTCTTTCACTGTCACTGGGTCAAAATCCTGGAACTCCCTCCCCAACAGCTCTATGGCTGTACTTACACCACATGGACTGCAGCAGTGAAGAAGGCAGCTCATCAGCATCTTCTCTCAGGAAGTTAGGGGTGGACAATAAATGCTGGCCTAGCCAGTGACACCTACATCCAGTAAATTAGTTTGAAAAACACAAAAGCCAATTTGCATGTCGCAAAACTCCCAGACCAGCTAATCTGTTTTTATTATCACAGAATCATAGAATCGTAGAATCCCTACAGCGCAGAAGAAGGCGGCACGGTAGCACAGTGGTTAGCACTGCTGCTTCACAGCTCCAGGGACCTGGGTTCGATTCCCGGCCTGGGTCACTGTCTGTGTGGAGTTTGCACATTCTCCTCGTGTCTGCGTGGGTTTCCTCCGGGTGCTCCGGTTTCCTCCCACAGTCCAAAGATGTGCGGGTTAGGTTGATTGGCCATGCTAAAAATTGCCCTTAGTGTCCTGAGATGCATAGGGTAGAGGGATTAGTGGGTAAATATGTAGGGATATGGGGGTAGGGCCTGGGTGGGTTTGTGGTCGGTGCAGACTCGATGGGCCGAATGGCCTCTTTCTGTACTGCAGGGATTCTATGAGAAGGCCATTTGGCCTATCAAGCCTGCACTGACAACAAGCCCACCAGACCCTATCCCCGTATTTACCCTAGCTAGGTGCCCTAACACTGAGGGACAATTTAGTATGGCCGATCAACCTGACCTGCACGTCTTTGTACAATATTATGATATTGATTCAGGGATAAATATTGGCTAGGACAAGGAGGATAACTCCAGAGTTACTCTTCAAATTAACACAATAGAATCTTCTACATCCTTTCGAGAAGGCAGTAAGGACATGTGTTTACGATCTCATCTGAAAGACAGCACCTTAAACAGTGTAGCACTCCCTAAATACTGGGCTGAAGTGTCAGTCTGGATTAAAAACAGAAAATATTGGAAATACACAGCTGATCAGGCAGCATCTATGGAAAGAAACAAAATAAATTGGCTGAATTTTCAGAAAAATATTGGCTCGTTCCTTGTCCTAACCCTGAACCATGTTTCTTTAGTCATGCTCACATGGTTTCCAAAGATGTAGCCAATACAGAGAGCAATTTTGCCACCCAATCAGAGATAATGAGTGAGATACCAAAACCGGAGGGCCAAAAGGAGAACCTTCGACAATCTGTGATTGGCACCCCACCAGATGAGATGGGACCTACCTATCAGAAAACTGACAATCAGGGAGAAGGCTTGGTAAGATATTTTACTGTTTAAGAAAAGACACAGCTGTCTGGTCATGATCCTGGAGGGGCAACCTCTTTAGGATTTGGCCAACAGTTCTAACTGTGGCACAGCAGACATTATGGGTCCAGGGAGGGGGTCTTTCACACGATCTATCATACCCCTCCCATTTCCTGCCAAAGCCCATCAAGTTGGCTGAGACATGGTCCAGGCTAATATATCTACCCACATTCACGGTATCCCAATCAACATAGGGGCAGAACCATAATAGGTTCCATAATTATCAACAGTTGACTGCCTGTCATTTCCCTCATTGAAAACAGCTTGGGCTCATGATAATGTCGGGGAACCAGCAAGGAGGACATTGCAACAATTCGATTTGGACCCCTCACTAATCACTAAGTCCAGCCCAGAACAGCAAAACGATTTGTGATCTATGTTCTGATGAATAATCATAGACCTGAAACATTAACTCTGCTTCTCTTCACAGATATTTCATTACCAGCCGAGCATTTCCAGCATTTTCTGTCTCATTTCAGATTTCCAGCGTCCACAGTATTTTGCTCTTAAGCTGTTGCACTAAAGTCCTGGAATTGGACTTTGAACCCATAACCCTGCAACTCACAGTGCTATCAACTGAGCTATAGCTGACACTTAATCATATATCATAGAAATTGAAAGAATCATAGAAACCATACAGTACAGAAAGAGGCCATTCGGCCCATCGAGTCTGCACCGACCACAATCCCACCCAGGTCCTATCCCCATATCCCTACATATTTACCCACTAATCCCTCTAATCTACGCATCTCAGGACACTAAGGGCAATTTTTAGCATGGCCAATCAACCTAACCCGCACATCTTTGGAATGTGGGAGGAAACCGGAGCACCCGGAGGAAACCCACGCAGACACGAGGAGAATGTGCAAACTCCACACAGACAGTGACCCAAGCCGGGAATCGAACCCAGGTCCCTGGAGCTGTGAAGCAGCAGTGCTAACCACTGTGCTACCATGCCGCCCCAGTATATATGGTTAGATGCTTCAAGAAAGGATAAGTGGTTTCCTATCAAAGTAAAAACCAAGAATGCAATATATGTAGGATTTAGCATTCCTATTTCTTACAATCCATGTTGTTGAAAATTTTAAGTAAATATTTTGAATTATTTCACTTTGAATTTTCCCCTACCTCACCAATAACATTATAAAGAAAAACATGAGAGACAAACTCCCATGGCTCCCATATGTTTATAATCGGACAGTTTCCTTGCTTATGTGTGAAATTATCTAAGGAAGATGTCATTTGGTCTCCACATGTAGGCAACAGTTTGAGTATAGCAGGAAGAATTCCTCTAGTCCCTGCAAGCTAGCAACATGAGGTATGATGCAGGAAGGTTTCCTCTGGTCCCAAATTGTTAGTGATACTGTAAATATAATAGGATGATTTAATTTGGCTCCTGTGTGTTAACAACATCGTAAATAAAGCAGAAAGATTTTGCTGGTCTCTATCTATTAACTACACAATAAATCTTGCAAGAAGACTTGTTCTGTTTGACAGTTCCAGCAAAATCATAAAAGCAAGCGAAAAGAATGCATTTATGATTCATTGTTTAGAAATAGTGATCAGATGAAGTTTTTCCACATGTTGACAATTTTTCAAGAAAATATAACATTTTTACACTGGATTACCCCGAGTACAACAAGCAAGAGAGTATAGAAATAGGTGGATAACGTGGATGAATGTTTGGCTGGAAGGATGGTGCAGGAATGAGGGATTTAGTTTCTTGGGACATTGGGACCAGCTCTAGGGGCGATGAGATCTGTACAACACAGATGAGCTGGGACTGAGTCCCTTGTTAGCGCTATTGGGAAATGTCTAAACTAAATTGGCAGGGGTGTGGGAATCATGAGATGATATCAGAGAGGAGTTCCATTCTTCACAGAATATTGGGAGTGATAGGTACTACTAGAGTAGGGAATAATAGTAAGCTGTTAGGTGGGTCAGAGTATGGTAGAAAGTAATAGGGTGGGATTTTACAGTCGCTTGAGTCTAAAATCCCACCCGAGGCCAATGGAGAATTCCATTCTGCGAGCCTTGCCCGTCCAGCGGTAAAATTCCAGTCATAAAGTCTAAATGAGTGTTGATGTGCATGTAAGTGAATGCACAGTGTGGTAAATAAGCTTAGTGAATTACAGGAGCAGATGGCTATGTGGGCTTACAATGTTGTGGTTATAACAGAGACCTGACTCAAGGAAGGACAGGACTCAGTGTTAAATATTCCTGGATACAAGGTCTACAGAAAAGATAGGAAAAGAAGGAAAGGCGGGGAGGGGTGATGGAATTGATTAAGAAGAGGATAGTATTGCTGGAGAAAGAGAATGTCTTAAGGGATCAAGGACAGAATTGATTTTGCTGCAGCTAAGGAAGAAAAAAGATGAAATTAGATGGTTTGGTGTAGTCTAAAGGCTACCAAATAGTGGGAAAGATGTCGTGGAAAAAATTTGCAAGGAAATTACAGAGATATGCACAAACTATGGAGTAGTTATAATGGGGGATTTTAATTAACCAAATTTAGACTTGATAGTCATAGGGTAAAGTGAAGAGAGGGGCTAGAGTTCATGGAATTGGTTCAGGAAAAATTTCTACCACAGTATGTTTCCAGTCCAATTAGAAAAGAGGCATTGCTAGACCTGATACTTGGGAATGCGAGAGGCCAAGTGGATCAAATGTCAGTAGGATAACATTTAGGGGACAGTGACCATTGTATCATAACATTTAGGATGACTCTGGAAAAGGACAAAGAACAAATAGATTGTAAGAATAATTCACTATGGAAAGCCAAATTCAATGAAGTAAGAGTGGATCTGGGCTGAATTAACTGGAGTCAAAGTTTGGCAGGAAAATTGATAATTGAACAATGGGCTACCTTCAACAAAGAGATGGTTAAGGCACAGTCAAGGTATATCCCATCAAAAAGGATTGATCAAACAAATCCAGAGCTCCCTGGTTGACAAAAGAGATAGAAATTAAGATAACGAAGAACATGGGCACTTGTAACAAATGTCAGATACAAAATACAATTGAGAACCATGATAAATAAAGAAGGTTCAGCGGGGAGGTGAAGAAGCAAATAAGGCAAACAAAGAGAGAGAATGAAAATAGACTGGCAGCCAACATTAAAGGAAATCTCAATGTCTTCTCTCAGCAAATAAATAGTAAAAGGGTGATAAAAGGAGGAGTAGGGGCAATTAGAGACCAAAACCTGGGACTGACGCAGAGGCAGAGGGCATAGCTAAAGTATTAAATTAGTATCTTGCATCTGTCCTTACCAAGGAAAAAATACGCTTTCCAGGCAATGGTAATTTTAAATTTGATAAGGAAAGTGAATTGGATATGTTGTCTGTGCTTGAAGTTGATAAGGGCCAGATGAAATGCATCCAAGGACTCTGAGGGAAATGGGAGTGGAAATTGTGGAGACACTGGCCATAATTTTGAAGTTTCCTAAGACTCAGGAGTGGTGTTAGTGGACTGGAGAATTGCAAACGTTGCACCCTTGTTCAAAATACGGTGCAGAGATAAGCCCTATGATGTTCATGGAATGCTCATGGAATAAAAGGGAAAGTAGCAACATGGTTAAAAATTGTATAGTGACAAGAGACAGAGAGCAGTGTCTCATGGATGTGTTATAGGCTGGAGGAAGCTTTCTAGTGGAGTTCCCAAAGGGTTGGGACATTTGCTTTTTCTGGTATATTTTAATGATCTAGATCTTGATAGGCAGGGGACAATTTCAAAGATTGCTGATAATATAAGACTTGAAAACTTTGTGAACTGTGAAAAGAGTAGTGTGGAACTTCATGGGGTCAAAGAACAAAGAACAGTACAGCACAGGAAACAGGCCCTTCGGCCCTCCAAGCCTGTGCCGCTCCTTGGTCCAACTAGAACAATCGTTTGTATCCCTCCATTCCCAGGCTGCTCATGTGGCTATCCAGGTAAGTCTTAAATGATGTCAGTGTGTCTGCCTCCACCACCCTACTTGGTAGCGCAGTCCAGGCCCCCACCACCCTCTGTGTAAAAAACATCCCTCTAATATCTGAGTTATACTTCGCCCCTCTCACCTTGAACCCGTGACCCCTCGTGATCGTCACTTCTGATCTGGGAAAAAGCTTCCCACCGTTCACCCTATCTATCCCCTTCATAATCTTGTACACCTCTATTAGATCTCTCCTCATTCTCTGTCTTTCCAGGAAGAACAACCCCAGTTTACCCAATCTCTCCTCATAGCTAAGACCCTCCATACCAGGCAACATCCTGGTAAACCTTCTCTGCGCTCTCTCTAATGCCTCCACGTCCTTCTGGCAGTGCGGCGACCAGAACTGGATGCAGTACTCCAAATGTGGCCTAACCAGCATTCTATACAGCTGCATCATCAGACTCCAGCTTTTATACTCTATACCCCATAGACAAGTTGGTGGAATGGGGCAGATGGAAGATGAAGTTCAATGTGGAGAAATGTGAAGTGATTCATTTTGGTGGGAAGAGGATAGCAAGTCAATACAAAATTCAAGGGAAAATATCTAAAATGGGTGCAAGATGCAGAGTGACCAAAGTGTATAAGTGGCTAAGTCAGTGAAGGCTGCAGGACAGGTTGACAGAGTAGTTAAAAAAGCATAAAGTATTCTAGGTTCTGTTATTAGAGGCATAGAGTACAAGAGCAAGGAAGTTATGTTGAACTTGTGTTACGCATATGTTCAGCCTCATCGAGAGTATTGCATCCAGTTCTGGGTGTCACACTTCAGTAAGGATGTGAAGGCACTGGAGAGAGTGCAGAAAATATTCGCAAGAATGGTTCCAGGGATGAGGAACTTTAGTTATGAATATAAATTGGAAAAGTTAGAATAGTTTTCCTTGGAGAAAATAAGTTGAGAGGAGATTTGACAGAGATTTTTGAATTCATGAAGGGGCTGCACAGAATGGATAGGGAGGAACTGTTTCAACTCTGGAAAGGATCAAGAATGAGAGCACATAGATTTAAAATAAATGACTAAAGAAGGAAAAGTGATATGAGAAAAAACTTTTCGCGCAATGAGTCGTTCAAGTTTGGAATGTACTGTCTGCGAGTGTGTTGGACGCAGGTTCAATCAAAGCATTCAAAAGGAAATTAGAATATGGGGAGAAGGCAATAGAGTAGCACTAAGGAAATTGCTAATTCACAGTCCAGTTACGATGGGCTAAATGGCCTCCTTCTGCACTGGCACAATTCTCTGATTCTGTGATTAGACTGAAGTCCCCAAAGTCAATGATTCTGCATTATTGAGAGCATAGTAGCCTGAATTTTGTGGTTGTAACAATGATGAGATTGTCAACATTTGCCAACATTACTCTGTGAAATTCAAAGCAAATTTTGACATCAGCAAATCCCCAGTTAAACATGGAAGAGCAAAGGTTGCTGTCAGGGATTCCTTGCTCACTCACAGGGTGCACAATGGGGTCCTCGCAAATGAAAATCAATTAGAAATAACTCATTTGACATGAACTTCCACCCAATTAGTCTTACTGTAAAGTTAGAGTCACGTATTTCATCAGAAATGTAATTAGGTTTTTAACAGCATACTGTGCTCTTAAAAAATGGTTAGGATTTTCTGGCCTTTAATGTCCTGCAGCCGCTAGAAGCGAGAATTTAGCGTTCAGTCAAGTCTCCATTCACTGCAGCCGGATCAGAAAATTCCACCGGCGTAAATGGCTGTAAAATTCCGCCCAATAATTTTGTTTTTGTGGGATGTCAAATTTCACTATTTCTTGCTAAAAAACCATAGATTTTTTAAAATAACATAAACTATCTTATTAAAGCTTTGTTTATGATAATTGGTCAGATGTTTGACCGACAAAGGAGTCAAGAGTCACAGGGGAAGGGGGGCGGGGGGCGCAGGATGGAAAATTGAGATAAGGCACAATCAGATTGGCCATGATTTATTAAATGGCTGAGCAGGCCTGAGGGGGGCACATGACCAATTCCTGCTCCTATTTCTTATTCTCGTAAATTACTTCAGCCCCTATATTAATCGCACATGTGTGTCCCAATCTTTATTTAATTTTCTGGAAAATTCTGTATTGTTAATGCGAAAACCTCCTGTTATTTGTTGGTTTACTCTCTGTTTCGATATGAATTGCTGCTGAGCTTGCTTGCTGACATCACACTTATTGGATGTCAGAGATCCTGAATAGCTGGCATCAAAATGAGATTAACATGGGGAAAGGTGAAATCCACACCAAAGAGATCGCTAGAGTGGCGTCACTTTGTCGCTGACCAGATGATCCGGGCCATTAAAATTGAGACCTTAAATTTGGAGGGTGTAATGTTACTCAATTTGGCAATGTGCAGCTTCTGTAAAAGTTGCCGTTTTGTTGGACACCAAATTTGATACCGTGCATTACTTAGTTGCCTTTGAAATGAAACTGTAAACAGTTTGAAGCCTATTGCAGAAGGCCTAATGGTGTCTGCTGCTGAGATTCTTACCGGCAGGCCATGTAGTTAATTATTTTTTGCACGTTTTAGCGCTTTCAATTTAGCAACAGTTTCTAGCATTCTATCAGAACTGTCTTGAGAGATTTTGACTACAGGCTATGAATAATCTGCTTACATTTTCAGTGCATAGAGAGTTCGTTGCATACCATCTCCACAGGCAAACCCTATTTCTCCTTTCCCTTTCTGTTTGTCCTTCCCTGTAAAGTACCTGCTAAACTTCAAAGTCAGAACTATTTCCGCCCCAGTCCTAATAACCTTTCATGCCTACTGCAG
This sequence comes from Mustelus asterias, assembly GCF_964213995.1. Taxonomy (NCBI): domain Eukaryota; kingdom Metazoa; phylum Chordata; class Chondrichthyes; order Carcharhiniformes; family Triakidae; genus Mustelus; species Mustelus asterias. Next base: position 117,396,697 of record NC_135804.1, on the reverse strand, counting down.
AGAAGCTGTCTGATCATCACAGTCTGATGGTTTGTTGCAATTCTACACTGACTGGTTCTTCTAAACTCAATATTGATTCTATGGATATTCATTTCTTCCCTTGAAAAGAGAGCTTCATCTCTGTTTTATTTAACTGTATTAACATTTCTTCTGATCAAATTTCCAAATCTCCGCATTAATAATCTCGGGCCAATAACTGACGCATCACTTAAATTTCTTCCAGTGGCAACAGGAGAAATAAATTCTACTGTGAGCAATGTGTTGAGCTAGGACTCTGTCTGTCTCATTTCAATGGTCAATTGATCATGTTTTGATTTAATGAGCATTGTGTCCGGAGTGAATAGCTGAAGTTAAACATCCAGGCCTGAAGATTCACTCAGTTTCCATTGTCCAGTTCATTGGTAAGTCTTTAGACATAAGGGACAGAATTCTCTGGCCGTTCATGCCCCACCACCGCTGCCAGACAGGACGGAGAATTTGGCGCTCAGCCAAATCTCCATTCGCTGCAGCAGGACGGGAGAATTCCGGCTATGACTGAGGTCGGAGAATCAGGCTCAAATTGTCTTTGGGTCTCTTAAAAGAGGGTGGGTGAAATGTGTCAGAGATAAAATTTCTACCTTTAATTCGCTAAATCATAGAATCATTACAACATAGAAGGCTACGGATCAAGTGCGGGAAAATGAGATGAGAATAAATAGGATTGTGCAGACACAATGCTGCAGGGCCTCTTTTTCTACAGTAAAACTCTACGGGGGCAATTTTACCAAAAAAGTTCCAAGCGCCGAATGAACATGAAAACAGGGAATCGCGCTGTTCTTTTGGATGAGTAAAAAATTGAATCTGACCTCTCTCTGTAAAAAAAAATGCTAGATCTGTTTCAAGGGGAGGGGGCAGAGCCTAAACTCATCGAAAGCCAGCATATTACAGCAGAGGGCGCAATTGCATATGCTCAGATCTTTGTGTTTTGTGAACGCAGATATTTGTCAGTCACTGCCTCCCCCACACAGGCCGTCTGATCCTTCGACCACCACATGCCCCCCTCCCTCCCCCGCCTGGAGCGATCAGCACCCCCCCCCTTCCATGGGCCGCCCAATATCCCAACCCTTGTAGGTGCGCCCTGCTATTGTGGGGTTCTGTGGCCGATCCTCCTCTCCGCCCCATGCATGGACCGGCCAGCCACCGGTTGCAGAGTGCACTGCATTCCCCCTCCCCGATCCCAGTTGCGGAGTGCACAGCATTTCCCTCCCATTGCGCCAGGCTGGCAGTGCCAGTGTACCAGGCTGGCAGTGCTAGGTTGGAACTGCTCCTCCGCCCCTGACCTCCTGGGGAGGGCTTCAATCGCCTCTGGTCTTTCCGTCTGGCGATATCTACCCAAGAGACGTGTATAGGACAGAGCATTTTGGGAGTTAAAGCAAAGATGGTAAAAGGTCAAGAGGGAAGATAATGGCAAGTTTCATATATATATTCTCAAAGGGTAAGCTCATGTCAGGGATATAATTAAGAGGGACCTCTATGGCAGGTGGTTGAGTAATGCAAAAGTCAAAAGAAAAAGCACCACATCAGTGGCAGATTTCATCCTTTATAGACAGTTGGTGCAAGATGCATCTATATGGACTGCAAGTGCCTGGAGAAATCAGGGGTGATCTTACCAGCTCACTACACCTGTCGAACAGAGTGGCAAGCTGGGAACGTAGCATAAGAGGACAAAAAACCTTCCTGGCCCCATTTTACTGGCGAGAACAATTTTGTGCCCAGAAAGGGTGTGAAGCTCATTAGCATCAGCATGCCTGGATCTCCATATCATTCGCGAGTCCAGCACGGCTGCTTCCCCCTTCCCGGATGTTTTCCATCATGCCAGTGAGGCACATTGGCGTGAATCACTATTGGTCTCCGCTGGTCATGCTGAGGGGATTGTTGGATATTGAAACCCTTTTTGGGTGATTTGGGGAGATGGCCGGGCAGTACCCATTGTACTGTGCCCACCTGACAATGCGCACTTGGCACACTGGCAGTGACCACCTGGCACATTGCAGTGCCCACATAGCATACTGGCAGTGCCCAGCTAGTACACTGGCAGTGCCAAGAGGGTGGGCCTGATTGGAGGTTGGCTGTGATGGGGGGGCTTTGACAGAGTTGGAGGTCATGCACTCTGACAGGTACTTACGAAAGGGGGCCTCTGCAGGAGGAGTGTTGTGCAGGATGGGCCACAGAGGGAGTGATGATGGGGGAACATGCTGTGGGCCTGCCAGGGAACCCATTGGGAGGGCCCTGATGTCCCAATATGGCAATCCATGTCGGTGTAAGGGTGACAATGCCATCGATGGAGGGTGGGTGTCTGATGTCCAGAGGGGTGTGGTGGGAAAAGGTCTCTCAGTTCACTGGCAGAAAGGTGCCCAAGCACTCTGAAGCCAGCTTCACTGGCATGTTTATGCTTTGCCCCCCTCCCCTCCCCACCAGCACAAAGCTCCCATGAAATGTGACAGTGTCGGAAGATTACAGTGTAGAGCTCACCAAAATGACCAGTGCAGAGGACTCCCATTTCCTCACCGATATGACACTTGGAATTCTTTTGGGAAAGTTCCACTCATCATATTTGAACATCCAGAAGCAACCCCACATGAGTGATAGTTGCTGACTGAGGTAACTATTATTAGCCTTTGCTTATAGTTTAAAACCTGTGGGATGTTACCAGGAAGATTTAGTTCTGAGGTTAGGGAAGCAGAGGGATTCAGACGTGAGTCAGTTTAAAGGCTTTGTGTATCATTAATAATGTAGTTTAATGCATTTTTAATTTTCTTTCTTGTGTGTTTTACTGTTTAATAAAAAATTATTTTGTTTAAAATTATTACAAGGAGACTGGAACATTTCTCACTGGTCTAGATATCTTTCCTCGCATTACACCAAATTACAAAAAATACTGTTTGGAAACTAGCATTCCAAGTTTTCCTTCTGGAATTCGGAATACCTTAGCGTTTAACATGTACTGGGTTCTTAACACTGCCTAATCATTGTGTGCCTTGAATGGCCACAAGAGTATAATCGATGGTGCTTTGCATCTACGGAGTCTCATCATTGCAGTGAAACTTAACATCCTGTGTCCCTGCAAGGCTGCATCTGTTGTCATATTATAATCTTCTATGAAAATCCTGTGCTTGAGTTGGATCAACAGTACAATTAATGAAGGAATGAATGCTTCATTTGAAGAGGTCAGGCCGTTGACTAACAGCACTGCCTTGAAGTTTGCTATTCACTTCTCTATATGGTGAAGTACAGAACATTGAACAGTATTCCAATACAGCACAGCTCTAAAACAATGCCAATACAGCACCAACACAGCACCAAATCTTGTTTGGAATTAAGCAATGGCATGTGTGTCTGCATCAGCAACGAGAAAGTCGTCATCAATATTCACACTGTAATTTTATTGTGTGAATATCATCTTTTGCAAAGAATAAATAGCTAATTTATTTTCAGGGTCATAACATAGAATACAACTAGAGGCTTAGGAATAGTGCTGTGAGGCCAGAATAAATAAACACTTTAAAAAATTAGTTTTATCGACAAAAAGGGTGACAAAATGACTTTCCAAATCTTCTTCAGTTCCCTGCCCAGAGCGAGAATGGGAAAATTTGGCATTCAGCCAATACCTCATTCACTGCAGCGGCACTGGAGAATCCCAACTGCGGGCAAGGTCAGAGATTTCCTGTGCAAACGTGGCTTTATGATGGAAAAATTTGATTCACAAAGTATGCCACAATGTGACAACAGAAAATCAATTGGCACAGACAAGCAGCACTAACGAATTCATGATTTTTAATCTCATATACTTAATTTTATTTTGATAGAATAAATGTTCTGGACAGAACTTCCTAATCTCCTGTAGCTACAATTGGAGTACTAAAGTCATTAATGCAACAGAAAGATGGGTTGTTGGAATTTTACACACAGATAATTACTTATGGGAGAATAATGTGTTCAGTGAGAAATCAGCCCATTGTGTATGTAACACCACCTTTGACAGTGATTTGCAATATATATTTCAAGAAGTTCAGGTCCTCAGAGTACTTCACAAACCTATTAAGTGAGAACTGTCATGCAGCATTTATAATATTTTATAATTTTAGCTGAACTAGGAAGGACTGATGCCTTAGCCATTTGCTAATGATTCTGATAAACAGACGCAGATAGCTGTAAATTGCATATTAGTTTTGCTCTTTCATCCCCCTATTAATTTATACAATGTACCATTGAATTGAACAAGCCCTCCAGTACCTCATGTGAGTTGATTTCATTCATAAAGTGTGCCTACAGTGAGAATCAGTGGCCTTTTCAACTGCTGGAGCATCACCCTGAAAATCATTCCTATCCTTACCAAACGTGTGCACACACCCTTATTCACAGAGCCTTTGTGGAATAGGATTTCCACTTTAACATTATTTAGGGCAGAGAATCCTGAGTTTTATTTTTTGCAGAGCTCCCTTTTGGAGAGTGCTATCCGATTCCCTATTCATGTTCTTCCCTCTCCTGCCACCATCAAGTTTCGTAAAACTGTATTTTGCAGTCCCTGCAAAGATGAAAAAGTTTATTCATATGGGCTTCAACATTCTTAGCAGCACTGCTAATTCCAATCTTTAGTATTAGAGACCTCTGGGATTCAAACGAAATGCTGATCCATAATACAGCTCCTCTGGCAATGCAAGACTGTAGGGGTGGCTCTCAATCTTGGCTAAGATGTCCTCCTCAAGCCTCCCCAACAGTGTGAGCTTGCCAACCAGTTTGAGAACCATTGTGTTGGTGGACTTGGCTACATCATCAGTTACAAACAGCTCAATCTTCATCTCTGAGTTCATATTGCTCAATTGGGTTGCTGTGCCATTTCGACAATAGTTGTCCTGCACAAACACGGACCAGGAAACCTTTTTAATATAGATGTATTCCACAGTTAATAGGAGTTTTACTTCTGTCACCTGCAGTAAAAACCATAATTCACATGCATGAGTTAACATCACTATGATTGGTACCACCTGCTACAAACTTCAAATGTTTTAAACCCAATGCAATAATTAACATTTCACATTGGTTTAATGATTTTTATACACGCTCAAGGTAGTCACAATTCATGAGCTCATTAGGATGAGCTTTTTGCATTTGTAATATTACAGGATAAATGGCACAATATGCTGTATTTATTTACTGCCTATCTTTTGGGAAATTACAACATAATCTTGCAGGAATGCCTTATATGAAATTCAATGAGGACAGCTTCAGTGGTTCATGTATAAACTAGACTATATACTTTAATATTAATTACATATCTAAAAGTACACTGGAAATAAACTAACTAGTACAATTTTAAAGAGGGTGCGGGAGCAGAAAGATCGGGGAATGCATGTACAAAAAACTTTGTAAAGGCTGTCAAAAAAGTATTAAAGGATCCTTAACTTTATAAATTGGAGCATTATGTTCAAAAACAAGGAAACTATGCTAAACTTGGGTTAAATACTGGTTAGGCCCTAGCTTGAGTATTGTGGAAATTCTGACCACTAGCCTTCAGGAAGGATGTCAAAGCCCAAGAGGGTGCAGAGGAGATTCACGGGCCCAGTACCAGTGATGTGGGACTTTAGCTGTGGGAGATACACTGAGATTTTTATTCTCAGGGCGGAGAAGTTTAAGGGGAGAAATGATAAAAGAGTTCAGAATGAATAAGAGAAAATTGTTTCCAGTGGCAAAAGGCTTGATAACAAAAGAATGGGTTTAAGGTAATTCGACAGAAAAACAAGAGGTGATGTGAGGAAAAGAAAATCTGCAGCAAGCTGTTATAATGTGAAATGCACTGTCTGAAAAGGTGAAGGACGTAGATTCAATGGTAACTTTCAAAAGAAAATTGAATAAATACTTCAAGGGAAATATTTGCAGGGTTATGGGAAAAGAGCAAGGTTGTGTGTCTAATTTGATAGCTCATTCAAAGAGCCAGGACTGAATGGCCTACTTCTGTTCTGTATTGTTCCATGATTCTATATTTGCATAATGACAGATAAACCTATGAATTATATAAAATTACCCTAATTCTAACTTCAGACTCAAAATTTGGAAACTGTTCGCCTGATTTTGATTCAATCATCTTTTAAATGAGGTAAATATAATTATATATCATGTACCTTTTAGACAAAACACTTTTTCAAGAAATGGAATCTCAAGTTTTTTAGTTTAATTTGATCCCTAACTCCTCTGATGAAGTAATCCTATTGCATTCCTAACACTTCCTTTTCATTTCCTGAATTGTTTCTTTGTTTTTGCATAGATTTAGAAAATAGTTTAAAGTGTATGTCAATAATGATGAACTTACAACCAGTTTGTTGATATACACGTAGGGATCTCTGTAATTAATTGGAAAGATGTAAAAGCAAGGGACAATTTTGGTTGAAAAATTGGAATTATATTGTTTTAATGAATGGATTTCAGCCTCCTGTGTTATTACAAGTTGCTGTCGTTCAGATCAGATATTAAACTCTTTTAGATAGATGTAAAAGATCCCAATAAATCCTTCAAATGTCTCGGCCAACATTTATCTCTAAGTCAACATCTAAAGCATATTATGTTATCATTTATTTCATTGCTATTTGTGGGTGCTTGTTATGCACATAATGGCTACAAAGCACTTAGGGACATTCTGAGTTCATGAAAGGTATGAATGTAAGTATTTACTTCTTTTTAAATATGAAAAGTATTAAAAGTATATATATTTTTATTTTGCAATGAAATATGCATGATATCATGCATTTTTGGGTCTGGATAGAATTATTTTCAGTTTTATGCACGTAACATACAATTCATGTGGTTATCAATATTTGAGATGAAACTCATTTAGTAATATATTCAGTATCTATTTTCAGTACATATTTTTCCAGTATATGTTTTTTTCTTTTGCCAAGTGAAGGAGGATCTATATTAAAAGAGACATGTCATGTATAATTTGAGAAAGAAGCTTAAATATTTTAACTTCTGAGCCTAGAACACTTGATTTTTCTTTCAACCCAGAGAATGGACTGACATCCACGCACAGCCCAGGGCTCTTCTTACTACTCAATTTCACACTGGTAAGTAAACCTATCTGTGTGTGACATTTAGCCAGGCCTGGGTTATTCCTCATATGTAGTTATCTTGGTCTTATTGGAATATTTTGTTTCACAGTCTATCATACAATTCACCTTCAAGATTTCTCTTTACGTGCAATTCCAAAAAATATGTAAGAGGAAAAAAAAGGCAGATTTTTCTAAGTCTGTAACTCTCATATTAACCTTATATTTCTTGGGAAAGACTTTAAAGAGATCCCTCCTCCTCCTTCAGGTAGCATACCCTGAAAAAGATATTGCCAACAATGGACTTCCATTGGATTGGTCTATGATTATAGAACATAGAACATGGAAAAAATACAGCACAAACAGGCCCTTTGGCCCACAAGTTGCGCCGGTCATGTCCCTACCTACCTAGGCTTATATATAGGCTTACCTATAACCTTCAATCCTATTAAGTCCCATGTACTCATTCAGAAGTCTCTTAAAAGACCCTATCGAGTTTGCCTCCACCACCACTGACGGCAGCCGATTCCACTCACCCACCACCCTCTGAGTGAAAAAAGTATTCCTGACATCTCCTCTGTAACTACTCTCCAGCACCTTAAACCTGTGTCCTCTCGTAGCAGCCATTTCAGCCCTGGGAAAAAGCCTCCAAGAATCCACCCGATCTATACCTCTCAACATCTTGTACACCTCTATCAGGTCACCTCTCATCCTTCGTCTCTCCAAGGAGAAAAGACCGAGCTCCCTCAGCCTATCCTCATAAGGCATGCCAACTGATCCAGGCAACATCCTTGTAAATCTTCTCTGCACCCTTTCAATCATTTCCACATCCCTCCTGTAATTAGACAACTAGAACTGAGCACAGTACTCCAAGTGGGGTCTGACGAGGGTCTTATAAAGCTGCATCATTATCTCCTGACTCCTAAACTCAATCCCTCGATTGATGAAGGCCAGCACACCATACGCCTTCCTAACCACCTCCTCTACCTGCAAGGCCAATTTAAGAGTCCTATGGACCCGGACCCCAAGGTCCTTCTGATCCTCTACAGTACTAAGAGTCTTTCCCTTAATATTGTACTCCTTCATCCCATTTGACCTGCCAAAATGGACCACTACGCATTTATCTGGGTTGAAGTCCATCTGCCACTTCCCGCCCAGTCTTGGATCCTATCTATGTCACGCTGCAGCTTCTGACATCCCTCCAAACTATCCACAACACCACCAACCTTCGTGTCATCGGCAAACTTACCAACCCATCCCTCCACTTCCTCATCCAGGTCATTTATGAAAATGACAAACAGCACGGGTCCCAGAACAGATCCCTGGGGCACTCCACTGGTGACCGATCTCCATTCAGAAAAAGACCCATCTACAACCAATAAATTATGCTTGGCAAATTATTGCAGTGGTCTGCCACTGTGTCTTGCAGTATAATTGTCTAGAAAACTCTCATACTTTTGCCACCTACTATCAAATGCATTGGAAGGACTCATATATTGATCATCTACCCATATGACTGTGTTATGAACACATAAGTCCTGAAGTGGGGCTTGAACCCAAAGCATCTGACCCAGAACTAGGGATGCCATCCATCATAACACAAGACCTCTGATTTAAGGAGACTATTCTCATAAAATAGTGCATTTGCTCATTTCTCCCTTTACAAATATTATTATTATCATATGTACTCCTCCAGATGGGAGGGATGGATTGGATTATTCCAGCAATGAAATCCATTCCATCCTGTGATCAATTAACAGGAAGCACAGTTCAACTAGACCAATCATTCAATTTTCATGGCTCCTCTCCAAATAGAAAATAAGTAATTTCTGACTCTAATTCAAAAGTTTGAGCTTTCTTTGTAAGAACAAAATGTTTTTTTAAAGTTTATTTATTCGTGTCATAAGTAGGCTTACATTAACACTTTGATTTGATCTGATTTGATTTATTATTGTCACATGTATTATCACATGTGAAAAGTATTGTTTCTTGCGTAGCATACAGACAGAGCATACCATTCATAGAGAAGGAAACAAGAGAGTGTAGAATGTAGTGTTACAGTCATAGCTAGGCTATAGAGAAAGATCAACTTAAGTCCATTCAAATGTCTGACACTAGCAGGGAAGAAGCTGTTCTTGAGTCGGTTGGTATGTGACCTCAGACTTTTGTATCTTTTTCCTGACCGCAAAAGGTGGAAGAGAGAATGTCCGGAGTACATGGGGTTCTTAATTATGCTGGCTGCTTTGTCGAGGCAGCGGGAAGTGGAGACAGAGTCAATGGATAGGAGGCTGCAATGAAGTTACTGTGCAAATCCCCGAGTTGCCACACTCCGGTGTCTGTTCGGGTACATTGAGGGAGAATTTAGTATGGATAATGCACCTAACCAGCCCGTCTTTCAGACTGTGGGAGGAAACCCACTCAGACACAGGGAGAATGTGCAGATCCCGTACAGACTGTAACCCAAGCCAGGAATCAAACCCGGGTCCCTGCTGCTGTGAGGCAGTGATGTTAACCACTCTACCACTGTGCCACCCTATGCACAGTGCACGGTGGCACAGTATCTCTCCTCTTTAAACAACAGGTGGCTTGAAGAGTGATGGCATACATTCCACAATTTGTGCTTTATCAAAGGATTCATTAGCTTTAGCTCACGGCTTTCACAGTTCTATGCATACTCCGCCTCAGTGCCCCACTGCAAACACTCCCCAGATCGGAGAACAGTGGCAACCAGAATCTGATGATGTGATATGGTCCTGATTTGTTCTGTTACGCCTACAGATAAATAATGAGAACAAACTACAATGAATCTTTGAACCTGTTGAAAAATGGGCACCTGTTTGCATATTACAGAAATCAGTCATTGACATTTTTGCCTGCCTTTGTTTGTGAAAAACATGTTCTTTGCAATTAATTTTGTAGAAGTTTGGACGTCCTGCATCTTGTATGCCTATTAAATGCAAGCTTGGATAACAAAGAATAAAACTCATTTGAGTACTGAAGTAAACTATATTTATACTCCCCAATTCACGTCTATGAATACTTTATTTCTGCATTCAGTGTCACAACACACTGAATATGAATATTTATATAGACTGACAGTGCAAGAAAAATGCTGCAATGATCGTCTTGATAAATCACTGTCAGTAGTTGAGGGCAGATACTGAGATGTGAAGCAGTTGTGTTAAGTATCAATTAAATATTGCAATATAACCTTCTTTTCAAATAGACAGATCATTAATAAAAATTATTGCTGAATAGTGTGGTTGTTATTCACATCTGGTGTGTATGTACAAGGCTATAACACCATGCTGCAAACACTCATATCCTGTGTTCGAGTTTCACCAACTAATTAGTATCTTAAAAAGAGGTTAGATGATTTTACTTCTGCCTATCTTTTTCTATAATAACACAGGAGGACTTAGATATTCTTATGTGTTACCATAGACAGAGTGCATGTGTTTTCTTCCGACCGACAATCACTATGTTTTGTACAGAAAGAGGTGTGTGTTTTCTAACCCCTTTGACTGTGTGTTCCAATTAAATAATTCAGCAGCAAGCTTTTGTGAGTCAAACAATAAAGAAGGTGATGCATTCTCCCACACTTGTGCTGAATCACTGCCATATTACCTACGTGATGTCATATGCAAACGCATACACACACACAGATTGGAGATAGTTGAAGGTAATGTACTTTTACAGATCATAGTTATCTCAGTCTTTGATTTACTAACATTAGTTTCCTGTGAGGCAGGCCTGATTTTTTGAATGATATTGATGTGTTAAAGTTGAAGTGAGGGTAATGCAGTATTGAAGGGTTCACAGCAGGTTGTGAGGTTGCTTGCAGTCAAATAGCTACTAGGTTGATTCTCAGGTGAACTTTAAACTGGAACAGGTGTCATAGAATCACAGAATCCCTACGGTGCAGAAGGAAGCCATTTGGCCCATCGAGTCTGCACCCAGGTCCTGTCCAATCCCTGTAACCCACATATTTACCCCACTAATTCCTCTAACCTACACATCCCAGGACACTGAGGGCAATTTATCATGGCCAATGCACCTAACCTACACATCTTTGGACTGTGGGAGGAAATCGGAGCACCCGGAGGAAACCACGCAAACACAGGAAGAACATGCAAACTCCACACAGACAATCACCCAAGCCGGGAATCGAATCCAGATCCCTGGAGCTGTGAGGCAACAGTGCTAACCACTGTGCCACCTTCTACATGTTGGGATCTTCCACTTTCAAGATATTGCTGTCAATTACCTTGGTGGCTTGATGAGTTGCAGCTCCTTCATGTTCTGTCTTTCTGGCAAACTGACAACTGATGACAGCTGCAAACAGTTCTTAGTTGATTTTTAAAAACAGAAAAAACACAGCTTTCCCAGTGTGGCTTTTCACAAGTCCAAATAAGAGAAGGGCATTCATGTTAACTTCATATCTTGTGTTGTGTATTAACACCTCTGAGGTCCAGGTTTGAATGGGAAAATACAAACTGATACAATGGGATAGTGTTAGAGGCCATTCATTTCCAAATGCCATCAATTGAATTTTTTGTTTCCCTTATGCTCAGTATGAAACAGGGCGACAGTCAGTCTGGAAAGCTCAATTGGCCATAGTTTCTGGGCTCCCCCAGCATTGGATTTGAGGGGTACCCCAAGGATGAGCGGGGAATCCCTCTCAGAAGTTCCCGGGTAAGCATTTGCATGGCAATTGTCCAGACGTGCTAATTTGCTCTGGGGAATTGTGTTGGGTTGGGAGCCATCTGCAAAGGTGATTTAAATCACAAACTTTGGATGGTTCTGTCAGGGTTACACTAATGGTTACTCCAAAAAAATGTTCGAATAAACAAAACCATTTCTAACTTCTACATAACTCATTGAAACAATCAAACATGTGCATGTATGTAAATACTTGGGGTGTGGTGAATAAAACTGGTGTTGGGGCTGATAGATATTTAGAAATATGGAAAAATGCAGAAGGTCTGCCAACATCTAATCTCTTTCCCTCCAATTAGATATTAAATATTTCTGGATGCGAGGTATTCAGGATGGATAGAGAAGGAAGGAAAGGGGAGACTGGCAGCTAGCATAAAGGGAATCCCAAAGTATTGTATAGGCACATAGAGTGATAGAGTCATAGAGGTTTACAGCATGGAAACAGGACCTTCGGAACAACTTGTCCATGCTGCCCTTTTTAAAAAACCCATAAGCTAATCCCAATTGCCCGCATTTGGCCCATATCCCTCTATACCCATCTTACCCATGTAACTGTCTAGATGCTTTTTAAAAGACAAAATTATACCCGCCTCTACTACTACCCCTGGCAGCTTGTTCCAGACACTCACCACCCTCTGTGTGAAAAAAATTGCCCTTCTGGACACTTTTGAATCTCTCCCCTCTCACCTTAAACCTATGCCCTCTAGTTTTAGACTCCCCTACCTTTGGACAAAGATATTGACTATCTGGCTGATCTATGCCCCTTCATTATTTTGTATACCTCTATAAGCTCACCCCCTCAGCCTTCTACGCTCCAGAGAAAAGAGTCCCAGTCTATCCAGCCTCTCCTTATAACTCAAACCATCAAGTCCCGGTAGCATCCTAGTAAATCTTTTCTGCACTCTTTCTAGTTTAATACTATCCTTTCTATAATAGGGTGACCAGAACTGTACACAGTACTCCAAATGTGGCCTTACCAATGTCTTGTACAACTTCAACAAGACGTCCCAACTCCTGTATTCAAAGTTCTGAACAATGAAACCAAGCATGCTGAATGCATTCTTCACCATTCTGTCCACCTGTGACTCTACTTTCAAGGAACTATGAACATGTACCCCTCGATCTCTTTGTTCTGTAACTCTCCCCAACGTCCTACCATTAACTGAGTAAGTCCTGCCCTGGTTCAATCTACCAAAATGCATCACCTCGCATTTATCTAAATTAAACTCCATCTGCCATTCGTCAGTCCGCTGGCCCAATTAATCAAGATCCCGTTGCAATCGGAGATAACTTTCTTCACTGTCCACCATGCCACCAATCTTGGTGTCATCTGCAAACTTACTAACCATGCCTCCTATGTTCTCATCCAAATCATTAATGTAAATGACAAATAACAGTGGACCCAGCACTGATCCCTGAGGCACACCACTGGTCACAGGCCTCCAGTTTGAAAAACAATCCTCTACAACCATCCTCTGGCTTCTATCAAGAAGTTAATTTTGTATCCATTTAGATACCTCACCCTGGATCCGGTGAGATTTAACCTTATGCAACAACCTACCATGCGGTACCTTGTCAAAGGCCTTGCTAAAGTCCATGTAGACAACATCAACTGCTCTGCCCTCATCTACCTTCTTCGTTACCCCTTCAAAAAACTCAATCAAATTTGTGAGACATGATTTTCCACTCACAAAGCCATGCTGAATGTGCCTAATCAGTCCTTCTATCTCTAAATGTCTGTAGATCCTGTCTCTCAAAATACCTTCCAACAACTTACCCACCACAGATGTGAGGTTCACTGGTCTGTAGTTCCCAGGCTTTTCCCTGCAACCCTTTTTAAACAAAGGCACAACATTTGCCACCCTCCAATCTTCAGGCACCTCACTCGTGACTATCGATGATTCAAATATCTCTGCGAGGGGATCCACAATTTCCTCTCTAGCCTTCCATAATGTCCTGCATAATTTCAGCAGGTCCCGCGGATTCATCTACCTTGATGCACTTTAAGACTTTCAGCACCTCTTTCTCTGTAATATGTACACTCCTCGAGACATCACTATTTATTTCCCCATAACATCCCATAATAAGTTCCCTAACATCCATGTTTTTTTCAACAGTAAATACTGATGAGAAATATTCATTTAGGATCTCACCCATCTTTTGTGAATTCGCACATAGATGACCTTGTTGATCCTTAAGAGGTCCTACTCTCTCCCTTGTTACTCTTTTGCCTTTATGTATTTGTAGAAGCTCTTTGGATTCTCCTTTGCCTTATCTGCCAAAACAATCTCGTGTCCCCTTTTTGCCCTCTTGATTTCTCTCTTAACTCTACTCCTACACCCCCTACACTCTTTAAGGCATTCACTTGATCCCAGCTGCCTATGCATGTCATGTGCGTCCTTCTTCTTCTTGACCAGGGCCTCAATATCCCGAGTCATCCAGGGTTCCCTACTTCTGCTAGTCTTGCCTTTCACACTAAGAGGAATGTGCTTACCCTGAACCCTGGTTAACACACTTTTGAAAGCTTCCCACTTACCAGCTGTCCCTTTGCCTTGCCATGGACTCCCCCAATTAACTTTTGAAAGTTCCTGTCTGATACCATCAAAATTAGCCTTGTCCCAATTTAGAATTTTAACTTTTGGGCCAGACCTATCGTTCTCCATAGCTATCTTAAAATTAATAGGATTATGGTTACTGGTCCCAAAGTGATCCCTCACTAACACTTCTGAAACCTGCCCTTCCTTATTTCCCAAGAGGAGGTCAAGTTTTGCCCCCTCTCTATTCGGGCCATCCACATACTGAATGAGAAATTCCCCCTGAACACACTCAAGAAATTTCTCTCCATCCAACCCTCTAACACTATGGCTGTCCCAGTCAATGTTGGGAAAGTTAAAATCCCCTACTATTACCACCCTACTTTTCTTGCAGCTATCTGTAATCTCCTTACATATTTGCTCCTCAATTTCCCGCCGACTATTTGGGGGCCTATAGTACAACCCTATCAAAGTGATTTACCCCTTCTTATTTCTCAGTTCTACCCATATAGACTCAGTGGCTGAACCCTTGGATATATCCCCTCTCAGTACATAAATAGTGAAAGGGGTGTGAAAAGGAGAAATGAGGCCAATTGGGGCCGGGAAAGGGATTTACACATGGGCACATGTTACCCAGACCATGGTGAAAGAGGAGGTAGCTCAGACACTTGAACGGTTTAAAATTGGTAAGGAGGAGCTACTGGGTAAGCTGTCTATACTTAAAGTTGATAAGGCACCAACATCAGATGAGGTGCATCCAAGAATACTGAAGGAAGAGAGAATGGAAATTGTACAGGCACTCGCCATAATTTTCTAATCTTCTTAGATTTAGGAATGGTGCCCAATGTGGAGACATTGCCAGATAAGATTCTTGGGAATGGGGTGGACCAAATAAGAGAGAGTTCACAAGGCAGTGCTGTTGAGATGGTGTACATAGACTTCTAAAAGCATTTGATCAAGTGCCACACAACAGACTTGTGAGTAAAATTATCACTCATGGAATATCAGGGAAAGTAACAACATGGAAACAAAATTCACTGAGAAAAATGGGAACCCGAGAGTAATGATTAATGGTTGGAGTTTTGGGCTGGAGGAACATTTATAATGGAGTTGCCCAGGGTTCAGAATTGGGACCTTGTTCTTCTTTATGTATATTAATGACCTAGACCTTGGTGTACAGGGCTCAATTTCAAAATCTGCAGATGATAAACTTCTTGAAAGTGTTGCAAACTCTGAGGAGAATAGTGGAAAACTTCAAAAGGACATAGATGGTTGGTGGAATGGGTGGGCAGGTGGCAGATGAAATGTAATGCAGAGAAGTGTGAGTGATACATTTTGAGAGAACAAATTAGACAATATAAAATAAAGGATTCAGTTTGAAAGGGGGTGTGAGAACAGAGTGACCTGGGTGATTATTGATGGTGGCAGGACAGGAGAGAATGGCTAATAAAGCATGCAGCATCCTAGACCTTATCAAAAGTGCCATAGAGTACAAAAGCAAGGAAGTTATGTTTAACTAATCTAAAACAATGGTTCGGTGTTAATTGGAGTTTTGCGTCCATCACATTGGGCACCACATTCTTTGGAAGAATAAAAATTTAGGATGAGGAGAAGATGCAGAATTGATTCACAACAATGGTTCCAGGAATAAGGAACTGCAGTTGCATAGTGAGATTGGAGAAATTGAGACTTTATTCTTTGGATAAGAGAAAGTTGAGAGCAGATTTGATAGAGGTATGCAAAATCATAATGGGCCTCGTCAGTGTAGATAGGGCGAAACTGTTACAAGAGGACATAGATCTAAGGTAATGAGTGAAATGTGGATAAACCTTTTAACACAACAAATGGGTAGGGTCTGGAATATAATAGCTCAGAGTGTGATTGAGGCAGGTTCGCCCCAGGCATCCCAGAGGTGATCTATGACCTGAAAATGAAAAATGTACAGTACTAATTAAATCGTTCATTCACAAGACCAGTACAGACATGCTGTATTGAATGGCCTCCTCCTGTAACCATTCTTCTTTGATCTCAGTTGTTGATTGTGGAATTTTGCTGTGCGAAATGTGTTTGCTATGTCTACCTACATGTGGGCGGCATGGTGGCACAGTGGTTAGCACTGCTGACTCACTGCGCCAGGGACCCGGGTTCAATTCCCAGCTTGGGACATTGTCTGTGTGGACTTCGCACGTTCTCCCCATGTCTGCGTGGGTCTCCTCCGGGTGCTCCGATTTCCTCCCAAAGTCTGAAAGACGTGCTGGTTAGGTGCATTGGCCATGCTAAATTCTCCCTCAGTGTACCTGAACAGGCGCCGGAGTGTGGTGACTAGGGGAATTTCGCATTAACTTCATTGCAGTACTAATAAATAAACTTTACTTTTACTTTAAATAACATCTATGACAACTCAAAATAATTCCATTTCGTGTTTAGCTCTGCGTTATGTTCTTTAGCAAGTTTTTCTTCTTTTTCCTTTACAAAGTATAATACTTAGTTACCAGCATTGACTTTTAGTGAAGTAACTTAATCTTTGTCCGCACAGGAAGAAATTTATGATTTTAGAAACAAAGATTGCTCCGAACAGTTAATTATTTATATTACAACATAGAGAATATCTTCTATATTTGCAGGAGAAATTTTACTTCTCCATTTGGGTCCACACATGATTTTATATTACATTCTTTAGTCTAATCATTTGAAATTCTCAATATTACACTTTTCCATATGTCTTGCATCATAAATTTTACATACAATCCTGACAAAGTTCCTCATGTCAGAATGCTTGTTCACTCTGACCTACTTACTGAAGTAAAGTTAAAATCAATCTCAATTATATTCAAGTATTGCAATGCTGAAGGCATATATTATACAATATTTTGCATTCTTAGATATAGAAATTGCACTTAAAGGTTTGATAAAAGCGTGTATTCATTTTAATGCAAGTCCTGGTTCGGTAACCTTTAACAAAAGAGAATCTGGTACCTCTTGAGACATTGCATTATAGTTAAGATCTGATTTATGCTATAACATCTGTCTACTTTTCCCTGGGATCCAATTCTGCAAAGATACACATGTCATTTCTTCTAATGACTTATCAAAGGATAGAAACAGCTGTGGCACTGCCAGTACCAATGGGAAACAAGTGCAGCTTTCGACAATTCATTCTCAACCAGGTAGAGAAATTCAAAATTCACATGCTCGCATTCTCTGTGTTTGGTATTTCTGTCAATTTCTTGATATAAATTTCAGAATGAGATACTCTTCCAGAGACAGAAGCCCTTCATCATCCCTCTGCTGCATTTCAATCAAATTTCGGACACTCCAGAAAATGTATTATTCAATTCGACTTAAATGTCAGAATATATTTCTATTTTAGGCCATTTGTAATAACATCCTAAGCATTAGTCATGTTTCTTTGACATTCAATATTTAAATATTGAACCAAACATTGTGAATATTTGGTTTTTCCTTCTTAAAAAAAAAGAACACCAACTGCAAAGACTGATGACAAGATCCTCAGATTTTCCCCAATGAATGATCACCAGCTCAATTCAGCAAAATGTCAACTGAGAGCTAAAAGCAGGCGCGCAAGTTTTTCCCCTGGCAATTACATGTAATGAAGTCTAATATAAATTTGAATTCAGTGGCGTCCCATTGTGGGTGATTTGCCACGCAGTTTAACAAGTCACGAACAAAACCTTTCTGTCACCATCTGGACATTTCAGAATGGCAGCAATTACCCACAAACTTGGCTGGAACCTCCGATTTTTAACAATTCAAACAGATCCACAATATGGTACCTAGTCTGAAAGGCAACATCAATGTTGAAACACTGCATTTTGCAAAGGTTATTAACAGGTTAACGAACACATTAGCATGACAGTGCATCATGAAAAAGTGTGGCATTAATACAACTCTCATAATGGTTGAGGGAACAAATTATTGAAAGTGAAATCACCATGGAAATAGAAGGAAAATGTGGGCAAATGTAAAATTTGCAAGTATGAGGTGGCCGGTAACATTCATTTTGTAACCCTTGCTTTTATTATTTACAAATAAAAAACACAAAATAATGACTATTGGACCTGAAAAGGGCTGACTACTAAAAATCATTGCTGTTACATTTAGACTTGATCCTACGAAAAAAAGGATAGCTTCATTCCTAATTCCCCAACTCACTATAACTGTAATATTGGCAGATGCAAGTTGCAAAGTAGAACATGTCTGCTGAAGTTGACAACATTGTTTTCCCCATTCAACTCCAAGGTAGATTCAGTGCCTAACCCCTAAATTGGATGTGCGTGTAATTTCAAACGACCAGCACTGAGTCTCAGAGCATATCTTAATTGATTCACTTATTTAAAGGCAAAATACTGTGGATGCTGGAATCTGAAAACAGAAAATGCTAAAGAAACTCAGCAGGTCTGACAGCATCTATGGAGAGACAATGGAGCCAACGTCTTGAGTCTGGATTACCCTTCGTCAGGACTCACTTACTTTCTCATCTCATACCTTAGTTTACAAAGCTCTGCAAGTATAAACTTTTGACTCGACATTCTACAGAAACATTCACCATTGGATGTAATATCAATAACTTTAGATATTTTAGTTATGAATTGTTCTTCTATCGGGGTGATGAGTATGTGAAGGAAAGTGAGTGTCACTTGTATGGTAGCAGGTTTTCATGGTGCCATAGTGGAGACATTTCTTTACAACATTCCACTGTTTATTCAGTAACCATTTTTAAAAACTTATTGATTTTCTACATTCTATCAAATTGATATTAATAGTGTCTCCAGGGCCAGACATGCTCTGATGAATTCCTGGGCATTTTGCACAACAGTATCAAACACAATAGTATATATCATCATGATTTCTTGCTCATAATTAACATCTGGATGAGAATCTCCGGCCTCCCAGGCGCATATTTCCCACTGACTGGAGCTGGCGCGTTGTTTGCTAGCGGTGGGATTCTCTGGTCTCACTGCTGCCAATGGGAATTCCCATCGATGTCACCCCACGCTGGTGGGAAACCCATGGGTGGGAGGGCACTGCCGGAGGGACCAGAGAATCCTGCCAGTGTGAACGGCTGGAGAATTCAAGCCATTACATTTTAACATTGACTTCAAATCACACGATAAATACAGATCATATTATCCATCCAAAGAAACTTTACAACAGAGGCCACACTTCGAAAGCACTCTTTGACTGTAAAGTGCTCTAGGATAGCCTTATGTCAAAAAAGGTGCTACATAGATGTCATCCATTCTGTCTTTTAAAATAACTTAAAGCTCCTGCTTCCAAAACCTTGCCTGAAAGGCAAATCAAAGTTTTCACCACTTTTCATGAACAGATTCTCTTCTGTTTTATTCTTAAAATGATGCTTAACCAGTTTACATCTGTAGCCCCAGGTTCAAACACTTTGGCTTACTCTGAAATGACATTTTTTCACACTATCATGTGCAAGCTTGTAGCTTCACATAGATACAAAGAGGACATTTTCCACTTCTAGAGTACTGGTCCATTGAAACCTGTATTGCATCTAAATGTCTCTTAAATGGTTCCAAAGGGTTTTTCTCCCCCTTTCAGTATTTTGTCCAAAGGTTCAGGTAATTGTCACTTTAAATGAGTAGTACATTTTGATATCAGTGTCAGAGACAAATAAAGGTTAACTCATAATGATAAATGATCTTTTTGTGTTTACTATGACCTTTATTATTTCCTGTGTTGAGTTCTCCTTTAAGCATAAATTCTGCTTTTAATCCTTGCCACAGAAGTGGATCGTGATTAATTAAACAGCCTCATTCAGTCAGTGCTGTAGAGAGACATCTGCAGTAATGCAAAAGACAGAATGGTGCCTATACTGATCATGCTATTTTCAAATATTATGGCTTTAAATCATGTTAATTTGGTTATTATTTACAGATCCTTTATGAAAGATGATGGCTACTGGTTGACATAAAAACAGCATTATTTTATGAGCTGGCATGACAGCATAAATGGAGGTTATCTGTTGCACTGGTATAAACCAAAGGATTTTTTGCATAAATTTTAGATATAGTCCTAATAAAAATTGTTGTACCAGGAGGCTTGTTCACTCTGACCTACTGAAGTAATCTTATCCTAACACTTGCAGCTGAATTAGCCTGAAACCTCTATGCAAAGTTGCTTGTGCCTGGTCAAGCTAATATCATTAAATCTAATGTCCTCCTTTATAAAGGTAAGTCTGCAATAGGTTTAGGTTGTCAATCTTCCAACTATTAATTAATAGAAATGCCCAAGACCTTGCTGTCCATATAAATATCAGATTCTGCCTGCATGTCACTCTCGATCACACACCCAAGCCCACGCGTCGGTGTTTAATACGTGCGATGACTCACCATCCTGCCCTATCATTCTATTTATCGTTCCTTCCAGGAAAGGATTACAGGTCTGGATTTATAGCTTCCAAAACTTAAATTATGCTTGCGCACAATGATCTCTGAAGTAAATTGGCTGCCAATATTATCTGTCTTATGTCACACCTAAAGAGTTGTGATATTAACTCATCTCCTGTGGTATTGTTCACTGACAAAAGGATACACTGATTCACACTAAGAACTTTAGAAACAAATTGTAATAAGAAAACAAGTTACAAAAGTGACTGTCACATAAGGTCCGAGTGCTGCACAGAAACCTTTTAGGTAAATGGGCTGGATTTTGTGGCGAGTGGTGAAACTGACCTTGAAGAAAGCTGCCCACAAAGATCTCTGTGGCATAGACTTCCCTTTGACTGATGCCAGATTAACCCTGTCACCACATCAAGGGGATCTCCAAGTGTACAGCAGCAACGGTGCCAGTAGACAGATAAGCGACACTTTGAAGAATTCTCACAAACAGCAGGTCAAGACATTAAAAGCACTTGATGTTTCACTGATCATTTAAAATTTCAGACTGCCAAGCATATGAGTATGGGCGGAATTTTCCTGACCTGCCCGCTGCGGGAATTGTGGCGGGCAGGACAGAAAATTTGGCGGACCATGTAAAGGTCCGTTGCCCTCGGGCGGGAATCTTTGTTCTTGGGGCATGCGTGGCTGGAAAATCCTGCCCTATATTTGAATCAAGATAGAACCTAAAGTATCATAAACATTTAACCAATATGTGGAATTTAGCATCATAGAGAAAGTTAACATTCCATCAATATAAAAAATCAGTTTTCAGGGCCAGTGGATGTTATTCAACAGAAGCGAACCTAGTATTCCATTGAAATCCCAGTATGTCTCTCAAATTAGATGTAACTTTTTCCAGGGATTTTACAATGAGACCAAAAGCACGAAGTAGAAGTTTGCATCATTTTACTGATTACTTTGGGGTCCTCAACAGTGCAGCCTCTAGAGGGCCGTAGAATCACTGACAGAAAGTTCTGGATTTCTGCATGGTGCTGCATATGTGGGATATGTGGGCACTACAGAGGCTGTTGTCAGTTTCAGAGGCATAATGATGGCGAACACTGGAGGTTTCACTGCCATTGCCACCATAAAATCTGGGCAATCACTGATAATTAAATGAAAAAAATATATATCTTACGCACAAGGCCAATGTGGTAAATAGTGTAACTGTAGTTGAAGGCGACTCTTTTTGCTTCAATAGTGAATGATTTATCATCAATATAATATATATATACAAGAAAGGATTCTGTACAAACTACAATACACGTTTACTGTCTCCTCCTCCCTGGCTCCAACTGGGACTCCTCCTCATCCCAGGACACGCGCCCTTGCTCCCGATTGGCTCAGCTTCCTGCTCAGCCTCTCCATAGGGTCCAGCCTGATCACGTAGCCCTCAAAGAATTGCCCCCTTAAAGGGGCCACGTTATCACCGTAACCCTTCTGTTTCTATAGGGCAGCACGGTAGCGCAGTGGTTAGCACTGCTGCTTCACAGCTTCAGGGTCCTGGGTTTGATTCCCGGCTTGGGTCACTGTCTGTGTGGAGTTTGCACATTCTCCTCGTGTCTGCGTGGGTTTCCTCTGGGTGCTCCGGTTTCCTCCCACAGTCCAAAGATGTGCGGGTTAGCTTGATTGGCCAGGTTAAAAAATTGCCCCCTAGAATCCTGAGATGCGTAGGTTAGAGGGCTTAGCGGGTAAATATGTGGGGGTAGGGCCTGGGTGGGATTGTGGTCGGTGCAGACTCGATGGGCCAAATGGCCTCCTTCTGCACTGTAGGGTTTCTATGATTCTATGATATTTAGAACCTTCACAAGTACATTTCAAGTATTTAGTACATTTTAAAGAGTTGTCAGAAATTACCAAAAGCCATGCCTTATCAGTCTGTAAATAATAACTGATTTAAATTTTTTTATTAAGTATTATTTAAACATGCAGGTTTATTCTTCATGAACAGCTGCATTTCAATTCTGTATGTTATGCAGATATTTACTTTTTTTTTAAAACAGTAGCCTAGATAAATCATAAGATACAAATTATACCTTCTAATCCTTTGGCAGCTGGAGTGACAATTGACATATTCTCAGTAAAAGAAAGGTTCATATTTCCATGCTCGCAGAGATTGCAGTTCCCTTAATTTTTGCCATTTACTTGCTACAGAATTCTGTGCTGCATCTCTACATATATTCATATTAGTGATTGAGTGATGAAGGTGGGCTGATATTTTGCAATTTGAAGCAAATTCAAGTTCAGGTAGCACATATTATTAAAACTCTAGAAGCCATCATTGGTTGAGATTAACCTTTCATTACGGAACAATTGAGCAAGTAATTAACTTATTATTTTGGGAAAGGTATGAAGCCAAACTTGAAGTCAATCTTTCCACACATGTCTCTCTCTTCGAAATATCAGTTGAAAATAGCAAAAGATGAACCACTAATAGATCCCAATCAGAGCGTTTGCAAGTGTAATCCAGGCACGACCCTAAAAAATAAATAGATTAATGCACATGTTAAAATTTGGGCACATAATTTAATTTAAATGAATCAGATGCACATGGCTAATCTCATCAACAGTTATTTATATGCTATGTTTATGCTGCAGTTCAAAGGTGCAAACAGTACAGAAGACTATTATAAGCTGTAATTCAAAGCGTATCCATTTTGCTTTTATGATTTTTCTTCACCAACTTCTGCACAAAAGTGAAATGTTATAAGAAGATAAAAAAGTAAGAAAGTGAAAGGCCATTTGCTCCATCAATCCTGTTCCCCCCCACAGGCCACCTCCTGTTCACTCCATCATAGATCTTCACCTCACTGATATGAGGTAATACTCTCTTCCTCTTTTCCCAAAAGGTACTGATTTCAAAACTCTGAAGTATCCAGCCTTAGATATTGGATCAAACATTTTTCTGGACCTGCTTTTCCATTCTCCAATTATTTCAACAACTGAGGGACTATTGCCTTGTTCAGTGGAATTAATTATCCCTATCTGAAATTATCACTATATATCGCAGGTATCCACTGAAAGATGACAGTGCCTGAGGAACACACGGAAATATGTATATGGGACCCTCGTGCAATTTTGGGCCTCCACTCTACTGTAGCCGTAAACCACAATAGAGAAATGTTTAGATATACTTTATATGTTTAACCTGTATTAGAAATTCTGTGGCACTCTTAATGACAAGAAAAAAAACCAGACTGCTCTATCTCCTTTCTCAGAGTGGTCCTGACAAATTATGGCCTGAAATTCATGCTTCCCCATGGTGGGCTTTTAGGCCAGAGTTGAGGGTGGGGAGTGTGAAATTGACAAATAGGATTCCCTCTGAGTTCCCTTAACCTCGGACAGGAAGCCCGCCTTACCCCAACTAAAGCCTTTAAGAAGACAATTATTGACCAGCTGAGGGTCGTTTCCGGGCAAGCCTCAATTTTTAGATTGGTGGGTTGATTTACCTGGCAGTAAACCTGAAAGTAAACAGGCTGGGATGTAATGTGGGGAGGGAAGGGGACGTACCATCAGAAACCCCATTTTGAATTCACCACCCACCCCAAAGGTCCACTGGCCGCTGGGTATTCCTCCCTACATGTCCTTTCACCTGACACCTCAATTGTCCACTTTGTATCCCCACCCCCCAAGCCTTTCTGTCATTCCTTAAACTTTCCTTGTTATCTGGTCACAGGATTTAGGCTCAAGCTTCCTCCTGAAGTTCTTGTTCTGTCCACCGCAGCTGTAGTCACACAAGGGACTAATGAGCTGCTGGCCAATCACTGTGAGGAGCGTATGTTCCGAGTCACCGAGTGCTCATGCGAGCATCAAATAACTGTGGGACTATGGGAGCTGGCAGGGATCACAGGAAAGGAAATCCTGCCCTCTGAAAAATTCTGGCCTATATCCAAAACAAAATCACCATGGGAGCATATATGAATCAATATTGGAACAGCCGCCTTTTTATCTTCCAGCCAATACCTTTGGTACCCCTTCTCGAGCTGTTATAAAGCCATAACACTGACAATTATTCAAAATGGCAAAGCCTCACACTGAATCCTGTGGGGGCGTCAACAACAATCATATGCAAAAGGAAATGTTACAATTATTTTAAAAGTGTCTGGAACATACAATCTATGACTGAATTCACAACGCCACTAAGTGTATTAAGAATGATAGCATTGCAAACAGCACACAGACTTATCTCTTTTGCTTTTGCGAGGGATGGGCTCAGTGAGGTGGCATGGACAAGTTGGGCCGAAGGGCCTGTTTCCATGCTGTAAACCTCTATGAGTCTTTCATTAACATGAAGATGGACTTTGTTTTTATTCTTTCAAAGAATGTAGGTATCACTGGCTAGGCCAGTATTTATTGCCCACAACTAATTTCCTTTGAGAAGGTGATGGTGAGCCTCCTTCTTGAACCACTGCAGTCCATGTGAGTGTAGGTACATCCACAGTGCTGTTAGGGAGGGAGTTCCTGGATCTTGACCCAGCAACAGAGAAGGAACGGCAATATATTTTCAAGTTGGGAATGTGTGTGATTTGAAGGGGGACTTGCAGAAGCTGGTGCTCCAATGCATCTGCTGCCCTTGTCCCTCGAGGTGACAGTGGTCCCGGGTTTGGAAGGTGCTGTTGAAGGAGCTTTGGTGAATTGCTCTGGTGCTTGTAGGTTGTACACAGTGCTGCCATAAGAACATCAGAACAAGGAGCAAGTGTAGGCCATCTGGCCCCTCGAGCCTGCTCCGCCATTCAATCAGATCATTGAATGATCTTTTCGTGGACTCAGCTCCACTTACCTGCCCGCTCACCATAGCCCTTAATTCCTTTACTGTTCAAAAATCTATCTATCTTTGCCTTAAAAGCATCCAATGAGGTAGCCTCAACTGCTTCACTGGGCAGTGAATTCCACAGATTCACAACTCTTTGTGTGAAGAAGTTCCTCCTCAACTCAGTCCTAAATTTGCTCCCCCTTATTTTGAGGCCATGCTCTCTAGTTCTAGTTTTACCTGCCAGTGGGAACAACCTCCCTGCTTTTATCTTATCTATTCTCTTCATAATCTTAAATGTTTCTATGAGATCTCCCCTCATTCTTCTGAATTCCAATGAGTGTAGCCTCAGTCTACTCAGTCTCTCCTCAGAAGACAACCCTCTCAACTCCGGAATGAACTTAGTGAATCTCCTCTGCACCCCCTCCAGTGCCAGTATATCCTTTCTCAAGTAAGGAGACCAAAACTGCACACAGTACTCTAGGTGTGCCTCACCAGCACCTTATACAGCTGCAACATAATCTCGCTATTTTTAAACTCCATCCCTCTAGCAATGAAGGACAAAATTCCATTTGCCTTCTTAATTACCTGCTGGACCTGCAAACCAACTTTTTGTGATTCATGTGCAAGGAGAACCAGGTCTCTCTGCACAGCAGCATGTTGCAATTTTTTACCATTTAAATAATGGTCCATTTCGCTGTTATTCCTACCAAAATGGATGACCTCACATTTACCAACATTGTACTCCATCTACCAGGCCCTTGCCCACTCACTTAGACTATCTATATCCCTTTGCAGACTTTCAACATCCACTGCACACTTTGCTCTGCCACTCTTCTGAGTGTCGTCTGCGGATTTTGACACACTACGCTTGGTCCCCAATTCCAAATCATCTACGTGAATCAAACAGTTGCAGTCCCAACATTGATCCCGGAGGCACATCACTAGTCACTGATCACCAACCAGCAAAACACCCACTTACCCACACTCTTTGCTTTCTGTCAGTTAACCAATCCTCTATCCATGCTAATACATCATCCGTAACACCGTGCACCTTTATCTTATGCAACAGCCTTTGGTGCGGCACCTTGTCAAATGCCTTCTGGAAATCCAGATACACCACATCCACAGGTTCCCCATTGTCCACTGTGCACTTAATGTTCTCAAAGAATTCCATGAAATTCGTCAAACATAACCTGCCTTCATGAACCCATGCGGCGTCTTCCCAGTGGGACAATTTATATCCAGATGTCTCGCTATTTCTTCCTTGATGATAGATTCAAGCATTTTCCCTACTGCAGAAATTAAGCTAACCGGCTATAGTTACCGCCTTTTGTCTACCTCCTGTTTAAAACAATGGCGTCACATTAGCTGTTTTGCAATCTGCGGGAACCACCCCAGAGTCCAGCAAATTTTGGTAAATTGCCACTAGTGCATTTGCTATTTCCCCCGCCATCGCCTTTAATACCCCTGGGATGCATTCCATCAGGACCAGGAGACTTGTCTACCTTTAGCCCCATTAGCTTGCCCAACACTACCTCTTTCGTGATAATGATAGTTTCTAGGTCCTCATCTGCCATAGCCTTCTTGTCATCAATTTTTGGCATGTTGTTTGTGTCTTCCACTGTGAAGACCGACACAAAATACCTGGTTCAATGCCTCAGCCATTTCTTCATTTCCAATTATTACATCCCCCTTCTCATCCTCTAAAGGACCAATGTTTACTTTAGCCACTCTTTCGTTTTATATATTTGTAGAAACTTTTGCTATCTATTTTTATATTCTGAGCTAGTTTACTCTCATAATCCATCTTACTTTTCTTTATAGCTTTTCTCGTGGCTTTCTGTTGACCTTTAAAGATTTCCCAATCCTCTAGTTTCCCACTAATCTTTGCCACTTTGTATGTATTTTATTTCAATTTGATACCCCCCTTTATTTCCTTAGATATCCACGGCTGATTATCTCTTTTTCGACAGTCCTTCCTTATCACTTTTGCTGAGTACTGTGAAAAATTGCTTTGAAAGTTCTCCACTGTTCCTCAATTGTCCCACCATAAAGTTTTTGCTCCCAGTCTACCTTAGTCAACTTCTCCCTCATCCTATTGTAGTCTTCTTTGTTTAAGCACAAGACACAGGTCTTGGATTTTACCTTCTCACGCTCCATCTGTATTTTAAATTCAACCATACTGTGATCGCTTCTTACGATCCCTAACTCTAAGATCATTAATTATTCCTGTCTCATTACACAGGACCAGATTTAGAATAGCTTGCTCCCTCGTAGGTTTGCCACTATAAATGTATGGCAGAGTGAGTGAATGTTGAAGGTGGTGGATGGAGTACCAACTAAGCGTACTGCTTTGCCCTGGGTGGTGTCGAGCTTCTTGAGTGTTGTTGCATTCATCCACGCTGGGGGGGGTGTATTCCATCACACTCCTGACTTATGCCTTGGAGATGGTGGACAGGTTTCGGGCATCAGGAGATCGCCAAAGAATTGCCAGACACTGACCTGCTCTTGCAGCCATAGTATTTATGTGGCTAGTTCAGTTCAGTTTCTGGTCAATGATCAGATGTTGATGTTGATAGTGGGGTTTCAGTGATGGAAATGCCATTGAATGTCAAGGAGTGGTGGTTGGATTTCCTTTTTTTGGAGATGGCTATTGTCTGACACTTGAGTAACATGAGTGCTACTTTCCATTTATCAGCCCAAGTGCAGCATTTTTTCTTTGTTCCCATTGACTCCAGTTTTGCTGGGCTCCTTGATACAATCCTCTGTCTAATGTTGCTTTGATATGAAGGGCTGTCACTCTCACCTCACCTCTTGACTTCAGCTCTTTTGCCCATGTTTGGACCAAGGTGTAATAAGATCAGGAGCTGTGTGACCCTGGTTATTGCTGATTACGTGCCGCTTGATGGTGCTGTTGATGACCCTTTCCATCACTTTACTGATGATCAGGAGTAGACTGATAGGGTGGTAAATATCCGGGTTGGATTTATCTGCTTTTTGTGGGCAGGACATGCCTGAGCAATTTTACAAATTGCCGGGCAGATGCCAGTGTTGTAGCTGTACTGGAGCAGTAGTGATGGTTGGAGTTGTAGGTGCTAACCAGTAGGCCTCCTGGTCCATGTTTGACCTGATGCTTTGAGACCTCATGGCATCCAAAGTCGATGTTGAGGACTCCCAAGGCCAGTTGCCTTCTCTGATGGCTCTGTCCAGTTGGTGGGACAGGACAATTGTGGTCGGTGCAGACTCGATGGGCCGAATGGCCTCTTTCTGTGCTGTAGGGTTTCTAAGATTCTAAGACAAATTCAGGCTTGGAAATGGTGGTGTCTGGGACGCTGTTTGTAAGATATGATTCCATGAGTATGACAACGTTGGCTGTTACTTGACTGGTCTGTAGGACAACTCTCCCAATTTTGACACAAGTCCACTGGGTTGGTAAGGAAGACTTTGCAGGGTCAACTGGTATACAGTTATAATTTATGGCACCTTTATTGAATGCAAGGTGGTCCATCTGGTTTCATTATTTTTAGGCTTTGTAGCAGTTTCGTACAACTGACTAGCTTGCTAGACCATTTCAAAGTCAACCAAATTATTCTGGGATCGCCTGTATGTCAGACTAGGGAAAGATGGCAGATTTCCTTCCCTTAAAGGGCATTAGCATTGACGTTAATTGACAATGGTCTCTTGACTAATATTACCGAAGCCAGCATTTAATTCAGATTTATTAATCAAATTTAAATTCCACTACCTGCTATGGTGGGATTTGAATCCATATTCATTAATCTTGGCCTCTGGTTTGCTAGCTCAGTGATATTACCATTACGCCACCACCTCCCTTGCATATGGGAATATGGATATCATCACTAAGATTGTCCTATATTCCCCCTTTAATTTTCGGCTTCTTGAGGAACCCCCAAGGAGCACGAGATGGAAGCTTTTGTGAATGTCAAAGAAAACATTGTAAGTGGGTTTAACCTGAGCCTTGTGATGGTGTTTTCGATAAGGTTAGAACCAATTGGAGCAGCTTTTGTTAAATTGGCAGAAATACAATCCACCGCAATTGCTGCCCCTACCATTAGCTGGATGATAACATGGGTTCGCTTCTTCCTTCTAATGTGGTTCATTAAACCTTGTCACTTGTGCAGGAAATACTGTACTTTCTTTTTACTACCACGCCCATTGAACTGGGCATCAGAAAAGTATTACTCACAGGTGTTACCAGAATGATGGATAAATATAGCTTATAACTTCTGCAACAAATTGGAAAATACTAGATATAGGCAAAATCTATGGAGGAACAGAATAATTGGCATTATGGATGTGGGCCTGTCAAAACAGGAGGATATTGCTGAAGAAAAGGAATTAAAAAGGAACAGAACAAACGGAAAATAGAAGGAAAACCCATACAAAAGTAATAAAATGTGAAGTAGAAAATAAAAGATGTGCAAAATATTTAATGGTCCAACTCATACAACATTGTGAAAAAGAGCAGACATAAGAAGAGATATCAAAGAAGATTTTTTTAAATTCTATCATGAGAGGTGGGCATTACTGGCTGAGCCAACATTCATTGCTCATCCCTAATTGTCCTTGTAGGAGCATGTATGAGTCAACCACATTGGTGTGGATCTGGACTCACATCTCAAAGAGGTGAGAGAAGGATGACAGACCTTCTTCCCTAAAGGACATTAATGAACCAGATGGGTTTTTATGACAATGGTTTCACGGTCATCACTTTTCATTAACAACTTTTACTTGTTTCAAATTTTGCCATCTGCTGTGGCAGAATTTGAACCCAGGTCCCCAGGACACTACCCTGGGTCTTTGGCTTATCAACCCAGTAACAATATCACTATACCACTGCCTCCCCAAGGCACATTGAATAGCTATGAATTGGAAATCCGATGGGTAGAAATGGAAGCGCAAAACATTGGCAAGGTAGAGGAGGTTTTTTAGTGGTCCAGTAGTCTGGGAGAAAAGTAAACAGATGAGTTTTAGACCACATTGCCAGCATGGTGTCCCATTGCAGGATCCTCAATTAATTATTCAATATGGTATGTGCCGCATATTCTACACTGGGAGTGTGTTATCTGCCTCTTAATCCTGCTGGGATGCGAACTAGAGCTATGTTAAATGATTGCCAAAATATTTACGTAAGGGCCCTATGCTTGTGCAGGCTTGTTATGCCTGAAAAAACAACTGTGTTTCCAACAAACTGGCAACTCAAATTCCAGAAAGTGTTTTAACTCCTGGACCTTATTTCCATTAGTCGGATAAGGCAACTGCAATTAGGAAAGGGCAAGCATCCCATTCCTCCAAGCCTCAAAGGAAGTTTGAATCATATTTTAAAAAATACTTTCCTTCAACTTTCCTTCTTGAGCTTCTTCATAGAATCATAGAATCTCTACAGTACAGAAGGGGTCATTCGGCCCATCGAGTCTGTACTGACTACAATCCCACCCAAGCCCTATTCCTGTAACCCTCATTTACCCTGCTAATCCCCCTGAGCTTCTTCTTACCTTCAATCCAGCAAGTGCCAGGTTTGGCCAAGTTGGGAAGTAGGCAGCTGTTCCTCTGTCCAGGCCTTCAGTTAGGATAGCAGATTGGGCCCCAATTATACTATTGGAGCCTGATCTGTGTTGTTAGTGAGGATTCCATTTGGTGTACTTCAATGTGCTCCACAGCTAAAAGGGTGATCAGATCAAGGCGAGAAAAGAATAGCTAAATCTCCCACTCCATTTTAACTTGCTCCTGCCCTGGCTAAGTTTCCTACAGGTAGGGGGAGTTAAAATTGGAGCCAATGGCCCCGATTCTCCCAAAACAATTCTAATTCCCCATTTTCGTGAATTCGTGAATTGCTGATTTTTTCAGCATGATTTTCAGATTTACTCTCTATACTCTGAGTACTGCAGAGTGCCCAAACTGGATTCTCTGTGATAATTTGTGGGTGGGGCCTAATCCCACCCAAGAGGCCAGCAGCATAGCGCTGAGCAGGCCATCGCGCATGCACCAATCTGTCAGCGCCGAGACCGGCGCATGCGCCTTGGTCCCGTATTGCCGGCCTCCCAATCGCTGGCCAGCCCTGCGACCACCCACTACCCCCCTCCCCCCCCCCCCCCCCCCACCAACACCACCATCATTGCCCTTCTGAACCCGCATCCCCCAATTGCTGACCTCCTAGACCTCTCCAGTTCACTCCCACCGCCACCACCGGCCCACACAGATCTCCCTGCCCCTCCACCCGGCCAGCCCCGATCTCCTGAACCCCCCGGATCGTCCTGACCGCCCTGCCATCAGCCCCCCCTTGACCCCCGACCCCCCCCCCCCCCCCGCCCCCCAGCAGTCCTGAACAGCCCCCTCCAACAGGATGGCCAGCCTCGATCTCCTCTTCATTCCCTGTGCCTGTGATCCTTTGGCAGAGTGGCAGCAGGACCCACCCCCACCAAGAGGCCCTGCCTCCAATAGGCCTCACCCCCTCTGACCCCACGCCCTGGGCACTGTCCGATGCCCGGTGGGCTGTGCCAAGGGGCTATGCTGGCAATGCCAGGCTGGCACTGCCCAGGGGGCATCACCCCTTAGACCTGACCTCCTGGGGGTCCCTCAATGGCCTCCCTTCACTGCAGCAGGATCACGCCACCTGTTCCCCATTAGTGGGGAGCAGTTTCAAAGCCGGCTGGAGTGAACCACACCTGGCATGGGGGGAGATGCTAGTGGGCCCGGTGACTTCAGTCCCGGACCTGCTAATGATGTGGAAATGCTCATTTCCGGCGCGGAGCTGATTACATCAGAAATCTTTGCTGCAGAGACGTGTGGAGGCTGTGGGGTGCTAGAGCAGGGCAGTGGTCTGGGTGAAACGCCCACAATGTCTTTTTCCTTTTCTCCAATAAGTAGCTTCCATTCATGAATTGCTCAACATATTTTAACCAATTAGTATTAGTTAAATAAGTGATAAGTTTAAATCTTAGATGCATCACACAACCATCTCCATTTGTTACAAGACTATTATGACACAAAATTATGCCCTCATTCAGAAGACAGATTGTGCTTTTCTATTAACTATAACCGTCTAACTATAGTTAGTGTCCGGAAGTGATTTTTTTTAACGATAGATTTTCGGACTTTGTTGAAAGGACGTAGTTAAAACCTTTCTTTACAAATTAACGTGATTTTGGATATGATTGCTTGTGCTTCTTTGAACAATTCATGGTGGTGTAACATTTTATAATTTTGGACAAAAGCCCAGAACTGCATGAATGTTCATGATTTCCTCAGCATTTTGAACACTTGCAACTCAGCTGCAGCGTAGTGGGTTATCATCATATTGTGTTGACCCGTCACCAGGTCAGTTATAAATAAAACAGAATCAGGATTTCTATAGAAAACTAAAAGATAAAGACTGTGAAGAGATATGGTATCATGTCCCTGAGATACAAGATGTAAGAGACACCAGCAGCTAATATAGAACTACCACAAATGCACACATTATTATTTCTCTCCATACTCCAGGGAAGCGAGATATAGCATGAAAACTTCTGCTGTTTGTTCTGTTGTTAACACATTGCATCAAAAAAATGTGCAACCCCAAGTCTAGCATCCATTGACTAGTGTCCTCAATTAGAAATGGTAAACCTCTCAAAACTTATAGTGTTACCTTCAGTGATCTTCAATGTGTCAGAAGTGTCGGAAGTAAGAGCAATACTGCCATATTCACTGCTACTGGCAAGATTAGACAGAGGCCTAAAATTGTTAGAATTGACAACCCCAGTCTCTGGAGTCATTAGGCTAGAAAATAGTCATGGCCGGCTTTGGGGCATGTCGCCACTAAAGGCAGACGGCACACAGGCTAATTGGTAGCTCTCAGGCCAGATCTAAATTCACCCTTTAGCTTCAGGTTCAGTTAAATATTTGCATGAGCTATTGATATTTGTTGCACTTATACATGCAGTTTGCCAGCCTACATGATTGAATATTGGCCATTTGCCTGAGGTGAGTCTCAGTAGGGTTTTTGGAAAGGCAGTGGTTGCAATGAGCAGCGATGGGAAGGTCTCGACTGCTGTTGAGCTGTGAGAAGCACTCCTGCTTCTGCTGGCTGCACAGAAAGGTTTATTACTATTTGCTTTTTGTTCAACATTTTGGTGGCACTCACCACTTAGTTTGCAGTGAACACTTACAACTTCCAAAAGGAGGGGGGGGGGGGGAGGGGGGAGGGGGGGCGCAGTGAACAGGGGAGGGAGGAGTCACAGGACTGAATTTTCGTTCCCTAATTGGGAACGCAGTGAGGGAAACACTCAGCTCTGCAAACTTGACTCAGAAGAACGTTTGCCGGACAGTGGGATTTTTGTAATTTTTGGGTGTGGGGAGATACAAGTGTTGGGGTGGGGGAAGCTCCAGTTAGGGATCAGTAATGTTTTGTTGAAAGTTGTTCAAGGTTGAGTTGAAGAAATCCGCTTTTCAAAAAAACCCTCAAGATTCCATGGGTTTTGAACATAATTTATATGCAAGTTTACACAGATAAACAATTTACAAGATATGTTTTATGCTCTAACTTTCAGAGTCAACTTGAGGTACATGTGCATTAATAGACAAACTGTGGTCAAACACATTGCACCACAGGGAAAGTGGCAGGTGAAACATAGAAACTAGAAGCAGGAGTAGGCCATTTGGCCCTTCGCATCTGCTCCGCCCTTCATTTTGGCTGATCATCGAATTCAATATCCTGATCTCCCCTTCCCCTATATCCCTTGATCCCTTTAGCCCCAAGGGCTATATCTAATTTCTTCTCAAAATCAGAAAACGTTTTGGCCTCAACGACATTCTATAGTTGTGAATTCCACACATTCACGCCTCCCTGGGTGAAGAAACTTCTCCTCAGTTCTAAAATGTTTATCCCTTATCCTCAAACTATGACCCCTAGTTCTGGACTCCCCCACCATTAGGAATATTCTTTCTGAATCTACCCTGTCTAATCCTGTTGGAATTTTATAAGTTTCTATGAGATCCCCTATCACTCTTCTAAATTCCAATGAATATATTCCAAACCGATTTAGTCGCTTCTCATATGACAGACCCACCATCCCAGGAATCAGCCTGGTAAATCTTCGCTCCACTTCCTCTTTCCTCAGGTAAGGACACCAAAACTGCACACAATACTCCAGATGTGGCCTCACCAGTGCCCTATACAATTGCAGCAAAACATCTCTAATCCTATACCCAAATCCACTCGCTATGAAGGACAACATACCATTTGCCTTCTTTACTGACTGCTGTACCTGCGCACTTACTTCCAGCGACTGATGAACGATGGCTCTAAGGTTTTGTTGAGTATCCACCTCTCTCAATTTACACCCATTCAAGTAATAGTCTGTCTTCTTATTATTACTACCAAAGTGGATAACCTCACATTTATCCGCATTATACTGCATCTGCCATGCAGATGCTCACACACTCAGCCCGTCCAAATCACGCTGAAGCATCTCTGCCTCTTCCTCACAGCTCATCCTCCCACCCAACTTCGTATCTCTGCAAATTTAGAGGGAATACATTCAGTTCCCGCTTCCAAATCAGAATATATAATGTGAACAGTTGGAGTCCTAGCACAGATCCCGGTGGAACCCCAGTAGTCATTGACTGCCAATCAGAAAAAGACCCATTTATGCCAACCCTTTGCTTCTTATCTACTAACAAGCTTTCTATCCATCTCAAGGCATTACCTGCAATTCCATGTGCTTTGATTTTACATAGCAGTCTGTTATGCGAGACCTTGTCAAAAGCCTTCTGAAAATCTAAATAAACCACATCCCACTGGTTCTCCATGGTCAACTCTACTAGTTACATCTTCAAGAAATTCCAATAGATTTGTCAAGCATGATTTCCCTTTTGGAAATCTATGCTGACTTTGTCTGATTATACCACTGCCTTCCAAATACCAAGTTATGAAATCCTTGCTAATAGACTCTCGCAACTTCCCCCGGACCGACATTAGACTCACTCATCTATAGTTTCCTGTTTTCTCTCTAACTCCTTTTTTGAATAGTGGGCTTACATTAGCTACCCTCCAATCTGTAGGAACTATTCCAGAGTCCAAAGAATTTTGGGAAATAACCACCAATGAATCTACTATTTCCAGACCGCTTTCTTAAGTGCTGTGGGATGAAGATTATCAGGACCTGGAGATTTAGCTTCAATCCTATCAATTTCCCCAAAAACATTTCTCCACTTATACTGCTTTCCTTCAGCTCCTCACTAAAACATGTTTCTCACAGCATTTCTGATACAATATTTATGTCTTTCTTTGTGAAGACTGAAGCAAAGTACAAATTTAATTCCTCAGCCATTTCTTTATTCCCTGTTATGAATTCTCCCATTTCTGACTGCATTCATTTTGTCAATCTTTTTCTCTTTGCATATCTGCAGAAACTTTTACAGTCAGTTTTTACCTTCTCCGCTCGCTTACTTTCATATTTCTTAATCAATCCCTTGGTCCTCCTTTGTTGAATTTTAAACTGCTCCCAATCCTCAGGCCTGTTGCTTTTTCTTGCCAATTTCCTTGAATCAGACACATCTATGTGCAGATTGAAGTCACCCATTGGGGCGATACGGTGGTGCAGTGGTTAGCACTTCTGCCTCACAGCTCCAGGCACCTGGGTTCAATTCCCAGCTTGGGTCACTGTCTGCATGGAGTTTGCACCTTCAGGTGCTCCGGCTTCCTTTGCAGTCCAAAGGTGTGCAGGTTACGTGCATTGACCATGCTAAATTGCCCCTTAGTGCCCTGGGATGCTATCACTTTCCTTATTCTCCTTACTGTCTTTTCCATTTGTTCTTAATTCTCCCTGCTCTCAATCCTTGCAAAGGTTCCCATGCCACTGTCATATTATTTTAAATCCTCTTCAACTATTCGAGCAAGTACCATCCCAGCCCCCACAAGGATATGAGTCCCGATCCTGCCCACGTGTAACCAATCCAGTTTGTACAGGTCCCACCTTCCCCAGAACCAGTCCCAATGCCTTAGGAATCTGAAACCCTTCCCCTCAGCCATGTGTTCATCCTATGCATCCTGCTGTTTCTCCTCTGGCTAGTACATGGCACAGGTAGAAATCCTGAGATCACTACGTTTGATGTCCTATTTTTCAGCTTGCTTCCTGGCTCCCTATATTCTGCTTTTAGGACCTCATCCCTTGTTTTATACCAACATGTGCTATGACCAATGACTATTCAGTCTCCCCCTTCAGAATGTTCTGCAGCCACTCTGAGACCTCCTTGACCCTAGCACCAGGGAGGCAACATACCATCCGGGAGTTTTGCTTGCGGCCATAGAAACACATGTCTATTCCCCTTACAATTGAATCCCCTATATCTATTGCACTCCCACACATTTTACTCCACCCCTCTGCAGGAGAGCCAATCATGGTCCAACAAATTTGGCTGTTGTTGTTTTCCTCTGAAAGGCCATTCCCTCAACAGTACCCAAAATGGTGTATCTTTTTTGCAAGGGAATACCAAAGGAGACTCCTGCATTGTCTTGCTCTGCCTGGTGATCACCCATTTCCTTTCTGCCTGTGGAGTCTGAGCTTGTGGTGTTACCACCTCTCTATACGTGCTATCTACAATATTCTCCACCTTGCAGATGCTCCACAGTGTCTCCAGCCACTGCTCCAGCTCTGAAACATGGGCTTCCAGGAGCTTCAGCTGGAGACACTTCCTGCACACATACTGGCCCGAGGCACTGGAAATGCTCCCGGCCTCCCACATGGCATACAAAGCGTAGACCATGGCAGGGGGCCCTCCTGTCATCACCTATCCCTTTAAATTAAACGTTTGAAAGATGTTTTGTTTCAGATTATATCCAATTATCGAGGGCCCTTCTTTCCTGTTCCTCGTTACTACCAAATATAACCTTTACAAACTATAAAGGACAGAAATTACCTCTGAGACTGCAAGTGATAAAGTTATTAAATACTTACCTGACCTTTCAGCACTTACCAATCAGCTCTTTCTCTTGTGTTTTCTATTACTGCAGCAAGGAAAGACCACACCTTGCTTGTCCTCCTCACAGTGCCCAGTCAGCCTCATCCATTGGTCTCATCACTTTCTGACCTATAATGTCTGTGTCCTTTTTTGGTTGGAGGAGGAGTGAGGGAGGGAAACATTACTGTCGAGTTTCAGGCTTAACCGTTCCTTGACACCAGTTCTTCCACTTCCCACTTTTCAGTAGGTGTGACTGCGCCGACTTCTCCCAGAATGTACCTCAGTGAAGTCTCTGCTGGAAACTAATGGCTTTCTCAAGACCCTTCCGGATATTAGTATTTATTGTGAGTTACACTCTGGGGGTGATTTGAGTCCACTCCTGCCATCTGTGAGAATGCCGACAGAGACTCGTGATCCAGAACTTACATTTTTCGCTTTGCCAGCCGATCAACTCGCACCCCCACTGCCCCCCCCCCCACACACACCATAATCGCCATCCCAGCTGATCAACCCCCCCCCCCCCGTTTCCCTGCCTTCCCCCCCACACAGAGCTCCCCCCACATCCCCCCATAGTGACTCCAACTCCCCAGGCCCTGACCCTATGGTCCCATCCTCTCGGGCTCCGCCCCTTGGCATTGCTAGGATGCCCAGTGAGTAGGGCCAACATTCCAGGCGAGCATTGCCAGAGTACCAAGCTGGCAGTACCAGGCTGGCAGTACCCAGGGGGCACTGCCCAGTCCTGACCCCAACCACCCGGGAGGCTTCAATGGCCTGCATTCCCATAGATGAGGCCATTACGTCTGGTCCACGTTGGTGGGGGTCATGCTTGATCCTTGCTGGTGAGGACCTTGACCAGTGAGCAGATAAGGGCAAGTGAGCCCAGATGATGAATTGTATTCAAAGAGCGGCTAGATATAGCACTTGGGGCGAATAGGATCAAAGATTATGACGAGAAAGCAGGATTAAGCTATTGAGTTGGATGATCAGCCATGGTCGTGATGAATGGCAGAGCAGGCTTGAAGGGCTATATGGCTTCCTCCTGCTCCTACCTTCTATGTTTCTATATTTTTATTGTTGTCTCCAGGATGCATTAATGACATGCTAATGATGTTATCAGCTTCATGTGATTTCGGCAGCAAAACTGGACCAGTAAGATCGCAAGAGGCGCAAAACTGGGCGCGATCCTAATTTTTCTCCTTTTGCCCGATCTTACCACTCACCATGCCGATCAATCGATCGGTATGATTGTCCCCTATGTCTTCTTTAGATGGGATTTCAATTCTGTGCTTTCAAAGATCTAGCCTCGGAACTCTCTCAAAGCAATTCCAACTTGGACTACCTTAATGATTGCTGTCTTCCAGCATTTGCTTTGAACTGCCTGGAGACTGTTCACCACAACGCTTCTGCTGCCTGGAGCCTCTTCTCCCTGCTTCTGAACACACCCAGTCACATAGGATTTCCTGATCCCAGCTACTGAACACACCGAGCTATCAATGTCTAAATTCCATGAATGAAAATAAAAACAAATTGAGCTTTATATGAGTTCCCATTTCACAGAGTAACCAAATGGCTGCCAAGGCAAACAGCAGTACTGGTTAAAAGTAAAAGTTTATTTATTAGTCACATGTAAGGCTTACATTAATACTACAATGAAGTTACTGTGAAATCCCCTAGTCACCACACTCCGGCACCTGTTTGGGTCAGTGTACCTAACCAGCACATCTTTCAGACTGTGGGATGAAATCCACACAGGCACCGGGGGAATGTGCAAACTCCCACACAGACGGTGACCCAAGCCGGGAATCGAACCCAGGTTCCTGGTGCTGTGAGGCAGCAATGCTAACCCTGTGCCACCCGTCACCATCCTCTTCAACTGTTCATGATTAACTGATTGACTAAAATTGACTGACCCTTAATTTGCTCTTCACTGACTCTTGTACTGACCTGGGGAACGTATCAATGCTGTCACTGTGGATGCCACCCTTGTTATTAGGCAGGAGCCACTGGAACATGTTCCAATCTCCATAGGGACACACAAATTGATAAGACAATAACAAATAGGAACAGGCCATTCAGTCCCTCAAGTTTAGTCTGCCATTCAATATGATCATAGCTAATCCGACATTCCTCATGTCCACTTCCTGCCCTTTTCCCCGTAACCCTTGATGTCCTTATTGATCAAAAATCTATCTATCTTAAATATGCACATGGACTCTTCCCTCACAGATCTCTGTGGCAAGGAATTTCAAAGACTCATAACAAAGACTTGTCTGGAACAAGCTGCCAGAGGTAGTCTTAGAGGCGGGGACAATTTTCTCTTTTAAAAAGCATTTAGACAGTTACATGGGTACGATGGATATAGAGGGATATGGGCCAAATGCGGGCAATTGGGATTAGTTTAAGGGTTTTAAAAAAAAGGGCGGCATGGACAAGTTGGACCGAAGGGCCTGTTTCCATGCTGTAAACCTCTATGACTCTCTATGACTCTAACTCTGGGAGAAGAAATTTCTCATCTCAGTCTTAAATTGGCACCATGTTATTCTGAGTCTATACGCTCTGGTCCTAGACTGTCCCATGAGGGGAAACATTCTTTCAGCATTTATCCTGTCAAGCCCTAAGAGTCCGACATGTTTCAATAAGATTACCTCTCATTCTTCTAAATTCCAAGAGTAGAATCCCAACCTGTTTAGATTTTCATCATAAAATAATCACAGGGATCATCCGAGTGAACCTTCTCTGAACTGCCTCCAATGAATAATATCTTTCTTTAAATAAGGGGGCCAAAACTGATCACAACACTCCAGATGTGGTCTTGTACAGTTGCAGCAAGACTTTCCAACTTTTATACTCCAACCCCCTTGAAATAAAGGTCAACATTTCATTAGCCTTCCTGATTACCTGCTGCACCTGAGTGCTGGCTTTCTGTGCTTCATGCACAAGTACCCCCCGAAGTCCCTTTGTGTTGCAGTATTCTGCAGCTTTTCTCCATTTAAATAACACTCTGATGCATAATCTTAGGCCCTAAAATTAGTCCTCGTTGTTCCCCTTTTAGATCTGAGGAATTGGTTTGAGAAGGCCAAATTTCACCCCAGCTGCTGTCTGTCTCACCAGTACCACAGATCTCTCTGCAGCTCAAAGTTGTACCATATCCAAACCTTTTGCAGATCTTCTCTCAATCACAACTTATACTTTGGCTGGAAAATTTCTCAAGCGTGTTGGAGCTCATTAATGCACGGATTAAATGAAAAAAGAGCAATGCATTAATGACCTGAACTCAATGGGCCCTATTTTACCATTTTGATTCTAAGTGCTGGGCAGGCTTGAAACTGAGTGTTTCAGATCTGACTTTTAGACTTGTTCTCAGGTGCTCCCATACGCACTCCACCTGAAAAAATATCAGCGATTCCGAATCGCGCCGCACAAGCCTGTGGGTGGAGCTTAACGCGCCCGAAGCCCTGCAGCTCCGATCGGCACCTCCAACTGAAAAAGAAAAAGAATGATAGAATGTGGCTCCTCTGCCATTTGCCTCCCTACCGGATAATGCTTCTCCCTAGCATTGCCCCACCCCCACAATATTACTGACCCCGTTATGTCCCACTCCCTCCACCACCAGACCGATCGCGGGCCCCTCCCCCTCTCCCCCCTGACCGATCTCAGGTAGAGTGGCAGCGGCCCCCGCATTCCCCCCCATTAATCTCAGGCACAGTGGCTGCAGACCGCACCCCCCCCCCCCACTTCCTCCCCACTGATCTCAGGCGGAGTGACAGCAGATCCCTTTTCCCCACTCCCAACGATCTCAAGCAGAGAGCCGTCGGACTCTCGGCACTTATTGTCTCACTAACTGGAACGCCCGAATCGGACTTTTGTGGAGCATGTCTGTTTGGCGCCAAGTCGGGATGGGCGAACATGGTGGCAAAGAGGGAAGTGCCGCCAAGGTTGAGCGTGCAGCCCAATAAGTGAATACATTTAAATGGCCGTCACGCCCATTTCGGGCGTAGTCCGGATCATGGCCATTTTCAGGCCTTGGTAAAGGGGGAACCGGCGTGAAGGCGGGCGCGGATCGCCCAACTCACTTCACACCCGACTTTACCAAGTTTCCATGCCCAAACACGGGCGCAACGCGATGGTAAAATCGGGCCCAATGACACTAACCATAATGGAATTGAAATGCACATGGGCAAAGTCAGCCATATTGCTAATATATATGCAGAACTATATTTTAAGATTAGCAGGCCGCAGAATTCATTTAGTCATGTGCAAACAGCAATTGTAAAAATGAAACCCTCCATTTTTTTTCAAATAAGCAGCTTTAACTAACTTTTCCACTGCTCTGGCAGGAAGATATGAGATTGAGAAATGGTTGGACAGCATATGATCTCATCTTTAAATCGTTGCTGCTTGACTACTCTTCAAGCTTAAACTTGGTAGTTCATTTAGCTTAATTTAGCAAGCCTTATTAAAATTCAATTACACAGTGTTAGTAATGAGGTTGTCAGGTACCTTCAGAAAATTCTAATACATGTTTGATGCACTCATGTACCACAAGCCAAAAATAAGCTTAAAGATCTAACAGACAGACTTTTTGTGATGTTGCAGTATTGGATCATCCCTTGTTATTCGTAGAACCAGAGAAAAGTTACAGCATAGAAGGTGGCTATTCGGCCCATCTTGTCATTATAGCCTGAAGATACCCAGGTACCCTTTCTAATCCCACTTTCCTGCACCTGACCCATAGCTCTGTAGCTTACAGTACTTAAGGTGGAGATCGAGGTATTTTCAAAATAGTTTAGGGTCTCTGGCTCTACCACAACTTGGGCAGCAAATTCCAGACACTCACTGCCCTCTGCATAAAATAGTTCATCCTCATATCTCCTCGACACTTTCTGCCACTTCCTTGTATCTATGTTCCCTAGTTCTAGAATTCTCTGTCAAAGGAAACAATGGTATCCTGTCCACTCTATCTCTTCTTCTCATAATTTTGTGCACCTCAATCAAGTCACCCCTCCGCCTTCTTTGTTCCAAGGAAAATAACCCCAACCTATTCAATCTGTCCTCGTGGCTACACTTTTCTGGCCTGGTAACATTCTTCAAAACCTCCTCTGCACTCTCTCCAGAGCAATTATGTCCTTCCTGCAAAGTGGTGACCAGAACTGCACACTATACTCTAGTTGTGGCCTCACCAGTGTTTATATAATTCCAACATTATGGGGGCAGTTCTCCCAAAAAAATTCGAAGTGCTGAATTCACATAAAAACTGGAGTAACTCCCTTCATTTTTTTTTGTGGCATTTCAAAACAAAACGAATCTCACACACTCTGTGCATCACAGAGTGCCTCATGGAGATTCACACTGAAAATCCAGGGTGGAGCCTATTCCTGTTGGAGAGGACGGCAGCATAGCGCTGAGCAGGCCACTATGCATACACCGATCTGTCAGAGCGGAGATCGTCACATGCACAGTAGCCCCACACTGCTGACCTCCCGGTCGCTGGTCAGCCCGACCATTGGCTAGATTGACCGCTAGTCAGCACAGCAATCCCCCATCGCTGGCTTACACATCACCCCCTCATTCCCCGATCGCTGGCCTCCCGGACCTTTCCAAGCCAGTCCCATTGCCCCCCTCCCCCCCCCTCTCTCCCCACACCAGCCACTATCTCCCTGACACCACGCCTTGGCAGCCCTGACTCCCCCACAGCTCCCCCCCTCCCCCCCACATAGATGACCACCCACTTCCCTCCCTCTGCCTGTGATCCAACGATCCCAAGTGCAGAGTGGCAGAGGGACCCCCCCCCACACTCACCGATCATCCTGCTATGGGCCCTGCCCCTCAATGGGTGCCACCCCCATGGCCCCAACCCCTTGGCACTGCCCGATGACCGGTAAGCAGTGCTGGAGGCCAGGCTGGCACTGCCAGGCTGGCAATGCCCAGGGGGCACTTCCCCCCCCTTACCCCAACCTCCTAGGTGGGCCTACATGGCATTCCTTCACTCCAGCGGGGTCAGGCCACCAGCTTCCTGTTTGTGGGGGTTGTTGTCAACCCCACAGGCACAGAACTGAAGTCTCTGGGTCCGCTAATGAGATTTAAGTGTGAATTGTAATATTTAAATCAGCTCCGCACCGATTTCTTTTCGGGGCCTGTGTACTTGTACA
Organism: Mustelus asterias; assembly: GCF_964213995.1. NCBI lineage: Eukaryota > Metazoa > Chordata > Chondrichthyes > Carcharhiniformes > Triakidae > Mustelus > Mustelus asterias. The sequence continues at coordinate 117,353,080 of NC_135804.1, read as the reverse complement.
CTAAGATCTCTCATTGCATCTAACCCTCTTAGTATATTCCCATTTATTGTGTGCTTCCTATAACTGTTTGACCTCCCTAAGTGCATGACCTCACACTTCCCTCTGTTAAAATCCATTTGCCATTTTACTGCCCAGTCCACCAATCCATCTATATCGTTTTGAACATTATAGCTACCATCTACACTTTCCACTACTCAGCTAATCCTTACATCATGTGCAAATTTCCCAATCATACCCCCCACCTTCACACCCAAATCGTTAATATATAACACAAACTGTAAGGGTCCCAACACCAAGCCCTATGGACGCCACTTGAAACAACTTTCCTTTCACAAGGGCATCCATCAACCTTTGTTCCCGGATACAAAGAAAACTTTTTTCCAGTTTGCCAAATTACCTGAATCCCATGGGCTTTTACTTTTTTGACCAATCTCATCTTGCTAAAGTTCATGAACACAACATCCACTGCATTACCTTCATCAACCCTTCTTGTCACTTCCTCAAAGAATTCAATTAAATTTATGAGCCAATATATTGGTAAACCATCGTTGGGTTTTCTTTAACTTTGCTTGCGAATCTTTTTTAATGCACTCTCTTTGATTTCCTTATTTCCTTTTTTACTTTCTCTCTGCACTTCCAATATTTGTCTAGGCTATCTGCAGTGCTTAGTTCTTTGTGCCTAATGCACTTTTTATTTTTCTGTTTGATCTTCTCCTGTATTCCTCTCAACAATCAGGGTGGTCTAGGTTTGGCAGTGCCACTCTTATTTTTGGAGGGGACACGTCCATTTTGTACATGTAGGATCTCGTTTTCTAGTGCTTCCCATTGGTTTTCCACTGATTTGTACCTTAGTAATGTTGTCCAGTCGACCTCAGGCAAGTCCCTTCTCATTCTTGCAAAGTTTGCCTGCCTCCAGTTCAAAACTTTTACCCCTGATTTATCTCTGTCCTTTTCCATAGTAATGCTAAATCCAACTGAATTGTCATCACTATCTCTGATATAGTTGGCAACTGTCACTTTGCCCGGTTGCCCTTCTTCATTCTCCAAGACGAGGTCTAGACTTACACCTCCACTCGTTGGATTCAATAATTGCTTGAAAATATTTTTCTGGACACACTGCATGCTTTATTCTCCCTCAATGGCTCTTACATTGTTTGAATCCCAGTTGATATTGGGATAGTTAAAGTCTCCTACTATTATGGCCCTCTAGTTCTGACAGGCAGAAATTTGCCAATATACTTATCCTTCTATCTCCCTTTCACTATTTGGGGGTCTTTGGGATACTCCCAGTAGTGTGACTGTCCCTTTTTTATTTCTAAGCTCAACCCAAAAAGCCCCATTTGTTGAGCCATTTTGTATATCATCCCTTCTCACAACTAGAGTTGATTCTTTAAATATTAGTGCTACTCTTTTTTTTATCTCCCATTCAATCGTGTTTGAAGACTGTATAATCAGGGATATTGAGCTGCCAGTTTTGCCCCTCCTTTAGCCAGTTTCCATTATAGTAATGACATTCTGCTGCCATGTGTCAACCTGTGCCCTTAACTCATCTACCTTGTTTGTCACACTCCTGGCATTGAAGTATAAACAGTTTAACCCTGTCAATTTCCCTTGCTGGACACTTCTTAAGCTTTGCTTCTGTAATTCCAAGTCTATCAGTACATCTTCTACAATACTAGCTGTCGTTCTGCCTCCATTTTCCTGATCTGAATCAGACTCTGACCTATCTGATCCTGGGATGCCACCCCTTGCCATACAAATTAGATACTCCCCAACAGAACGTGCAAGAACATTGGTCCCAGCATTTTATTTTATTCATTTGTGGGACATGGGTATCACTGGCTGGCCAGCATTTATTGCACATCCCTAGTTCTCCTTGGGGGGCAGTCGAGAGTTAACCACATTGCTGTGGCTCTGGAGTCACATGTCGGCCAGACGGGATAAAGATGGCAAATTTCCTTCCCTAAAGGACATTAGTGAACCAGATGGGTTTTTCCGACAATCGACAATGGTTTCATGGTCATCAGTAGATTTGTAATTCCAGATATTTTTTATTGAATTCAAATTCCACCGCCGTGGCAGAATTTGAACCTGGGATCCCAGAACATTAGCTGAGTTTCTGTATTAATAATCTAGTGATAACACCACTCAGCCATTGACTGCCCTGGGTACAACCTGTCCAGTTTGTATAGGTCCTACCTTCCCCAGAATTGGTCCCAGTGCCTCAAGAATCTGAAACCCTCCCAGCTGCACAATCTCTCCAGCCAGGCATTCATTTGGTCTATCTCTTATTCCTACATCTCCATTGAAATGATTCTAAATGAAAATGGGAAGACACATCCAATGGTCTGCTGATTTGATATTGCCCACTTTACCCAGGTCAAAATTACCCCCAACATTTCAACACGCAAATATTTAAATTAAAGGAACAAACTGGGTATCGCCATATTGTTGTCTGGTTGTACTTAAAATGGTTTTAAATCTCATTGGAGATCAACAGTGATCATCTCTCCTGACTATTATTTTGGAAAGCTTTCCAATTTGAGCTTGTTACCAAGTTGTTTCCGTGGGGTTATAGTTTATAAGACTCATTTAACTGCAATGCAAGCATCACACTATTATAATTGCAGACAAACTGAATGAATGATGAGACAATCTTGTTCCTCATTTTGCTGAGCTGATGTAAAGCTGGTCCTATCAGAAATTACAATTATCCCAGACAATGTTCCACACATAAGATTTCAGATAATTGGCAACATATCATTGAGGAGATGAGGAATTATTTTAAATGCAGCAATTAATTATGATTTGGAATGCATGTCTGAAAGGCGAGATAGGATATACTTACAAATGGAGAAATTTTCAGGACTATGTGAAAGTAGTGGGTAAGTTGAACTAAATTGATGGCTCTTTCAAAGAACTGGACTGAGTGACCTTTTTCTGTGCAGTGATCCGACATACTTTGCTGCTTCCTGGGATGACATTCCGCTCAGCAACATGTCCCTGACGGTAGCACGGTGACACAGTGGTTACTGCTACCTCACAACACCAGGAACCTGGGTTCGATTCCCGGTTTGGGTCACTGTCTGCGCAGAATTTGTACATTCTCCCCGTGTCTGCATGGGTCTGCTCTGGTTTCCTCCCACAGTCTGGTAGGTGCATTGGCCATGCTAAATTCTCCTTCAGTATTCCTGAACAGGCACCGAAGTGTGGAGACTAGTGGATTTTCACAGTAACTTCATTGCAGTGTTAATGTAAGCCTACTTTTGACACTAATAAATGAACTTTAACTTATGTCAATATCTCAGTCCCTGGTCAGTAATCAGGAGAGTGGATTGCTCACCCATTGCAATTTCAGATTATTGCTCCTGTGGCAAAGTTAAATATAACTTCTCCCCCAAAATCTTCCCTGGTATTTGATACATGTTGACACATCTTGTACGCTAAGATAAGCCGAGGGAATTTTGTCATGGAGATGCGAGAATTAAGTACAGAAAGAATTTCAGCAAAGAACATGAAAGAAAAAAAATAAAAGGCTTGAAAAATGTGGTGCTGGGATGAGAAAATAAGAACTATATAACTAATGGGACAATTCACCCTATTACAAACATAAGGTAGCTTGCAGTGGTGCTTTCCCCATATTCGATGTTCTATATTTTTTGTTATAAATTGCTGAGGCCTGTGGTTTACTCAGTAATATTCAACTGAGAGTCCCAAATCATGGCTCCCGAGGGCTCTTGGTACTTGAATCTGGACACAAATACATGGAGGCTCCCAGTTTTATCTAAGTTTTCTGTAAGCCCGTACTGTGGTTGGCGAAGCTGAGCAGTTTTAAGGGGTGATTGGAGACGGGAGAAATTGAAACAAAAATTAGTTTGCTGGATCACCCTCGGCTGCACACAAAGGCCGTTATGACCCTGAGGAATTTCCAAGGCAATTTTGTTTTCAAAAAAGAACAACCGGCAATCCCTTAATAGCTAATTGTACCAAATAACCTGCATCTAAGCAGCAACAGTTCCAATGACACAGTATCCAGACCACAGGGGCGGCACGATGGCACAGTGGTTAGCACTGCTGTCTCGCAGTGCGAGGGACCCGGGTTCAATTCCCGGCTTGGGTGACTGTGTGGGAGTTTGCACCTTCTCCCCGTGTCTGCATGGGTTTCCTCCGGGTGCTCCAGTTTCCTCCCACAGTCTGAAAGACGTCCTGGTTAGGTGCATTGACCTGAACAGGCACCAGAGTGTGGCGACTAGGGGAATTTCACAGTAACTTCACTGCAGTGCTAATGTAAGCCTTACTTGTGACTAATAAATAAACTTACTTGCTTATTTATGATTAGCCCTGGAATCTGACTAAAGTGGCTGCACCCAAATATTAAAGTTTATCGTTTGAGAAAAGGGATTGCCTTTGAAGTCAAAGCAACATTTCACCTCTCTCTTCCCCAGTAAAAAACATCATGTTTGTGGAATCTGCAACAAAAGGAATCACAAATTTACAATGCCACATTAAAAACCTATTGCCCAAAAAAACAAAGCCCCAATTCCCTGTCCAAAACTGGGAAGAAAGGTAAGCAATCTGGGTATAAAGTGATCGATTTTACAAACATGGTTGTGGGGGTGCGGGGGGGAGGGGGACAGTTCTCCAGCCTCGTCAAACAGCCAGCGAGAATCCGGAGGCCCTGCTGAATGGGACATCGACCAACAATTTTTATTCCCGATGGGTGTGAAGGCAATCAGTATTGACCCTGCCAACCCTACCGGCCCCAATCGTGTTACTGCCCAAGCCGGGCGGGAATCTGAAAATGATGCAAATCCACTTATTGTAATACAATTAGCTGGCTGGTGGGCCCATTCAGCGGCCTCCTGACACTCCCCCGCCACCCCTGCATTGGGCAGGCTTGGTGTTGGTAATGACCAGGGGAGAACCAGCGACCCCTCAGAAAAGAGGACTTCAAAGAGGTCTCCTCTCTGCTCACATCCGCAGCTTCTGACAGAGAGAAGGGGAAATCCCTAACGCAGAATGAAGTGCTGCTGTGATTTAAAAGCCCATTAGGTTACCAGGGGGCATGGAGATTAAAGTCATCAGGCCACTTACAGGTTTTCACAGCCGACAGGCTGGAATGCAGAAATGAATGACCAGGCTGCCTGAAAGCACCATGATGTGGAGATGCCGGCGTTGGACTGGGGTAAACACAGTAAGAAGTTTAACAACACCAGGTTAAAGTCCAACAGGTTTATTTGGTAGCAAAAGCCACACAAGCTTTCGGAGCTCCAAGCCCCTTCTTCAGGTGAGTGGGAATTCTGTTCACAAACAGAGCACATAAAGACACAAACTCAATTTACATGAATAATGGTTGGAATGCGAATACTTACAACTAATCAAGTCTTTAAGAAACAAAACAACGTGAGTGGAGAGAGCATCAAGACAGGCTAAAAAGATGTGTATTGTCTCCAGACAAGACAGCCAGTGAAACTCTGTGGGGGTTACAAATAGTGTGACATGAACCCAATATCCCGGTTGAGGCCGTCCTCGTGTGTGCGGAACTTGGCTATCAGTTTCTGCTCAGCGACTCTGCGCCGTCGTGTGTCGCGAAGGCCGCCTTGGAGAACGCTTACCCGAATATCAGAGGCCGAATTAGTTGATTAGTTGTAAGTATTCGCATTCCAACCATTATTCATGTAAATTGAGTTTGTGTCTTTATATGCTCTGTTTGTGAACAGAATTCCCACTCACCTGAAGAAGGGGCTTGGAGCTCCGAAAGCTTGTGTGGCTTTTGCTACCAAATAAACCTGTTGGACTTTAACCTGGTGTTGTTAAACTTCTTACTGTGAAAGCACCATGTCAGGGGTGATCTTCAGGTCTGCCAGGGTTAGGAGGAGCAGACCAGCCACAGGATCCCCATCCTGGGGGACAGTCTAAGATCAATCTCTTGCCCCCATCCCGAGCTTACCTAACCTCCCAGGATCACCAATGGACGCTCCTGCTACAGTCCGGGAGTGGCAGAGAGACAAATGACCACTGGACCTACCTCCTTAACTCCCCTTGTTGCCCAAGGCACCAGGCCAGGGGGACACTGGTTTAACTTTAAGAAACAACAAAGAACGACTAAGAAAGCGATAAAGAAAGGAAAGATAGGTTGTGAAGTTCAGCTAGCTCTAAATATAAAAAATGATAGTAAAAGCTTTGACAAATATATAAAAAGGAATAGAATGGCAAGAGTGAATGTTGGACCCTTGGAGGACAAGAGGATTTAATAGTGGGAAATGAGGAAATGGCTGAAACTTTAAATAAGTTTTTTGTGTCGGTCTTCACGGTGGAAGACACAAATAGCTTACCGAATATTAACGATAGAGAGTTGGTAGGAGGAGAGGTACTCAATACAATTAATGTTACCAGGGAGGCAGTGCTTGGTAGACTAACGGGACTGAAGGTGGACAAGTCCCCGGGCCCGGATGGAATGCATCCCAGGGTACTGAGGTAATAGCGGATGCGTTAGTGGTTATTTATCAAAATTCGTTGGATTCTGGGGTAGTGCCGGCGGATTGGAAAACGGCTAATGTTACGCTGCTGTTTAAAAAAGGAAATAGACAAAAGGCGGGTAACTACAGGCCGGTTAGCTTAACGTCTGTAGTTGGGAAAATGCTGGAATCCATCATTAAAGAAGAAATAGCATGCCATCTGGATAGAACATAGAACATAGAACATTACAGCGCAGAACAGGCCCTTCGGCCCACGATGTTGCACCGACCAGTTAAAAAAAAAAACTGTGACCCTCCAACCTAAACCAATTTCTTTTCGTCCATGAACCTATCTACGGATCTCTTAAACGCCCCCAAACTAGGCGCATTTACTACTGATGCTGGCAGGGCATTCCAATCCCTCACCACCCTCTGGGTAAAGAACCTACCCCTGACATCGGTTCTATAACTACCCCCCCTCAATTTAAAGCCATGCCCCCTCGTGCTGGATTTCTCCATCAGAGGAAAAAGGCTATCACTATCCACCCTATCTAAACCTCTAATCATCTTATATGTTTCAATAAGATCCCCTCTTAGCCGCCGCCTTTCCAGCGAAAACAATCCCAAATCCCTCAGCCTCTCCTCATAGGATCTCCCCTCCATACCAGGCAACATCCTGGTAAACCTCCTCTGCACCCTCTCCAAAGCCTCCACATCCTTCCTGTAATGTGGGGACCAGAACTGCACACAGTACTCCAAGTGCGGCCGCACCAGAGTTGTGTACAGTTGCAACATAACGCTACGACTCCTAAATTCAATCCCCCTACCAATAAACGCCAAGACACCATATGCCTTCTTAACAACCTTATCTACTTGATTCCCAACTTTCAGGGATCTATGCACACATACACCTAGATCCCTCTGCTCCTCCACACTATTCAAAGTCCTCCCGTTAGCCCTATACTCAACACATCTGTTATTCCTACCAAAGTGAATTACCTCACACTTCTCCGCATTAAACTCCATCCGCCACCTCTCGGCCCAACTTTGCAACCTGTCTAAGTCTTCCTGCAAACTACGACACCCTTCCTCACTGTCTACCACACCACCGACTTTGGTGTCATCAGCAAATTTGCTAATCCACCCAACTATACCCTCATCCAGATCATTAATAAATATTACAAACAGCAGTGGCCCCAAAACAGATCCCTGAGGTACACCACTTGTAACCGCACTCCATGATGAATATTTACTATCAACCACCACCCTCTGTTTCCTATCCGCTAGCCAATTCCTGATCCAATTTCCTAGATCACCCCCAATCCCATACATCTGCATTTTCTGCAGAAGCCTACCATGGTGAACCTTATCAAACGCCTTACTAAAATCCATATATACCACGTCCACTGCCTTGCCCCCATCCACCTCCTTGGTCACTTTCTCAAAAAACTCAATAAGGTTAGTAAGGCACGACCTACCTGCCACAAAACCATGCTGACTATCACCTATCAATTCATTACTCTCCAAATAACTATAAATCCTATCCCTTATAATTTTTTCCAACATCTTGCCGACAACAGAAGTGAGACTCACCGGTCTATAATTCCCGGGGAAGTCTCTGTTCCCCTTCTTAAACAATGGGACAACATTCGCTAACCTCCAATCTTCTGGTACTATACCAGAGGCCAACGACGACCTGAAGATCAGAGCCAGAGGCTCTGCAATCACTTCTCTTGCCTCCCAGAGAATCCTTGGATAAATCCCATCCGGACCAGGGGATTTATCTATTTTCAGACCCTCCAGAATATCCTGCACATCCTCCTTATCAACTGTAATACTGTCTATTCTACTCCCTTGCAACCCAGTGTCCTCCTCAGCTATATTCATGTCCCCTTGCGTGAACACCGAAGAGAAATATTGGTTCAATGCTTCACCAATCTCCTCCGGTTCCACACATAACTTCCCTCTGCCATCTATAACTGGCCCTAAACTTGCCCTAACCAACCTTCTGTTCTTGACATACCTATAGAACGCCTTAGGATTCTCTTTAACCCTATCCGCCAAAGTCTTCTCATGTCCCCTTTTAGCCCTTCTAAGCTCGCTCTTCAACTCCCTCTTAGCCAATCTAAAGCTTTCTAGTGCACTACCCGAGTGCTCACGTCTCATCCGAACATAAGCCTCCTTTTTCTTTTTAACCAACAAAGAAACTTTTTTGGTGCACCACGGTTCCCTAGCCCTACCAATTCCTCCTTGCCTGACAGGGACATACCTATCACAGACTCGCAGTAGCTGCTCCTTGAAAAAACTCCACATGTCGGACGTTCCCAGTCCCTGTAATCTCCTAGTCCAACCTATGTTTCCTAATTCTCTCCTAATAGCCTCATAATTACCCTTCCCCCAGCTAAAACCACTGGCCCGAGGTTCATGCCTATCCCTTTCCATCACTAAGGTGAACGTAACCGAATTGTGGTCACTATCACCAAAATGCACACCAACTTCCAAGTCTAGCACCTGGTCTGGCTCATTTCCCAGCACCAGATCCAATATAGCCTCACCTCTAGTTGGCCTGTCTACATACTGAGTCAAAAAACCTTCCTGCACGCTTTGAACAAAAACTGACCCCTCTAACGAGCTAGAGCTATAACAATTCCAGTCAATATTAGTCAAGTTAAAATCCCCCATAACAATTGGATAAGAATGGTTCGATTAAGCAGACGCAGCATGGATTCATGAGGGGAAAGTCGTGCTTGACGAACTTGTTGGATTTTTATGAAGATGTGACTGGTGCGGTTGACAGAGGGGAACCGGTGGATGTGGTGTTTTTGGATTTCCAAAAGGCGTTTGATAAGGTGCCTCACAAAAGGTTGCTGAAGAAGATTGGGTCACACGGAGTTGGGGGTAGGGTGTTAGCGTGGATTGGGGATTGGCTATCCAACAGGAAGCAGAGAGTCGGAATAAATGGGTGCTTTTCTGGTTGGCAGATGGTAACTAGTGGCGTGCCGCAGGGATCGGGACTGGGGCCTCAACTATTTACCATTTATATAGACGATCTGGAGGAGGGGACTGAGTGTAGGGTAACAAAGTTTGCAGACGACACAAAGATAAGTGGAAAAGTGAATCGTGTGGAGGGCATAGAAGGTCTGCAGAGAGATTTGGACAGGCTGAGTGAGTGGGCAAGGATCTAGCAGATGGAGTATAATGTTGACAAATGCGAGGTTATTCACTTTGGAGGAAATAATGGCAAATTGGATTATTATCTAAATGGAAAAAAATTGCAACATGCTACTGTGCAAAGGGACCTGGGGGTCCTTGTGCATGAGACGCAAAAACCCAGTCTGCAGGTGCAACAGGTGATCAAGAAGGCAAATGGGATGTTGGCCTATATGGCAAGGGGGATAGAATATAAAAGCAGAGATGTCTTGCTGCATCTGTACAGGGTATTGGTGAGGCCGCAGCTGGAATACTGTGTGCAGTATTGGTCCCCTTATTTGCGGAAGGATATATTGGCCTTGGAGGGAGTGCAGAGAAGGTTCACCAGGTTGATACCAGAGATGAGGGGTGTTGATTATGAGGAGAGACTGAGCAGATTGGGTTTGTACTCGTTGGAATTTAGAAGGCTGAGGGGGGATCTTATAGAGACCTATAAGATAATGAAGGGGCTGGATAGGGTAGAGGTGGAGAGATTCTTTCCACTTAGAAAGGAAGCTAGAACTAGAGGGCACAGCCTCAAAATAAAGGGGGGTCAGTTTAGGAAAGAGTTGAGGAGGAACTTCTTCTCTCAGAGGATGGTGAATCTCTGGAATTCTCTGCCCACTGAAGTGGTGGAGGCTACCTCGTTGAATATGTTTAAATCACGGATAGACGGATTCCTGATCGGTAAGGGAATTAGGGGTTATGGGGATCAGGCGGTTCAGTGGAACTGATCCACTTCAGATCAGCCGTGATCTGATTGAATGGCGGGGCAGGCTCGAGGGGCTAGATGGCCTACTCCTGCTCCTATTTCTTATGTTCTTATGTTCTTACTCTTATGTCTGTGTGGTGTGCGGAAAGGTGACCCGCTATTTGCTGAGGGGTTGGTGGTGTACCTCTAGTCAGCGGGAGGTGGAGGGTGTTGGCACCATTTCTGTTTGGTTGGGGGGGGAGGGAGACCTCCCCATAAATGTGGAGATTGGGACGTCCTTTAAAAACAGTGCCCCGGTCTCTGAACAACCAGGCTGGCCAGCAGGAGTCCCGCCTGATAGACAGTCCCAATGTGAAACGCTCCCATTTACACGCTAGTGGGAGCAATTATCCTGAAAACAGGAGAATTGGGCCCCAAGTATTTGGTCCTTTCTCAGGCAGCAAAAGTTGATTTCAGTTGTCAAGACTCCACAAATCAAATACGAGCTTCCTGCGTTTTTCTCACACCACCTCTTCGGATAAATCAGGCAGTCAGCAATTAACTGGAATCAGGACTTAACCTTTTAGTTTTACTTTATGAGTATGGATGGCCTCAACCGGGATCTTGGGTTCATGTCATACTTTGGGCCTGATTTCACCAAACCTTCATGCCCGTTTTCGTGCACGAAATTGCGGTAAAGTTGGGCGTCGGGCTTATACCGCGATCTGCACCCGATTCCGAGCAGATCGCGGCTTTATCGATACCCGATTTGGGCACGGGTCTGGAGCATGCCCGAATCGGGCGGCCCGACGATTTAAATGCATTTGCATGCATTTATATCGACTAAATGAACCGCGCGCCCAACTCGACCGCCAAACCCCACTTTACCGTCTTCTGGCCCGATCCGCGTCCACGCTGTTACCGACCTGCAAAATAAAAGTCTGAAGTCGCCGCTGCAGCCTCCGAAGAGCGGGGTCAGAGACTGCAACGGCTCTCTGACCCAGGTCATCCTCTGGTCGGGGCGGGAGGGGGGTGGGAGGAGGAGAGGGGGTGTGACGTCTCATCCTCTGAGGGGGGTGGGAGGGGAGGGGGTGTGACCGTTCATCCCCTGGGGGGGGTGGGAGGGGAGGGGGTGTGACATATCATCCTCTGGCGGGGGAGGAGAGGGGCTGTGACCGTTCATCCCCTGGGGGGGGGGGGGGGGGGGGGGGGGGGGGGAGGAGAGGGGGTGTGATGTCTCATCCTCTGGTCGGGGGGGTTCCGCTGCCTGTCTGCGGCCGATCCCTCCTGGCACCATCACTGGTACACTACCAGCTACAGATTACTCTTCCCTGAAGGTGCGAGAGAGCGGGAGAGATGGCTGTGGCTGGTAGTGTACCAGTGATGGTGCCAGGAGGGATCGGCCGCAGACAGCGGAACCTCCCCAACCAGAGGATGAGACGTCACACCCCCTCTCCACCTCCTCCCCCCCCCCCAGGGGATGATCGGTCACACCCCCTCCCCTCCCCTCCCACCCCCCCTCCCACTCCCCTACCCCGCCCAGAGATGAACGTCAGAGAGCCGCTCTCTCCGCTTTCTGCTTTTTATTTCACGCCCAGGTGCACTGTCAGATTTTTTCGAACTGCGCATGCGCAGTTCAGAGCTCCGATTGGTCCGCCAGCGCTAAGTCCCGCACACAGCGCGGATCAGGCCAGAGCCGGCAAAACGCGTATGGGCGCGCTGCAAAGTGGATTCCAGGCACGGATCTATTTGACACCCAGATCCGGCACTTAGACTGAAATGAAAAAATTCCCCCTATGTGTAACCTCCACCATTTTGCCTGGGCTTTCAAAATCCTACTAACTGTCCTGGCTTGAGACAATTCACACCTCTTTAGCCTGTCATTATCCCTCTCTCCACTCGCATTGTCTGTACCTGTAAAGACTTGATTACCTGTAAAGACTCGCATTCCAACCATTATCTTGGAATTAAGTCTGTGTCTATATATGCCCTGTTTGTGTACCCAACTCCCACTCACCTGATGAAGGAGCAGCGCTCTGAAAGCTCGTGCTACCAAATAAACCTGTTGGACTTTAACCTGGTGTTGTGAGACTTCTTACTGTGGTCATTGTTTGAGATCCGATCCACTATGGTTGTGTTGTCAGCAAAATTGAAAGTCGAGTTGGAGAGGAATTTAGTGTATGAGGTTTATCGTAGGCGTAAGTGTATAAGGAGTATAGTAGGGGTCTGAGAACACAGCCTTGGGGGCCTGGGAGTTAAGGGTGATCATGGAGGAGGTGTTGTTGCCTATCCTTACTGATTGTGGTCTGTGAGTTAGGGAGCTCAGGATCCAGTTGCAGAGGGCCAAGCCGAGGCCCAGGCCACGGATTTTGGAGATGAGATTCGTAGGAATAATGGTGTTGAAGGCTGAGCTGTAATCAAGAAATAGGAGTCTGACATAGGTGTCTTTGTTATCCAGGAGTTCTGGGGTTGAGTGCAGAGCCAGGGAGATGGCGTCTGCTGTGTACTTTTTAAATTTTTAAACATTCATTCATTACGCTGCTCACATTCACTGTTCACATTTAAACTTTGAATGAAAGGGTATCTGGTGCTGAATAATGAACTTGTTTCAGCCACGCAGTAGCACATAATTTCAAATTCAGCCTTGGAGAATTACACAGAAGCACACCTTCTCTGTTGATGCGCAAGGTCACACAACAAATACATTTCAGAACCTTTAGTCCAGAAGGTAACAGGCTGCAGTATACCACTGCCATTGTGTGAAAAATTACAACCTTGATCTCGAGGCCTCCACTGAATATCTGGACTAAGGGACATGCTTTTTGTTGCAACAAAAGATAGCTTTGTGTGTTTATAACTCAGGTTTATTTATTGGAGCAGTTCTTCTGGTGCTGATCACAGTGAATGTTGAACTTCATTACGTGGAACCTCCAAAAAATGAAGTATTGATCCATTATCTGTATACAAAATATAGCAAGCAAGCAGCAATGTAAATGTATGAAAATCTTAAATGCAGTTTAGCTTTAAACGGGAAACCAGGAAAATTATGGCATAGTGGTAATGTCATGAGAAGTTAAGGAACTAAAGAGGGAAATTAGAAGAGCCAAAAGGAGTCATGAGAAGGCCTTGGCAGACAGGATAAAGGAAAACCCCAAGGCATTCTACAAGTATGTTAAGAGCAAGAAGATAAGATGTGAAGGAGTAGGACCTATCAAAATGTGACGGTGGGAAAGTCTGTATAGAACCGATAGAAATAGCAGAGGTACTCAATGAATACTTTACTTCAGTATTCACAGTGGAAAAGGATCTTGGTAGTTGCAGTGCAGACTTGCAGTGGACTGAGAAGATTGAGCACGTGGATATTAGGAAAGAGGATGTGTTGGAGCTTTTGGAAAGCATCAAGTTAGATAAATCGCCGGGACCGGATGGGATGTACCCCAGGTTACTGTCGGAGGCGAGGGAAGAGATTGCTGAGCCTCTGGCGATGATCTTTGCATCATCAATGGAGGCAGGAGAGATTCTGGAGGATTGGAGGATTGCGGATGTGGTTCCGTTATTCAAGAAAGGGAGAAGAGATAGCCCAGGAAATTATAGACAAGTGAGTCTAACCTCAGTGGTTGGTAAGTTGATGGAGAAGATCCTGAGAGGCAGGATTTATGAGCATCTGGAGAGGAATAGTATGATCAGGAATAGCCAGCACGGCTTTGTCCAAGGCAGATCATGTCTTACGAGCCTAATTGAATTTTTTGAAGATGTAACTCGACACATAGACGAGGGAAGAGCGGTAGATGTAGTTTATATGGATTTCAGCAAGGCGTTTGATAAGGTGCCCCATGCAAGGCTTATTGAGGAAGTGAAGGGGCATGGGATACAAGGGAACATTGCTTTGTGGATTCAGAACTGGCTTGCCCAGAGAAGGCAAAGTGTGGTTGTAGATGGGTCTTTTTCAGCATGGAGGTCGGTCACCAGTGGAATGCCCCAGGGATCTGTTCTGGGACCCTTGCTCTTTGTGATTTTTATAAATGACCTGGATGAGGAAGTGGAAGGATGGGTTGGCAAGTTTGCTGATGACACAAAGGTTGGAGGTGTAGTGGATTGTGTAGAGGGATGTCAGCAGTTGCAACGAGACATAGATAAGATGCAAGACTGGGTGGAGAAGTGGCAGATGGACTTCAACCCAGATAAGTGTGTGGTTGTTCATTTTGGCAGGTCGAATAGGATGAAAGAATATAATATTAAGGGTAAGACGCTTGGCAGTGTGGAAGATCAGAAGGATCTTGGGGTCCGGGTTCATAGGACGCTCAAAGCAGCATCGCAGGTAGAGGCTGTGGTTAAGAAGGCTTATGGAATACTGGCCTTCATCAGTAGAGGAATTGAGTATAGAAATCAGGAGATAATGCTGCAGCTGTAGAGGATCCTGGTCAGACCCCACCTGGAGTACTGTGCCCAGTTCTGGTCGCCTCATTACATAAAGGATGTGGAAGCCAGAGAAAGGGTGCAGAGGAGGTTTACAAGGATGTTGCCTGGATTAGGTGGCATGCCTTATGAGGATAGGTTGAGAGAGCTAGGTCTTTTCTCCTTGGAGAGGCGAAGGATGAGAGGTGACCTGATAGAGGTGTATAAGATGTTGAGAGGTATTGATAAAGTGGATTCTCAGAGGCTTTTACCCAGGGTTGAAATGGTTGCCACAAGAGGTCACAGGTTTAGGGTGCTGGGGAGTAGGTACAGAGGAGATGTTAGGGCTAAGTTTTTCACTCAGAGTGTGGTGGGTACGTGGAATCGGCTGCCGGTAGTGGTGGTGGAGGCAGATTCGATAGGGTCCTTTAAGAGACTTTTGGATAAGTTCATAGAAGTTAGTAAGATAGAGGGTTATAGATAAGCCTAATAGGTAGGGACATGTTCGGCGCAACTTGTGGGCCGAAGGGCCTGTTTGTGCTGTAGCTTTTCTATGTTCTGTGTTCTACCATTCATCCAGAGGCCCAGGCAAATGCTCTGGGGTCATAGGTTCAAATCCCATGAAGGCAGTTGGTGAAATATAAATTTAGTAAATAAGTCTAGGATGCCGTCAGTACTAACAACCATGAAACCATTGTTGATTGCCATTAAAAAAATATCTCGTTCACTTAAGTTGTCCAGAATGTATGGCCTACATTTGACTCTAAGCCCACAGCAATGTGGTTGACTTGTAACTCAGCAAGCCACTCAGTTCAAGGGCAACTAAATATCAGCTCAAGAGAGACACAGATATCCCATGAAAGAATAAAATGCAACTCATGAAAACTCATGAGTAAGAATTGCTAATAGCGTTAACACTAAGCAATAAGATTGTTGACTTACGGGACGGGAGTTTCTCCAGTCACAGAAGTGTCCAACGGGGACTTGGTTTTAGTTATTTCAGTGATTTTTAAAATTGCAATAATGTCCTGGCACAAATCTGTCCTGAATTCAATTGATTATCAGTGTGATGATTTGTACCTGCATGCATTGTAGATCAAAAGTTCTTGGCAGAGCTAGGATTAATGTGGGGCTGAAGAATAGCATCACCCACAGTATAGTGTATGCAATCACATGGTAACAAACTCTCAAAGAACAGTCTAGAAACAGAACACTGCAAATAAGCAGCCGGCCTGCATGATGGGGCAGCACCATGCATGACCAAACCTTGGAACTCTAAATAATTAAAGACTCCAAATATCGGAGTCGTGTTTAAACACAGAAGTCTCAAAATCTCATCAATGAGATACCTCCACAGTAGCAGAAAGAACCCATGTTACGACAATCGGGAGTTACAACTCTGAGAAGTCCCAGATTACTGATCATAGAAATCATAGAAACCCCACAGTACAGAAAGAGGCCATTCGGCCCATCGAGTCTGCACCAACCACAGTCCCACCCAGGCCCTACCCCCATATCCCTACATATTTTACCCGCTAGTCCCTCTAATCTACGCAAACCCAGGACACTAAGGGGCAATTTTAGCTTGACCAATCAACCTAACCCGCACATCTTTGGACTGTGGGAGGAAACCGGAGCACCCGGAGGAAACCCACGCAGACACGAGGAGAATGTGCAAACTCCACACAGACAGTGACCCAAGCCGGGAATCGAACCCAGGTCCCTGGAGCTGTGAAGCAGCAGTGCTAACCACTGTGCTACCGTGCCGCCCACATTGGGAAGAAAGAAAGTGCCAAGTTGCTAAAAAGGGGAAGACTTTCTGCAGAAGATTAATTACCAACCTGGGTGATATTTCTTTCTGTAGTATCCAAACAAGAAGTGCACAGCACCATTCAACCTTTTGAAACATAGAGCATTCCTTTTCTCCAAGTCATATATATGCAATCTCGATGAATGAATGGTTAGGATTGTCTACAGACAGGCACACAGTTACACGTACAAACCCAAATGTACTTACAGATTCCATGCAACTATCCTTTGTCATTTTGTATTAATTACAAAACATTGGGAGCGATCTTACCAGAATTTGACAAAATGTCGGTTCTGGCGAGAAAAACATAGTGAATTATACTGACAACTCTAGTGTAATTTCTGACCGGATCTTGAGCCTCATTGACAAAAGTTTTTACGGCCATGAGAATAACTTGGCGCCTATGGCGACCTCCCTCTGATTCATACAACATGGCTCCACCTAATCGTGCCAATCCCTGGGGAGCTCCATATAAATTGCTTCCCAGCACTTGTTCCACAGCTGCTACTGGGATGGCAGCCAGGAAGCCTGTGCTACATTTCTCAGAGGGAGCTCTCACCAGACTTCTTGATGGAGTGCCGCAGAAGCGGGATGCACTCTAACCCCACTCTAGGAGAAGGCCTCCCACCACAGTCACCACACCCACCTGGGATTCAGTGGCAGCCCTGGTGAGTGCAAGCTGCCGAAGAGGAAGGAGCAGCAGTGTCACAAGAAAGGGATGATCTTCTGCACTCAGCCATAGTAAGTGAGCATCATGCAGTCATTTTCTGGGGCCCCTCGCATACCCCTTCCACCTCCACCTTCATCTCTCACCCAGGCACCTTTGCCTTTGCCAATAACTGTAATGAGGCCCTCCTCCCCCCTCCCCCGATCATGTTCCCCCTTACAAGCTGCCATGTTCCTCACAATCCAGCTCCCACTCAAGACCCACGCCTGCCACACCTCATTACCACGTTAAATGTCAACACTGCTTCCTACACTCTCCCTATCTGTGACATTGCAGGATAAACTCAACCACAACAAGCGTGAGTAAGCACACCCAGCCAAAGTGTGCTGGAGTTCAGAACCCTCACGCCATTTGAGAAGAGAGCTCTTGAGCTGGCTGGGGAGGAGAATGAGCGCGCTTGTGCTGATAGTGAAGTGGGGGCAGCAAGCAACCGTGAGAATCCTCAAGACATGCCATCATTCCTCAAGTCTCAAGTAAGTAATCAATGTTCCCTGCTTTGTCCCCTGTAATGCATTAATGTCATCTCCCTTCTCTTGTCGGCAAAGCAGCTGAATAGGCCATTCCAACCACATGGCCCCTGGACCTACTGGACTTGAGCAGCTCTGAGGGAGACTTCTTGGACCCCATCCCCTCAGAACAATGGACATCCGAATATGAAGGAAAGATGAGGCCTCTGAGCGACCCGCACACATCCCCCCACCACCGCCCCCCCATCCAAACCACCCACCCTCCCACTATGGTGGCAGTGACACTCACCCTTGGCCCTGAGCAGCACTTGTGCATGTCCCCTGCATTCTCCCTGATGCTCCTTGAGTGGTGGACTGCCCAAGAAGTAATGGCTGCCTGAACGCTCACTTCTGGTAGCTCCCTCGGAGGTGACAACGCCAGGTTCACGCTTATGTAGAGCCGTTGTAAATGACACCGATGTGTTGTCACGCCGGCGCCGGCTGAACAGTCAGTGTTGGGCTCAATATCCGGAGTGAGTACTCTCTAATGAAATGCTGATGCATTCAAATTAGGTTCCCACCCTCCCCCAGCATCTTCCACATTACAGACCGCCAGTGAGGTTTGCTGAAAATCGGCAAACGCCATCTTGCTGGCGAGAATCATGCTTTACTGACTGCTTCACATTCGAGTCCGCGTCGTCATTCCAGCGCGGATGGTGAACACGGGGTTAAGATCCCACCGTTTTTTTCATTCATGAAAGATGTATTCACAAGAAGTCTCAGTTATGTGGGAATCGTGCCAAAATTGAAGATATAACTGGAGAGCATTTATTTTCCCCTAACTTTGTAATTCTGTTTTTCAAATTGATGATTTTGATGTAATTGCACTACTAAAAGCAGAATCACACTGAAAACAGTCCCCTTGATGAACTATAGGCAGTAAACACAATTCTGCAGCCTTGCATGAAAATCTGTTGTCTATCGGAATAAGTGCAAGAAGCAAAGCATTTTCTGTGGTATCTTCTCCATTATGTATTCTGATTAAGGAGATAAATTCCTTTATATATTTAACAAAGCTAATCTGAAAGCACTCATAGGTATTCTCAATTCTTTGCACATCATTGGTAATGTGAATTTGATTTTTCTCCCCACGTTTTGCTTATATACTTGCTCACATAGTCTAATACTGTAACTTTAATCTCAAAGGCCATTTTTTGATAACCTGACTAGGGTGAACCTTTAAGACTAAACAGGATCACTAACTCCAACCAAAGCTTTAAAGAATGGGGCCGCACATGCTGTCCCTGGCTCTCAAGGAACACAGAGCCATGCATCAAGCTTTAGGTTCCCTCCACTAGAATGTGATAGTTTGGTAATAAATCTACGCTTCCTTGATGGAGAACATACATAAAGCCATGAATTTGCCTTCCATTGCACAGGTTAACATCAACAGTCCAAGGATTGGCCATGCTAAATTGCTCCTTAGTATCCCAAGATGTGTAGGTTAGGTGAATTAGCCATGGGAAATGTGTGGGGTTACCGGGATAGGGCAGATGGAAGGGCATTGGTAAGATGCTCTGCCAGAGAGTTGGTGTAGACCCGATGGGCTGAATGACCACTTCTGCACTGTACGGATTCTATGCTTCTATGAACATGCAATGTTCTCTCCTCAAAGATCTCATCAGTTTTCATCGTTAAGTCACTCAATTATCATTGTATTGTGTCAACATGTTGCAGCATTTGGTCAGAACACAATCCATTCTTAATCACTTTATTATACTATACCTATCTTATTACAGTTATTTTCCCAATCCATTATCCCCATGCAACATTAAAGCAGCCTGGAGGAAGTAATTGGTCATTAGAAAGTAAGTGTACCGGTATTAAATCCACAGGTGAGAGGTACACCAATGTTGTTCTGAGTAACACAACTCTCATCTTTCTTTCTCCCTCGTCATGGATTAGTGTTTAGCTTATTTTCTGTTTCCCAAATGAGATTTGGAAAAAATCCTGTACATTAAGCACAACCTGGTATCCTGTTGCTGCATTCTGATAGCTGCTGTGCAAAGTTTCGATATTCATTGTCACAAAGCCACCATTCCTGGATTTCTACTACATTTATTTATTTTAGTCCAAGTTTCTTTTTGTGACAATTTACTTTGTTTCCCAGGGGATAAATAATCAACACATTACTGCATCTTTCCAACATTTTATGAAACGTGAAACATATATTGTCAGTTTTCCAACGCTCACCTTCTGAACTAATATTAATGTGCAACATTTTCGCTAGGTTTTTGACATCAGTTCCAAAACCTCTTAAGATTGATTGCCAAACAACCTGCTACACTTTCAAGCTTTGTATCGCTTGGTATTTCCATATGATGATGACTTGGCATTTAAAGAAATAAGTGTCAAAAAGATTTCTCTCATGACTGTAACAGCCAAAGCTGTCAGAAGTGAGGAAGTCCAATTCTCCCACTGCCTAATGGTGTCCAAATCCTACATCAATGTCTGAAAATGAAATGGTCAGCATCTCTATTATCCGGAAACAGCTGTCATTCTGATAAAAGCAGGTTCAAAGTGCATTTACAGCAGGTGCTGAATGTAAATAGGTCATGAATGCGTTGTCACAAGGAACCATCTGTGTACTGCGAGATAGTCTTGGTAAAGACTTAGCCAATAACTGACAACGTTTCCAACACTGTATAATTTCTCAAAATGTCTGAAAGGCTTAAAGATAGAAAGAATGTCAATTAAAATATTTTGAACAAAAACTGAAACAAATGTCTTTTCTACTTGGCTAAATGAAAGGGAAATGAAATTTTTACCTTTATTTTCGTCTGTCCAACAGTTGGCACAATAAAATTAATAATATAGCAGCATTTTATTTTGACACATTTGCTTTGATTGCTCACTCATTATTTTCTTTTGTTACAATATTGCAAATTTAAGTCTCTTGATTGAAAGGAACATTAATCTGCATTTGATCTAAACCAGTGAAATAATGGGCATACCGTTATGTAAAAAAGCACTGTAAATGTCCAAAAACCACTAAGGTTATACACTGCATGTGAGAAAGATATACAATTAAATCCCAACAGTTTAACGGACTTGCACATTCGAGATTTCCGATTAAGAAATACTGTGACCCAAGGAAATTGATCACAATTGCCCATCCTGAGCAGTCAGTGAGTTTCCCAATGGGGTTCCCAATCATGCTGTTTCGCGAGAGTCGTGACAGAGGTTCTTTAGAGCATGTTGTTTCATTGTTTAGTTGAAATTCAAATGGATCTTCTTATTTCTGAAAGCAGTTAACAATTAAAATATTAAAACTTGGGTAAGGTGGGCTCTCAGCAATTCAGTCTATGTTAGCTCCTACAGCTTGCACTGAATCAAAAATATGAATAACATTAAAGAAGCTAAATTAAATGCTGAAAATCTGCCTGAAAAAATGAAGGTGCTGGACAACTCAATTCCAATTCTCTTCCTGCAGCTAATGTTGCACTAAGGCAGACTTTCATCTGTTTCCAAAGCTAGTAATTCCTGGAACAGGTCGCTAGTTTGTTACCAGAGGCTTATAGCTTGAGGGGTACCACTCCACATCAAGCATGGCTGATAAGGAGTCTCTCCCTCGCTTACTGCCAGCCATTGGCGTGTTGGGAGGATTTACAAGTTGACACTCAACCTGTTTGACCGAATTATGAATACACCTTCCTTGGCCATCAAGTCCTGAGGTGGGACTTCAACCCAGAGCTTCAGGCTCAGAGGCAGGGACACTATCCTTCGGACAATACAATGCAAGTGAGTAAACACCTGCAAAGAGAAAAGGCATGTTAACATTTTGAGTGTTGAAGATCAATTGTTTACATGGTAGAAAATCAATTTTTTGAAAAGGCAGAACACATTTCATATCACTTTGTAGATAAACTAGTTTGCTATTCAAATGACTGCCCTCCACCCCCTTATCTCTCTGTATAATCAGGTATTGAGACATTGGGACCGATATCCATCATTAGCATCTCCGACTGCAATAATATGGAACACGAGTGGACTTGAATTCAGAAGCCAACCCAACTTCCCTTAATGTTCAGCTGAAGCATATTTTAGGCAACTGTCTATGATCTTTCACTGCCCATTCTTCCGGGGGGACGTGGGAAGATATTGCAGCTGGGTTAACTGAGCAGTACAAATGGAGGGATATGAGAACTGATGAGAAGAGGACAATGAAGAGTTGGAGACGACAGTCGACACTGCATGAGGGGATGGGGGAATTAATCTCAGGTCACTTTGTGCACACTTCTGAAGCAGTGGGGGCAGGCGGTGGGCACTGAATGATTCATCTTGAAGGAAAGATTTGGAAGAGGGGCTGCAGCCACTGAGCTGACAGAAAGGAGTCACAAGGAATGTGACCCATGGTTGTTGTGCACACCACTGAAGTCTCAAGAAATTAAGGAAGAGCCAGAAAGAAGCAGAGAGGACCATGAGCTCCGTCCCAGTAGAAGAGCTTACCTTGAAACTATCCCGTGCCTCTGGTGCTAAAGGTCATGGTTGCATTGAATCTCTGTGCCTCAGGACCCTTCACAGATCAGCAGAAGATCTCGGCAGCACATCACAATCAGCAGCTCTTTATTCCATCAGGCTTTTAATTGATGCCTTGTGGATGGCTTCATCAGGTTCCGCGCTGCTGAGGATAGTCAGCCTGAGAGAACAAGATCTTTGAGGTCATCGTGAGATTCCCAGAGTGCAAGGGTCAATCGATTCCACGCAGTTGTCCACCAGCCCAAGTGTTGTTCAACTTAAAAGAAATTTCATTCCCTTAATGTGCAAATGATATATAAACAATGCCTGAGGAACATGCGGGTGTGAGCAGTACCGTAGGATATTGCTTATATCCTCCCAGGTACCATGGCTAATGTGCCACAGATTTTGCAGATGGTCTATCTCTGAAATAATATGTGAACACAAATCAATTAAGGCAATTTATATTTTTTGAAGTAAACAATCCTTTGTGCAAATATCATTTTTCTTATTCCACCTTACTTGAGTATTAAATGGAAGTGTTTTCGAGCCTCACACCTGGATTTGAGGGGATATTCTACACTGATGTGGTGGATCCAGGGGGCACAAGGACCTGTTCCACTAGCCCGCCAACAAGAAAAGGGATGTAGCATCGGTGTATTACAGGAGGTACGGCGGGAAGATTGATTACTCACTGAGACTTGAGCAATTACAGTACATGTTTTGAGGATTCTCATGTTTCTCTGCTGCCCCCATTTCACCAGCAGTGCAGGCACGCTCTTCCTCCTCCCCAGCCAAGTCACATGCTTGCTCCTCGAAACGTGTGAGGGTTGCAGGCTTGGGTGAAAGCAGGAGTGTGAGGAGCATAGCAGCTACACCAGGAACATGGTGATTGTGGGAGGGAGGGGGTACCTGGTGTTTGAAAAGGCCAAGGTGGCTGAGTGAAAGAAAGGGTTGGGGGTGCGAGAGTTGTGTGAGGGGGGTCCAGTGGAAGACTGGGGGTGGTTCACCTACCCAGGCTGAGTGAAGAAGATCATTCCTTTTCTTCCGACACTGCTGCTCTGTGCTCTTCTGGAGTACACTTGCACTGACCAGGCCTGCCACTGCATCGCAGATAGGAGTGGTGACCCTGCTGGAAGGCCATCTCCTGGAGTGGGGGTAGAGTGTGCCCTGCTTCTGCTCCATTCCATCCAGCATCCTTGTGAGGGGTTGTGGAACAAGTGCCAGGGAGTCGTTCATATGGAGCTGCCCAGTGATTGCAGCAGTTAAGTCATTGAAGGACATTGAAAGACATTGAAGGGTGAATCAGAGGGGACACACTGCTGGAGTGGGGTGAAACATGGTGGGCATAAAAATGATCACTAATGAGGCATAAGATTCGGCTGAGAACATTCTGGTACTGTCGATGGGGAACACTCCATTTTTTGATGCGATTTTGCCCATTGGATATTTTAAGAATAGTTAGAATCATAGAGATGGGTGCTGTTGATATTGGAAGTCTGAAATAAAACAAAAACAAAGTACTGGAAATACTCAGCAGGCCAGGCAGTATCTGTGGAGGGAAAGATATAGAAGTATATTGTTAATTTATTCTGCTTGCAATCTGTTTCTGAAGTCACATGAATTAAAGCCCTGTGCTTCTCGTAGGGGCAAAGGGGTCGAATGATTCTTGATACATTTTGAACACATTATTTAGTTTAATTTTCTAAGCCCACATGTTACAAAACTTACTCCCAGTATGAAGTTTTAGAGAGAATTTGAGATAGCAGAAATAATTTACAAAAAAAATTTGGAATCACGTCAGCTTCCCTTTTTATTAAAGTGTCAGTTTTGGCTGGCTGATCATTTGTTCATTGGTTGCTCTCTTTTATTCTTTGTAGTTTTTTCATCTGATGTTTATGTACTTGATTTAGATTAGTAAATTGCCGACATGTTTACTTGTGATTTGTTTTATGAATAGGATATTTGCGGTAATTAGGTGTAAGTGTGATGCGATTGATAAAGGTGCATGCTACCATGAGGTTCCATCAATGCCAATCTCCCTGTCCCTTCTCATGTTAAATTAAATTATAAGGGCACAACCTCAGGCTAAAGGGACAATCCTGTAAAACAGAGTTGAGGAATTTCTTCGGCCAGAGAGTGGTGAATCTGTGGAACTCTTTGTCGCAGAAGGCTGTGAAGGCCAGGTCATTGAGTCTCTTTAAGACAGAGATAGATAGGTTCTTGATTAATCAGGGGACCAGGGGTTATGGGGGAAAAGGCAGGAGAATGGGGATGAGAAAAATATCAGCCATGATTGAATGGCAGAGCAGACTCGATGGACCGAGTGGCCTAATTCTGCTCCTACGTCTTATGATCTTATGGTCTTATATGCTTATTTCACTGGAACAGATGTGCTTTTTAAGCATATAATGAATAATGTTTTATCTGATCTTGGAGCAAGGTTTTGTCACTTAATGGCCACAAAGTTGAGACATAGATCAATTAGAGATCAATGGCATTGGATCATATGACCAAATGTCACCTTAGGTTAGCAGTTTGAAATGGTCTGTTTGAGGTGACTACTTGGAAGTATGTTGTACTTGAACATACCTTTAAAAAGCCTGACATCTAATGTGCAATATATCATTTTAAAATATTTATTCTTGGCGAAGACACAAGACTTTCTTCTCATACAGGCAAATGGAAGTGAGGTTATATATTCAAGTGAAGACTGTTTTTCACATTATTATGGGGGGATATTTCCTTTCCATGTAGGTTACTGGCTCTCACCTTTTTAAAATGTCAAAAATTTAAATGCAAGTTTGTACTTTGCCAAACACACTTCTCACTTCATTTTCCTTCAAACTTTTGAGCAGATGAGCTATACTGTGTATGTGGTGAAGCCTAATTTGCTGCTGCAATGTGCATCAAACAGAAAATATTTCCAAATCTAATTAGACACTATTGGCTAATATTTGTAG
Organism: Mustelus asterias; assembly: GCF_964213995.1. Lineage (NCBI taxonomy): Eukaryota > Metazoa > Chordata > Chondrichthyes > Carcharhiniformes > Triakidae > Mustelus > Mustelus asterias. Next base: position 117,327,883 of record NC_135804.1, on the reverse strand, counting down.
AATTAATATAGAACAAATACATTTTAATTCAAAATAGCTTTCAGGATAATTTTTTTCAGTGGTTTACCATTAACATATGTAAATATGCACTATTGCAGAGATTTGGAAATAAACTGCTTTTCAGACAGCTTATCCATGGTCGCATACTACCATATACATGCAGAATGTATAAGTGCATGTGCAAACCTTGATCAAACTTGGCAAATGCTGTGGGAGTCTTTGCAAAGGTGGAAAACTCATGGAAATTCATTCTTTGGGGAAAGGAGCTTGGGGTTCAGTTCAAAGCCTCACAATTCAGGTGTTAATAATATTGAATCCAAACCTGCTAACCTTTCCTAAGTCATCATTAATAAGCAAGAATTGGACATATATCAGTTCCCATTTATACCAAGTTACCAGATATATGCCCAGAAACAGCTGCTAACATCAGAACATTTCACACATTTTGGCACAGCACGCTGACTACTATTTTAGTATAATACCTCTCATGAAATAGCAGAGGAATGGGATATGAATAATGTTAAGCATAAGGGTGCCAATATTACAATGATTAATTTCTAGGTTAAGTAGAGATGAGTATATTAAGTAGAGGTGAAGGCAGCAGAGCGGTGATGTTGATTGGCTGTTGCAGGCAAAATTTGCATAGCCGCAGTCACTGCTACCAGAAGGTGAACCTCCGGAAGACACCCTCCATCTTCGAGTGAAGGCAAGCATCCAGGTGAGAAGGTGGTTTGTGAAGGAGCTGTTGTAAAGGGACAGTTAAACCCCAAACACTACTTCAGTGTTTTCCTCCCTACCTCCTCCTCTAACCAAAAAAAAAGTCACTGGGAGGACCACAAGCAAGGGAAAGGTGAGTTGAGATACTTTCATCCTTTTACCTGTATAAGAGCAATATAGAGCTTGGACAGTGGTATGCTCCTCCTGCCAGATGTGGGAAATAAGGGAGCAATCTAGTCTCCCCAACAACTTTGTCTGCAGGAAGTGTGTCCAGCTGCAGCTCCTCACACACCACATTGTTCTGTTGGAGCAGCAGCTGGATGCACTGCAGAGCATACAGGGGGCAGAGAGTGTGATAGACACTAGTTATAGGGAGGTTGTCACACCACAGGTTCAGTCAGGTAGATGGGTGACCGCCAGGAGAGGCAGGCAGGTAGTTTAGGACTTTCCTGTGGCTATTCCCCTCTCAAACAGGTATACTGTTTTGGATACTGTTGAGGGTGATGGCCTGCCAGGGCAAGATACCAGTAATTTCTCATTCAGTATGTGGGTAGCCCGACTAGAGAAGGGGCAAAACTTGGACCTCCTCTTGGAAATAAGGAAAGGCAGGTGACAGAAGTGTTAGTGAGGGATCACTTTGGGACCAGTGACCAAAGTTCCATTAGTTTTAAGATAGCTATGGAGAATGATAGGTCTGGCCCAAAAGTTAAAATTCTAAATTGGGGCAAAGTCAATTTTGATGGTATCAGGCAGGAACTTTCAACAGTTAATTGGGGTAGTCTCTGGGAAAGCAAATGGACATCTGATAAGTGGGAGGCTTTCAAAAGTGTGTTAACCAGGGTTCAGGGTAAGCACATTCCTCTTAGAGTGAAGGGCAAGGCTGGTAGAAGTAGGGAACCCTGGATGACTCGGGATATTGAGACCCTGGTCAAGAAGAAGAAGGAGGCATATGACATGCATAGGCAGCTGGGATCAACTGAATCTCTTGAAGAGTATAGAGGGTGCAGGAGAAGAGTTAAGAGAGAAATCAGGAGGGCAAAAAGGGGACGCGAGATTGTTTTGGCAGATAAGGCAAAGGAGAATCCAAAAAGCTTCTACAAATACATAAAGGCCAAAAGAGTAACTAGGGAGAGAGTAGGACTTCCTAAGGATCAACAAGGTCATCTATGTGTGGATCCACAAGAGATGGGTGAGATCCTAAATGAACATTTCTCATCAGTATTCACTGTTGAGAAAAGCATGGATGTTAGAGAACTTGGGGAAATAAATAGTGATGTCTTGAGGAGTGTACATATAACAGAGAAGGAGGTGCTGGAAGTCTTAAAGCACATCAAGGTAGATAAATCCCGAGGACCTGATGAAATGTATCCCAGGACTTTATGGGAGGTGAGGGAGGAAATTGCAGGTCCCCTAGCAGAGGTACTTGTGTCATCGATAGTCACAGGTGAGGTGCCTGAAGATTGGAGGGTGGCAAATGTTGTGCCTTTGTTTAAAAAGGACTGCAGGGAAAAGCCTGGGACCTACAAACTGGTGAGCCTCACATCTGTAGTGGCTAAGTTGTCAGAAGGTATTTTGAGAGACAGGATCTACAGGCATTTAGAGATGCAAGGACTGATTAGGGAAAGTCAGCATAGCTTTGTGAGTGGAATATCATGTCTCACAAATTTGATTGAGTTTTTTGAAGGAGTAACCAAGAAGGTAGATGAGGGCAGTGCAGTTGATGTTGTTGACATGGACTTTAGCAAGGCCTTTGACAAAGTACCACATGGTAGGTTGTTGCATAAGGCTAAATCTCATGGGACCCAGGGTGAGGTAGCCAAATGGATACAAAAGTGGCTTGATGACAGAAGACAGGGGGTGGTTGTAGAGGGTTGTTTTTCAAACTGGAGGCCTGTGACCAGCGGTGTGCCTCAGGGATTGGTGCTGGGTCCACTGTTATTTGTAATTTATATTAATGATTTGGATGAGATTTAATAGGCATGGTTGGTAAGTTTGCAGATGACACCAAGATTGGTGGCATAGTGGACAGTGAAGAAGATTATCTCAGATTGCAACGGGATCTTGATCAATTGGGCCAGTGGGCTGATGAATGGCAAATGGCGTTTAATTTAGTTAAATGCGAGGTAATGCATTTTGGTAGATCGAACCAGGGCAGGACTTACTCAGGGCGTTGGGGAGAGTTATAGAACAAAGAGATCTTGGGGTACAGGTTTATAGCTCCTTGAAAGTGGAGTCACAGATGGACAGAGTGGTGAAGAAGGCTTTTGGCATGTTTGGTTACATTGGTCAGAACATTGAATGATGTGGAGATGCCGGCGTTGGACTGGGGTAAACACAGTAAGACGTTTAACAACACCAGGTTAAAGTCCAACAGGTTTATTTGGTAGCAAAAGCCACACAAGCTTTCGAGGCTCTAAGCCCCTTCTTCAGGTGAGTGGGAATTCTGTTCACAAACAGAACTTATAAAGACACAGACTCAATTTACATGAATAATGGTTGGAATGCGAATACTTACAACTAATCCAGTCTTTAAGAAACAAAACAATGGGAGTGGAGAGAGCATCAAGACAGGCTAAAAAGATGTGTATTGTCTCCAGACAAGACAGCCAGTGAAACTCTGCAGGTCCACGCAACTGTGGGGGTTACAGATAGTGTGACATGAACCCAATATCCCGGTTGAGGCCGTCCTTGTGTGTGCGGAACTTGGCTATCAGTTTCTGCTCAGCGACTCTGCGCTGTCGTGTGTCGCGAAGGCCGCCTTGGAGAACGCTTACCCGAATATCAGAGGCCGAATGCCCGTGACCGCTGAAGTGTTCCCCAACAGGAAGAGAACAGTCTTGCCTGGTGATTGTCGAGCGGTGTTCATTCATCCATTGTCGCAGCGTCTGCATAGTTTCCCCAATGTACCAGTTAGAACAAAGTGAACATTGAATACAGGAGTTGGGACATCTTGTTGAAATGGTACAAGGCATTGGTAAGGCCACACTTGGAATATTGGATACAGTTCTGGTCACCCTATTATAGAAAGGATATTATTAAACGAGAAAAGTGCAGGAAAGATTTACTCGGATGCTACCAGGACTTGATTGTTTGAGTTATGAGGAGAGGCTGGATAGACTGGGACTTTTTTCTCTGGAGCGTAGGAGACTTAGGAGTGATCTTATAGAGGTCTATAACATAATGAGGGGCATAGATCAGCTAGATAGTCAATATCTTTTCCCAAAGATAGGGGAATCTAAAACTAGAGGGCATAGGTTTAAGGTGAGAGAGAAGAGATACAAAAGGGTCCAGAGAGGCATAGTTTTCACACAGAAGGTGGTGAGTGTCTGGAACAAGCTGCCAGAGGTAGTGGTAGCAGTGGGTACAATTTTGTCTTTTAAAAAGCGTTTAGACAGTTAAATGGGTAAGATGGGCGTAGAGGGATATGGGCCAAATGCGGGCAATTGGGACTAGCTCAGCAGTTAAAAAAAGGGCAGCAAGGACAAGTTGGGCCAAAGGGCCTGTTTCCATGCTGTAAACCTCTTTGACTCTATGACTTGTGAATTTTCAGTAAGGCACTGCAGACTAGATCACAGGAAGAAAGCATTAGGTAGAGAAAACCTATTGACCTACTATGATTAATACTACAATATTTGGGATTTATGAAGCTTCAATCTTTAAGGGGCTTAACATTTCCTTGGTTCCATTAGGCCCATAAATTGGGCATTAATTTAGTATCTAACTGCAAAAGTGAACACTGGACACTTTTGGCGTTTACAGAATAAAGACATACATAATTTTATCAGTGACAAAAGTACTACTGATGATTATTTACCTAGTTTAACCTTCTAATAAACGTCGGACTCTCCATCACGTAATATAGTGGCTTCTTGAAGGACTGCAACGTTATTTCTGCTACTCCAAGAAATGCTTCCTGTCATGTCTCATTGATATCAGTTATTCTTCAGTGAATCTAGTTATTCCATTATTCTTCAATAAACTCTAATTTTCACTGCATTCATACAGCACCTTTAACACTGTGAAATTCCTCACAAGACCATAATCAGGCAACTACAGACATTAAACCGTGGAAGGAGATATTAGGGCAGGTTTCGAAAAGCTTGGCTGATAGGCAAGTTTTAAAGAAAGTTTCAATGGGGGCAAGTGAAAACATCTATGGGGGGACTTTCAGAGCTCAGGGCCAGACAGCTAAGGTCCATTTGCCAATGATGCAGCAAATGTACAAGATGTCAAGAGCATTGGTGAAAAGCAGAGCATTTGGAAAATCCTAGGCTGAGCAATATTGCAGAGATTAGGGGAAGATGAGGCCTCAGAAGGATTTGGACAGAAGGTTGAAAATTTAGGCATTGGTAGTCTGGTCACCAAAGCCAGTCACTGTGCATAGCTGATTGCTATATGGGGCTTGTTAGGGAAACCCTGAGAAAAAGCTATACAACACATATAGCAAATATATTCCATCCTTAGAATCAATCTATTTTTATGCCAAGTTGCTTTATTTTGATAGACAGTTAAAAAAGAATCTTTTCCACATCAAAATGTGGGCCATGATGTAAGATATGACAGTGAGAAATTTGAACAGTAAAAATGAAAAAATGTGCAATCTGGGTGGAGAACGTATTTATTGAGCAGTAATGCTTAATTAATAATGTATTCCAGTTAACAACAGGGAAAAGTAATATAGGGAGGCAGAAAACAATCTGTATTTCACAATTTCTATTCACATGTCTGAAAACCTTCAGCATAATAGGGGAATTGCAAAATGTTTTATTCACGGATTCCTCAAGAAATATTCAGTTTTCCCTATGTATTCCAATATAACACTGCTGGTTTCACACAGTTCAAGGCTGTCCTTAAGGAAATAATTGTTTTCAATAATATTCATGACAGAAGACTGCTGAAAGGAAGGATGAATTCTGCTAAAAGCAATACAAATCACAGAATCAGAAGGATTGTAGGCTGCACTTTTTATGTCAAGCAATCCCTTTCCAACAGCGTGAAGCCACCGGCAAAGGGAGCCTATAGGATTCCTTTCGTGCAGTGCTCCAGTTCAATTTGTAAAACCAACAGAAATAAATCAACTGTTTATTTATGCAACCCTACTGCATTGTCAACTGGTGTGCCAGTGCACCACATTTTGAAAAGGTTGCGGGGGAGGGAGCTGTTATAACTAGCAATGGATTACGAGTGGGTGGCAGATCCATCCTGGTTGCCAGTAGGCCTGAATCTTATTTCCACAGTTCCATACGGGTGTCCAGCAGCTCACTGGTTCTCAGAGGACAGGAATTAGGATGGCACGGTTGAGGGCTCTGTCAACCATAATGGCCTGAGGTGGAATCTTCGTTTGAGGAAAGAGGAAGATGTGCCTGCAGACAGAGAAGCCAAGGAAGGGAAGAAAAACTGTGGAGATTTTCAATTTGAGGGTGAGAGAATGAGGAAATTGGGAACGGAGGCCAGGATATTTCAGCCGTTTGTGCTGGCATGATTCTCTGTTCTCACCACCAGTGCAACCACTGCCGCGATTTTCCCAACGGCATGGGATGGCTTCAGTGGGATTTTCCATTGACAGTGGGGGGAACTGAGGGTCCTGCCGTCAACAAATGGCATGCTGCTTCCCGCTGCCAAAGAATCTCGCCCAAAACTGATTAGTTTTATTGTTATAACAAGAGCAGAAAGTGGCACTGATGCCATCATAAATGGAAAGGAAATATAGTTAGAGGAGGGGGCCTGAGTATACCTGGAAAAAGGGATACTCCACATACTCCACTATAAGACAGGTATAACTAGGGCCTGTGTAGGTACTCATAGTGACAGCTTTCTCAACAGCAAAAAAGCCATCATATTTCTATCTCTCGTCAGTTCCAAAGGAGAGTTATATTGTACTTAAAATGTTAACTCTGTTTTTTGCTCCATTGACGTTACAAGGATTTCTGAGTATTTTTTAATCCATTTATTGGATATGGGTGTAGTTGGTTTGACCAGCATTTATTGCTTATCTCCATTTCCCTTGAGAAGGTGGTGGTGAGCTGTCTTCTTGAACCACTCCAGTCCTAGTGGTGCCGATGCACCCAGAGTGCTGTTAGGAAGGCGCTTCCAGGATTTTGACTCATTGACAATGAAGGAACGGCAATATATACCACAATTCTCCCATCTCGAACCATTAATTTTTTGGTGGATCGGGCTGGAGAATCACGCATGTGCCGATTCACAGGATTCACACATGCGTTCCCGACCCGCGCGCATCTCCCAGCAACAGATATCCAGCGCGGTTGGAACCACACTGGAAACCGGCGGGAACAACAGGGTAAGTAATTTTAATCTATTTTTAATGTAATTTGAATGTGATTAATGGGCCTGGGACTGAATTCTGCGGGCCCAATAGCATCTCCCGCCCAGCCAGTTCAATTTCATTCCAACAGGGTTTAGAGTAGCCCCCCACTTTCGGGGAACTAGCGGGAGACCCCGCTGGAATGAAGGGGGCAATTGGGGGCCTCCCAGGGTGTGTGGAGCCCCATTGGCATGGGCACCCTGGCAGTGCCAGCCTGTGCCCCCTGGCACTGCCCAAGGGATAAAGTACCCAAGCCCAGTGGGCACTCCCCACTGGGCATTTAATAAGATTCACAATTGTGAAGAGTGTGGGAAATTCAAGTCTGAACTCCCACGGAAAAAAACAATCGTAAATTACACCAGTTTTTCCATGATTTCAAAATTTAGAACTTTTTTGGGAGGATCGCCGCTATATTTCCAAGTCAGAATCGTGAGTAACTTGGAGGAATGTCCAGGTGGTGATAGCCCCTTGTGTCTGTTGTCTTTGTCCTTCTAGATGGTAGCAGTTGTGGGTTTTGAATGTCCTGTCTCATGAGCCTTGGTGAGTTGCTGCAGTGCATCTTGTGGATGGTACACATGGCTGCCACTCTTCATTGATGGTGAATGTTTGTGGAAGGGATAGCAATCAAGTTAGCTGTATTGTCTTGGATAGCTTCAGGCTTCTTGAGTGTTGTTGGAGTTGTATTCATCCAGACGATTGGAGACTATTCCATTACACTCCTGACTTGTGCCTCATAGATGGTGGACAGTCTTTGAGGAGTTAGGAGTGAGTGACTCAACTCAGAATTCCTAGGCCTGCTCTGGTAACCACCGTATTTGTGTGGCTAGTCCAGTTCAGTTTCCGGACAATGGTAACCCCCAGGAAGTTGATAGTGGGAGATTCAGTGATGTTAATGCCATTAATGTCATCTGATGTGCTCGGTTCCTCCATCTTTCAGGACAGGGATATTTATGGAGCCTCCTCCTCCAGTGAGTTGTAATGGGGAATGATCCCTGTTTTACAGGTTTGGGAGAAGTACTCCAGTTTTATATTCAGGTAGGTTACTTGCCAGCTTGGTTGGCAATAATCAGTTTGGTTTCTCTGACTTCAGCAAATAAGGGCAATGGTTGCTTCCAGGATTACCAATGTTCGAGAAGGAATATCGAAAAGACATGTACTTAAGGCCTAATGTCATCTTCGGGCATGGGTAGAGGATGCCTATTTTTTGTATTTTCCAATATGGTGAATGGCATATTTCCAGCCATAGGTATGTTTGCATGCTTGCCATTTTGGGGTCTTAGTCAGCAGGGTGGCATCTGGGGGATGACCTTATCCTCCCTGGACTAATTCATAGGCTGCAACCTCCAAAGGTGTCAAAATGGTACCCTTCATGATTTGTGACAAGAGGATTTAATGTTCTGTGGTAGGGCACTACTTAATCGTGTTATATGGTAAAATATGAGGAAAAAATAGACTCCAATTTATTTATTCTGGAATTGCAGAGATATGTCAATTTTCTAATTAATACCAATGTGCATATGAAAATTGGGGTTGATTCACTTCAAGTGTTTAAACATTGTTTTAAATGGTTAAACATATACTCAGAGGTTCATAATGATAGCTCGTGTGGTTTATCTGCTATAGGGGAACGTCTATTTTCTATTTGATTGAATTTATGGAAGTAAATTAGCTCTAATTAGTGTACTTCATCATTATAATATTTATAATAGAACAAAACATGCTTCCAGATTCATGATGATAGTCTGTGGTTTTTTGAGTCATAATGGAAAGTATGATTTTTAATTAACCTAATTTGTATATGCAAATTGTGTCTAATTATTATAATTTATTCACCTGTTATCTCTAATAGCATCATGAATAATACTCTCCACATTCCATTAAGCCAGGACTTGGCAGCTCTCTCTGTGATGGCAATGGTATTTTCAATTTGATAGCATTTGCATATTTAGATTACATCTAGTTAGCACAATGACTCAGTATTCCAAATTGCTAAAAATGACATTGGTTGTTTGTGTTTTGAATTCTTAACTAACATGTGTGTTTAATATTACTTGCCTTTCTCAGTATTACTGTCAATGACTTTGTATCTAAAATCAGACAGAAGTCTAAAAATATGGAGCAAGTCTTTTAGTGTAGACATTGCTTTTTGTACATAACATTTGCACACATTCATATCAAATTTCTTTGTTATCCCTATATATGCTAGTGTAGTGATGTTTCTGATTCAGAGCAGGCTATATTAAGAGTGGTGATTGTAAGGGGAAAAGCTGGGCATCCTTTTGCCCTCTTGTAATATACTGGGACTTAACACATAGGTATTTTTAAAGGAGCTAGAGTCAAAAATGTGATTTATTTTTCAATCAGTATTCATAAAGGACTCTCGCCCTAATGATTCTCTTCAAATTGAAAACTATAGTTTCCTGGCTTGTGATTATGTGTAAAAGAGCATGACTTCATTAAATTATTCTTACCCCTTTGGTTTGATACTCTGGACTAAGCCTTGGGCCAGATCTCATAATTCAGCAGTTTATGAATTAGTGGACAGAATTTTACGCCCCCGACAAGGCAAGTTGGGATATGGGTTGGAGGTGTAATATTAGACACTGTTCCTGGCAGCTACTCACCTGCCCTTGACCCACTGCAATTTTACATGCGGCAGTGGAGGCGTTGTGTCAGCCACCCATTCTTGGGCCAATTGAGACTTATAGGGGCTAATTAATGCTCACGTAAAGGCTTCTTTTGGCCTCTGCCACAATTTTGCCACATTAGGATTGAAGCCTGGCAGTTCTCACTTCTCTGGCTATTGGTGAGAAAAGTGGTTGTACATAATTTACAGGCTCACGCTGCCCATCAAGGCATTCCCCAGGACACCCACCACATGGTTCGGGTTTGCCCACCCTCTGACCTTTGTACCTTGGTCCTCACCCACATTCCTTGGGCATCATAGCCTGGCTCCCAACATACCTCCCAATCCAGTTCCAACAAGGGTCACCATTGTGGCTACTGCTATCAGTGGTGCTGCTTGGACCACAGAGCTTTGATTGAGTGGCAGTTCTCGGAGACAGGACCTCCTCTCCAGATGGGGGCAAAAGTCATCCTTAGCCAATTAGAGTCCTGCCGAGTGTTAAATGGTTATGAGACAACCTGCCAGGGTTCAGCAGGCCTGCTGCTGATTCTCACCAGCCCTGTAGGAAACTCAGTGTGATGCAAAATATTACTCCTCAAGTTTGAACATCATTCTCACATGAACAAGAAGACTTTGTAGGGGTAGCGATTTCTGCGGGAAAAAAACAAATTTTAGGCTGAAATAACAATGTTTCTCGATCTTGCTATAAAATCGTTGTAAATTACGAGCAACACTGAATATTTTGCATTGAAGATTCCTGATGTCCTTATTGTTAAGAAGTTATCATCCCCATTACTTTAATAGAATGGAGTAGAAATTGTGATGCACCTTGTATATTTTTGGTGCCTTCCTCTCTTTAGCAGCATAATTTGGAGATGCCGGCGTTGGTCTGGGGTGGGCACAGTAAGAAGTCTCACAGCACCAGATTAAAGTCCAACAGGTTTATTTGGTAGCACAAGCTTTCAGAGCGCTGCTCCTTCATCATGTGAGTCACTGTTGAACTTTAAAGTCCTGTTGGACTTTAACTTGGTTTAGCAGCATATGCAGTTCTAATGGGACTGGGAGAAGCAAAGGAAACTCCACCCATTACAGACAGGAGTTTCATAACTTTACAATGACATTGTGGGGTCATTACGTCTTTGGCTTCTGGGCAATAGACCAGAGCAACACCTTTTTCTATTTTTGTCCACTTAAAATGAACCTTTACATAAACAGGGAATTACACTGGGAACCAGAAACCTCCCACTGCAAAGTGAGTTTCAACAGTTAGTCGGTTTTATTTGAAAACCATTAAGATTTTATTCTACAACTGTGGGAGTGACAGATTTTTGTAGGATAGCCTTGGGTTGTTTCATCTTAGACCCGACATGTCCTTTCATCTAATGGGTTATTCTGCTGGAATCCACATTTTTATGTTAGTCGGAAGAGAACAGCATAAATGTAAAGGGAAGCAGCTTTTAAGCCAATATGAATTTTAAAAGATTTTAAGACTGGCTCGAAAAGAGGAGTATGATGTAAAGAGGCAGATGGGTTCAGCCAGCTAAAGGAATGCTTGTCAGTGATGGGCTGAAGGGAGTGGGAAATGCCTCAAAAGGCTGGGAAAGAGGAATGGAGAGTTTGGACAGGGATATTGTGGCACTGCGGGAAGTTGCAAAATTGGATGGGGGAGTCAAGTTGTAACAAGATTTGAACATAAAGAAATAGAATCTTAAATTTGGGGTAGTAAGTGTGAGGAAGTGGAGTGGATTATAATCCTAGCCCCTTTATGAGACTATTCAGAATCAGGCATTCTTCTCAAATAATCATTTTATATTTGAGTTGAAAAAGATGGCCTCACAGGCACATATATGGGTCCAAAGGACTGATCTAACTTTCCCTGAAGGAAAGAAACTACCAGATAACATTACCATGCTCCGGATGGTTTTGAAATATGTATGTTTCAGCTAGATTATAACAACGTTCATTTTTTTATCAACATTCTTCAATCAAAGAGGATACTGGGATAGTGGTCACTTCCTTGCAACACCCAGTTTCCAGGATTCAGTTAACAAGTTGTCAGGATCATCCTTAATGTGATTCATTTTTGTATGATGGTATCTTACAATTTACTGATGCCTTGCTGAGGTAATCTTAAGGCCAATTCCTGTTTTTTTTCAGAACTGCCTTGTGTTCGAGGAAATGCCACAAGATGTTGTGGTCCTTAAGCATACAATTATCCAGAGGATGAACCCTGCTTTTAATTTTAATCCCTACTTCATATTAGATAAGAATCCCTCTATTATGATTCCTTATTTATAGCTGGATTCTTTTATAACTTCATATTTTATAGCTGGACTCTCTTATAGCTTCATATTTATAGCTGTATTCATTCACAGAAAATCATGTAGTTGATCTGAGTTCATCCATCAGAAAGCAGGTACCCTTCTGCTGGCCACCTCCATTGCAGCATCCAACCGTTTATTGAAATGCATTCATGGTTTACACCTCCATCTCTCCAAATGGAGATGGGCTTCCTGGTAATAAAGAACCTTCTGGTTCTAGTCCTGCTGTTAGTTTCTACTTGTGTAAACTTGTATTTCTTTGTCCTATTCTTAAGTACAATTTAACTGAGAGTAATATCCCAGATTCATTTTTTTTCCACTACCACTTACAATTCTACATATTTATATAAGATCAGCTCGAAGATGTATCATTGTCAGGCTATGTTTCTTCAAACTGTCTTGATAGCACAGACCATTGAGAATAGGATGTTGATTAGGTAAATAAGAAGGCACTGTTTTTGGTGGCAGAATGGTCACAGATATGAGGTAATTTGCGCAAGAACCAGAGGGTAACAGATTTCTAAACCAGCAGAAACTTGATCTTCAATTCTGCTAGTGGACAGAGGATTGAAATACCTAAGTGTAAATGCGGCAATTTGCAGTGAGTCATAAGATATGTACCATCTATACTCATATAATAGTCATGTTTTTGAGACCAGGTTTTTAGGCAAAAAGTCGGGTATCAACTTATGCACTAACAATATTTCTGAGGGTTTGAAAGCCATGCCAGTTCTTTGGAACTGATGCTGTCTCAATGGTTGCTGGCCTTGGTCCTGAATTCAGCTGGGACTTGCTGTCCCAAAGTAATCTTTTGCTGACAGTTTAAATGAGAAAAGAGCAACTGTGAAAAAGACTCAAGAGACGATTCCCACTAATCCCACTCCCAAAACTAGCATGAAGTAGATGAAAAATTAATATTTGGGGGCAGAAATCTGGAGTCAACTCATACATGCGATTTACGAAAAGCAAAGAACTTTTGACTAGAAGTCGGGGGTCAACCTTTGCACAAGATCATCTATTGCTCAAGCATGATTGAATGTCCTGACAAACAAGTACGAATTATCATCTTGAGCTGAGCAAGTCATTAATTAGTTAGGTTTTAAGTATTTTATTAGTGTCACAAGGAGGCTTACATTAACATTGCAATGAGGATACTGTGAAAATCCCCTAGTCGACACACTCCAATGCCTGTTTGGGTACACAAAGGGAGAATTTAGCATGGCCAATGCACCTAAACAGCACTTCTCTCAGACTGTGGGAGGATACCGAAGCACCCAGAGGAAACCCAGGCAGAGACGGGGAGAAGCTGCAGACGCAGCACAGACAGTGACCCAAGATGGGAATCGAACCCAGGCAGTGCTAACCAATATGCCACCATGCCGCCCCAAGTTGTTTATGCATTTCTGAAAATGAGAACTGAGAAAGCATCTTCTCTTCCTGCCAGAGATGCAGCAAAGGTTTAGATTTCTAGAAGAGGGACAATGAATGTAATAGAAAGTGAAAAATGCGTGGTTTTAGGTTTTGAGAAAATTGAAAATTAGGAATGACTTTCCTAACAGATGTGGAACCTCTACTCAATTGTGTTTTTATTTAAGTATGTTGTGAACTTATTAAACTGCAGCTCTAAGAATGAGATGTAGCGGAAGGACATGGATCACTGTACTCATCACAAGATGTAGTGACTGCCCTGAGAGGCCCTTGTGGTATGTATTGAAAAGAATTGTTTCTTGTATGCGATACAGACAATGCATGCCATTCACAGAGTACATAGAATAAAAGGAAAGGAGAGGGTGCAGAATGCAGCTACCCCATCATAGCTAGAGTGTAGAGAAAAATCAATTTAATATAAGGGAGGTCCATTCAAAAATCTGATGGCAGCATGGAAGAAAGTGTTCTTGAGTCGCTTGGTACATGATCTCAGACTTCTGAATCTTTTTCCTGATGGAAGAAGGTGGAAGAGTGTATGTCCAGGATGCATGGCGTCCTTGATTAGGTCGGCTGCTTTTCTGAGGCAGTGGGAAGTGTGGATGGAGTCAATGGTTGGGAGGCTGCTTTGTGTGATGGACTGGGCTCCATTCACAACGCTTTGTAGTTTAATTTTAGTTTAATTTTCACTTCTAGCGTATCTTCCTTACATTCCCACTTATCAACATCAAGAATCCTTTCTTCTTCGATTAAGAATGTCATTCATAATTTCTCCTTGACTAATCACGAAACTTTTCAAGTTGGTTGAGCTTTAGCCTTTCATCGGTAAGCCTTCATGTGTTTATTATACCTGTTAACACCTGTGGAAGATACAATAAGACAAGCTGTAAGGTGTCTCCTTTCTATAATGACACCTTTGCTTGTTCCCAATGCAGTAGGTCATCAGGCTGGCCCAATAGATTATACGCAGTAATTTGTTCTAGCAACATGTCTGGATCTGATAATATGCCAGTGCCACAGACCAATTTCCCATTATCCTTTTGACCTCTCTGAGCAAAACTGCCAAATCAGCGTGGATAAACAAATACGACGAGCTTCGAATGTGTGCTGCAGTTCAAACCAAACTGGTTCACATCCTGCAACTTGTATTATGGAAGCAATAACCATGATTTGAATTATATCGAATTACTCAAGCCTGGTCTTTCACTTAATCAATTTTTTAAGACTCTGTCAGTAGGATTGAATCCCAAAAATGGAGGAAAGGCCAAACTGGGAATGGAGGGTCTATCTTCTGAATAATTGTGGAAATTATATTTTAAAGCTTGCTTGATATTTTTGGACATGGAAATTTGATGTTGAATTTTCAAAGCGAGAGATGTTTCCCATTGGGGCAATGCATAAATGTTAATGTTTGTAGTGGGGATTGAGGTTGAAGGGAAACATATTAATGCCAAGTTCTAATTATTTTTAATGAGTTGGTACCTAAGTTACATTGCTAATTCTCACTTTGATCAGATTTCCTGCTTTTGACAAATTTGCAGGGCTTGCATTTTGATGTGTATTCTGAAACAAGAAGCAAAATGCATAAATTTGCCTGTGGGTGGTTGCTACAAACTCACATTCAGAACTTCTCAATCTTCTCAATGCTGGGTGCAAAGTTCAAACAAAACAGCAACAGTAAATTTGGTCTGTGACCTTCCACATGTGATGTTCCCTGCTCTTGCAGGCAGTGTACAGCAGATCTTTCGTAAGTTGTGTCCAGAAACAAGTTTACCACCCAAAGCATAGTCTTCTACAACCAAGAATATTATCGCTGGAATATTAACTGGGCAAATTGTCAAAGAAGACAAGCTGAAGAAAGGCTTCACTTGTATTGTGGATGAACTACTACTCATGTTCACCATTACTATACCTTGACCATGTCTCTAGTTGTTGCAGGGCTACAAGTAATGAGATTGTACAAGTACAGAGCATAGATATTAGAACTTTGAAATTATAATACAATTATTACATTATCTACATTACTAACATTTGACTAATGTGCTAGCCTTGTGCAGATGCCAAAAAACTATGGTAATCAATGTAGATTTTATGCCATTCCATATATGCTGTCTGAAACATTTTCAATGTGGAATGTTAATTTGATATCTCATCAGTTGGTTTTCTTATATTATACCATTTTGCTTTTTACAAAAAGGCAATTTTAACAATAAAGGTGTTGACCTACTACAGTTCACCTAATGTTTGGAACCACAAACTGGTGATGTTTCTGGAAACTTCTAGCAGGTGGATTACAACAAATCTGTCTCGAGCACATCATTGTGGAAGACTGCACCAAAACAGCAAGGACAATTTGGGCGGCACGGTGTCACAGTGGTTAGCAATGCTGTCTCACAGTGCCTGGGACGCAGGTTCGATTCCCGGCTTGGGTCACTGTGTGGAGTTTGCACATTCTCTCCATGTCTGCGTGGATTTCCTCCGGGTGCTCCAGTTTCTTCCCACACTCCAAAGATGTGCGGGTTAGGTGGATTGGCCATGGTAATTTGCCCATTAGTGTCAGGGGGACTAGCTAGGGTAAGTGCGTGGGGTTATGGGGGTAGGGCCTGAGTGGGATTGTGGTCGGTGCAGACTCGATGGGCCGAACGGCCTCCTTCTGCACTGTAGAATTCTATGATCCCATGAATAAGACCTCAGACTATCTGGGATTTTCTGGCCACGCTCGCGCCAAGACCAGAAAATGCCTCTTGAGGTCAAGGGGCCTTTACGTGGCCCGTGTCCCGCCTGTCCCGATTCCCATGGCAGCCAGAACAGGAAAATACCACCCTCTGTCTCCAAGACTACTAGGTACCAAAGGAGAACTAATGAAACTGGTTACGCACAAGGGAACTGCTGAGGAGTTTATCCACCTCTTTGTATCTCAATGGTTTTGACCAAAGGGGATGGAGCTCATTCATTACCATAAATAGACTATCAATTGTTTTCCTTTGTGTATCAATAACCCGTCATCCTATGACTGAAATGCTATAATCTTTGAAATGTTTGTTATTATGAAACCCTGCTTGCTTTGGAGAAGTCTGGGAAAGTAACATCTTAAAGATGATAACACCAATAGCTGTGGGCTGTCTGGCTCTCCTCTCACTCTCTCAACTAATTTGAACCATATCAGACCATGGAATGCAGACAGAAATTCTAAAGAAGACTTCAGATTCCAAAGCAGTTTTCCCTGGAGTGAGAGAAAAAAACTAGGACAGCAGCTTTAAGAACTGCATCAGTCACAAGCAACAGCATAAAGGACCAACAGTCAGTGAACTTCAGTTTACTTGCCCTTTCTTGTTGAATATCAATCTGGCCAAAAGTTAATCTCGTCTACTTCGTAACTTGCATTTTTGCTTGCTTGTATGTGCATATGTGTTGCAGTAGTCAGGACCTGTCCATACTGTTTTAATGTTTTAATATATTTTAGCTGAGTGAGTTTTAGCAATAAAACAAATCCAAATGTTTTACCCAAGAATACCTGTCTGGTTTGTTTCCTACAAAATGCACCCAGGTAAATACTTACACTGAATTGTTACATACAGCCTCTAAAAATTAAAAAAAACCCTGTTCAAATGAGGAGTGGGAAAAAATAGGGAGTTCTTTCACCCACCCTCAGGTGGTTGTAACTATATACATATGTGAGATAGATTGATAGATCAATAGATCGATAGATCGATATAGATAGATAGATAGATAGATAGATAGATAGATAGATAGATAGATAGATAGATAGATAGTTTAGAAATTATGTAAATTCATGGCAATTTGATAGAATCACAGTATAGTCATAGTACCACTTTTTTACCTATGTGAAAGTTTCCAAGCATAAATCAATGCAAAACAAATGTGAACACATCCGGACAGCACTCTTTTCATTCTAACTTGGTGTCAATAGACTGAGGTGAGCCTGCAATATGAGCCTGTCAAATGCACCTTGCAGCTCATATGTCCATAGCTGCAGGATAGCTGCAGCTTTCCATTAGCTAAGTCTTAGTATTGTAATTGCTGCAGTCTATTGATATAAGTTAATTAGGTTCAATCAATAATTACCACAGTTCATATGAAATATTAGTCAACAGTCAGATGCAATGATTTAAGCTGGTCGCCTAATTTTTCAGGCTGTCTCGTCCTCCTCTGTCTATCCCTGGCATTTTAATTGGAGTCCTCTCACCACCACCTCCCTGTTCGTTTCAGTTGATGATTCCTGACAACAAAAGAATGCCCTTGTAAAATGTTAAGCTCAGTGACCGATGGCTGCATTTCATTCACCGTCGTTATGTCAAATTATTCTTCAGGAGTGAAATGGAAACAATGAAAAATGCCACAGCGTTGACATGAAAAGCAAACAGTCGCTGAATGACAAGTCACTTGGATCGAAGGCATTGAATAACTCATATTAGATTTTTCTTAGATTTGTCCAAACTAGTTATTACTGGCATTTTGAGAAATGAGTTGTATTCTTGAATTCAGACGAAAAAAGACAGGAGGAAGACATCTTGTGACAGCAAATGTATGCCTGCACAAAGTCAAGGAAATAATACAGTATGATGGGGTGAGGGGGGCGGTGGGGGAAGAGGAGGAGGGTGATCACCTCAAGCTCCAATTAGGGGCCCTTGAGGGAGTGCTGTGAATTTTTAAAGAAAATAATGTTCACAACTTAACTCATTGTAATATCCCCCACTAGGTCCGTGGTGAATCATTGATCGCTCTCCCTGTGGGGCTCATTGAGTATGAGTTCCCCTGGTAGCAGGCAATGGCCTGCCTAGCTGGAACTCATTACCTCGACATTTTATAAGGCAAACCCAGGACAGGGACTAGCATGGGTGCACCACAGTAGTGGTTTTACTTTGTGTTCTACAATAACTGATGTTCCTTTCTAGTCGGGCTTCCTAAGTTATTACACTCATCTGTGATTGTCTACCACTGTTTGAAGAACAGTTAGCAGTCCAAGCCCAGCTCGGTCCTTGCTCATTATTGATAAATCTCAGTGAGAGATGAAGAGGGAATTAGAATAGACCCCTTATCAGCATATTTAAGGAATAGAGGCCAGAATGTTTCAGCCATCCTCACTGGTGGGATCTTCCAGTCCCGCCAATGGCAAGCCCCTGCCACAGTTTTCCTGGAATGTGGGGGGGAGGGGGGGCTCATAGGACGGAAACCCCATTGAATAGCAGCGGCATCTTCTGATCCTGCCACCAGCCAATGGCGGGCCACCTCCGTCACCACGAAACATGCTGCAGTGGGTGCATGGATAATCCAGCCACTAATCTCGATTGTCAGTGTTCACCAAGGATACTTGAACTGAGGGTGGCCTGAACCCTTTCATGACTGGATTTATTTCAGGCAGCTTTGTGGCACAGGACATTGAGCACTAAAATTAGACCCCATTGCAGCTTCTTCCTCTTCTAATCAACGACGTTCATCCTTTTCTTTCTGTAACCATCGCCGGAATTTTCCCAAAAGAATTTTGTGTCGAAATAGCGTGAAAACTGGAGTAAATCACATTGGATTTTTTCAACGAGGATTTCAAAATGAATGTCCCACCCTCTGTGCACTGCAGAGTGCACTAGCATGAATCACTCCAGAATTCAGTGGGCATAGCCTATCCCCGCCTGGGAGGTAGCAGCATAGCCCTGAGAGGGCCACTGCGCGTGCCCAATCCGTCAGAGTTGAAATCGGCGCATGCGCAATGACCCCGTACTGCCAGCCTCCCGATCGCTAGCCAGCCCCACAACCTCCGCAAAGCCAGCCCTCCACCGCCCCCCCCACCCCCACCCCCCCCCCCAAACCCCCTCCCCCCCCACCCCCCCATGGCCCAATCGCTGGCCCCTCGAGCATGTCCGGCCGTCTCCATTCCCTCCTCCCGCAGCCCCAGATCTCCCGCCCTCCCCCCTCCGCCCCCCCCGCCCACGATTACCTGTCCCATCTGCAGTCCCGACCCCCACCACCCGGCATCCCTGAGCGCCCCGTAATGCTGACCAACCTCCTCCTCCACTCCGATGGCCAGCCCCGATCGCTGGCATCCCTTCCTCCCCCACCGATCCCTATGCAGAGTGGCAGCAGGTACCCTCCACCCCCATCAATTGTCCCACCAGGCCATGCCCCATAGGCCCCACCCTCATAGGTCCCACCCCCCCATAGGCCCCACCCCCTTTGCACTGCCCCAAGACTTCAGTCCCGGGCCCGCTAATCATATTTAAAAATATGGTAATATGTATTACCATAAGTCATACGCTTCCTCGCTGATTTCCAGTATGGATGTGACGCTGCCGGAAATCTGGCAGTGGGAGACGCTAACAGGCCTTGACTCCCAGCGCGGATCCAACGCATGGGCTGCCGCTGGAATCTCCTGGCCCACTGCGCTAATTTTGTAGCGCAGCAGGAAGGGAGAATCACCAGGCCCCCACCCCCGTCCCCCCCTCACCGCCATATCTGATTAAACAAAATAAAAGCAAAGTACTGCAGGCGCTGCAAGTCTGAAAGAAATACAGGAAGTGTTGGAAAAACGCAACAGGTCTGGCAGCATCTGTGGTAACAAGTCTCACAACACCAGGTTAAAGTCCAACAGGTTCATTTGGTAGCACAAGCTTTCGGAGTGTTGCTCCTTCCTCAGGTGTTGTGAGACTTGGTTAAAGTCCAACAGATTTATTTGGTAGCACAAGCTTTTGGAATGTTGCTCCTTCCTCAAGCTGTGGATGAAAGTACAATGTCAAAAGTTGGTTGATTACTAATCAGATTACATGGTGATAAAATACCAAAATCTATAAAATCAGATTATCAGGCTTATTATTTACAATGGAAAAGATTCCTGTGGCGAGTCTTTAATGTCAAAAGATTAATGCACACACCAAGTTTCAAAGAAATTGTAACAACTTCATTAGTTCATTGTGACGGCGTAATCCCAAAGACCAATTTAACCTTTCAAATTCTCTCATACATCATTAACCCTGTTGCATTTGAAAATTTAATATAGACTCAACCATGAAACAAAATTAGTAGGAAAGAGGAAGTACATTTCCTCTTGATGTGTTGGCTTTAAAACCCACTCAGAGATCATCACAACAATTAGACAAAGGTCCATTTGAATTCCAATATCCCCAACCTGGCCAAACATTACACTGAAGAAAGAAAAGCACTGAACACCATAAATGAGGCATATGTTTCTAACATGGCTTGGAAGAAATCACTGGCTAAACTTAAACATCTCTTAGCAATGATTTCTATATAATGTGACTATATTTAGTGATGTGATGCAAGTTGGAGTACCAATGGGCAGCACAATGGAATGATCAAACATGGGTTTGAGCCTACATTGATTGATGCGGGATGTTCCCACAGAAAATATAGCATCTCAACTTTCTGCTATCATATCTCCCAGCATCTAGATAAGAATGGTGCTGCAATGCATCTTTTAGGTCAATCTGGCACATGGTTCAAAACGCAGGAGGAGCAATCAGGATGTTAAAAATGTAGTGTTCCTTATTAATGAGATTTCTAGCAGGTTTCAGTCATGGCGTTGGCTAATGGGTGGCAGTATATTGTGATGCTGGACTAAAGGATTTTTACAAACTGTTGTAACATCGTGTTAGAGTATCATATTGGATATGATTATAGATCAAGAAGGAAGTCTTCCCAAACACATCTATAGGGGAAAAGCAATTAATCAATGATAGCATTGCAGAAAACATGGGTCACGACCCGAGAAGCAGTGCACAAAACATGTCTGCAGGGTTATCTAGGTGATAAGTTGTACACGATAGTACTGAAACAACAATGTAATTAAGTTCCTACATTTGAAGCAAGGTTGTGTTCAGCATTGTCACATGTAACCATGCACAAAATGGAGTTTTAAATTTGCTATTACATGTTACACCAAATCAAAACACTCTCATAACTTTCCGAGAAAAATGAAAGATTGAACTGGGGAGTAAGTGAAAGCGAGAAAAAAGGATTGTTGCTATGAACTGGAGAAAGAAAGTGCATTTCTGTGAAAGAGTGAACAACTGGATGAACAAAGAACATAGAACATTACAGTGCAGTACAGGCCCTTCAGCCCTTGATGTTGCGCCGACCAGTGAAACCAATCTAAAGCCCATCTAACCTACACTATTCTAATATCATCCATATGTTTATCCAATGAGTCCACTACTGTTGCAGGCAGGGCATTCCACATCCTTACTACTCTCTGAGTAAAGAACCTACCTCTTACATCTGTCCTATATCTATCACCCCTCAATTTAAAGCTATGTCCCCTCGTGCTAGCTATCACCATCTGAGGAAAAAGGCTCTCACTGTCTACCCTATCCAACCCTCTGATCATCTTATATGCCTCTATTAAGTCACCTCTTAACCTTCTTCTCTCTGACAAAAACAGCCTCAAGTGCCTCAGCCTATCCTCATAAGACCTTCCCACCATACCAGGCAACATCCTGGTAAATCTCCTCTGCACTCTTTCCAATGCTTCCACATCCTTCCTATAATGCGGCGACCAGAACTGTACGCAATACTCCAAGTGTGGCCGCACCAGAGTTTTGTACAGCTGCAACATGACCTCATGGCTCCGAAACTCAATCCCTCTACCAATAAAAGCTAACACACTGTACGCCTTCTTAACAGCCCTATCAACCTGGGTGCCAACTTTCAGGAATCTATGCACATGGACACCGAGATCTCTCTGCTCATCCACACTACCAAGTATCTTACCATTAGCCCAGTACTCGTAATCCTGTTACTCCTTCCAAAGTGAATCACCTCACACTTTTCCGCATTGAACTCCATTTGCCACCTCTCAGCCCAGCAGTGCAGCTTATCTATGTCCCTCTGTAACCTGCAACATCCTTCCTCACTGTCCACAACTCCACCGACTTTAGAGTCATCCGCAAATTTACTAACCCATCCTTCTACACCCTCATCCAGGTCATTTATAAAATTGACAAACAGCAGTGGCCCCAAAACAGATCCTTGCAGTACACCACTAGTAACTGAACTCCAGGATGAACATTTCCCATCAACCACTACCCTCTGTCTTCTTACAGCTAGCCAATTTCTGATCCAAACCGCTAAATCACCTCAAACCCATGCCTCCATATCTTCTGCAATAGCTTACTGTGGGGAACCTTATCAAATGCTTTACTGAAATCCATATACACCATATCAACTGCTTTATCCTTATCCACTCTTTGGTCACCTTCTCAAAGAACTCAATAAGGTTTGTGAGGCACGACCCACCCTTCACAAAACCGTGTTGACTATCCCTAATCAAATTATTCCTTTCTAGATGATTATAAATCCTATCTCTTACAATTCTTTCCAAACCTTTGCCCACAACAAAAGTAAGGCTCACTGGTCTGTAATTACCAGGGTTGTCTCTACTCCCCTTCTTGAACAAGGGGACAACATTTGCTATCCTCCAGTCTTCTGGCACTATTCCTGTCGACAATGACGGCATAAAGATCAAAGCCAAAGGCTCTGCAATCTCCTCCCAGAGAATCCTAGGATAAATCCCATCCAGCCCAGGGGACTTATCTATTTTCACACTTTCCAGAATTGCTAACACCTCCTCCTTATGAACCTCAATCCCGTCTCATCTAATAGCCTGTATCTCAGTATTCTCCTCGACAACATTGTCTTTTTCCTGTGTGAATACTGAAGAAAAATATTCATTTAGCGCCTCTCCTAACTCTTCGGACTCCACGCACAACTTCCCACTACTGCCCTTGACTGGCCCTAATCTTACCCTAGTCATTCTTTTATTCCTGACATACCTATAGAAAGCTTTAGGGTTATCCTTGATCCTCCCTGCCAAAGACTTCTCATGTCCCTTCCTGGCTTTTCTTAACTCTCTTTTTAGGTCCTTCCTGGCTAACTTGTAACTCTCAAGCGCCCTAACTGAGCCTTCATGTCTCATCTTTACATAAGTCTCTTTCTTCCTCTTCACAAGAGATTCAACCTCTTTAGTAAACCAGGGTTCCCTCGCTCGACCACTTCCTCCCTGCCTGACAGGTACATACTTATCAAAGACACGCAGTAGCTGTTCCTCGAACAAGCTCCACATTTCAATTGTGCCCATCCCCTGCAGTTTCCTTCCACATCCCATGCATCCTAAATCTCGCCTAATCGCATCATAATTTCCTTTCCCCCAGCTATAACTCTTGCCCTGCGATATATACCTATCCCTTTCCATCACTAGCGTAAATGTAACCGAATTGTGGTCACTATCACCAA
The DNA here is from genome assembly GCF_964213995.1 of Mustelus asterias. Taxonomy (NCBI): domain Eukaryota; kingdom Metazoa; phylum Chordata; class Chondrichthyes; order Carcharhiniformes; family Triakidae; genus Mustelus; species Mustelus asterias. The sequence continues at coordinate 117,304,209 of NC_135804.1, read as the reverse complement.
AGTGTTCACCGACCTCCAAATCTAACACCTGGCCTGGTTCATTACCCAGTACCAAATCCAACGTGGCCTCGCCTCTTGTTGGCCTATCTACATTCTGTTTCAGGAAACCCTCCTGCACACATTGGACAAAAACTGACCCATCTAAAGTACTCGAACTATAGCTTTTCCAGTCAATATTTGTAAAGTTAAAGTCCCCCATAACAACTATCCTGTTACTTTCGCTTCTATCCAGAATCATCTTTGCAATCCTTTCCTCTACATCTCTGGAACTTTCTGGAGGCCTATTGAAAACTCCCAACAGGGTGACCTCTCCTTTCCTGTTTCTAACCTCAGCCCATACTACCTCAGTAGACAAGTCCTCATCAATGGATGGGATGTAATGTCCCTGTGAACTGCACTGGAGATGATCGAGTGCCTCTGTGAACTGGGTGTTGGGTATGGGAGAGTGATTCCTGGAATAACCCTTGTTGTCTGGTAGCTATTTGAAAATCCAAATGTCGGGGGAGATTTTGAGCCTACGTTTGCCATCAGTGTGAACAGTGACACAGGCCAGAATCCTGCAAGTATTGGGAACCAAAATTCTCGCCGGTGAGTTCCCGTTTCCTCATTTTCCCTGCCCTTCGCCGGTGATGTAATAAGGTTCTGGTTCACCATGAGAACCTCATTTCAATACAGTTTAATACATTTAAATATCATTAAAAGGCTTCCCAGCCACATGATCCTCCATCATTGACTATTCATATCTCGCCATACCCCGTGACGCCAAGTTGGCAATGTTTACAACAGCTATATTAAATGGCAATCAGTCAAGGGAAACCTGCCCGAGGTGCCAAGGTAAATATAGCCTCCGGGGCAAGGGGGACATGCCTATGCACTACCTTGGCACTTCTTCCTGGCACTGATTGGCACTGCCCTGATAGTGCCAACCTGGGAGTGTCAACCTGAGCCAGGGTGCAGGCCCAGGCTGCCAAGGCCAAAAGTGAGCCCTCTAAGGAGACCCATGGAAGGGGGAGGGCCCTTTTGTGTGCTGGGGGGTGCTGATACCTGTGAAGGAGACGGGAATGCTCTGATACTTCCATGGTAGTGGTAGTGAGGGGAGATCCCCTGATACATCCGTGGTTGTGGGGGGTTGGGGAGGGGGGGGAGATCCTCCGGTATCTCTGTGGATGTGGGGAGGTGTGGGAGGAGTAGAGTACCCCGGATACCTCCGTGATGGGAGGCATTTGCCCCAATATTTGTGGGGGGAGGGGGTTCTCTGTGGCTCACTTTGGAGTCATCCTTGCCAGCTCTATCAGGCCCTGTCTTGTTCCTCCCCATAATGTGGAGATGCCGGCATTGGACTGGGGTAAACACAGTAAGAAGTCTAACAACACCAGGTTAAAGTCCAACAGGTTTATTTGGTAGCAAATGCCATTAGCTTTCGGAGTGCGCTGCTCCTTCGTCAGGTGGAGTGGGAGGTCCGGTGGGAGGTTCCTCCCCACCAGAGTGATGATGCAAACCGCACCCCCAAATTTTCTATTCTCTGAGTGCCAGAAAATCTGGTCTCAAAACTCAGCTGTGCATCTGGAGAGACACATGTCGGTTTTCAGTCAGAATCTGATATTCTGGTCACGTTTGGTAAAATTCTGCCCGTAAACTATTTTTTAAGAAGAATCTATCAATTATGAAAAATGAAATGAAGAGAATAACTAACGTCGATAGTGTACCTTTTGTATCCTCTTGATCCTTCACAGTCAATTCATTATATTTGAACTATTGTGACTTTTGTTATATTGACAAAAGTGGCATTCAGTTCTCAAAATCAAGGCCAGGAGAGTGTTGAGATTTTCTACATCAAATCAGCTAAATTGAAAATATGACAATGTGTAAAATACATCAGAATGCAGCATTATTAAAGCAAAATTGCATGAAGTTCTTTTTTAATGGGGACATGACCTTGGCACATCTGCTGCACATGCACCACCAATATTGTACATCATTATTTCAGATTTCTTTTTTCAGACTTCCATTTTATTGTGGGCTAGTATTTTTGTTTAATTATATCATGGGATGTGGACTGGGCTAGCAGTTATTGTTTATCCGTAATTACCCTTTAAAAGATAGTGATGAGCTGCCTTCTTGAAATGCTGCAGTCCATGTAGTGTATGTGCACCCTCAGCACTGTTCGAGAAGGAGTTCTAGCATTTTGACTCAGTGACAGTGAAGGGAAGGTGATATGGTTCCAAGACAGAGTACTGTGTGGCTTGGCGGGAACTTTCAGTTGATGGTATTCCCATCACTTGCAGGTGATGGCTTGGACATAGCTGTAATAAGACCACAAGCCAAGTGGCAGAACCCAAACTGAGTATCAGTGAGCAGGTTATTGCTGAATAAGTGCCACTTGATAGCACTGTCGACTACACTTTCCATCACTTTGCTGATAATTTGAAGTAGGGTGACTTGGCCAGATTGGATTTGTCCTGTTTTTGTGGACAGGGCAATTGCTGGGCAGTTTTTTGCATTACCAGGTAGATGCTAGTGTTGTAGCTGTATTGAAACAGCTTGGCTAGGTGTGCAGCTAATGATGCTGGGGACCTCAAGAGGAGGCCAAGATGGATCATTTACCAAGCACTTCTAGTTGAAGATGGCTGCAAATGCTTCAGCCTTATCTTTTGCACTGATGTGCAATGATGGAGATATTTGAAGTGCTTCTTCCTCCAGTTAGTTGCTTAATATCCCACCACCATTCATCACTGAATGCGGCATAGAAACATGGAAAATAGGAGCAGGAGTAGGCCATTTGAGCCTTCTCTGCCTGTCATTAGGATCATAGCTGATCATCCAAATGAATTGCCTTATCCCATCTTCCTGAGTCACACTGTTACTGACTTAAGGGCTGCAATTATCTGACATTACAGGTGAAACAGGAGAGAAATAATGAGGGAACATCTGACTGAGAGAGTTGAAGGAGAATGAACAAATCCACAAGGAAATAAAAAATGCAGAACTATGAACTGCTACTAACCTAGATCAATTTTTCGTGTCCTATTTTTGCACATCAATTTTGCGAATTAGATTTCTATTTAAAAGCAAACCAAAATCTGTTGAGAATGCAGCTGTATTTATTTTCATAAATTGAATTTCTCAAGTAATTTAAGTGACATTACGTTATCCTTTTTGGTATTGTGCCAGCAGCAAAGTTATGATTCAAAAATTAACATTGCATAAGTAATGAATGTTTAAGGTCACATATCAGATATCCATTATAACAACATTTTCTGTTTGTGTTATTTATTTTTTTAACAAAGTTCACATTCAATAAATGATTTGCACATAAACTAAATTGAAGATGCATTATTTAAAAGGGCTTTAAAATGTTTGTTGTGCAATTATAAACCTCAAACAGAGAATTTCCAGCTTCTGTCACTCTGTCACAGCGCCTGTCACCTATTTTTTAATCCCTTCCTAATTATAGATCCAAAACACTTTTTCCCAGGATATTAGACATAATGTTCACCTGAGATAAGGACATGTACAGTTCAAGAAATATTCTATGGGCTTTTAATGATCACAAATATTTCCAGAAAAAAATGTGGTTTTATTGTTAAAAAAAATTCAAATTCATCGACTCAAATTCAACTGGATTTCAACTCTCAGCGAGTTACAGTATGCACACTTTACTTTCTTTTAAATTGCTGAGTGGAGCTGTCCTTCCTTAAACAATCTTGTTTGATTCATTACTGTTTGTCCAAAGTTATCTTTGGCATTTTCACTCTGAGTAGCAGTACCAGTGACAATGGGATCAGGATCTGAAGGCTGGAAATTGTTTTCAGTTGATCTCCAAACTGTTCCTCACTTGTACTGATAATTTCAGTACAGTGCAAATTATTCTAAACCATATGGTTGTAGTCAATTTTCCAAATGTCATCGTGGGTATGCTTATTTATCAGAAATACACAAATGCAGGAATTTCCAAGCTATTTAGCGGAATGATTTCCATCAATTGCTTTTAGTGGTTGCCACGTTTCCTAAATGACAGCAGTGACAACACTTTAAAAGTATTTCATTCTCTGCAAATTGCTGTGGAATGTTCCAACTGTGATCTAATTGCTGTGGAATGTTCCAAAGTTGGAAAAAAAGTGTGATACAAATGCATTTCTAGCAGGATAAGTAAGGAGGCCCCATATTCCTTGTCTGAATGGGTTAGAGTAACAAAGGGATCTGGGAATATAGACACACAAATTACTAAAAATAGAGATGGCTACTTACAATATTAATACTACCATGAAAAACAAAATCTCAGGGGGTATTTCTAAAGAGATAGAATTGAAAGCAGAGAAGTTACATTAAAACTTACATAGAACATTAATTAGATTATAATCGGAAAACTGTGAACAGCTCTGTGGGTTTATGAAATGGATATAGAGTTAGTGTGTTGTAATTCAGGTCAGAAAATCCAAAGTGTTTTATCACTTCTGCCTGGATCATAAGTTTTGCACTTTGAATTTGGTTAGGGTGAGCATGGTATGTTTCACTTCAGGTACGATTCAAATGACCCACGGAGGGAGTTTTTTATCAAATAAAGTTCATTTAAGAATATGGTAACATATTTTAATTTTAACATATGGAAAGAAAATTTGTAATAACTTTTATCAATTACAAACAAAAACAAAACAACCATGATAATTTATAACCTTCAACAAATATATCTAAAATGTTCCAATCAAACAAAACTTCCTACAGACAAAACCCTTTTGATAGGTTTAATATAGCACAGACTAATGCTCACATGACACTGGAACTGAGTCCTTTGGTTGGAGAATTGAAGCCCTGACTTCTCAGCGTTGTAACTTTTAGCAGCCCTCTTCATACACCCAGAACAGTTTGAAGTCAGAACAGTTTTCGGAATACCAGGGAGAGAGAGACTCTGGGCAAGCCAACCACCAACAGCAGATTTTCCACTCCAGGCAGGCAAGAAGCCTTGCTTTCAGCCAGCCAGCAGAATTTCCAATACCAGGGTGAGAGAGAAACACTGCTTTCAGTCTGATGTCCACTCCCTTCTAAACTAAAACTGAAAGCCAGCAGCCAAACAGAAAATAAAACATTAAATTCACTAGGAAGGGAAAAAAAACTGTCCATGACACATGACCTTCCAACCAGTCCTCCTCCTAACAATGCAGGGTCATAAAACAAATCCCAGAAAGTATCTGAGGCCCATAGTAAAAATAAACAAAACCCCATTTCAACCAGTGAAGTAGCAATAAAAGGACTCCTCCAAACAGCCCAGCAGCAAGGAGCGAGAAAACAACTGCAGAGAACATTTTTTTTTAATTCTTAAAGGCACACTAACTTCACAATTGCAGGAAAAAAAGATTTGCCACATTGATACAAGGACTGAGAGTTTATACCTACAAGCAAAGTTTGTACACCTTGATACTCTTTTCTCTAAAAATAACACTAATGGTTGATCCAATTGAGGTCCTTAAGGTTACAAAAGGGTTTGATCAGGGAGGCACGGAGAAGATGTTTCTACTTGCAGGAGTGACTAAAATTAGGGCTATAAGGTAGTTACTAATAAATTCAATAGGGAATTCAGAATAAATTTCTTTACCCAGTGTGTGGAATTCACTACCACAAAGCGTAGTTGAAGTGATTAAAATATATACATTTAAGGGAAAACTAGAGAAACACAATAAGGTGAAAGGATATATTAATAAGGTCAGCAAAAGAAGGATGGAAGGGAGACTGGCTTGATATGAAGATCCAAAAGCCCTGATCCAGTGCTGTAAATACAAAGGGGAAGGGAATTTTCAGCTGGTGTTCGCTGTGGGTGGAAATGAGAGCACCGGCAGAAAATCCCGCCAGACCATGGGAACGAGAATCTTGCCGGCGGGATCTAATTCCCAGATTTTCCCCACTCCTCACCAGTGGTGCAATGAGTTTCCCACCCAGAAATTGAAATGCATTTAAAGGGCTCACCCACCCAGGAACAGAACTCTTGTCACATCGGCAAGGTTTACACCAGCTTCTGCAAAATTTGAAGGGGTCGAGGGAAACCTACCAGGGATGCAATGGTAGATATAGCCCATGTAGATAGCGGGACATGCCCAGTTAGTGCTCTGGCAGGTGTGGGTGGCAGTGGCGGGGGGTAATGGTTTGTGGCTTCACTCTGGCAAGGTGGAGTCTGATAGAGCCAGCTAGGCCGATTACACAGAGATCAGGGAGCCATCTTTAAATCTGCGTTAAAATATAAACTCCCCCGTAACCCCAAACAGACACGGAGGACCCTCCCGCCACAAGAATCGGTGCACCCTTTAAAGATGGTGCCTCAATCTGCATTAAAAATAAGTTCCGACCCCATACATACACAAATGATCCCCAACAAGCATCAGGGCGACCCCTCCCTCACATCAACAAGTATCGGGGTATGCCCCTCGCACACATAAGTAGTGTGCCCCAAAGGGGCTCCCCAGAGGGCCAGGGGGCAGTGTCAAGGTGAGAATGGGCACTGAGTGTCAAAGGATCTGGAGAGAAAACTCAACTGTGCATCTGGAGAACTGTCGGTTATATATGTCGGTTTCCTCACTGAAACTGGCACTCTGACAAATTATGGGGAGACTCTGCCCAATGTAAAATCAGAGAAAAATTGTGAAATAAGATCGAATGGCGAGAAAAAGAAAAGGCAGGTAAGCATAATTAATGAGATACTCGCATGATTTTCAATGAAAACGATTTCAAGAGTGCAGGCTGAATAGTTCATGCATAAAATTATACCTGTCACTAAAGCAGTTCTATTGTCGTAACATCCGTATTTCTTCCAGCACCACAGCATGAGTGAAAATGTGCTAACATTGCCCAGTGAGACAATATAATTTCCCTGAGGCAATCAGCAGCTGAACTTCAATGTACTTTCAATGAAATAGATACCCAAACTAACAAATCGATTTTTGCATGGTTGCACTCCAAAAGCAGAATCATGTGAATTTACCCTTTAATGCCAACTAACATGGGCAGCACGGTGGCACAGTGATTAGCACTGCTGCCTCACAGCTCCAGGCTTGGGTCACTGTCGATTCCCAGCTTGAGTCACTGTCTATGGGGAGCTTGCACATTCTCCCCATGTCTGCGTGGGTTTCCTCCGGGTGCTCCAGTTTCCTCCCACAGTCAAAAGCTGTGTGGGTTAGGTTGATTGGACATGCTAAATTGCTCTTTGGTGTCCTGGGATGCGTAGGTTGGAGGGGTTAATGGGGTAAATATATGGGGTTACGGGGATAGGGCCTGGGTGAGATTGTTATCAGTGCAGACTTGATGGGCTGAACGGCCTCCTTCTGCACTTTAGGGTTTCTATGATTTCTCTGATCATTCAAGAGATTTGAAGAGAACTTGAAAGAATCTTGCTGCAAAAGATCCCATCCAAAAATCATATCATATAACTCTTCTATACTTTCAAACCACCTTATTATATGAAATTAAAACCACCATCAGTGAATTAGGTATTAGATCATATAAAATTTATCACACTATTGTATAATAATTCAACTCATGAAGAAATTAAAATGTTATTTAACATTGCAGAACAAAAATTCAATTCATTTTAAATGTTTAAACAATTATCTCAACTATAGTGCAAAATATGGTTAACATTTTTCGGTAACCTCTATTGTATTTGCCACTGCAAAGACACTGGGAGCTGTGCCCATTGTGATGGAACAGTACCTGCATTGAATGAGTTCATAGACTTGCACTTGTGTGGATGGCAATGCCACAAAAGGGAAACGATTTGTTATAGATTCAAGGCAAGACAATGGTAAAGAACTCTGATTGAGATGAATACTAAGTTCCAGAAAGAAAGAGGAAGAGAAACTGAGGTAGGAAAGAAATTGCAGATGGGTCCAGTAAAACAAAGTTGACTATGGATGGTTACCAGCTAAATCTTCTAAATATACACTTAAAGTTTTTGAGTTTGTCTGCAGCCACATCTCTCCCTTGAAGGTTTTTTTCATTTCAGGAAACAATAAACTGGTCCTTCTTTTATAAACTGTAAGCAGAACATCCATCAAAGTAGCAGCTTTCCATTACCAAAGCACTTGGCAACAGCTGACATTAAGTACACAGTAAAGAAAAATAAAATGGGTTTATGTAGAAAGCATTAAATATTAATAAAAGGATTATAAGTCTCATTAGAGAAAATGAAATTGGTTTCAAGCCAACCATTATAATAAGCACCAATATTATAACTTTTCCTTAAACCAGATCATTCTCTGTAGAACCTGTATGATCTTTGTGACTTTATATCTATAGGTCAAGCGTCTCAAGTTTTGCTTACTAAAGTGTATATCTGTAATCCCCTGTGGTGGGGTTCAAAGCATGAGATAATGAGCTTACTGAGGTGATGTCTGTTAAGCAAAGATAATATATTGCAGGTAGTGTATCTGAAAGGGATGCAAATACTGACCTTCAATTAAACCTCAGCTTAAGACAATGCTGAGAAAATCAATACTGCATCTGTGACGAGGGATTAGGAGAAGGTTAAGAGAAAAAATATGGAACCAAAATCTACATGAAAACATCACAAACAAAGACTCATCTGTAGGTTGACAGTAATATCTCTCAATTGTGTAATTTTAGTGTGCAGGGATAATAATAAAGAAAGTTTCTGGCTTTTTAGATGTTCTTCCTGTGGACTGAAGATGTGATTGTGTAGTTGTGTGTGTAATGTGCACATGGGAAACATACAGTCAGGGTCTAATCATCTTTTGGAATATTTCTGAACATATTCATATGTCCCGATATTAATTATATTGATTTGTATGATAATTTAGTCTTAAGAGGTGTGGTAGTAAGTATAATACAACACAAAAAAAGTGAAGGGGAATGGATTTTAGGTTTTCATGGTAAAAGGGACATTGCTGCAAGGCTGCTGAGTAACAAACCATAGGTTCACATTTAAAGGATGGTATTTTCTCTGATGGTAGTGAAGTCTGACGTTGGATGGGAAAAGCAGCATTGATCCGCCGAGGGCAGTGGTGGATTTTTATACCTATAGTGTGGCACTCAGTGCACAATGAAGGCAGGCAGATGTTCCATGAGGTATTGCGAGTGGGTGCCTGCTGATTTGCCCACCCAGCCATCAACTCAGCATTTTGATGATCTGGACACAATATTTAAAGGCTGCCCGACTGTACAATGAGTACTCCAGGAGACATTTTTCACCCAGGTGCACTCCCCGATGTCTTGGCACCCCTGGCACAAAATGGGTATCACCCTGGCATCAAACTAGTATCATCTTGACAAGACAATCTCCCCCCTTCACTTCCAAGCTTCCTTCAGAGTACAGCTTGCCAGGTGCATGCCTTCTGAGACCATAGAACATAGAACATAGAACAGTACAGCACAGAACAGGCCCTTCGGCCCACGATGTTGTGCCGAGCTTTATCTGAAACCAAGATCAAGCTATCCCACTCCCTATCATCCTGGTGTGCTCCATGTGCCTATCCAATAACCGCTTAAATGTTCCTAAAGTGTCTGACTCCACTATCACTGCAGGCAGTCCATTCCACACCTCAACCACTCTCTGCGTAAAGAACCTACCTCTGATATCCTTCCTATATCTCCCACCATGAACCCCATAGTTATGCCCCCTTGTAATAGCTCCATCCGCCCGAGGAAATAGTCTTTGAACGTTCACTCTATCTATCCCCTTCATCATTTTATAAACCTCTATTAAGTCTCCCCTCAGCCTCCTCCGCTCCAGAGAGAACAGCCCTAGCTCCCTCAACCTTTCCTCATAAGACCTACCCTCCAAACCAGGCAGCATCCTGGTAAATCTCCTCTGCACTCTTTCCAGCGCTTCCACATCCTTCTTATAGTGAGGTGACCAGAACTGCACACAATATTCCAAATGTGGTCTCACCAAGGTCCTGTACAGTTGCAGCATAACCCCACGGCTCTTAAACTCCAACCCCCTGTTAATAAAAGCTAACACACTATAGGCCTTCTTCACAGCTCTATCCACTTGAGTGGCAACCTTTAGAGATCTGTGGATATGGACCCCAAGATCTCTCTGTTCCTCCACAGTCTTCAGAACCCTACCTTTGACCCTGTAATCCACATTTAAATTAGTCCTACCAAAATGAATCACCTCACATTTATCAGGGTTAAACTCCATTTGCCATTTTTCAGCCCAGCTTTGCATCCTATCTATGTCTCTTTGCAGCCTACAACAGCCCTCCACCTCATCCACTACTCCACCAATCTTGGTGTCATCAGCAAATTTACTGATCCACCCTTCAGCCCCCTCCTCTAAGTCATTAATAAAAATCACAAAGAGCAGAGGACCAAGCACTGATCCCCGTGGCACTCCGCTAGCAACCTGCCTCCAATCCGAAAATTTTCCATCCACCACCACCCTCTGTCTTCGATCAGACAGCCAGTTACCTATCCAATCGGCCAACTTTCCCTCTATCCCACACCTCCTCATTTTCATCATAAGCCGACCATGGGGGACCTTATCAAACGCCTTACTAAAATCCATGTATATGACATCAACTGCCCTACCTTCATCAACACACTTAGTTACCTCCTCAAAAAATTCTATCAAATTTGTGAGGCACGACTTGCCCTTCACGAATCCGTGCTGACTATCCCGGATTAATCCGCATCTTTCTAAATGGTCGTAAATCCCATCCCTAAGGACCCTTTCCATCAATTTACCAACCACCGAAGTAAGACTAACCGGTCTATAATTACCAGGGTCATTTCTATTCCCTTTCTTAAACAGAGGAACAACATTCGCCATTCTCCAGTCCTCTGGCACCATCCCCATGGACAGTGAGGACCCAAGGATCAAAGCCAAAGGCTCTGCAATCTCATCCCTTGCCTCCCAAAGAATCCTGGGATATATTTCATTAGGCCCAGGGGACTTATCGACCTTCAGTTTATTCAAAACTGCCAGTACAAACTCCCTCCAAACATCTATTTCCTCCAGCCTATTAGCCTGTAACACCTTCTCTTCCTCAAAAACATGGCCCCTCTCCTTGGTGAACACTGAAGAAAAATATTCATTCATCACCTCGCCTATCTCTACTGACTCCATACACAAGTTCCCACTCCTGTTCTTGACCAGCCCTAACCTCACCCTGGTCATTCTTTTATTCCTCACATAAGAGTAAAAAGCCTTAGGGTTTTCCTTGATCCGACCCGCCAAGGACTTCTCATGTCCCCTCCTAGCTCTCCTAAGCCCCTTTTTCAGCTCATTCCTTGCTAACTTGTAACCCTCAATCGAGCCATCTGAACCTTGTTTCCTCATCCCTACATAAGCTTCCCTCTTCCTTTTCACAAGACATTCCACCTCTTTCGTGAACCACGGTTCCCTCACTCGGCCATTTCCTCCCTGCCTGACAGGGACATACCTATCAAGGACACCCAATATTTGTTCCTTGAAAAAGTTCCACTTTTCATTAGTGCCTTTCCCTGACAGTTTCTGTTCCCAACTTATGCCCCCAGTTGCTCATTGCGCTTTTCTGACATCAAGTCAGAAAATCATGTATTTTTTGACACGAGGGTATGATACCAGCATTTGGACCTGATAATGATATGCAAATGCATTCCTGATTCCTGATGCAGGAATGGCAGGAAACATGGCCCACCTCTAACAGGGTGAGGGGGCAATCACTTCCTGCTTTTACAATGACGTGAAATTCGCCTTCTCGCAATATTTTACGCTCTCGCCATCAAACTTACCCGAAACAAATGGGAGAAGGAAATGCCAGCCATTTGGCGAGGATTATTCGGGCCCCACGCAGTGAGTTTTCCAGTGGCAGAGGCAGCTTTCCATTGGCCGCCGGCGGGATCTTCCAGTCCTGCTGAAGTCAGTGACCGTTTGCCTTGCTCATTGGACCCGCTACTGGGGAACCCACCCTGGGAGGGCGTCTTTGGCAGGACCAGAAGATCCCGCTGGCAGGAAAATCCTCCCCATATTTCTTCAGATAATTGTAAGGCAAATCTATCTGCCCTGCTTTGTGACACCTTCTAGTCATCAGTTGCGAAATGGTGTAAGGAGCTGGGAATTGATGCACAATGCAGTTTGGCACCAAGGAGAAAAAGCGAAGTGCTAGCTTAGACTTTGATCACCAGCAACAGTCTGGGCTTTTTTGTACGCAATGCACTTCAATTACAAATTGAAACTAAAACTGCACCCTTGTATAGATTTTGAAATCGGGCATATTTTACTATTGTATTCACAATGGCCATTAATGAAGGTTGTCGTCCATCAATCATCATTCAAGTACATTTTGTATAGAGCTGAATGATTAATGGGTCTAAAGCAAAATGTGGCACTGGAGACCATTAACCCTGCATGGGGAAAACACAAACATCTGATAATGTGCTGACATTTAGAAAAATAAATCTTGCCTTTATAAGGTGTCTTGCATGACTACAAAATCGTTCAATGCACTTTATCGCCAATGAAGGGTGGCACAGTGGTTAGCACTGTCTGTGTGGAGTTTGCACATTCTCCCCGTGTCTGCGTGGGTTTCCTCCGGGTGCTCTGGTTTCCTCCTGCAGTCCAAAGATGTGTGGGTTAAGTTGATTGGCCATGCTCTTCTTCAAAATAGTGCCACAGGATATTTTACTTCCAACTGAGAGGACAGACTGGGCCTCATTTTAATATCTCATCCAATGACAGCACTACAACATTCCCTGAATACTCTTCTGTAATGTCAGCCCAGATTGGACTGGGACTTCTGATTTCTAACTCAGAGGAAAAGTGCAGCCAGGTGAGCCATGGATCACCTCGTTCATGGGATCTATCAAGTCATAAACAATGATATTAATAATTTAGTGTATATTTTCAACCTTAGACAACTTCTTTCTGAAAGTAATAATCCCATTTTTTTTTATTCATTTGTGGGACATGGGTGTCGCTTATGCCCATCCCTTGAGAAGGTGGTGGTGAGCTGCCTTCTTGAAACACTGCAGTCCACATGCTGTGGGTTGACCCAAAATGCCGCAAGGGAGGGAATTCCAGGCTTTTGATCCAGCGACTGCAAAGGCATTATGTATCCAAGTCAGGATACTGAGTGACTTGGAGGGGAAACTTGCAGGTGGTTGTATCTGCTGTCCTTATCCTTCTACATGGAAGTGGTCATATCTTTGGAAGGTGCTGTCCAACTCTTTGGTGAATTGCTGCAGTGCATCTTGTAGGTAGTACACACTGGTGGTGGACGGAGTGGATGTTTGTTGATGTGGTGCCAATCAAGTCAGCTGCTTTGTCCTGGATGGTGTCACGCATCTTGAGTGTTGTTGGAGCTGCACCCATCCAGGCAAGTGGGCAGTATTCCATCACATTCCAGACTTGTGCCTTGTAGATGGTGGACAGGTTTTGGGATCAGGAGGTGAGTCACTCACTGCAGTATTCCTAACTCTGCCCTGCTCTTTCAGCCAATGTATTTATTTGGTGAGACCAGTTGAGTTTCTGGTCAATGGTAACCCCAAGGATGTTGACAGTGGGGGATTCAGTGATGGTAACACCATTGAATGACAAGGGACGGTGGGTTTGTTTGTCCCTTACTGGTGATGGTCATTGCCTGGCACTTGCGAATGTTACTTGCCACTTGTCAGCCCAAGCCTGCATATTGTTCAGATCTTGTTGCACTTAAATATGGACTGCTTCAGTATCTGAGGCATTGCAAATAGTGCTGAACATTGTGCAATCATCGGTGAATATCCCCACTTCTGATCTTATGATGGAGTGAAGGTTACTGATGAAGAAGCTGAAGGTGGTTGGGCCTAGGACACTACCCTGAGGGACTCCTGCAGTGATGTCCTGGAGCTGAGATGACTGACCCTCCCCACAATCACAAGCATCTTCCTATGTGTCAGGTATGATTCCAACCAGCAGAGAGTTTGCCCCCTGATAACCCATTGATTCCAGTTTGCTAGTGCTCCTTGATATTCCTTTTGATTTTACCACTTGAAGTTGATGACAGTTCAATTAATGTATGAATGATTAAGCATTTTCTATAACTTGTTACGAAAAATTCACCATGTATTGGATGTATTCAATCTTATTCATGGGGGCATGGTCAGTGAACAAGCTTGATTTCAATCTTGCAGCCCACTGAGATAAAGGAGAACTATTCATGCAGCTCATTCACTAGCCTAAGGTGCTCATCAACTGCTTAAGACTCAAAATGTTGGAGCTTCAGCAAGTATATTTCTTATAGTTTTCCACGTGGTTGGTGAACTGATGCATTTTGGGGATGAATTTACAATCTCACCGCGCCTGGCACAGATTGTGTCGATCCCAGAAAATAGCATGCAGGCCTATAAATTGGTTCTTCGCCCGGTGTCAGAAGGTTTGCAACCATCCTGGCCGCTTTCTACTGGTGCAAACTGGATCATGCCCAGAAAAGACGCAAGGCTGATTAGCATGAGATTGATTGGATTTCAATGTCATTAGCGAGTTCGGCACACGATCATTCCCCCTACCAGAATGTTCCCACCTCTTCATCGCGACGTCACATGGGTGTGAATCAGTACAGGCCTCCACGAGCAGAGTTTAGGTGTAATGACCACGCTGAGGGGCTCAGAGTTCATTAAAGCCTCCAGGAGGTTGAGGGCATGGCTGGACAGTGCCCATCGGGCAGTGCTCACCTGGCACACTGGCAGTTCAAGTTGAGCACTGCCAGTGTGTCAGCAGCAGTGACATTGGAGTGGGGCAAAGTAGGGCTGGGGGGCTATGATGTGGAGGCTATGTCAGGGGGGGCAATGCTTGTGGGTGCGGCTATGATGGAATGGAGGCAATGCTGAGGGGGGCCATGATGGGAGCTATGAAGAGGTGATCATGCGAGGGATCATACGGTGGGGGGTCATGCAGGGTTGGAGCATGATGAGGGGGGGCGAGCAGTGCATGGTGGGCTTCAGGCAGGAGGACCCATCAGGAGGGCCCCAATGCCAGTGACCCATATCAGGGAGAGGGAGCATGCTTCTGATGTTGGGGTGTTACTAATGTCCTTGGTGGGAGGGAAGGTGTCTCCCAGTGCAGCGCGCGATCAGAGCACCCTTGAGAAAAGACACCCAAGCTCACTGCAGCTGAGCTCACTGGTATGTTTTGCACACACCTCCCCCAATTACCAGCTCACAACTCACCACTCTCTCAAGCAGTGACTGCGTGTGGGACGATTGCAGTCCAGGGCGTGTCTGACGGACCGGCACCGATTGCTCCAGTATTCTCACTTTTATGACACTTAGCCTAGAATTCTCCAACCTGGCCCGCAGCTGGGATCTTCAGACCCACTGCTGTGAATGAAGATTTGGCTGAGCGCTAAATGCTCCATTCTGGCTGGCAGTGGTCGGGAGTGTATGAGACTGGAGATTTCTAGCCTTAGTTTTTGGGGGGAAATTTCTGCCCTATTATTCAGCACATAACTGAATGTGGCACCCAGGTAGACATATTCATACAACAGCCAATTCTCAGTTCTTTATGAATAATATAATATAATAAGTAAGAAAGCTATTTAACCCACCTACTTTGTTTTTCCATAGAAACCCAAGGGCCGATCATAGCATTTAACTGACACTTGAATGATTAATGATTCTAGAGATTTTACCTACACTCCCTATACAGAATATGCTTCCAAATATTAATCATCATTTCCTTGAAAAAGTATTTTCTGCTATTGCCTCCACCATGTCTTTTCCCGGTTTCACCTATAACCCTCTGTTCTGGTTGTCTTGGTTGATCTTGAAATTGTGCTCTGCATAAGCCATTTCTATTCCACTCCTTTATGCACCATTCTAATGTCTTTTTTATTCTCATTCTTTCAAAACACAAGATTGGAGATTTGTACAGTTTTTCCTTCCAGTTTAGTATTCCCTCTTCGCTGCATCCATGTCTTTAATTTCCTGATTAGCCATGGTGATCAGACTGAACATAATACAGCTTCAACATATTGATCTTAAAGGTTTGCACTCCTAATTTGGAAATATTTTCGCAACATGCAAGCATGGCAAGTCTTCTACTGCTGCCAGTTACAGGCTGACTACCAGTCATGGGGAAGGCAATGGCCGAGTGGTATTACCACTAGACTATTAATCCAGAGACTCAGCTAATATTCTGGGGACCCAAGTTCGAATTCTGCCATGGTGGAATTTGAATTCAATAAAAATTTCTGGAATTAAGAATTCACTGATGACTATGAAACCATTGATTGTCGGAAAAACCCATTTGGTTCACTAATGTCCTTTAGGGAAGGAAATCTGCCATCCTTACCTGGTCTAGCCTACATGTGACTCAAGAGCCACAGCAATGTGGTTGACTCTCAACTAACCAGGAATGGGCAATAAATGCTGGCCAGCCAGTGACATCTATGTCCCACGAGCAAAAAAAAACATCCTATTAAATTGGTAGTGATTGACAGCAGTTTAAATCAGTAAGGTTGTTCAAATTTGGGAGGGCTTAATCAGTATAAGTTGACATGCTGTAAGGTTTAAGCAGAAATTAAATAGCATTTAATATATGCCCAGGACCAAGATGATATCGAGTACAAACACAAAATGGTATGAAAGTGTCATGAAACAGATGCCAGATCAGAAAAATATCATTACCAGAAACATCGAATGATCCAATTGCAAACAGAACACAGTCTGAGGGACAAGACAAACATAGCACCCCTAACTAGCATTCTGAAAATGTACAGCAGCCTCCAACAAAGATCAGCTTGTCTGGATGGATAAGCAAACCACTGATACGTTTCAGAGACTTGTAAATGTATTATTTTGTATAATGGTTACTTCAGAAAGAAGGGGGCAATCTTGAACCCTCGTCCGCCATTCATGGGAATGCAGCGGGGGCTCAAGAATAGGCAAAACCTCCCAAATTGCAGTTCTCACTGGTGAGATCGCGACTTTTCCAATTTCCGCCTGTCCTCGCCGGTGATGTAATCAAGTTCACGCCCATAATGGCATGAACCTGATTTAAATACATTTTAATATCTCATATCCTGCTGAGGTGTTAGTGATTGACAGCAGTTTAAGATACAACACTTAAAGGTACATGCGCATCATATCACAACATGTCTTGCCGAGGCCTTCTTGGTGATGGTGAGTGCTGCATAATGCACCCTCTCCACACAGTCCTCACTTCCATTCTGAAAGGTGTTATAAAATGGAAACCGCAGGTCACTTGATTGCCTCCCCCCTTTCATCCAAACCCTCCATTTAATACTTTTATGCTTTCAGACAGACAAGAACTGGTGCCTGCCAGCCTCTGGGAGTGACAGTGGCACCATGGAGTACAACCCGGCTTTTTTCATTCAATTCCTGTTTCCATTGCCACTCTGCCAATGCCCTTTTTATTGCCTTTCAGTCAGTCATCTCAGACTGTTGCCACTCAGGCTGAAGCTTGGGAGTCCGATACGAGTATAACATGGGGAGTGGTGAACATACGTCTGGGTGGGGAATGGCCCTTTTAGCTGAAGTAAAGTCTCACATTATGGTTCCCCTTACCTAGTGGAGTTGCATTGGGTGAATGCAGTCTCCTCTCTGCTGTCTCCACTTCCTCTTCATCCTCCTTCAACCTAGATCACCTTCTGCACCAAGGGGAAAGAGGTCAAATCCTGAGAATGGCTGGGTTGTGGAGAAATCAACACACCACCACAACCATGAGTTTCCTCTCTGGTATGCACTGTAGACATCCTCCCGAACAATCTAGCAGCAGAAATGCTGCTTGAGGAAGCCGATGCCTGGCTGCACGGTGTTGCAGGTCGCTCCACAATACTCATTGAAGGTCTTCTGACATTGCATGGCAGGATGATGAAAGGAGGTAATCAGCATATGTAGTGGAGTGTGCTCTTATCACTGAGTGGCCATCTCCTGATGTGGAAGCCCAAAGGCAGTAGGTAGTGTGGATTGGCACAGGAGAAATGTAGGTGTGGTCAAGACAGCAGGCATTCACCAAGATGAATCCTTTGTTGCAATCACACACCAACTACATGTTTGGATAGTTGTCAGACCTTGCAGGTCCTGTTATTCTCCCCATTGACGAGGATCTCCAGAGCCACACGTGCATAGTGGGTGATTCTCTACACCTTAGGAAGCCTGTTATCCTGGTAAAGCCATTTGCTCTTTCATCTTGCTGTTCTGTCCTAATGGATAAGAGGGTAAAGTTCTCTCTCTTTGTTGGCTGTGCCTCTATGGCCTCCCTGATGCATCTGTGAATGGCAAACTGCAAGGCAGTACTGATGTCTGCCTGAAATAATCTACTGGACCAATAGTGGCCCAGCAAAAATGATTGGGGGACTACACCCAATGCATGTCCCTGGCAAATTTCTTTTGTTATTTGATTTGTATATTGCAATGTTCCACAACAAACATGGAACTTGTTCAAGTGTCTGTGTTCCTCAAAGATGAACCAGTTAATAATCATTTTTATAACCAGTAAGTGTCTCTACTCATGCAGAATCATGGATTGACGGACTGAGTCTATTCAATTCTACTTATGGGAGCCCAAGCCTGACAGGCTTCACCTGAAATGGCATAAGTACATTGGGACAATGTGATGGCTCGATCGAGTAATGCGAGCAATCAGTTTTGTGATTTTATATTAATTCATCTTCCCATTAAGATTGGAACGAGAAATGCCTTCGCACAAATGAATGGTTAGAAGTTATGGAGCAAAATTTCAGAAAATGGCAGTTGTAAAAATTAAGCAAGGCAGTTTTTGACTTACTTGCTGGCTATAATTGGCAATTAGATAGTTCAGACATGTGAAAATGAAGAATTCTGATTCATATCAGCAACAGACATATGTAGTGATTGAGATCCCCTTACAACTGAAGGTTCTGCTTGGAAGCACAAATATTCATGGAATAAACAGCATATGTCACCGTTCAAGTACGTTTCAGGCATTCTTTCACTTTTAGGAAATGGCATTCAATTCACTGATGCAAAAATACACAACTGCTGGTGACATATTAAATTGAAACAGAAAACACTGACAATACTCAACAGGTCAGGCAGTATCTGTCGAGAGGGAAACAGAGTTAACATTGCAGGTCGATGGCCTTTCATCAGAACTGACATTCAAATCACTGGTGACATATTCTCTGTTTGACTGAGAGACAGTTCCATTGTGTCGGCTGGAGAAAACCAGCATATATTCGAGGAAACAGCAGCATACTTAACTTTGAAAGAACCGTACCAGCACTTGGGCTGTGCAACAAATTTTTGCTTTCTCTCCTGATTTCTATGCAGGAAGTAGGAATTGTAATCATTCAGTTTTAACTCGGCAATCTATAAGTGTGCATTATTTTACATGAAGCTGAAAGGAATATTCGTGCCCAGGCTTGTCCATTCATCCTGAGATAATTACACTGAAATCCAGATCTTGTTTAAATGTTTTAACAGTTCCTGCTTTCTCCAACATTAAAGTTTTATTTAATTTCTCAAATATGTGACCCCTCTGAAAACCCTCGTTAAAATTCATATTTCATTAACGTGAACTTAAGCACCCTTCTCTACCAAGCATCTTGTTAACTCACATACTTACTCATTACCAACAGATTACTTTCTCCCCTTCCATTCTTGTCTCAAACCATTCCTCGTGAGAAAATTCTGGTATATAGAATCATAATTCTGAAGTAATTCACTAGAATTTAGTTTGGGGATAAAAACATTGGCTGGAATTTTCCGACCGTTAATGCCAGCTGGATTTTCCCATCCTGCTGCAGTGAACGGAGATTTGGCTTGTCGCCAAAAGCTCCATCTTCACTGCAGCGGGCGTGTGGTCTGAATGGACGGTAAGATCGCACCCATTGAGTGGAGCTCACTTGCACAAGTTTTTTTTGCTATCAACCAGGGAAACCTCTGCCTTTAATAATATTAAAGTATGTAAAGGACATAATTGATATTTTAGGTGTGTGCTTCTTGTTCCTTCTATCTAATTTCTAGCTATGGGATTATTGCCCATGTTCTTTTGCTTCTGGAACTGCAACCCTTTCAGTCACGTCATTAAATAAACAGCAGCTTAAATCTTCAGCAGACTCAATTTCCTGTGTGCTAATTTGCCACACTTGTATCAAATTCCTCTGTGTGTCATTTTAACCCAGTTATAAGCCCCATTTATTTTAAGCTTCACTTTAGTATCCAAATAAATTTCAACCTGGAGTTAACTGAACATGTTTTAAACATATTTTAAAATATGTTAATCAGCTGATTCTCAAAAGGTGAAATCTTTTGCAAAAGCCTGTGACATTTGGATTTTGATGACAAATACTCTTGTCTGCAGGTTTGAGATCATGCCAACTTCAAGCTTTGGGAAAAACACACTTGAGCATTTCTGTTGCATCTCTGGAGACATTTCCATCCAGTTCTGTCATACCTTCTCCCTCGGGTACAATATTTCTGCTTTTCTGTCCCCTGTTACAAATGAGATTTGTGACAAAGTGGATTAAAATTGCTTTTGACCTTTTCAAAAATAGTCACAAGAGAACCAGGTAGGTTAGCAATTGAAGAAATTATAAAGGACATAAATAAAAATTCTGCAAATACACAGACAGAACTTGTACTACAAAATGAAATGCACTTATTCAATGTATTAATATCCAGACATCATACGGATGTTATAAACCTGAAATAATCACACTCTACAAAGCAACATTGATGATATTTGCAATCTCCTGAGATTGGCCATCCAGATGGCACAATTCAAAGCCTGGGAATAGGAATAGTTCTGATTTATCTGACTATTGAATCCCAGGTCTGCATGATTGTATTCTTGCGAGGCGTGTTGTGATGTTTTGCAACATTAAAGGGGCGATGAAAGTACACTGCAGGCATCAAAACTTCAAAGTGGAAGTTTTCTTATTGAAGTGACCACCTATTGTACTTGCATTCAAAATATAAATTAATGTTTTCAATTTTAAAATTAACATTTAAAATCTCGCTGCAAGGGTTATGGAAAAATATCCAAATTATGAGAGCAAAGTTGATAAAGGGCTACATTTCTAATGTTACTGCATATGGGGTTACACATGCACGTTAGCCTGGAAAATCTGTTTTGAAATCATATTCTAGATTCCAATAGCTATATTTTCCTCTGAGAAAAAGCAGGAGGAAGTACTGTTCCTAATCACAGTTTGGAAAAGTCAGTTGTTGAGGATGTCATTAATTACAGGAAGAAAAACTCCCAGACATTCACAGCTTTAATGATCATTAACACTTTCAATCAGCACAAGCCACTCAATGAGTGTAACTGTTGGAAAGTTAATTGATTCAGGTAGGAAGTGCACAAGCTTCGTGAAAATGAGAAATGTTCAGTATACAGACAAAGTTCCTGACCATATGGGAATTACCAGAATGAAGGGTCATGAACAAAGCAATTTGCTGGGGGTAGGGAGGGAAGCCCCCCACTTGTCCCTCATACTCGTGCCCCCACCCCCATCATAATTCAAAAGTGACGCAGAGCGCAAGAGAGATCACAGATAGTGTCAAAGCAAGGTAAGCAACTTAGCATGGTGAGAGCTCCAGAAAAGGAGTGTCAATGGAGATTAAGGGAAGTCACTATTGTAACAGTGGCATAAACAAAAATGCATCGCTGACAGAGATATGTGAACAATGGTATTGTAGTATACGGCCTAACATATATAGGGTTAATGTAGGGCTAAGTATAGTGCTGTTAACACAGTGACGTGAGATTGCAAATGACCCTCATGCAGGGTCAGCCTAGTGTTGGACAGATCTGTGTGCAGATCCAAGCATATAGACAGCTCCAAGCTTGTACCCTTTATTATATCTTTGTAAATAGTTCTAGAATTAGTAAAACCTTATGATTCACCTACTTCAGCCTACAAAGACTTTACTAAAACCTACCAAGATGTCAGCACAACATGCTGGCAGCTCGTGGAAAAAAACCCACCAAATTCTTGCTAAGATGCAGAGATAAACTGAAATGCTGAAAAACTGTGAGAAAAGAATATTGAAGTATTCTGACCTGAAAAGAAGCTGCAGAAGCTGAGGCACCAAGGAAAGCTCATCAGGAAACAGGCCCATAGAAAGGCTTGGAAGAAGACAGAGATCTTAAAATTCCCGACTGCTTCAGAAGACTCCAAAGGATTCCTTGGAAACCCAGCTACAGAACCCAGAGTGCATCATCCACGCCCTAGCAGGGGTGAGCTAAAACTTTTGAAATTCCAGGATACAGCAAGTTCTGAGAAATCTTTAAATAATTCAGAGCCGGAAGTGTAGTTTGAAAAAAGCCTGCCACTGAAAGATATGATCCCTGGGTCAGCGCCTTATCATGTGGCATCCAAGTTTGCTTCAAAACGATTAATGAATAACTCATTGAATACTCCAGGTGAAAACTTGCAACTTTGAAGTAAAATGCTGAGCAGGAGAACTCTACAGGCCTCCAATTCAGGCAGCTATTGTTGAAGAATGTTTTTCAAACTAGCACAATTGCCATTGTAGAAGAGTCCACCACAACTGGCAAGGGTCGGAAATCCCTTTGACTCCAAGTGAATGGCAATGCTATCTTGAAATTGAGACAGCTCTTAAAGCAGAACATATACTTTTAAAATTTTGAATATGGGTCAGAATTTCACAAGTCAATTCAGGCCAAAGGCCCAAATTAATCACAAAATTGGAAACATTGAAGGAAAAGATTTTCAAGATACAGCATTGCTTCAGGTTTAAATAAAAAGTCAGAAGGGGAAGTGAATACGCGACTTAACCCGATAGGACTCATTGCAGACAACATTATTGCCAGATAGGAAATTAATGATTCAGCCACAAAATTCAAAATGGATAAAATACTTCAACATTTATTTTAATTAAGAAGCAAAAATACTCAAAAGGTCTAAAATCAATAATCTGTATAAGATGGCAGAAGGTTGCAAGTGAGGAGATTTAAAAGCAGAACTCAAAGACAGAACAGTGACAGGAGTAGCACATGATGCCTTCTATTACCATTACCTCCTGAAAGCAAAGGAAGGTCCAACTCCAGAAAAGGCAATCCAGATAGTTATTCAGAACTCCGTGGACCACACCGGATCATTTCAAAGGAGAGAAAATAATCAGTGATGCAGAGGCCAACCCACAGTTGAGCTAGTTAAAGACACAGGGAGACTCCAAGCCATGGAACACGATACCTGGACCAGCCAGCAGAGTGACCATGCCAACATTGTGGAGCCAGGTGAGATCAGTGCCCCTGCAATCTCACAAGGCTTTCAGTGCAACAGCATTGGACACTGCAGCAAAATGTACAGGGCAAAAACTCTTAAACCCAGTTAAAACTCAATGATCATTCACCAGGCTAAGCCTGCAAGCTGAGAAGACACACAGCTGTCCTTCTTGGGTGAGGTCGATGATCTTGGCCTCTCATTTTGGAAGGCAGACATTTCTGTCAATGGCCATTTCAAGTGTTAAATGCAACCAGGAGCCAGCGTGGTGGAGGGATTGAATATTTGTAGATGTGGTGCCAATCAAATGGGCTGCTTTGTCCTGGATGGTGTAGAATGTAGAAATAACAATATAAGACATAAGGTAAACTATAATGGCTTAAAATATATTGGATAAAGACTGGGGTGGAACGTAGTATAAGATTGGGTGGAGTTGTGGACAGTGCGGAAGGTTGTTGTAGGTTACAGAGGGACATAGACAAGCTGCAGTGCTGGGCTGAGAAGTGGCAAATGGAGTTCAATGCGGAAAAGTGTGAGGTGATTCACTTTGGAAGGAGTAACAGGATTACAGAGTACTGGGCTAATGGTAAGATACTTGGTAGTGTGGATGAACAGAGAGATCTTGGTGTCCAGGTGCATAGATCCCTGAAAGTTGGCACCCAGGTTGATAGGGTTGTTAAGAAGGTGTAGGGAGTGTTAGCTTTTATTGGCAGAGGGATTGAGTTTTGGAGCCAGGAGGTCATGTTGCAGCTGTACAAAACTCTGGTGCGGCCGCACTTGGAGTATTGAGTACAGTTCTGGTCACCGCATTATAGGAAGGATGTGGATGCATTGGAAAGGGTGCAGAGGAGATTTACTGGGATGTTGTCTGGTATGGTGGGAAGGTCTTATGAGGAAAGGCTGAGGGACTTGAGGTTGTTTTCGTTAGAGAGAAGAAGGTTAAGAGGTGACTTAATAGCGGCATACAAGATGATCAGAGGATTAGATAGAGTGGATAGTGAGAGCCTTTATCCTCGGATGGTGATAGCTAGCACGAGAGGACATAGCTTTAAATTGAGGGGTGATAGATATAGGACAGATGTCAGAGGTAGGTTCTTCACTCAGAGAGTGGTAAGGGCGTGGAATGCCCTGCCTGCAGCAGTAGTGGACTTGCCAACATTAAGGGCATTTAAATAGTCATTGGATAAACATATGGATGATATTGGAATAGTGTAGGTTAGATGGGCTTTAGATTGGTTTCACTGGTCGGCACAACATCGAGGGCCGAAGGGCCTGTACTGCGCTGTAATGTTCTATGTTCTATGTTCTAAGAACCTGGCACATATCAAGTTAATGTGAGACTGGGGATAGTACTACCCACACAGTGATGTAAGAAATCACCAGGGTCAGTCTGGCGTTGGACAGAGTCATGTTCAGTCTGAAGCATGATGACAGCTCCCAGCTTGTATATATTTTACTATCAGTGTGATCTTACCAGCTCGCCATGCTCATCGATCAATGTGGCGAGCTGGGAACATAGCTTGAGAAGCCAAAAAGGATGCAAATAAGGTTGCTATCTTCCCAGCCCCGTTTTACAGACAAGAATGGCTTCGCACCCCGAAAAACGTCATGCCAACAAGAAGAACTACTGCCCTCTCACAGTCCAAAGATGTGCAGGTGAGGTGGATTGGTGATGCTAAATTTCCCCTTAGTGTCAGGGGGACTAGCTAGGGTAAATATATGTGGTTATGGGGATTGGGCCTGGGTGGGATTTGTGGTCAGTGCAGACTCGATGGGCCGAATGGCCTCCTTCTGCACTGTAGGATTCTATAATTCTCTATGATATCAGCAACGGGTGTTGGTGGGGTGTGTGACAATGCCACTGATGAAGAAAGGAGGTCCAACGTCCTTGGGGGTTGGAGGGGGGGGGGAGGTGGGTGAGGTGGTGGGGGGGGTGGTAGGGGGATCTGGGTTCACCAGCAGATTGGGGCACCCCACAAAATGGCGCCCGAGTACTCTGAAGCTGGCTTCATCAGCGTGTGTAGACTCCATCCCAGCATACCGGCACAAAGCTCCCAGCTGTCAAAAAAATTGACAAGAGTGCTGGAATATTGCAGTGTCGAGCTTGCTGAAAAGATGGATGTGGAGGACTCCCATTTTCACACCATTTTGAAAATTCTGCCCTATATCTTTGTAATGGGGGCGGCACGTTGGCACTGCTGCATCACAGCGCCAGGGACCTGAGTTCGATTCCCAGCTTGGGTCTCTGCCTGTGCGGAGTCTGCACGTTCTCCCCGTGTCTGTGGAGTTTCCTCCAGATGATCCGGTTTCCTCCCACAAGTCCGAAAGATGTGCCGGTTAGGTGCATTGACCATGCTAAATTCTCCCTCAGTGTACCCAAACAGGCGCCGGAGTGTGGCGACTAGGGGATTTTCATAGAGGCTTCACTGCAGTAGACTTACTTGTGACACTAATGAATAAACTTTAACTTTAAACTTTAACTTGTAAATGGTTCTAGTATTTGTAAAAACTTACCGTTAACATACTTCAGACTATTTTTGAAATCTACCATGATGTAACCAACACTCCGCGAAAGATATAGCAAATAAAGTTAATTTATAAATGCAATGACAAGGTTAGCGTGGGTGCTTAAATTACATTATACATGTTTCAATGGCAAAGAACATATTGTATTAACCTTGGTTGGTACAACAGTGCAAATGCTTAAATGTCTCTTCAAATTTTCTTTAAACAAGTGAGATTCACTTTGATTCACAGAAAATGACCTTGTTCTATTCAATTTCGGTAGTGTTGCAATGATACTTTAAAATTATTGCTTTCTTTAACAGGACAGTTCTTATCAAAGTCATAACTGCCATCCTATTTAACAGTGACAAAGGTAAAGCTTTCATGACCTTTGAAGGTGAATATGTTTGAAATTAGTTTCTTTCAATTTAGGGTGA
The DNA here is from genome assembly GCF_964213995.1 of Mustelus asterias. Lineage (NCBI taxonomy): Eukaryota > Metazoa > Chordata > Chondrichthyes > Carcharhiniformes > Triakidae > Mustelus > Mustelus asterias. The sequence continues at coordinate 117,278,108 of NC_135804.1, read as the reverse complement.
AAAAGAATGCTTTGATGGTGATCATACTGATTTTGTCCAGTGACAGGCATTTGTGATTTAGTTGGCGTAGGGAAAACAGCCCACACCAAATCCTATAGAAAATCAAACGTTACTTTGCATACCCGGAATCTTTGGGTGGGATCTTACTGCCAGTTCAGGCCATGCTCCCGTTGAAGTGAAGACAGAGAATTTGGCGCCCAGCAAAATCTCCATTCACTGCAGCAGGATGGGAAAATCCCACCAGCATGAAAAGTCAACAAATTCTGGCCATATATTTTTGGACACTCAGACTCAGAAACCTGAAGAGAAAGAGAGAGAGAGAGGTGCTGTTGGTTGCACGAAGCAAAGAAGTTACAGCTGTGAGAGCCAGATGCTTGTAAGAGTCGGTATCTGTTTGGAAAGAAAATGGAACAGATGAGACCTTTGAGGTTGAAGAAACGAGCATTTGACAGAATGGACCTAGCAGCTGGAATTCAGTTCAAAGGTACCTAGAATATTGAATGCAAGGACTTTCAAAAGGTAGTGGAAGCCTTGTCCTGGTGTGGCAGGGTCAAGGGAGCCTGCTGGAATGCTTGGAGGAGTGTGGGATTTAATATACAAGGCTACCTATCTCCTGAGAATATGCCGTAATTTAGATATAGGTTAAAATACTATTTTTGGTTGAGTCAATTAGTTCATGAGGAGGTATCTTTTCTGTAGTTTGGTGTAATAGTTGCCTATTTAGTAATATTTATTTTAATTTGTTTGTTACAGTAAAAGTTGTAAACCATTAACACCTTGTGCAAATTGTTCTGTTTGTCGTTGGGAAACTCACATTTCTGTTTAAAAGTTATTAGTCTCTATGGGGATCCTGACATTTCCCTTCCCTCTCAGTCTCTTGGCAGCCCTCTATTTGGCCACATTAGCCTCCTCCAATGTCTCACCCAGTTGAGTGGGACTGCTCTCACCTGGCTCCATTCTTGGCTATCCAAACATAGACAGAGGGCGGGATCTTCTAGCTGCACTTGCCCCAAAAGTGGAAAATCCCACCCGAGGTCAATGGACCTTTTCATGGTTTGCCCCACGCCTGTTATGATCCTTGTGGAGATGGGATGAGGAAACTTCCCCCAGAGAATCACTTGCGATGGCTTCCTGCTCCTGCTCCTGCACTATTACCTCTGTTCCCCCCAAAGATCTATCTTTGGTCCGTTCCTTTTTAGTATCTACATGCTGTTGCTTAATTACATCATCTGAAAGCACAGCACCAGTTTTCACGTGTGCATAGATGGCACTCAGACACATCACACCACCAGCTCTCCAGTGGATTCCTGCACTGTTGATAAGTTATCAGACTGCTTATCCAACATTTTTAAATTTCAAATTTACTTATTAGTGTCACAAGTAGGCTTACATTAACACTGCAATGAAGTTACTGTGAAAATCCCCTAGTCGCCACACTCCAGCACCTATTCGAGTACACTGAAGGAGAATTTAGCATGGCCAATGCACCTAACCAGCACATCTTTTGGACTGTGGGAGGAAACCAGAGTACCTGAAGGAAACCCATGCAGGCACGGGGAGAGTGCGCAAACTCCGCACAGGCTGTGACCCAAACTGGGAATCGAACCCAGGTCCCTGGCACTGTGAGGTAGCTGTGCTAACCACTGCGCCACCATGCTGCCCCATCAGTACTGGACAAGCAGAAATTTCCTCCAAGAAAATATTGTAAAGCCTGAAGCCACAGATTTGGTCTCCACCTCCAGCTCTGTTCCCTAGTTCCTGACTCCATCCCTCTGCCTGGGAGCAGATTGAGATTAAACCAGTCTTTTTTTCCCTTTATAATGCTCCTGGCAAGCAGCTTGGGACATTTCATTACATTTCAGGTGCTATAAATATATCTTGTTGTTGTTGTTTCATTCCTCTTTAAGATCATGATACCCGCCTGAATCTGGAGATGAAGCTTGCATTTTCAACTACCCCCCTGAGCTGTAGCCCCTGCACACAATTTTTCATATAATTAGCATGGTCTTAGTAAGTTAAATTGGACTTGTTGCATGAAAGCACTTCAATCTATTTTCTGAAAGATAGAAATTCTTCCAACAGCAAACACTGGTGGCTTGTCTATTAATTCAGTTTTGGGGTTCATATACCATTTTTAATTCTAGATATTTTTGGTGTTCATTTGTCCAGATGTTTAGCTAAATTTTTTTCAAGTCCAGAATCCTCTTCAGTTTATTTCATAGAATCCATTCAGTGCAGAAGGAAGTCATTCGGCCCATTGAGCCTGCACTGACAACAGTCCACCCAGGTCTTATTCCCATAACCCCACGTATTTACCCTTCTAATCCCCCTGACACTAAGGGTCAATGTGCCATACCCAATCCAACCTCACCCACACATCTTTGGATTGTTGATCAGCTGTTGATTTTATTTTGTGGCCCTCCCTCTGACAGAATGACACAATAGCAAAATACTGCAGATGCTGGAAATCTGAAAGAAGTGGAAATGGTTGAGAACTTCAAGTTTCTAGGTGCCCAGATCACCAATAACCTGTCCTGGTCCCTCCATGCCGACACTATCGTTAAGCAAACCCACCAATGCCTCTACTTTCTCAGGAGGCTAAGGAAGTTCAACATTTCTGTTATGACTCTCAATCTTTACAGATGCACCATAGAAAGCATCCTTTCCAGATGTTTCATACATTTATGTATGGCTTCTGCTTTGTCCAAGACCGGAAGAAACTACAAAGAATTGTGAATGTAGCCCAGTCCATCAGACAAACCAGACTCCCATCCATTGACTCCGTCCACACTTCCCGCTCCCTCGGAAAAGCAGCCAGCATAATCATGATCTCACACACTCCGGACATTCTCTCTTCCACCTTCTTTCATCGGGAAAGGGATACAAAAGTCTGAGATCACGTTTCAACTGACTCAAAACAACTGCTTCCCTGCTGCCATCAGACTTTTGAATAGGCCAACCAAAAATTAGTGTGAGGTTATTCACTTTAGAAGCAAAAACAAGAAGGCAGATTACTACCTTGATGGCTGTAAATTGGGAGAGGGGAGTGTGCAGCGGGACCTAGGGGTCCTTATGCACTAGTCACTGAAGGTAAGCATGCAGGTGCAGCAGGCGGTAAAGAAGGCACATGGTCTCTTGGCCTTCATTGCAAGAGGTTTCGAGTACAGGAGCAGGGATGTGTTGTTGCAACTATACAGGGCCTTGGTGAGAATACACTGAGAGTATTGTGTGCAGTTTTGGTCTCCTTTTCTGAGGAAGGATGTTCTTGCTCTCGAGGGAGTGCAGCGAAGGTTTACCAGGCTGATTCTGGGGATAGCAGGATTGATGTGTGAGGAGAGATTGACTAGGTTAGGATTGTTTTTGTTGGAGTTCAGATGAATGAGGGGAATCTCATAGAGACTTGCCCCTGAGGGAGGGGTGGGGGGGGATGTGACGTCTCTGCACCCCTCCCCCCCCCCCCCAGGGGCAGAGACATCACATCTCCCCCATCCCTCAGGGAAGAGACATCACATCCCCCCCTACCCTCCCTCCACCCCCCTCAGAGAAGAGATGTCACATCCCCCCCTCCCCCCCCCCCACCCAGGGAAGAGACGTCACATCCCACCCCCTACCCCCCTCCTCGGGAAGAGATGCCACATCCCCCCCTAGCCCCCCCCTTCAGGGAAGAGATGTCACATCCCCCCCCCCACCCCCCCCTCAGGGAAGAGATGTCACATCCCCCTCCCACCCCCCCCTCAGGGAAGAGACGTCACATCCCCCCCCCCCTACATCTCCCCCCCCCCCCCTCAGGGAAGAGACATCACATCCCCCCCTAACTCCCCTCCCCCCCCCTTCAGGGAAGAGACGTCACATCCCCCCCTACCCCTCCCCTCAGGGAAGAGATGTCACATCCCCCCCCCCCCCCCCCCCCCGCAGTGAAGAGACGTCATCCTACCCATCAGGACCCCCGGAGCAAGGCCAGGATCCAGGATCTCACGATGCTTTCGACGGGCACCAGCGATCAAGGTAGGCCGGGGGCCCGGGGGGTCCGATCCCGAGGCGGGGGGGGGGGGGTGGCTGCTGGCGGGGCCTGCGTCCCAGGGTGGTCCGATCGGGGGTGGGTGGGCTGCCAGGGTAGTTCGCGGGGGTGGCCCGCGAAGGGTGGTCGGGGGCGATTCGGTGGTTCAGTTGCTGAGTTGAAGCCCTATCGGACTTGAATACAGCAACACGGTAAATGCGCGGGTGCCGATCGGATCGGAGCCTCGTAAAGTGGGAATCCTTGGGTAAGTTGGGCGCAGGCTTCATTATGCCGATTTAAATGCATGCAAATGCATTTAAATCGGCGCGCTGGCCGATTCGGGCACGCGCCGGATCGGTGCCTGGATCGGCCGTTGGTAAAGGCGCGATTGGCCTTGGGTCGGGTCTGGACCATGTTTTAGGCCCGACCCCCAAATTTACCATGATTTCACGCCCGAAAACAGGCGCGAAATTTTGGTAAAATCGGGCCCTGGGAGTGACTCAGATCTAACTTTTAGACTCGTTCTGAGGCGCATCCGTATGCACTCTGTCTGCAAAAATATCAGTGATTCTGAATCACACTGCAGAAGCCTGTGGGCGGGGCTTAATGTGCCCAAAACCCTGCAGCTCCGATTGGCATCTCCAACTGCGCATGCGCAGAAAAAAAATGATAGAATGATGCTCCCGTGCCACATCCCTCCAGGGCCGGATAATGCCTCCCCCTGGCCCCCACAGACATTGCCCTACCCCCAAACATTACTGACACCCTTAACCCACCCCACCTCCCCCACCACCCAGACCGATTGCCAGCCCCTCCCCCCCTTCCCCACCACTGATCTCAGGAAGAGTTGCAGCAGACTCTCTTTCCCCTCCACTGATCTCGAGCAGAGTGGCAGCGGACCCACCTTCCCCCGCCCCCACTCACCACCAATTTCAAGCAGAGAGCCGTCGGATGAGAGGCACCTACCTCCTCACTAACTGGAGCACCCGAATCAGACTTCTATGGAGCATGTCTGTTTTGCGCCGATTCTGGATGGGCGATCGCAGTGGTAAAGGGGGAAGTGCCGGTAAAGTTGGGCATGCAGCTCATTAAGTCAATTTAAATGCATGCCTGTTTCAGGCGTGGTCCTGACCGTGGCCATTTTCAGGCCTTGGTAAAGGGGGAACCGGCGCGGAGGCAGGCGCGGATCGCGCTACTCACCTCACACCTGACTTTACCAAGTTTTCGCACCCGAAAACGGGCGCAACGCGATGGTAAGATCAGGCATTTTTGGTGCATTGTGTGCATTTTTGGTCTCCTTTTCTGAGGAAGGGTGTTCTTGCTCTCGAGGGAGTGCAGCAAAAGTTTAACAGGCTGATCCCATGGATGGCGGGACTAATGCTTGAGGAGAGATTAACTAGGTTAGGATTGTTTTCGCTGGAGTTCAAATGAATGAGGGGGGGATCTCATGGAGACCTATAAAATTCTAACAGAACTAGACAGGGTAGATACAAGGAGGATGTTCCTGATGGTGGGTGAATCCAGAACCAGGGGCCTCAGTCTGCGGACTCGGGGTCGACCATTTAGGACAGAGATGAGGAGACATTTCTTCACCCAAAGAGTGGTGAGCCTGTGGAATTAATTTCCACAGGAAGTAGTTGATGCCAAAACATTGAATGTATTCAAGACATGGCTAGATATAGCACTTGAGGCGAATGGGATCAAAGGTTATGGGGAGAAAGCAGAATTAGGCTGTTGAGTTGGATGATCAGCCATGATCGTGATGAATGATGGAGCAGGCTCAAAGGGCTAAAAGGCCTCCTCCTGCTCCTATCTTCTATGTTTCTGTATTAAATCGATCTTTCTCTATACCCTAGCAATGACTTTAACACTGTATTCTGCACCGTCTCCTTTCCATCTCCCCTATGTTTTCTATGAATGAATGTTTTGTCTGTATAGTGTGCAAGAAACAATACTTTTTACTATATCGCCATACATTGACAACAATAAACAAAACCAAATTAGATAAGGCTGGAAATATTTAGCATCATCAGTGGAGAGAAGTAGAGTTAAAATTGCAGGTCGATGACCATTCTTCAAAACTGTGAAAAGTTAGAGATGCTGAGAAATTGAAGGGTGCGGGGGGAGATATGTCATGTTTATCAAAGCCAATGTAGTCAGTCGTGGAATTCATTGGGCAATGGGACCTATTCATTGAGTAGACAGTTTAGAATTCAAATCTCATATAATTCGGCCAAAATCTTTGCCATCCTAGCAACTAACTCAAGGAAACATAACAATAGATGTAAAAGTTTCTATAAGTATGTAAAAAAGGGAAAAAAGAAATAGCAAAGACAACATTGTGTACATTGCAGGCAGAGACAGGAGAATGAATAATCGGGGAATAAATAAATGGCAGACAAACTAAACAAATACTTCAGGTGTCATTTTCCCATTCCGTTCGCCACAGGAATCATAGAAGGTGGGGCACGGACCATACAAAGTTCCGTTGACCTCAGGCGGGACTTTCCAGCCTTGGAGCAAGCATGGCTGGAAAATCCCACCCTTTGTGTCTGCCTTCACAGAGGAAGATACAAAACCCTCCCAGAAAGGATCAAGGGTGCGATGGGAATAAAGAACGGAAATTAATTAGTATTTATAAATAAAAGTAATGTTGGAGAAATTAATGGGACTGAAAGTTAAGAAATCCCCCAGAACTGAAGATGTACATCCCAGAGTGTTGGAAGATGTGGCTGTAGATATAATAGATGCATTGGTGGTCAATTTCCAAAATTCACTAGATTGTTTCTTAGATTGGAAGGTATCAAATGTAACCATATTGTTTAAGATAAGAGGGAGAGAGCAAAACATGGAACTACAGACCTCAGTAATGACATTAGCATGATATCAGTAATAGAGAAAATGCTACAATCTATTTTGAAGAATGTGATAACTTATGAGGAGATCCTGTTGTTCAGGGGCAGTATCCAAAGCTCTGCTTGCAAGTCCCATTTCTTAAACTGTGAGAAATTGGGAAGTATCAATGTCCAAAGGGACATACATGAATGTTCATGTTCATGAGTCACTGAAATCAAGCATACAGGTAGAACAAGTAAAGCAAATGGTATGTTGGACTTAATTTGCAAGAGGGTTTGAGTATAGAGGTAAAAATGTCGGGGGCGATTTTCCCACTTGCTGCACTGCTCCAGCAATGCAGTGAGCTGGGAGACATGAGCGGAGGCTGTTTGGCGGACTTCCCATGGCCTCCACGCATCTCTGGCTACCGGATTTCCAATGTCATCAGCTCCGTACCAGAAATCGGCACAGAGCTGAATAAATTATTCAAATAGTGATTTACATCTGATTAGAAGGCCCAGGACTGAAGTCTCCTGGCCCGCTAGCATTTCCCCCCCCACCACCACCACACACCCTCACGCCCTCTACCCACACCCTCCCCCCCCCCTCCCACCCCACCAGGAGTGTTTCACTCCAGCGGGGTTGACAACAGCTCCCCACTAGCAGGGAGCTGGCAGCCCGACACTGCTGGAGTAAAGGGAGGAGGCCCTGCAGGAAGTCGGGCGTAAAGGGGGTGCCTACTGTGCATTTCCAGCTTGGCAGTGCCAGCCTGGCCCCTGGCACTGCCCAAGGGGCAAAACGCCAATGCCCAAGGAGCACCTTGGCACTGCCCACCGGACAGTAGCAAGGGGTGGGGCCTATAGGGGTGGTGCCTCGGGGGGAGATTGGTGGTGGTGGTGGGGAGTCCAGCTGCCACTCTACACTGGGATCAGTGACAGAGGGAGGAAGGCCAGTGATCGGGGCTGGCCATCGGTGTGAGGGGGAGGGGATCGGCCTGCCGAATGGTCGGCACTGTGGGCGGGACAGGGAGATCGGGACTGCCCGGGGGTTGAGGGGGTGGAGGGATCGAGGCCTCACTTTGGCTTTTTGTGCACTTAATGCAGTTCACAACTATGATACAAGTAGTATTCTGGCTTCGCATTTGTTTAATTTTTCTTATCAACTATGGAAGTTATCTAGCTTGGTTTTTCCTCTTTAAAGAGAACAGAATAATTTGAACATGATTCAGATAACATATAACATGCACCTTCAAAAATGTGGCTTGAACATGAGATATTTAGATTTTTTTTAAAAACAGGCACACATTCAAACAAACCCTACAAGGTATCTGTGATCCAATTAAACGGCTTGGTCACTCTATTGGACGTAAGCTACAGATGAATCAACAAAAGTCTGTAACAGTTATATCAAACTAAATTGGGCAGTGATTTCCAGGAATTAAACTGATTTTTAAACCCCTGATGTACAGGTAGAGAATTAATGGGGGTGAATTTCCTCAGGGTTTCTCTTGCCTGTTGCTGTAACTCTGGTAGAAATGTTATCTACACACGTACAGCAGATTTAATATCTGCCAAAGCTATTCCAGCAAAACAGAAGAAGCTCCAAGGAATGTCACTTCCAATCAAACCAACGCTATGCTAAGTCTTAGCTTAATTTTTTGCCAGTGATTTCTATCAATATACTTCTGCTCTTTGAACACCTGCTAAAACTAACAGAACAGAAATAGAGCCCAGGTTTTTTTAACACCTTACCCCACTACAAGGTTTTCATATTTATTACAAAGCAATATTAATAGGTTCCACCAGAATAAAGCAGAGTAAAGGAATAGGAATATTCATTCCAATTATCCATTCCTTGCCTTTACTTTTTGAAGGGATTATTGTGATTGACTTTTCAGTATGCACAGTGGAGGCACAGATAGACTATAATGGGTTAGATCAAAGCAAATGAGATGAGTGCAATTCTGTAAGATGTAGCCTCTACCCTTGATAGGTTATTCAACTATTTGGACATGAGAATTGAGAGAAATAATGAGATGAAAGCTAAAGCCCAAATCAAATACTCGTGTCTTTATGAGCAATACGATATACCCCTTTGTTATGGACAAAGATGGTAGGATGGTTCCCCTGTTTTATCCTGCCTCTTGACTAATCACAACAAAATGTGTTTTAGAGAAGTGTTTTAACACCCATTAGTGTTGTGACTCTCAAGAACAAACAAAAGACAGACTTTCTCATAAGTTCAAAAAGTTGTTTCAGGACGTTAATGGATTTCTGGACTTTAAGCCAAGAATCCATAAGTTGCTTGAGAACCCTGTAATCTATTAGAGTGCTGGAACAGCTATACCCAAGGGAAAACATTGCTTGGTTTAAAGGTCTGGTTGTTTGATTTCTTCTGTGAATTGCTCAAGATAAAAAAGTTGTGAGTGATTGCAGCTTCTACTATTGATACTTTGGATTATTAACATGTTTACTGGCCTGTAATGAAAAAGAAGGTATTTTTTTAAGAAAGTGCAAATGTATCAATGAATGGCTGTTTTTTTAAAAGCTATTCTTTACTCATACTTTCATTATAAGGTGCATTGGTTCTACACAGTGTTGTCACTATAAGGATCATTGACACTATACCATCTGTAGATAGTGTATGGGCATTGAACTGCTGTAGCTTTGTATGGGGTCTTGAATGTCCATAGGGAGTGGGGTTCGGGTGCATGAATTGGCCTAGACGGGGTATAGTGACTAACCTAGGGTGAGAGCATATGAGACGTGAGGGCTATTCGTCGTTACCTTTACATCTCCTAATAAGAAGTCCTGAATCAGCCCATTTATTCTGAGTGTTATACTAGTATTTACAATGAAATTTTGAGGATAGAGTTTCACCTACAATCTCCAAGTTTAGGGCATCTTTTGCAAGTGAATCTGGACTTTTAACTCTGCATGTAGTGTGACCAAAAAAAATAAGGACATAATACAACTTAGAAAGATATACTCCATTTTGTCATACTGGCTGACGTGTCATGTTCCAAAATGTTCTGAAGCCTCATAAGGCTGGACTATGAATATCTAAGATGCAATATTGTAGGGCTGTATTCCTGGAAATGGTTATGTAATCATAGGTACGATATAGAGGTCTAACCATTATTGAGCTATTAAATATCCCAACTGCAATCCAAGAAGGCTTTGTGGTAAGAGTGAAGCTTTAAAGTTGCCTTGTGCATTAAAGACTGCACATTGCAGCGTCTTTCTTTGAATGGCTTGCGGCACAAGATGTAGTCGATGTTACAAAGCCATGAATTGAAATTACTCCAAGCAACTCAACTTACAAGTGAATGGCTACAAAACATTTCAACTTATTTCAGTTATCCTAGGCACTCTGCCAGACCTTGACAGGGGGAAAGGCAGTTGTGTAATCATGAAAATGAGCTAGACAAGGACGAGTTCTCCCATCTTAGACGCACTGAGCTTTGCAGTTAACTTCTAATTCTGATGCAGAATGAATGCAGGCACTATTTATTCTTTTGTCCGAGGTGGAACCTTTTTGCCTGTGGCATCTTTACTGCTAGTTTCTTCCTCAAAACAAGACAAGTATTCAACAACGATACTGCTCCTGGCTTGATGACCTCAACTCACATGTAGACAGTTTATAATACATTTTCTAAAGATAATGAAAAAGGTAGTCATTAAGCATTATGAAGCAAGAAGGAAAACACTAATTATTCCATCCTAGATCCAAGTGAAAGGAAAGCACTTAGAAATTTTCTGCACTAAATGCTAACAAAATATGTCTGTATTCTGAGTCACAACTAAAACAGGATTATATTTTGTTAACTGTTCACATTATTTGTCATCTTTCTGAATATAACAATGTCCCATGTGGATGCAGTGTTTGTTTTGGCAGCAAATGCCTAACAAAGCACAATGTGAACAGTGAAAACAGAGAAGAATCCAGATGAAGTGGAATAATTTGTTCATCAGATCCTAGTGGCAAAGAGCCAGTAAATAGAAATAATAGAATACTAATAGAATACCAACATCAGTCATAGAGATGAGGTCAATGAACAATGCTATTATTTGCAGTAATCTATGTGCAATTGCTTCCAGTCCATCACAAACACTTTGCTAATGAAGATTCCTCCAATTCAGTGAAAAGCTATTCATTCTCTGAAAGCTTTAGAACAGCAGAATGCACAATAATAGGATACAGTTATTTTTGAGAGTTCTGGGTACACATTTGACTTTACTTGTAGATATACAGGGACCTCCACAGAAAGCATTGGCTTTAAGTCTACAAACATATAGGTGGCTCCAGTGCACAGCGTCACTACTAAGCCAATTGCATATTTAAAAACAAAGGGGTCTTGGATAGATGATAATGGTGACAGAACAGTTAAGAGACATGGAGAGACCAAAATATTTTTCAGATTTGTGGAGAGTGAAATGTAACATCTCAGAGGCAAGGTGAAGGCATTGAGTTTTCCTGTCTCAAAGGTCCATATTAGTCCCCAAATGATGTAGGATTATGATTGGGGAAGGGAGAAAGGAGCGCAGGGCAAAGCCCAGATGCCCAAGATATCCTCATAAGGAGGAACACGCCTCCTCTTCTTGGCCCACAAGGACATATTTCAAGAATGTCTCCTCTGGATCTTAAGGCTCAGAATTTCACTAGCAAAGTAAGAAGCTTGAGTCAGAAAATGGAGTCACTCACCGGACCTGCCTCAATAGAAAGGCCCCTAAATGCTTGATCTTCACTCTGCAGGTACAGGTGCGAGTGTAGGTTTGACCTCGGAAACAGAGTATAGGCAGCCTCATTATTTATGTTTGACTGAGAGCCTGGATTCATAAAAGGCTTATCCCATTGGGGTTCTATTTTGATAACTGAAGAGAACTGTTAGTTTTGTTTGATTGACACCTTTAGGTGTTATAGTAATTTTCTGTGATCTCTTTTGTCAATGTCTTGAAGTTTATTCACACAGATTAAGAGGTGTGAAATGTTTGAAGCCTCCGTTATTCTTACTTTAATAGGATTCATAGAAAGAATCACAGAAACCCTACAGTGCAGAAGGAGGCCATTCGGCCCATCGAGTCTGCACCGACCACAATCCCACCCAGGCCCTACCCCCACATATTTTACCCGCTAATCCCTCTAACCTACACATCCCAGGACTCTAAGGGGCAATTTTTTTTTTAACCTGGCCAATCAACCTAACCTGCACATCTTTGGATTGGAAGAACACAATGGGTGGAATTTTCCAGCCACGCTCACTCTGAAACGAACCTTTCCATGGTCCGCCCCTTGCCTGCCATGACTCCCATGGCAGGCGGAACGGGAAAATTCATCCCCATATTTATTTTCAAAAGAAGATTTGGGATTGGATGTTTTTATTTGAACAGTTCCCCACATGATTATTACTATGGACAGAATTTTGCACTCTGTGCAGTAATATATATTCTCCAGCTGCATAGCCGAACTTTTTCTCCTGATTCTCTGGCATTCTGTGCACAGAAAATCTGGAGGCACGGCTTTTGCTTTCACGCTGGCAGGGCAGAACCTTATAGAGCCATCAACAACGGCTGCACAAAAGGGTGCCCCAATCTGCATTATGCCAAAACTACCCAACAGCCCCTGCCCCACCAACATGGCCCCTGCTCCCCTCCCTCCACCTCCCTCCCACACCTCCACTCACACACAAGCACCAGGGAAAACCCCCTCTCTGCCCAACAAGCACTGGGACAATACCCCCACATGCATAACAGGAACCCCACAATGGGGCTCCCCACAGGGCCCACCCCAGCACTGACCCCTTTAAACAGGAAAACAGGAAGGCTTTTAAGCATATCACAATTTATTAAAATGAATTTAAATGGCATCACTAGTGAGGGGTGGGGAAAATCAGAAAATGTGATCTCACTGGCAAGCATCTCATTATCTGACTCTCACAATATTTTGGGTCTGTGTCGTCATTTACTCTCATGGCTAACACAAGCTCAAAATCAATGGCTCATTGGTTCTGTACACAGTGTAAACAAGGTGAATGGACATGGAAGACATGAATTGGCATGAGCTGAAATGGGGATTATTGGGGAGTTCCATCCTCCTGCCCCATCATCACTATTTTAAATATCTCCAAAGTGGTGACAATTGTATGAAAATTAGGGCCGGAACCTGTCTGTGTCGGTTTTCCCTGGTGGAACCAGCATTGGGTGAGCAGCCATGATCCCCAGTTTAAATTGTATTGAGGTTCAAATGATGCCATTGGACCCTGAACCCTCTGCATTATAAAGTAGCCTCTCAGTAGTTTATGATGTTACAAATAGGACACCTGCTGCAGCACTAACTCACCAGTAACAGCATGGTGGCACTTCTGCCTCACAGTGCCAGGGACCCGGGTTCGATTCCTGGCTTGGGTTACTGTCTGTGAGGAGTCTGCACGTTCTCCCCGTGTCTGCGTGGGTTTCCTCCAGTTTCCTCCCACAGTCCGAAAGATGTGCTCGTTAGGTGCATTGGCCATGCTAAATTCTCTCTCAGTATATCCAAACAGGTGCTGGAGTGTAGCGACTAGGGGATTTTCACCGTAACTTCATTGCAGTGTTGATGTAAGCCTACTTGTGACAATAAATAAACTGGCTAATGTGGCTGTTCTGAAGTAATTTATGCAAAGCAAGTGATCGCTGTTTAAATATCTAAAAAAGCCAATGCCCCTCATGTGAGGTTAACTGTATGAAAATACACACTGAATTAACTTGCAGTAAAATGTCTTTGTGCAGTGATCTTTCAGGCTCCTTCATATGTTTGTGTTATCATACCAGCTTTTACTGACAAAAGCAAGCAACAATGATACATAGGTTGCTCTGATGAAATGCATAAAAAACCTTGTTATTGCTACCAACACAATGTTTAGGCGGGGCCTTCACATCCCACCTCCAGGGTCATTGACCAACTCAGGAAGGTAGATAGGATGATGCATCCATTCCATTCAAAGGAAAATTTTCTAATTAAAGGGAGCATGACATGGATTACGAGGGCATGCCAGCAGTTGCAGCAACCAACAGAAAGGAGAGGAAAGCTCAGAAGGCAGCACCCTGGGTCTCTCACTCTTATCTCGATGCCCTGCATTAGGATATGAGGAAGTGTGGTGGTGTAACCTTTCCCAATGATAGGAGGAGGAGGACAGCTCCTTCAACCAAGTAGATCTGTAGTGGTTAAGGAAGAGAGAAGTAGATTGGTGGTCCTTCCAACCAGAAGGCAGTACACCAAGAGAACCTAAGATGTTAAGTATGACTGATGAGTGGGATCTTAATTCAAAATGCCAAGCCTCACATTCCAACTTCCCCAACATTCTCCTCCACAATATGCCTCAAGGCAACACACTTTGTAACTCCACTCACTCCTGTCTCTCAAAGCTTCCCATTTGATTAGTCAATACTCAGCTATTGCCCTCTCATATCCAATGTCACACAGTTCCCTTCACAAAAGTTGACCTCCTTCCTCTCCACACAAACCATTACAACACTCAAACACTTTTGTTTTCTCTCTTTGCAGGAGAAGAGAGCACACAGCTTAACAAGACAGGTACCTGATCGGCCTTTTGGAATGTGTGTCAACCTGCTACCTGCAAAGCAGTCTTTTTCTAGGAGACTGCAGATGTCAGCAGCAACCTGAGACACTGGTGCTCAGACATACTGAGAGAGTTGATCCTTTGCTGGGAGTTGCTGGTGTTAGAGCCCTGCCTCCTTCCAGCTGGATCTTGATGTCCATCCCCTTCGGCCATTTAGAAAGGTGTTTGGCCGAGACTGGTGCTGCAGTCGATGTTGCTCCGTCTGCTGCTGGTGTTATTGGCATTAGTGTTGCTTCTTCTCATACCCCTCGCAGAGCTGGAACTGCAAAAGCACCCAAGCCATGGTGATGGCCCACAATATGGAAGTAGACCTGAATGTCAGTGAGGTGTTAGGCAGGTGAAATGCCATCCAAGAAGTCTGCAATCACCTGTCAAGCAGTGTTAGCATTCCCTGAGAGAAGAAATACTTTGAACAGCAGCCTCTCACCTGCCTCAACAATCAAAGACTTCTCAGCCTGTCAGTTTCAGTGCAGAAACACTGCCCGCTGTACACTCATCTTGGTGACAGAAGCCACAAATTTTCATCAGTCACTTGATATGTGACAGATCTAAAATGTTTTAAAACTATATACGTTAGAAAAAATTTACTTAAATTGTTATGAACCAAACCCCATCGATTGCTAGAATTGTAGCACCTACCAGTATTATGAATGACATATTTCATATTTTTAGAAAATAACTTTCAGGAATTCAAATGTTAAATGTAAGATAAATGGGAACATTTGGTTAAGAAACTGGCATGCGTCTATTAAAATGATCTTGAGTTAATTACATTTAAATGATAACTTGTGCTTATCTTAAATGCAAGACTTAAACAACAAATGACCTCTCTGGATATGTAACAGATGCAAATGAAAGAATTCTTTCAAAAGGCTAGCAATTCTTGGCGAGAAAGGGGTTCATAAAACTCTATTAGAGATATAAATCATTCACATAGGTTTCTGAATCTAAGAGTTATGTTGAAGGTAAATTAATTTATTTACATTACTGTTTGACAACATCCCAAAGCATGCGATGTTGTTATGGAATTGGGCTCTGAGGGTAAGAAGGTTCATTTGTTGAATTTGGCTGGATGTTTCTCACTAAAAGAAGTTATGGTTTGTTTTTAGTGTAGACTACAGCTCACTGAATTGAGAAAGCTAAAGGAAATAAATGATAGTTGGGTCTGCAACTTAAGCAGAGAAAATGCTAACATTATCATTCACTATGTGGAATGCAGGTGAGATTTGAACTCAGTTTAGAGTTTGTAAATTGATAAGAATCTGGAAGACTTGCCTAGCTCACAAAGCTGGAGGAAGAAATCTACAGTGCTCCTCCTGGAGTCTTTTGGCAGAAGATCAATTGGAAGCAGTCAGTTTGGAATGCATCTGTTAGGAGCTGGGAATCAGTTTTGGGGCCAGCAGCTGTACAGAAGCCATGGCAGTATAAAAGGTCATTAGGAAAAAAGGACATTCCTAATGTTTGTATTGCTAAGCAAGAATGCAGTCAAGCCTAAAGTTGAGCTGAGAAGTCCACCATCTTAAGGTTTTGAAGAGAATTTAGAAAATCACTTAACCAAAAACTATATAATTGCATACCTAGACAATAGTTCGAATACTGGGGGAAACCATAATTGCTTCCAGGGGCTGTGACATATCTTCAGGTTGGTCCCAGGAAAAGTGAATGAATCTTTGAGATTATTGTAGTGTATAAGGGAACACTTGCGAGGAAATAAAAAATAGAACTGAGTTCAAAGCATAATTAGTTATGAAAGGTAGTATTAAGTTGATCGTGCCAGTGCAGGTTTTGCTTATTGTTTTTAATATACAAATTCGTTTTTGTGCAACAAGTGAAATCTTGTGGTGTTATTCTGTCATTTAATTGCAATATGTTGGGATTTACCTTTTAGCATTAATGATCTCTAACAGGAATATAACACCAGTAATTTGACACAATCTGATATGTTGCAAATGGAGGTTTAATCCCATGAAACACGTTGTTTCATGTACATCTTTTAGTGCCATGTTATCTCAAAATGTGGTCTGTCCGCTTCTTTAAAACACCATAATGTCTTTTAGAGTTGATGGGTCTGGATTAAAGCACCAGAACGCGTTTGATTTCAAGTCAATACATTTATGAATTCTTTAGAGGGCAGGGATGTTTCATATTTTATACTTCAGATGAGGTTGTTTTCCAATTGCCATCAGGCATCTCAGGCAGACTATTAGGCTCTGCAAAAGCCTTAGTTCAAACCTTATCCACCTAAGTATCAAAACACAGTTAACATTTTGAAAGGTTTGCTATTGGCAAGCAACTGTTTGATCTTCAAAGGGAGAAGGAAAAGACATTTTAAAACCCACAGACTTGGCATCTCTAGCTCTATAATCACCTGACAGCGACAGGTACAAATAATGGCTCCATGAGGAATTGTTTACATGGAACAAAATCAAACCTTATTTTGGGGAATGTTTTTAGTCATAGTATTTCTTTAAATCTTTGCTGTTCTTGTGTGTTCTGTATATCATTGCAGGCATAATGCAGTCATTGTGCAATGTTTATATTTGCTGCCTCCAAAGGAAGAAGAATATGGTGGAGACTCATCTCTTTTGTAGAAAGCATTTTTAACATGATTCAGGGTTAAAAGTTAAATGTAGTGTGGTGAACCATCGTTGGTTCACCACTGGGGGTTGTTATTATGTTACTGTTGGGCTAGGGTGTTGTTACTGTGGGGGTTGTACAATGTTGTTGGGTTAGGGTGTTTACCTGTTATAAGTGTTATCATGGCACATTCCAGTGGGGTCCCGCCTCCGGTGGCGAGGTATAAGACCCTCTGCTCCGGCAGGACCCCTTCAGTCTGAACTGGTGTATTAGTGTTAGTAGTTCCATTGTTACACAATAAAAGCCTTCAATATCGAAGCCTTGGTTCCACGTGCTTAATTGTCGCGCATCAATTTTATTGTGTAACAGAAAACTCGCAGCTGTACAAAAAGAGTATGGAACAGATCTTAAAACCGGATCGTCTGGCCCTGGACCCACGTGCGGTCGGTGCCGCTAACACATTCGACCATTGGTGGAAGTGTTTCGAGGACTACCTGGCAGCCTCTGTAGCTATCACTACAGATAGTGATAAACTCCAGGTCCTCCACGCAAGGGTAAGCGACACGATTTATCTCGCCATTCGTGCAGCTCCCACTTACCCGAGGGCCGTCGAGCTCCTAAAAAAACGATACACGAAGCCACCCAACGAGATACACGCTCGTTACCTCCTCGCTACACGACGTCGGCAGTCGGGCGAAACCATGGAGGACTACGCCAATGAGCTCCTGCAGCTTGCCAGGGGTTGCGATTGTAGAGACGTATCAGCCGAACAATATATGTACGACCTCGCCCGAGACGCGTTCGTAGCAGGGGTAGGGTCCTCGTACATCAGGCTTCAATTGCTGGAAAAGGGGAACCTCGACTTGACCCAAGCAATGGAGATGGCTGGGATGCTGGAAGCGGCGTCGAAGAGCTTGGCGCTGTACCCCGAGGACCACGTGCAGTCAACGTGGCAGGAGCAAGCTCAGCTCCCTCCTCGCCCCGCTAACCCGCGCCCCCAGATCGATCCGACGACGGCGGCAGCTCCAGGTGGCCAGCGATGCTATTTTTGTGGTGGGGCCAAGCATCCACGGCAACAGTGTCCGGCAAGAACGGCAATCTGCAGCCAGTGCGGTAAAAAAGGCCACTACGGCAAAGTCTGCAGGTCAAAGTCTAAAAACGGCAGTGCAGCTTGTAACCCTCCAGAACGGAGACAATCTCCTTCGGCGTCGCAGTACCCACGAGGTCCGACCACGTGCGATTCCAGGACGGCGCCATCGTGGCTGACGGAGGAGGAGGAAGACCACCAGGAGTCGCTGCGTTTGGCGCCCTCGCCCACGTGCGATTCATGGGGGCGGCCATCATGGTCCACGACGACTAGGAGCGACCAGCAGGGGTCCTCAGCATCAACATCGGCAGCATGCAGTGACGCCCAGGGGCCAACGGTGGCGTCGATCTCCCTGGACCAGACCAGGCACTACAGGCTTGAGAATTCCATGATGGATATAAAGGTTAGTGGTCGAACTGTGAATTGTCTGTTTGACAGTGGGAGCACCGAAAGCTTCATACACCCTGAAACTGCTAAAAGGTGTGGACTCCGGGTTCTCCCTGCCAAGCAGACAATTTCCATGGCATCACGGTCCCGGTCTGTACCGATCCAAGGACGATGTATGGTAACTCTTGAGGTACAGGGCACAATTTACGAGCAATACAGGCTCCTTGTGTTACCTCACCTTTGTGCGCCAATTCTCCTCGGACTAAATTTTATGGTCCACATGAAGAGTGTGATCCTACAGTACGGTGGGCCACTCCCTTCACTGGCAGTAGGGAATCAGCCGCAGCCGCCAAATTGCCCAAAGCGCCCCGCATGCAATCTATCCACCCTGAAAATCACTACACCATCCCTTTTTAAAAATCTGGTACCTGGCTGCAAGCCCATCGCTACTAAAAGTAGGCGTTACAGCGCTGAGGACCGGATCTTTATTAGATCTGAGGTTCAGCGGCTCCTCAAGGAAGGGATCATACAGGCCAGTGCTAGTCCGTGGAGAGCGCAGGTCGTGGTAGTCAAAAGCGGGAACAAACCTCGGATGGTCATCGACTATAGTCAGACCATTAATCGTTATACGCAGCTGGATGCGTATCCTCTCCCGCGCATTTCTGATATGGTCAATCAGATTGCGCAGTACCGAGTGTTCTCTACCATAGACCTTAAGTCCGCCTACCATCAACTCCCCATCCGCCCAGAGGACCGACAATATACGGCTTTTGAGGCGGATGGTCGTCTATACCAATTCCTCAGGGTTCCATTTGGTGTCACCAATGGGGTCTCGGTCTTCCAGCGTGCTATGGACCGAATGGTGGACCAGAACGGGTTGCGGGCTACCTTCCCGTACCTGGATAACGTCACCATCTGCGGCCATGACCAGCAGGACCACGACACGAATCTCCAACACTTTCTGCGCACTGCATCTCGCCTGAATCTGACCTATAACAGGGAGAAGTGCGTATTCCGTACGCGCAGGTTAGCCATCCTCGGATACGTGGTGGAAAACGGGGTCATTGGCCCTGATCCAGACCGTATGCGCCCACTTACTGAACTTCCCTTGCCCGCTAGCACGAAAGCACTGAGGAGATGCCTCGGGTTCTTTTCGTATTATGCACAGTGGGTCCCCAACTACACGGACAAAGCTCGTCCGCTCATTAAGTCCACGACCTTCCCACTTACGCCGGAGGCCCAATTGGCCTTCAAGGCTTTGAAAAGCGACATCTCGAAAGCCACGATGCACGCGGTGGATGAATCCATCCCTTTCCAGGTGGAGAGTGATGCATCTGATTTCGCCCTAGCCGCCACACTAAACCAGGCAGGCAGGCCCATCGCGTTCTTTTCCCGCACCCTTCAAGGCCCCGAAATTTGGCACTCAGCGGTGGAGAAGGAGGCTCAGGCCATTGTGGAGGCAGTCAGACACTGGCGCCATTACCTGGCAGGGAAGCGGTTCACCCTGATCACGGATCAACGATCCGTGGCGTTTATGTTCAGCAACACGCAGAGGGGCAAGATCAAGAACGATAAGATCTTGCGGTGGAGAATTGAGCTCTCCACCTATAATTACGATATTATGTATCGTCCAGGGAAGCTCAATGAGCCCTCGGATGCCCTCTCGCGCGGAACATGCGCCATCATGCAGGAGGACTGCTTGAAGGCTCTCCACAATGATCTGTGTCATCCTGGAGTCACCAGACTCTACCACTTCGTCAAAGCCCGCAACCTGCCCTACTTGGTGGAGGATGTCAGGTCAGTGACGAGAAGCTGTCGGATTTGCGCAGAATGCAAACCACACTTTTATCGACCAGACCGGGCACAATTGGTCAAGGCCACTCGCCCTTTTGAGAGGCTGAGTGTGGATTTTAAGGGCCCCCTTCCCTCAACGGACCGGAATGTCTATTTCCTCAACATAATAGACGAGTATTCCCGGTTCCCGTTTGTTGTCCCCTGTGCGGACACGTCGACTGCCACCATCATCAAGGCATTCAGTGAGCTTTTTACCCTGTTCGGGTACCCCTGCTACATTCATAGCGACAGGGGCTCGTCGTTCATGAGCAACGACTTGAGGCAATTCCTGCTCTCATTCGGGATTACCTCTAGTAGAACCACGAGCTACAACCCTAGGGGTAACGGACAGGTGGAAAGGGAGAATGCTACAGTCTGGAAGGCTGTCCTACTGGCACTGAAATCCAGGGGCCTTCCAGTTTCCCGTTGGCAGGAGGTCCTTCCAAATGCGCTCCATTCTATCCGCTCCCTCCTGTGTACGGCAACCAATGCTACTCCCCACGAGAGGATGTTCTCATTCCCTCGGAAGTCGTCCTCGGGAACCTCATTGCCAGCCTGGTTGACGTACCCAGGACCCGTCCTTCTGCGGCGACATGTGAGGGCTCGCAGGTCCGACCCCTTGGTCGAACCGGTCCAACTCCTCCACGCCAACCCTCAGTATGCCTATGTGGCATATCCTGACGGGCGAGAGGACACTGTCTCCATTAGAGACCTGGCGCCCGCAGGGGACGTAGCAACTCCTGTCGCTCCTATTCCCCCAGTCACGAATCCACTACTCCTCATTGCTTCCCCAGACGTGGCGCGGTCAGCACCGGGACCAGTGCATAACACTTTTACTCCCATGTACAGCTTGCCTGAGACGCGGAGATCGGCACCACCACCACCACCACCAAAGGTTCCAGGATCCCCTGCACCATCGCCTCACCAGGGCCAGCCGGCCCGGGAGTCCTTGAGGGGACAGCCGGACATTGTTTTGGAAAGAACGCCACCGCAAGCACCTGCTCCGGTTTCGCAACCGGTGTTGAGGAGATCACAGCGTCGGTGCGGTCCTCCAGACCGTCTGGACTTGTGAATTCTGTTTATATGACCTGTTTTTTTCTTGCACCCCTCCACCTTTTGTTCTTAAAGGAGGGGTGAATGTGGTGAACCATCGTTGGTTCACCACTGGGGGTTGTTATTTTGTTACTGTTGGGCTAGGGTGTTGTTACTGTGGGGGTTGTACAATGTTGTTGGGTTAGGGTGTTTACCTGTTATAAGTGTTATCATGGCACATTCCAGTGGGGTCCCGCCTCCGGTGGCGAGGTATAAGACCCTCTGCTCCGGCAGGACCCCTTCAGTCTGAACTGGTGTATTAGTGTTAGTAGTTCCATTGTTACACAATAAAAGTCTTCAATATCGAAGCCTTGGTTCCACGTGCTTAATTGTCGCGCATCATGTAGACATGTGAATCCATTTGTGGACCAATTAAAGGCAAGGGGCAGAACTTATTCTACAGGGTCTCATCTGCTGGCTGGACAGCTAGCAAAGGCTTTCCCTGGTTTTTGTGGCTATGACTCATCTTTCATTCCCTCACCCTGAAGTATAAGTATCTCCCACTTTCTATGCCTTTTAGCTTTGACAAAAGGTCATCTGGACTCGAGACGTCAGCTCCTTTCTCTCTTTACAGGTGCTGCCAGACATGCTGAGATTTTCCAGCATTTTATCTTTTGGCCTCACATCACCTCATTTGGAGAAGACCTATTGTATTAAGTGCCTGTCATGCACCTAAGTGGTCAACTGCAGGTTGCCAGTCCACCTAAGGGCCTCAATTGGTGCTAAGGTAGTAAGGCTATCCCTGTCTTAATTGGGACAGAGGTGGGAAGGTGGTCACTGTGCACCCTCTAGCCCAATTAAATGTTTCTCGTGTTCCAAACTCACCTTCTGGGAGGGCATCAAATTCTGCCCAAGGGTTCAGTCCATATAGTTCTCTAACCTCTTATGGAAACTGAGGACTAGCTTTGAGTACTGCAGCAAACCTGAATAGTAACTGTTCATTATATGAAATATTTAATATCTGTTCAACAGAGTTTTTTTAGGCTAATAATCTGAAAATAAACCATTCCTAGCATTCTAAATTTTAATTTGACTCTTATGACATGGGTCCACTCATCAGAAAACACACTTGAGCTCCGGTTAATTAGTGGTAACTTACTTACTCTATGCAAGTGGTTGAATCCATGTAATTTTCAAATGTTCAGCAATGTTCCTAAAAAGTCTAGATTGTAGGTTTCTTGTCAAATGAGGGAGGAGGAATTGTTGAACCTGGTTCTAGAGAACGAGGTAAGTCAATTGAATCAATGTCAGCAGTGAAACATTCAGAAATTTGATTTGTTTTTTGTCACAAGTATTGGGATACAGTGAAAAGTATTGTTTTTTGCGCGCTAAACAGACAAAACAGAGTACATAGGGGAGAAGGAAAAGAGAGGGTACAGCATATAGTGTTACAGCCATAGCTAGGGGAAGATCAGCTTAATATAAAGTCGGTCATTCAGAAGTCTGATGGTGGCAGGGAAGAAGCTGTTTTTGAGTCGGTTTGGTGTGTGATCTCAGGCTTTTGTATCTTTTTTCTGACAGAAGAAGGTGAAGAGAGTATGTCTGGGTCCATGGTGTCCTTAATTCCGCTGGTTGCTTTTCCGAGGCAACGGGAAGTGTAAGCAGAATCCATGGATGGGAGGCTGATTTGCGTGATGGCCTGGGCTACGTTCACAACCCTTTGTAGCTTCTTGTGGTGTTGATGGGGATCATTGTACAGAAGGTTTAGCTCATTTATAGAAAAAAAGACCAGAAGCAATCTTGAGTAAAATAAGTTAATTCAAGGTCAGTATTAGTGGAGTGAGAATAGATCTGATCTAGGTAACCTGGAATCAAACTGTTATGAAAGAGTTGGCTTCCTTTAAAGAGGAGATAGTTTAGGTATAGTCAAGGTACATCTTCGCGAGGGGAAGAAGTAGGATAAGCAAGGCAGAGTTCCCCAGATGTCAAAAGAGATAGAGAGTTGAAGCAGAAAGAGGTATTTTTTAATTTCAAGTGATGTGAGTATTGCTGCAAGGCTAACATTTTGCTGCCCAATCATAATTGCCCTTGAGGAGTGGCAATGAACAGCCTACAACATATTGCAGGTCGACAATGCAGGTGAGAAGTAAGCGGAATATAGAAAGTTTGGAAGGGAAGTGAAAAAGGAAATAAGGGAGGCAAAGAGAAAATACGAGAAGAGACTGGCAACTGACATAAAAGAGAATCTAAAAGTCTTCTCTCAGCATAGGAATAGTATAAGAGTAATAGGAGGAGGAGTGGGACTGATTATGGACCATGAAGGGATTTATGAATGGTGGCAGTGGGTCAATTAAACAAGTACTTTTCATCTGTCTTTACCAAGAAAGAAGATGCTGCTGAAGTCACGGTAAAAGAGGAGGTATCTGAGAGATCAAAAATGGATAAGTAGAACATATGAGAATCGTAAGATGTACTGTAAGTTAATAAGTCACCAGGACCAAATCAGATGCATCCTAGGGTACTGAGGGAAGCAAGGGAGGAAATTGCTGAGGCACTGGGCATAAACCCTCAATCATCCTTAGATTCAGGGGATCTGTGCCAGAGAACTGCAGAGGTTCACTGTTCTTCATGGATGAGTCTAAGGATAAACTCAACTACTACAGGTTAATCATTTAACCTTCATGATGGGAAGCTTTGTTTTTACTCTTTCACAGGATGGCATCGCTGGATAGGCCAACATTAGTTGTCCATCCCTAATTGCCCTTCAGAAGGCATTGATGGGTGCCTTCTTGAACCACTGGAGTCCATGTGGTGTAGGAACAGTCATAGTGCTGTTCCAGGATTTTGACCCAGTGGCAATGAAGGAATGGCTATATAGTTCTAAGTTAGGCTGATGTGTGCCTTGGAGGAAAACAGATGATTATCTTCCTGTGCATCAGCTGCCCTTGACTTTCGAAGTGGCAGAGTTCAAGGGTGTGCCAGTGGAACCTTGGTAAGTTGTTGCAGTGCATCTTGTAGATGGCACAAACCGTTGCCACTGTCCATATTGGTGGAGGGACTGAATACTTAAGGATGGAGTGCCAAACAAATGAGCTGCTTTGTCCTGAATGGTATCAAGTTTCTTGAGCATTGTTGGAGATGCAGTCATCCAGGCAAGTAGAGTATTCCATCAGACCTCTGACTTGTGTCTTGTAGAAATTAGACAGGGTTTAGGAAGTGAGGCATTGAGCTACTCAGCACAGAATTCCCAGTCTCAGGTCTGCTCTTTGCACTTATATAATGTTAAGGGTAAGTTTTGTGTCAGTGATAACCCCATAAATGGTGACAGTGGGATATTGAGTGATGGTAATGACATTGAATGTCAATGTATGATGGTTGGATTCTCAATTGTTGGAGATGGTAATTGACTGGCATTTGTGTGACATGAATGTTACTGCCACTTATCAGCTCAGGTATGAATGTTGTCCAAGGTCCAGCTGTATATGGGAACAGATTAGTATCTGAGGAGTTGTGAATGATGCAGAACATTGTGCAATCATCAGCTAACTGTATGAGGAAGCAAAGGTTACTGATGAAGCAGCTGAAGATGGTTGGGCTTAGGACATTACCCTGAGGAACTCCTGCAACAATGTCCTGGGACAGAGATGATTTTCTTTGAGCAATCATGACCATCTTCCTTTGTTCTAGGTATGAATCGAACCAGTGGAGCGTTTCCCCCCTATACCCATTGACTCCAACTTAGCAAGGACTCCTTGATAGCATATTCAGTTAAATGCGACTTTGGTGTCAAGAGCAGCCATTCTCCCCTCACCTCTTCATTTCAGCTCCTTAGTCCATATTTGAAGGAAGGCTGTAATGAGGTCAGGAATAGAGTGGCCCTGGCAGAACCTGAGCTTCAGTGAACAGGTTATTGTTGAGTAAATGTTGCTTGATAGTCTGACTTGACAACACGTTCCATCATTTTGCTGGTGGTCGACAGTTGACTGATAGCAGTAATTGGCTGTGCTGAATTTGTCCTGTTTTATGTGGACAGGATAAACCTGGGTAACTTTCTACATTGCCGGGTATATGGCAGGAACTGCTTTGCTAGGGGACCTAGTAAGTTCTGGAACACAAATCCTCAGGACTACTGCTGGGACCCATAGAGCCCACAGCCTTTGCAGTATGCAGTGACTACTGCAGTTTCTTGAAATCACATGGAGTGAATCAAATTGCCTAAAGATCGCCATCTCTGATGCTGGGGATCTTTGGAAGAGGCCCAGATGGATTATCTACTTTGCACTTCAAACTGAAGATTGTTGCGAATGCGTCAGCCTTGTCATTTGCACCAATGTGCTGAGTTCCCCAATCATTGAGGATGGTGATATTTGTGGAACCCCCTCTTCCAATTGTCCACCATCATTTACAGCTGGGCCTACTAGGACTGCAGAACCTAGATCTTATCCATTGGTTGTGGGTTATTTAGCTGTCTATCACATGCTAGTTCCATTGTTGGCATGCAACCTGGAGAAATTATGTTGTAGCTTCGCCAGGTTGTCACCTCATTTTTGAGTATATCTGGTGCTGCTCCTGGCATGCCCTCCTGCGCTCTCATTGAACCAGGCTTGATCCCCTGGCTTGATAGTAATTGTAAAGTGGGGGATATGTCAGACCATAAGCTTACAGATTGCAGTTGAGACAATTCTGTTGCTGCTGACCCACAGCACCTCATGGAATACCAGTTTGGAGTTGCTTTAATCTGTTCAAAATATACCCCCTTTAGTCCAGCATTAATGCCACACAATAAGACGGAGGAGGGTATCCTTAATGTGAAGATGGAACTCTGTCTCCACAGCAGTGATTACCAATGCTGTAATGAATTGATACATCTGTGACAGATAGATTGGTGTACAGAAGGTCAAGTAACTTTCCCTCTTGTTGGGTCTCTCACCACCAGCAGCAGAACCAGTCTGGTAACTCGTGATACTACTGAGCTAATCTTGATCATAGAAATTGAAGACCACCATCTAGGGCATAGCTTGTGCCCTCGGCACCTTCAGTGCTTCATCCTCATGGTCCTTTACATGGAGGAACACTGATTCTCAACTGATATGGATATTACAATCAATACATGGATTTTCAAAATACATTTGATCGAGTGCCACATGATAAGCTCATTGGCAACGTTGAAGCACAGTAGCCATTTAAATGCAAAGTTGGCCGAGTGGCAGGAAACAACATGGAGAAGTGAACAGTTGTTTTTTAGACTGGGGGAAGATATACAATGATGTTCCTCAGGAAACCCTTTCCTTCAGTAGAACACTACATTTCTTGATGTATAGTAACAGACTTGGGTGCACAGGGGACGATTTCAAAATTTTCAAATATCAAGGAGGATAATAATAGACTTCAAGAAGACGTAGACAGGATGGATGAATAGATGGACATATGGCAGATGAAACTTAATGCAGAGAAGTGTGAAATGTTAAATTTTGGTAGGAAGAATGAGGAGAAGCAATATAAAACATAAGGGTGCAATTCTCAAAGATTTGACAGAACGGAATCACCTAGAGGTTTAATTGCATGAGGTGGCTGGACAGGGTGAAACAGTAATTAAAAAGATATGGGACGGTTGATTTCCCCAGCCCGCTGCGCTGCTGCTCTCAACGATGGCTGTTTCACAGGATTCCCACTGGGCGTCACGGCCTCCGTGTGTCTCCCAGCCTAAGATTTTGGCATCATCGGAAATCAGCACAGAGCTGATTATCAGATGGAAACATTATTCAAATGGACATTTCCATATGATTAGCAAGACTGGGAGAGAATTCTCCGGGCCCACTGGTGTCTCCATCCTGGTGGGAGTGGTTCACTCCAGCGGGGTTTACAACTGCTCACCACTAATGGGAAACAGGTGGCCCCATTGGAGGGAAGAGAGTCCATTGAGGCCCCTCAGGAAGTTGGGAGTATGGGGGTGCCCTTTGGGCACTGCCAGTTGGCAGTGCCAGCCTGGCACCATGGCACTGATGAATGGGCAAACTAACACTGCCAAGAGGCACGCCTGCCACCAGGTGGGTGGGGGGGTCGGGACTGTCAGAGATGAGATTGGAACTGGTCCGGGGAGGCCTGGGAGGGCAGCGATCAAGAGAGGGGGGGCTTGGAAGGCCAATGATGAGGGGTTGCCGGGCTGGCCAGCGATCAGGCTGGCCAACGATCTGGAGGCCGGCAAAGAGGGATGCATCAATCTTCACACTGCCAAATTGGCACATGCACAATGGCTCACTCAGCACTCTGCTGCCGGTCTCTTGGGTGGGATGAGCCCCCCCCCCCCCCACTTATCAGCATGAATCACTTTATGGCACTCTGCATTGCACAGAGTGTCAGAGATTCATTCAGGTAAGTATGCCCAAAAAACGGTCAGGAAATTCTCCTGTTTTCCCGCCCATTGGGCACTTAGTTGTTTCGGGAGAATTCTGGCCATGAAGTCCTGGGTTTTATAATTGGAGGCATAGCATGCAAAACGAAGCAAGTTACAATGACGCTTTTATAAAACATTAGTTCAGCCTCAGTTGGACTGGTGTGACCAATTCTGGGCACTACACTTTACGAAGGTAATGATGGCATTCGAAAGGCTGCGGAAAAGATTTACTGAAATGGTCTGGGGATGAGAGGCTGCATGGTTATGTAAAAAAAAGAGACAAGTGAATGTGACTAACTGCTTGCGTTAGCAGAGAGCAACCAGAGTTTCAAAGGGTTGAGTAGCCTCCTGTGTTGTACCCAAACTATATTTCTTTCCACATGACCAAGCCTTTGCACCAGAAACAACTCATCTCTGCTGTTTTAATACTTATTATTGGCTATCACAGCTAGCTAATTCCTTATTATCATAAAATTCAACTCATAAAATGTGAGAAATTTAATGTAGATATGTTTGTGATGAAAATCATAAAAATATAAATCTGGGGAGAGCAACTGTATGCAACTGTAAGCAGCAATATTCAGACTGAACATATTAATCTCATAGTACACACCATGAACAATAAAATTTGTCATTTGACTCACACCCAATAAAGTGCAGCTTGCGTAGGGGTAATCTATACAAGTACCATAAACTGCATCCATGAAACGATGTTGGCTATATTGGAGATCATAACAAAACTAAGTTAGTTATGGACAAGTCAATATTTATACAACTGACATCGAGAGCATTTATGGGGATAAATTAATAAATTTCACTCTAGTGTGATGCAAAAATTAACACCCATTTGTAATTGGTTTGCAATTCAATCCTTTGCTGTCTTAAATCTACCATATTCAGGCAAATCTTGGTTGCATACTGGATACCCTTTGTGTTTTTTTTTCCTGTGGGGCATTCTTGTCTTTTAAAGGAAAGAAAAACTGGTCATCTATAGTTAGGAAATGTCCCCCTGAATTGAATAGCACGCTGTGGCCTGAATCAACATGAAGGTACAATTTAACCAGTGACATGTTTTAGACGATTGTGAAAGCTTATAAAATGAGTTCTTAGTGTGTCGCTGGCACGGACAATCTTTGTTATCTTTATGAGAAATATGGGTTGTACCATTGTGCTTCAAGGGACACACATTTAGCTTGATCCATTTTTTAATCTGCTATTATATCCACCATATCTTGGCCCTCTGATTTGGGCATTATTTGTCGATCGTTAAATCCAAGAATAGCCTTTGCCCCACTTCTAAGACCACAAAATTCAAATACAGCAAAGCAATGAATGAGAAATGTAAATATTTATGGGATTAAGTTGCCTGGACTACACAGATTGAACTGCTAGGGATCAGGTGACATAGGTGGTCTATGGGTGGCAGGTTGGCCAGCCCTGTTTCACACCAATCTCCACCAAGAGATCTGAACATGCCCCTAAAAGAACAGCTAGCCTGTCTGAGGAAAAGTTAGAGGGCAACCAAGAGCTGTGGAGAGAGGGTGTTTTAGATAATGAGAGCCACTGGTGAAGCAAGAGGAGGTTGTAGCAGAGATTGGGTGTGGGGGAGGGGGAGGTGGCGGATGGAATGCTTTGAAGGCAGAAATGACAGAAAGATTTCAATCCAAAATCTCTACATGAGTTACTATGATGAGTCTACCCATGCCCAGATCAACTGCTGCTGAAATTTGCATCAATGCTTTGGTTACTTCTAGAATATACCAATGTTCTCCTGGCTGCTCTTCCATATTCCATATGCTTGAACTCATCCAGGATATTGATGCATATATCCTAAATTGTACTCAGTCCACCTCACCCAACATTTATACATTCACTCACCAGCATTGGCTTCAGCCTGGCTGCTGTGGGAAATGTACCACTGAGTCAGGCTTGAAGGTTTCAAGAATACAGTTTTATTTTAACGAAGCTTCGTGAAGAAAAGGCACTAACAAGCAGCAAACCTTCGCTCAATAAGACAATAGGAGCGGTCCATCTTTATACCCTTTACACAATAGATGGACCAGACATCTAGTCATTATCACATCGTTGTAATCAAGTAGGTGATCGATCGTTAACACATCGTTGTCAACAAATACAGACAGATACAGACATAAGCATGTTAACATCGCATTGTTCTATGAATGGATACATTTCCTACGTCAGTGACTATCAATGGTTTTAGTTTCGGTCTATTCATATATTAATTTACAGTAATTGGTTTTCTTGCAGTTATGTATTCCCGATCCCACCTGTAGCTAATCTCTTTACCCAACCCTATTGTCCGTATCCTAAAGAGTGCCTCAAGCCCTGGCTGGCTTCCTGCAGGATTTGATTGCTGCATGTTTAACTTTGAATAACTGTCTGTCCTTTATGTTTTAATCTCAGGTGTCTGTCTGTACTAAAAGTGAGTGCCTGTTTAATGTCTCTTTCCCAGGTGACTGTTTATGTGCCAGGCAGTTATTATTTTTTAAGTGTACTCATCTGTATATTTTTTCCCACTTCACTGGCAATGCCCTGATTTTAATTTTTTCACCCATATTTTCAAACTCTTCCATGCTCATGTCCCTCTGTTGCTGTAACCACTTCCAACCTTACAACCCTCCAAGAACTCTGCAATCAGCATCTTGAAAATCCCTGATTTTAATAATTGCACCATTGTTGGCTATGCCTACAGCTACCTAAGCCCTGAGGTCTGGAATTCCCTGTATACCTCTCTGCTTCTCTACTTCTCAGTGCTCCTTTAAGTCACTCCTTAAACCTACCTCTTTGCCCCAATTTTTGATTAGTTGTTTTTATCTGTTGAGTTTTATCTGGCTCACAATGAAATTTTGTTTGACAAAAGCATAAGCAATAAGTGCAGGAGTAGGCCGTGTGGTCTCTTGTGCTTGCTCTGCCGGTCAATAAAATAATGGATGAACTTCTACATCAACTCCACTGTCCTGCCCTATGCTATATCTCTTGACTTCATCAATGTCCAAAAATCTACTGCTCTCAGTCTTGAATGTGTCAAACTCATCTACTCAGTATCTACTGCCCCCTGGGGTAAAGAATTTCAAAGATTCACAACACTGAGTGAATACTTTTTTTCTCATCTCTGTACTAAATAGCTGATTCATTATCCCAAGATGATGACTGCTAGTTTTAGACATCCCAACCAAGACGAACACTCCCCAAGCATCTAACCCGTCAAGGCCTCTCAGAATTGTACACATTTCAATGGGATCACCTCTCTTTCCATTGAATATGACAGAATACAGGCCCATTCTACTCAATCTGTCCTTATAAGAATACCCACGTTCCATGAATCAAACTAGTCACCTCCATCAAGGCAATTGTATCCTTCCTAAGGTAAGGAGAACAAACTGTACACACTACTGCGAATGTGGACACACCAAAATCCTCTATAATTGGAGCAAGTTTTCATTGCTCTTATACTCCAATCCCATTACAATAAAGGCTAGCATGCCATTTGCCACCCTAATTGTTTGCTATATCCGCATGTTTATTTTGATAATACTCCTGTGAAATTTCTTGGGAGACTTTACACAGAATCACATAATTGTTATTGCGCATTGTGTTGCTGTTTTTCTTGTTTTTTTATATTACATTGCTGTTGTACAATAGTCAAAGCACCTAAAATTCAGTATTGCATTGCTAGGACCATCGTTGCGACTAGTTGAATGCTATTCTATTTCTGAAGGAACGTGAAAATTGATATTATCCTGCATTACCAGATCGGGCTCTTCCATTGCTTTCCTTGTATTTATATCTTTGTTGCCCCTTCCATCTGTACATATAATATTTCCCAAATACTTGAATTCTTGCACATATTCTAGTTTTCTTCCATGAATTTAAATATTTCTTGGTGATTTTGAGATATGCATCGCTTTGGTTTTGTCGATGTTCGCTTTCATTCTAAAGTTCATGCGTGCTGTTACTAGTCTATCTATTAGTTCTTGTAATCCTTCTTCTGTGTTTGCTACAACAGTACTTTGTCATCAGCAAATCTAACTGGTGTTATTATTTGACCTCCGCACCCACCACCCCCCAAAATCTTAACCCCAGATTCTGTGTCTTCAAAAGCATCTTTGAACGTTGCATAGATATTGAAGAGAATTGATGATAAACTGCACCCTTTTTGGTGTTTTCTTCCATTTAACCCTGGTTCTGACTCTCCATTGCCTAGTTTTACTGTTACTGTTTGTCCCATAAATTTAACATCAGTACAAAAGCTTAACGTTTTACTGTGCGGTATTAATAGTTACATGATAATAATAATTACATCCTCAGTATAATGTAACAGAAAGTAAGCCCATTCACATCATTTCACATTTCAGTAATGGTAACAAACGTGAAGAAATGCAAAAATGTAAACGTGACTTTATATGTTTCCCACATAATTAAAATCTTTAAATGATAAACAAAGCGTAAATTAATTCTGAATAATTATTGAAGATAATAAAAAACAAAGTAAATGTGCTTGATTTTATTAGAATGAGTACTGTAAATATTGTAAGTAGTCTCACAGCACCAGGTTAAAGTCCAACAGGTTTATTTGGTAGCACGAGCTTTCGGAGCATTGCCCCTTCATCATCTGACTCACCTGATGAAGGGGCAATGCTCTGAAAGCTCGTGCTACCAAATAAACCTGTTGGACTCTAACCTGGTGTTGTGAGACTGCTTACTGTGCCTACCCCAGTCCAACGCTTGCAACTCCACATCGTAGAAATTGTAAGTTTTATGTTCCTGCATTCGATGGGATGATGTTCATTTTCATAGGTGGCGGAAAACTATTGGGTAGCAGACCGCTTTTGTCTTTTAAACACCTGTGCTGATATTTTACGACGTTGCTTGAGTGAGGCTCGTAACATCTCACCCGAGGCCAATGGAGAATTCCATTCTGCGAGCCTTGCCCGCCCTGATGCTGGGACGGGCGAGGCTGTAAAATTTCAGCCCTGGTCTGGTTTTCTTTTCCCATCATCAGTTTTCCATCATCAGTGAAAATGAACATTCGATCCAATATTTTGTGCTGTGATTAATATTAATATCTGTTCCAGGTACACAGTGAAGTACTCTGCAAAGACACTGGGGCTGACAATTAGTAGTGTCATTCTTTTAACAATTGGACGTAAACAAGCTGCTAAAATGGATGCTATAAATCATGTGACATTTGACACTTTGACTACAGACAGTATCAAGTCTCTGGTGAATACCTAATTAAATATAGGTTTAAGGTGATGATACCTCATAGCCACCTGTGGAACTCGCACCTCCCATTGTTTAAGGATGTGCCAAACACCTAAAACAACGGAGTGCCTGTCTCCATGTTTCATACCAGACTAAGGAGAAAAATTGAAACTCAATGGCTATTATCAACTTCTCATTGTGTTAAAATAGTCTCCCAATTCAAACTTGACTGACTGGGACCAGAAGTGTTAATCCAGCGGACATATGGGTGGCACGGTGGCACAGTGGTTAGCACTGCTGCCTCACAGAGCCAGGGACCCGGGTCCGATTCCCAGCTTGGGTCACTGTCTGTGCAGTCTGCATGTCTTCCCCGTGTCTGCGTGGTTTTATTCCGGGTGGTCCGGTTTCCTCCCATAGTCTGATAGATGTGCTGCTTAGGTGCACTGGCCATGGTAAATTCTCCCCCAGTGTACCCGAACAGGCACCGGAGTGTAGCGACTAGGGGATTTTTATAGTAACTTCATTGCAGTGTTAATGTAAGTCTACTTGTGACACTAATAAATAAACTTAACAAAAAATGATAGAACCTGGTATCAGGGATTGCACCCTGACGACTCAGTGACCCAAATGACACCACAATCATCAACTGTCAACCAGTCTGAAAACCAAATGTTGAAACTAGTTTAGATAAATGTTTGGCATGTAAAATCGCTGGCTCCAATGCACCCCTCCCTGAGGAGCTCAATGCATTATACGCCCATTTTGAGCAAGAGGTCAGAGGGAGCATATCCTCCACCCTGGAAGCCTTGAATGAATCTGTATCTGAGGTCACCATTGCAGATGTCAGAGCAGCTTGCTCGAAGGTCAACCCACGGAAAGTGACTGGCCCATATGGGATCCCCAGACGAGCCCTCAGATCCTGCGTGGATCAGCTAGGGGGGTATTCACAGACATCTTCAACCTCTCTTTACAACAACCTGAGGTCCCTATCTGCTTCAAGGAGACAACCATCATCCCAGGACCAAAAAAAAGTCAAGCAGTGTGCCTTAATGACTATCGTCCAGTGGATCTGACATTCATCATTATGTTAGTCATGGCACGAATCAATTCCAGCCTCGCACACTACCTGGATCCACTATAGTTTGCCTCCCACTGCAACAGGTCCACAGCAGGCGCCATCTCCCTGGCCCTGCACTCAACCCTGGAACATCTAGACAGCAAAGATACTTTGTCAGACTCCGATTTATTGACTACAGTTCAGCCTTCAATGCCATTATTCCTATGAAACTCATCTCCAAACTCCATGACCTGGGCCTCAGCTCCTCCCTCTGTGACTGGATTCTGAACTTCTAAACCCACAGACCACAATCAGCAAGGATAGGCAACAACACCTCCTCCACGATCATCCTCAACACCTCAACACAAGACTGTGTTCTCTGCCCCCACTGTACTCCTTATTCATCTGTGACAATGTTGCCAAATTCCCCTCCAACTCAAGTTTCAAGTTTGCTGACGACATCACCGCAGTAGGTCAGATCTCAAACAATGATGAGACAAAGTGCAGGAATGAGATAGGGAGTCTGGTGAAGTTGTGTGGCGACAATAATCTCTCCCTCAATGTCAACAACAAAAAGGAGATTTTCATCAACTTCAGGAAGCGTAGAGGAGAACATGCCCCTGTCTACATCAACAGTGACGAAGTAGGAAGGGTCGAGAACTTCAGTTTTTAGGTGTCCAGATCACCAACAACCTGTCCTGGTCGCCCCATGCCGACATTATAGTTAAGAAAGCCCACCAATGCCTCTACATTCTCAGAATACTAAGGAAATTTGGCATGTCAGCTATGACTGTCACCAACTTTTACAGATGCACCATAGAAAGCATTCTTTCTGGTTGTATCACAGCTTGGTCTGTCTCCTGCTCTGCCCAAGACTGCAAGAAACTACAAAAGTGAATGTAGCCCAATCCACCATGCAAACCAACCTCCCATCCATTTTGTTTGCCATTTGAACACACAATCCTGCTCCCATGCCACATATCTGTCCTTGGCTTGCTGCAATGTTCCAGTGAAGCTCAACGCAAACTGGAGAAACAGCATCTTATCTTTCGGCGAGGCACTTTATAGCCTTCCGGTCTCAACATCGAATTCAACAACTTCAGATGATTTGCTCTATCCCACCTCGACCCCTTTGTTTTCATTCTATTTTATTTAATTTTTTACTGTTCTCTGTCTTTTATTTCTTTATTGTCTTTCCTCATTTTTCTTCCCCCCCCTACTCTTTCCCCGACGGTATCCCCCTTCTCTTACCTTTTCTCCTCCTTTGCTTCTCCTTTTCTAAATCTTACCTCTGTCCCATCCATTTTCCTTCTCTCCCTTCATCTCCATTTTAGCTTCTCTGCTGTTTGGCCATTCACACCCTTTATTCTCTCTGTGGATAGCTATTAGCAGCCTTTTCCCCTGGTTTCTGTGGCTATGACTTTTCTTTCATTCCCTAACCCTGCAGTATAAATATCTCCCACTTTCTATGCCTTTTAGCTTTGACAAAGGGTCATCTGGACTCGAAACTTCAGCTTTTTTCTCTCCTTACAGATGTTGCCAGGCCTGCTGAGATTTTCCAACATTTTCTCTTTTGGTTTCAGATTCCAGCATCCGCAGTAATTTGTTTTTCTCCCATCCACTGACTCTGTTTACACTTCCCGCTGCCTCGGCAAAGCAGCCAGCATAATTAAGGACCCCACGCACCCCGGATATTCTCTCTTCCACCTTCTTCCATCGGGAAAAAGATACAAAAGTCTGAGGTCACATATGTTTCAGGCGGGATAGAGGCAGAGGGATAAAAGGTGGGGGGGGTGGCATTGTTGGTCAGGGAAAATGTTACAGCGGTACTCAGGCAGGATAGATTAGGGAGCTTGTCTACAGAGGCCTTTTGGGTGGAGCTGAGAAACAGGAAAGGTATGACCACATTAATGGGCTTGTATTATAGACCACCCAATAGTCAGCGAGAATTGGAGGAGCAAATCAGCGGAGAGATAGCTGACAACTGCAAGAAACACAAAGTTGTGATAGTAGGGGATTTTAATTTTCCACATATAGATTGGGACTCGCATACTGTTAAAGGTTTAGATGGGGTAGAGTTTGTAAAATGTGTTCAGGGGAATTTTCTACATCAGTATATAGAGGTGCCAACTAGAGAGGATGCAATATTGGATCTCCTATTGGGAAATGAGTTAGGGCAGGTGATGGATGTGAGTGTGAGGGAACACTTTGGATCCAGTGATCATAATGCCATTAGTTTCAACCTGATTGTGGATAAGGATAGATCTGGTCCTTGGGTTGGAGTTCTGAACTGGAAAAAGGCCAAATTTGATGAAATGAGAAGGGATCTGGGAAGTGTGGATTGGCACAGGCTGTTCTCTGGTAAGGATGTAAATAAAAAGTGGGAGGCCTTCAAAGGAGAAATTTTGAGAGTGCAGAGTTTGTATGTTCCTGTCAGGATTAAAGGCAAAGTAAATAGGAATAAGGAACCTTGGTTCTCGAGGGAGATTGTAACACTGATTAAGAGGAAGAGAGAGTTGTATGAAATGTACAGGCAGCAAGGAGCAGATCAGATGCTCGAGGAGTATAAAAAGTGCAAGAAGCTACTTAAGAGGGAAATCAGGAGGGCTAAAAGAAGACATGAGGTGGCTTTGGCAGACAGAGTGAAGGAAAATCCAAAGAGCTTCTATAGGTATGTTAGGAGCAAAAGGATAGTGAGGGATAAAATTGGTCCTCTTGAAGACCAGAGTGGTAGACTGTGTATGGAACCAAAAGAGATGGGGGAGATACTAAGTGGTTTTTTTGCATCCGTATTTACTGAGGAAATGGGCATGGAGTCTACGGAAATAGGGCAAACTGGTAGGGAGGCCATGAAAGCTTTACAGATTAAAGGGGAGGAGGTGCTCGCTGTCTTGAGGCAAATCAGAGTGGATAAATCCCCAGGACCGGACAGGGTATTCCCACGGACCTTGAGGGAAGCTAGTGTTGAACTTGCAGGGGCCCTGGCAGACATATTTAAAATGTCAGTATTCACGGGGGAGGTGCCGGATGATTGGAGGGTGGCTCATGTTGTTCCGTTGTTTAAAAAAGGTTCCAAAAGAAATCCGGGAAATTATCGGCCAGTAAGTTTGACATCGGTGGTGGGCAAGTTATTGGAAGGTGTGATAAGGGATAGGATCTACAAATATTTGGATAGACAGGGACTTATTAGGGAGAGTCAACATGGCTTTGTGCGTGGTAGGTCATGTTTGACCAATCTATTAGAGATTTTCGAGGAGGTTACCAGGAAAGTGGATGAAGGGAAGGCGGTGGATGTTGTCTACCTGGATTTCAGCAAGGCCTTTGACAAGGTCCCTCATGGGAGGTTAGTTAGGAAGGTTCAGTCGCTAGGTATACATGGGGAGGTAG
The DNA here is from genome assembly GCF_964213995.1 of Mustelus asterias. Taxonomy (NCBI): domain Eukaryota; kingdom Metazoa; phylum Chordata; class Chondrichthyes; order Carcharhiniformes; family Triakidae; genus Mustelus; species Mustelus asterias. The sequence goes on along the minus strand of NC_135804.1, from coordinate 117,240,681 downwards.
TAAATTGGATTAGACACTGGCTCAATGGAAGAACGTTAAAATATTTACATATTTACAGTCACGGGCATTCAGCCTTGGATCTTCAGGTAAGCGTTCTCCAAGGCGGCCTTCACGACACACGACAGCGCAGAGTCACTGAGCAGAAACTGATAGCCAAGTTCAGCACACATGAGGACGGTCTAAACCGGGATGTTGGATTTATTTCACATTATCAGTAACCCCCACAGCTTGACTCCTGGACTTGCACAATTTCACAAGCTGTACTGTCTGGAGACAATACACATCTCTTTAACCTGTGTTGAATGCTCCCTCCACCCACATTGTCTGTGCATTTAAGACCTGGCTGGCTGTAGAGATTTGCATTCTAATCAGTATTCTGTAATTTGATTTCTGTGTCTGTGCCCTGTTTGAGAACAGAGACCACTCCATCTGATGAAGGAGCATTGCTCCGAAAGCTTATGGTATTTGCTACCAAATAAACCTGTTGGACTTTAACCTGGTGTTGTGAGACTTCTCAATGGAAGAAGCCAGAGAGTGGTTGTGGAGGATTGCTTCTCTGAGTGGAGGCCTGTGACTAGTGGTGTGCCACAGGGATCGGTGTTGGGTCCATTGTTGTTTGTCATCTATATCAATGATCTGGATGATAATGTGGTAAATTGGATCAGCAAGTTTGCTGATGATACAAAGATTGGACGTGTAGTGGACAGTGAGGAAGGTTTTCAAAGCTTGCAGAGGGATTTGGACCAACTAGAAAAATGGGCTCAAAAATGGCAAATGGAATTTAACGCAGACAAGTGTGAGATATTGCACTTTGGAAGGACAAACCAAAGAAGAACGTACAGGGTAAATGGTAGGACTCTGAAGAGTGCAGTTGAACAGAGGGATCTGGGAATACAGGTACAGAGTTCCCTAAAAGTGACGTCACAGGTGGATAGGGTCGTAAAGAGTGCCTTTGGTACATTGGCCTTTATAAATCGGAGTATCGAGTATAAAAGTTGGAGTGTTATGGTAAGGTTATATAAGGCATTGGTGAGGCCGAATTTGGAGTATTGTGTACAGTTTTGGTCACCAGTTACAGGAAGGATGTAAATAAGATTGAAAGAGTGCAGAGAAGGTTCACAAGGATGTTGCCGGGACTTGAGAAGCTGAGTTACAGAGAGAGATTGAATAGGTTGGGACTTTATTCCCTGGAGCGTAGAAGATTGAGGGGAGATCTGATAGAGGTGTATAAGATTTTGATAGGTATAGATAGAGTGAATGCAAGCAGGCTTTTTTCGCTGAGGCTAGGGGAGAAAAAAACCAGAGGGCATGGGTTAAGGGTGAAAGGAGAAAAGTTTAAAGGGAATATTAGGGGGGGCTTCTTCACGCAGAGAGTGGTGGGAGTGTGGAATGAGCTGCCGGATAAAGTGGTAAATGCGGGGTCACTTTTAACATTTAAGAAAAACTTGGACGGGTTCATGGATGAGAGGGGTGTGGAGGGATATGGTCCAAGTGCAGGTCAGTGGGACTAGGCATAAAATGGTTCGGCACAGACAAGAAGGGCCAAAAGGCCTGTTTCTGAGCTGTAATTTTCTATGGTTCGATGGTTCGATATCAACCAACTCAAGAACAGCTTCTTCCCTGCTGCCATCAGACTTTTGAATGGACTTACCTTGCATTAGGTTGATTGTTCTCTCCAGCCTAGCTATAACTGTAACACTACATTCTGCACTCTCTCGTTTCTTTCTCTATGAACGATATGCTTTGTCTGTATAGCGTGCAAGAAGCAATACTTTTCACTGTATGCTAATATACGTGACAATAATAAATCAAAATCAAAATCAAAATTGGATATCAGAATCTAATAACGATTGTCTGTGCATCAGGGCTGGGTGTGAAGTCCAATTGCTTCAAGGCAGCACCAGTTGCAGGCTTTACACCATTTATTGCATTAGACCCTGTAATTGTCAGCTATATAAAGATGTAATCGGCAGTGCAGGTAAAAGAAAGTGAGCTGGCATGTGTTGTGCTGATTTTGAGCAAATGTTGCCTGTTCTGAGCAAATGCCTCCTTTTGATGACAAGACATCTTCATAAGATAGTTTGCCCTAGGATCTTTGAAGTGTTATGATCCACTCAAGAATTTGTGGTATGTATAATAACACATATTCATCCATGAAATGTAATCTTAATTGCTAGAATACTTTTGATCTTACATGAATCAATAACAGATCTTTTGTTCTTTATAAATTATAAGCTTGAGCTTTAAACAGTGCCTAGGGAATCTTGACAGAAATGATTTAGCTGGCCAATGAATTGCAACTAAGCCACATTTTTCATGGTAAAAGTGCCTTCAAGTGTATAAAATGGAGTGCTGTTCAGTCTGATTCAGATTTAATGAAAACTGTACAAGATATTTATGATAATAAAACAAAAACTTTGCCAGCACTTTTACTGCATGTTCAACGTTGTTGAAAATTAGTTTTGGCTTTGCACAATCACTGAATTTGCATGCTGTAAATCATATATTAATCCCTGAACTGAATCAAAAATAAAGCAGTGTGACATTGCCTCCTCTCGGGACTCCTCCTCTTCTCTCCATTATCAGGAGGGATGTTAATTCTGGATTCAGGCAGCTTTTATGCTCTGGAGCATTCGTGTGAAGCTAACACTTTCACACTGACTTGCAGTCATACTGCAAATGCACCCCATATAGCTCAGTTATTAACATATGGAATTTTATGTTGACTGAGATTTGCAGCAAGAATATAGATAGTCCAACTCTAAGTCAAAGATTTAAAAATACACTGTGGACACTGGAAATTGGAAATAAAACAGAAATTGTCAGAAAAACTCAGTAGATCTGGCAGCATTTGTGAAGAGAGAAACATAGTTAATGTTTTATTTGTCAGACTTCTTCAGAGATCTGGAGAACAATCATACAGATTCGAAACATTAGCTCTGTTTCTCTCTTCACAGGTGCTGCCAGATCTGCTGAGTTTTTCCAGCATTCTCTGTTTTTATCTGAGCCAAAGATAACTGAATTAAAATTTTTGGACAGTAATCCAAAGATCTTGGCCCATTGATGAGTAGAAATTGGACTGGAACTTGTGTGTGGACATAAAGGCTTTCTTTTGGCAGCAACTGTGCAAACCATTAGCAGAGCAGTCTCTGCCTTCAGACATAATGATTTATTGCTGATGCTAAGTTAAGACATCCAATAAAATAAAATGTAATAATGCAAATTAAATAGTTTAATAACCAGAAATGATCCACTTGACCTTAGCTAATGAGTGTGAACATGGTGTGCAGGACCAAGCTAAATGTAAGCTGCGTTTTAGGGAGCAGGAGCCTCAGATCAGGTTAAGCAATTCATTAACACACAAAAAGACATTAAAAGCTTGATGAATTATGTAGAACTGATGAGCAGCAACATTCCTTTGCCAAAAAGTGTTTCTTTTACACGTTAACTGATACCACATGGATGGAATGAAAGTTATATTGAATATACATTTTCTCTGCTTTTAGCTGCATTTCAGAAAGTTGTGGAAAACTGAAGTAGCTCAATACTTGATGCAGTAGCAGGAAAATTGATCTTGTATTCAAGCTGAAATGCAATCATGGCACTTGGTAAAATAAATGCTTATATTATGTAATAGTCCTAGGAGAAAATATTCAAAGATGTATGTTCATTGATTACACATTTAACTCCAAATAACATATTTTCTTGGCCATTGTACCTCCCAGTCAGATTTGACACCAAAAACATCTGAGACTAGACAATGCCAAGAAAGGTATAGATTATTTTTAGTTTCCTGTGGACCAGTATGAGATTCACAGCCCCATAGTGAAATCTTGAAACTCCTCTATCCTGGACTTCCTTCCTATTGCACCCATCCTGACAGCAAGGCTCATCAGATCCACCCCCCCCACCACCCCCCCCCCCCCCCCCCCCGGCCCCACCAACACCTTTTTCCTTCCACCCTGTCCCAGCCAGGCATTTTTCCTTTTGATCTTGGCAGTTAACTGTTCCCTGGTGCATTCTCACTGGGCACGCCCCTACGAATCAGAGTCCAGTTGCTAACCAGTATAAATTGTTCCTCCCTTTGAGGTTTGGTATTCTTGTGAATTTGTCTTGATGAGTGCAAGATGAAAAGCTCCAACAACACAGCAGAATTTTCCAACCATTCACGCCAGTGGGATTTTCCCATCCCACTGCAATTAATGGAAATTTGGCTTGTCGCCAAATTCTCTGTCTTCGCATGCAGTGGGAGTGTGGCATGAATGGGCAGTTAGATCACACCCCACATCTCCTTCCTTAGCAATTCACAATTTCTGTCCTACCGAGTGACTGTTTAATTTAATTCCAGTACATATAATGCAAATCTATTGGTGGGCACATCACAATATCCATTATTTATCAAAATATTCTTTGCATCTTTGTGAATAACTAGCTTACCAATACAGGCGACATTAAACTCTGTTGTAAATTTGAATTCTATTGCTTCTATTTTATACAAGTAAATGGAATTAACAGAAAATGGTTGCTTGGGTTATATTAATCTGCTCCACCCCTCATTTATATGTTTGATTGGTGTTTTCATCATTCCACAAATGAATTACAGAGAGGTTTATTTTAATACAAGTAAGTGAACTTTTGAGGCTAAGATTCATGCCAAAACAACTCATAGTATGAAATATATAACAAAGAAGTAGCTACATTGAGATATTGCCATAAATAGTTCTATTCTGTCATGATGGTGGCATTAAGACCTGTTTGTGTAGCACTGGGTCCAAAATGCATAGACATTATTTCTTCGTTTGAAGATTTCAGTTTGTTTTGGAGACTTTAGCCACTTTTGGCTTGGACTGTACGGATTTGATATACGAGTTAAGATTTTGCTTTAAGATGTATCCATCAGCGCCACCTGTTCCCTCCTGAATGTTCTTTGAATGATATCTAGCTTAAAAGACACACAGATCATTTTAAGCACAAGCACATTGGAAAGAGCCAGATTTGTGAATGCATAATTTACACATACTGGAGTCCAATATCACTCATCAACCACTTCCTAATGTGCACACATTACACTCCTACTGAGCAAGATTACTACAGCAACAACAGATCATTAAGTGCAACACATAATAACTATTTTCTGGAAAGGATTGCAGCCCTAGCACTAATTTGGAGAAATGTCAAAGACTATACTATGCAGTGACAACAATTATTGACTGTATTTGGTTGTTAAATATTGAAACATTCTCCTCCACTATCTAACATTGTTATGGTCTCTCTTGCATATCACTATGCCTTCCCTTGCCACTGTTCCATGCAGACTCTGGTTTGAGGGTTGAAGAACTTCAGATTTTCAGGGCTGTGTGACTTTGGTAACGGAGGGCATTCTAGCAGATGTTTCATCCCTTGGGGTGCCTCTCCACAGTCACAGCTGCCAGAATTAATTTGGCTGTATTCCAACTTCCACATAAGGGCTGTGCAGTGGCTGACACCAATTTTGAATTGCTTGAGAAAGCCAAGTAGTTACGTTTTGCTGTTTCCTGATAGGAAGAATTCCTCAGGTCATTAGGCAACTTGTGTGTCTTTGTCTGTAGCTGTATTAACCAATCAGTAATGAAGCAGCTGTGGAGGTTATAGCTAGGGGTTGGGCAGTATGTATAAGAAGCTTCCCCTTGACTTGAATGTCTTTGTTGCTGGTGGAAGAGAGGATAACGAGGATAACAAGGGCCTCTGCCTATGTGACTCGATGCAGCTAGGCTCCTTATGACAACTGGAGGAATACCAGCAAGCAGTTCCAGATTGTCCTCTTCAGTCAGATTGAGGCAGCTAATAATCACTCTCCAGGCTGCATTGAGAATGGGATCCAATTTCTTGGCAAGGAGCATTCCCAGACTGGGCAAACCTATTCAGCTGCTGAATAACACAGGCCAGGGCAGTTGTCCAGAATGTTGCCCATTCCACAGGCCAACCTCTTTAAAACGCTGTTTCCTACTGCCACCTTCACCTTCACTTTGATGTCATTTTCTTTGAAACTTAAGCTTCAATCTAACATTACTCCAAGTTATATTAGTCTAAAGTTCTGTACCAACGTTCTTCCATACCAATATTGATGTGGCAATATGGAATCCTAAAATGACCACATTTTACCTATGTACGTACATTAATGATGGAAGAAATATGATTTGATTTCCACCCGTTCATCTTTCACTTTCTCGGCACTTGAAGTTCCTTTCCCTGACCCAAACAGTGAACATGTCAGCAACCTCATTTGAGGGTTCTAATATTAGTACAATTTTGCCTACTAGGGTAGAATACCTTTATCACTCTCTTTGGCAAAACATTTCATATTCTAGCAAACTTCTACAAGTTCTTTTTTAATTTATCTGAACTAAGATTTATGGGGTTCACTTGTTTGCAATAACCTCCAAATCATAAATCACACCAGGTCCCAGAGACTTAACCCAGATGAGCACACACATTCTGCACAGACCAGCTGGCAAGGGTAACATGGAATCTTTATCCTCTCCTTATTCTGATATGAAGTCCCTACCTGCTTCAAGAAGACAACCATCATCCCTGTACCAAAAAAAAGCCAGGCAGCATGCCTTAATGATTACTGCACAATGGCTCTGACATCCATTATTATGAAATGCTTTGAAAGGTTAGTCGTGGCATGTATCAACTCCAGTCTCCCAGATTGCCTGGATCCACTACAGTTCGCCTATCCCTGCAATAGGTCCACAGCAGACACCATCTCCCCAGCCCTATACGCAACCCTGGAACACCTGGAAAACAAGGACACTAACGCCAGACTCCTATTTATTGATTACAACTCAGCCTTCAACACCATTATCCCAACAAAACTCATCTCCAAACTCTGTGGCCTAGGGCATGGTTCGTCCCTCTGCAATTGAATCCTAGACTTCCTAACCCACAGACTTCAATCAGTAAGGACAGGCAACGACACTTCCTCCATGATTATTCTCAACACCATTGACCTGCAAGACTGTGTCCTCAGCCCCTTACCATACTCCTTTTACACTTTTGACTGTGTGGCCAAATTCAGTTCCAAATCAATTTTCAGGCTTGCTGAAGACATCACTGTGGTGGGTTGGATCTCAAACAATCACGAGACAGAGTACAGGAAAGTGTTAGAGAATTTGGCAAAATGGTGTGACAACAATAATCTCTCCCTCAATGTCAGTGAAATGAAGGAGATAGCCATTGACTTCAGGAAAAGTAATGGAGGACATGCCCCTACCTATATCAACGGTGATGAATTGGAAATGGTCAAGAGCTTCATGTTTTTAGGTGTCCAGATCACCAACCACCTGGTCCCACTGCGCTGAGGCTATAGTTAAGAAAGCCTATCAATGCATTTATGTTCTGAGGAGGCTAAGGAAATTTGGCATGTCCGCTACAACTCTCACCAATTTTTGCAGATGCAACATAGAAAACATCCTATCTGGATTTATCACAGCTTGGTATGGCTCCTGCTGTGACCAAGACTGCAAGAAACTATAAAGGACTATGGATGGTGCCCAGTCCAGCATGCAAACCAGCATCCCATCCATTGACTCCATCTACACTTCCCGCTGCCTCAGAAAAGCAGCCAACATAATCAAGGACTCCACCTACCCCGGACTATCTTCTGCCTTCTTCCTTCGGGAAAAAGATACAGAAGTCTGAGAACAGGTACCAACCAAAGGGATCTGGGTGTCCTTGTGCAAGAATCACAAGGAATTGGTTTGCAGGTGCAGCAGGTAATTAAGAAGGCAAATGGAATTTTGTCCTTCATTGCTAGAGGGATAGAGTTTAAAAACAGCGTGGTTATGTTGTTGCAGCTGTACAAAGTGCTGGTGAGGCCACTCCTGGAGTACTGTGTACAATTTTGGTCTCCTTACTTGAGAAAGGATATACTGACACTGGAGGGGGTGCAGAGGAGATTCACTAAGTTGATTCCGGAGTTGAGAGGGTTGGCTTATGAGGAGAGACTGAGTAGACTGGGGCTATACTCACTGGAATTCAGAAGAATGAGGGGAGATCTTATAGAAACATATAAGATTATGAAGGGAATAGATAAGATAGAAGCAGGGAAGTTGTTTCTACTGGTGGGTGAAATTAGAACGAGGGGGCATGACCTCAAAATAAGGGGGAGCAGATTTTGGACTGATTTGAGTAGGAACTTCTTCACACAAAGGGTTGTGAATCTGTGGAATTCCCTGCCCAGTGAAGTAGTTGAGGCTGCCTCATTGAATGTCTTTAAGGCAAGGATGGATACATTTTTGAACAGCAAAGGAATTAAGGGTTATGGTGGGCTGGCAGGTAAGTGGAGCTGAGTCCACGAAAAGATCAGCCATGATCTTATTGAATGGCGGAGCAGGCTCGAGGGACCAGATGGCCTACTCCTGCTCCTAGTTCTTATGTCCTTATGTTCTTATTAACCACCTCAAGAACAGCTTCTTCCCTGCTGCAGTCAGACTTTTGAATAGACCTACCATATATTAAGCTGATCTTTCTCTACACTTATCTGTAACTGCAGCACTGTATTCTGCACCCTCTCTTTTCCTTTTCCCCTATGTATTCTGTGAATAGTATATTGTGTCTATATAGTGCACATGAAACAATATCTCTTACCGTATCCCAATACATGCAACAGTAATAAATCAAATCAAATCATGTGCCAAGGAAAAACACTTTAAATGGTGAATTCAGAAAGTTTATTAATCATTAAAGAAGTAACAAGTCAGAAAGATAAAAAGCAAAGTTTCAATTAACAGCAATTAGCAGTAATTAACAGTAAGAGGAGAAAGCTTAACTTTAATAATTGAACATACTTCTCACCAACCTTCTCAGACCAAATCGTGAAGTGACAACTCCAAAAAACATTGAAAACAGCTCTCAACACTTCTCTATAAACATTGCTCTTCCCTTTCTCTCTTCCTCTCTGCCTCTGCCCAAAATGTATTTCTTATTATACCTTAACAGATTGAAAACCCACCTTAGCCAATTTCTGGAAAAATAACCAATTGGTAAAACCTATCAATAATGAAACAAGAATTACCCCATTGTTTTTTTAGCCTATCATGCATGTTGTTTCAGCTTTAAGACAATGTTTTTCTCATCTCTTATCTTGAGGTAGGCTGAGTCTTGACCAATAACTGGTTAACGTAACTCTCTGTCATTTAGGGTCTATTCAGTCAAGGTTAACAAATCATGTTTTAAGGCAAGGATAGATAAATGTTTGAATTTTAAGGCAAGATAGATAAATTTTTGAACAGTAAAGGAATTAAGGGTTATGGTGAGTGGGCAGGTAAATGGAGCTGAGTCCACAAAAAGATCAGCCATGATCTTATTGAATGGCGGAGCAGGCTCAAGGGGCCATATGGCCTACTCCTAGTTCTTATGTTCTTACGTTTCCTCTTTATTCTTGGCCTGAGAAGTACACAAAACTCTTATTCCCACAGCAATTTAAGAGTCTGTATTAATAATCAAGTGTTAATAATATGTTTATAATTATAAAAGTTATAAACGTTTGTGTTCCAAATTACTTTTCTGACCAAACATATCTACTAATGAATTACTTATTATTTAATTGTCCCATGCTGTCTACTTAACTGATCTGGCTAGTTTCTCATAATACTGGTTTAATTTTTAAAACATGGTTTCCATCAATTTTAGCAGAAAATGCTGAAGAACATATTAATTCAAACTACAAAATGATTGTTACATAAAAACAAGTGATTTTGAAACTACTAACACTTCTGCGTAAAGGAATTAAACTTACATCACCATAGGAGTGAAAAGAGAAGGTAATTATAATGTACAATTAAAACTGTAATCAAGAATGGAGGAACATACACTCTATGGGTGACAGAGCAGTGAGTGCATAGTTCACTATGCAAATTGTAGACAATATACCTGACTTCTAAGACAATGGAGCTTGTGTTTCTCAGTTCATCATGGGAAGGGGCAAGGCACATCTGACTGCTGTCATTTCTTTATATTGGCATGATGGCACAGTGATTAGCACTGCTGCCGCACAGTGCCAGGGTTCGATTCCTAGCTTGGGTCATTGTATGTGTGGAGTCTGCATGTTCTCCCTGTGTCTGCATGGATTTGCTCTGGCTTCCTCTCAGAAGAGGTGCTGGTTAGGTGCATTGGCCATGCTAAATTCTCCCTTAGTATACCCGAACAGGCGACTGTGGTGACTAGGGGGGTTTTACAGTAACTTTATTGCAGTGTTAATGTAAGCCTACTTGTGACAGTAATAATAAATGAACTTTAATAATCAACCTTGGGTAAAGCTGATGCTAACTTTTCTCCTTAACAGAAAGACTTCTTGTCCCCACAATTGTGCAATTTATCCTTAATACTAGTTTGAAGACTTGCATTTAAATGTAGACTTGAGGACGGGTGAATAATTTTGACTCATCTGCCCCTATTTAGGTATGCACGCAGGAATCAATCCTGAACTATCAAGTGACAATAAGAAAACCAAGTAAAATGATAAGTCTTCATCAAAAAGTATTCAGCTTTTTTTTTAATGATTTACATGGAAGATAAGAAAATTTCATCAAAAATAACAGTTTGCTCCAATTAATGTGATTCTTCGCATTTGAAAACATTGGACAGTTATTTTCTTTTCAATACAGTGCTCCTTCAGCAGTTTAAATTGGATTCTGAAAATAGACCCTCATTAAGTAGCATTCCTTTTGGCCGTTGCTCGTGTTCAACACAACCTCAAGAGCAGATTCTCCACTTTAGTATACCCTAATAATTCTGTGTCTGCTCAGAAACACACAGCATCATCAATTCATTGTCAAGTGGCTATTGAAGGAATTAATCATGGCTTCCTCATGATACATTCTGATTGATGGTGGGGATGCATTCTTGCATGAGTTGCATTGTACATAACCAGGGGTAGATTAACACTCTGTTATGATGCGGTGAGGGATCAGTAACTTCTTGTTTAAAGCAGACAAAGTTTGAAAGCCCAGTTACCCACGAGGAGGATAAAGCCATAAGATTCCACGAGTTTAAACAACTAATTAAACATTGCCATACAAAGTAAAAATAATTCTGCGCTATCTATCTTATGCTCTAGCATTCAGAACTAACATGAGGTAAATATGAATTAATCAGCAAACTGTGGTCAAGCACACAATGCATCACATTAAATGGCAGATGTGACCAAGGTGGATCCCACGGATTTGTCAGCAATCCACCCAGATGTCAGAGACCACTATAAACAATACTGTGAAAATGGTGAACTACTTGAAGCAAAATCTCAGTAAAATTTTGTATCCCTCATGAGGGATTTTAACTTCCTTTAATTTCTTAGATCTAGCCTCTCAATTCCCTCAAAAGCTGTTCTGACCTGGACTGCTCACCTCTCAATGGTTCAATTTCTCCTACTGAATTTGCATTCTATAAGATTCACAAAGCTGTGATCCCATCTCAAAGTACTGGCTCAATTCATGTTCTTTTGCAGACCATTAGTTTCACAAAGCTGGCACTACCCTAGGTTTCTCCAAATTCCAGTCTCCTGGTTACATCAAGCAATAGATGGTTCCCAAGGCTTCTTCTGAGCCCTAACACTCTCCAGCATGAACCTGCACCTTCTGCCACCTTCACAGCACCCCTGGACTTGTTTCATCCCTATTGCCTAGAGCCTGCCAACAGTTGCCTGGTCTTCCCTGTGACTGCAAACTGCATCAAGTCCAAATTGCAACCTTCAGATACACCAAACAGCTTCCCAGGGATTTTCAGAGTCCTAACTGCAGAGAGCCTGCTAACAGCAGCACCTTTTCAGTATAGTCTCTCTTTCTGCTCCAGAATACAGGCAGCATGGTGGCACAGTGGTTAGCACTGATGCCTCACAGCACCAGGGACCCGGGTTCAATTCCGGCCTTGGGTCACTGTCTGTGCGGAGTTTGCACATTTTCCCTGTGTCTGCGTGGGTTTCCACCAGGTGCTCCGGTTTCCTCCCACAGTCCAAAGATGTATGGGTTAAATGGATTGGCCATGCTAAATTCTTCCCTTAGTGTTCAGGATGTTTAAGTTAGGGGAATTAGTGGGGTAAATATGTGGACTTACAGGGATAGGGCTGGACCTGGCTAACTTGCTCTGTCAGAGATACGGTGCACACTCAATGGGCCAAAAGACCTCCTTCTGCATTGTAGCGATTGTATGATCAACACTCCCTCTCCCAAAAATCACACAGATAAATTGAAAACCAGAAAATCTTCTTAAACTCCACCCATTTCCTTGACCTAGCCATCCCAGGTTTGCTGAATGTTTCTAAATTAAATTAACTTCAAATCCCAACACAAAATATCTCTCTGGACCGCATTTCTTTGCAAGCAAGTCTCCAGTTCTCCAGTTAAGCAAGACCACCTGCTGTTTTATAACTGTTAAGTTTCAGGTTATTAACTCCTTAAGTCAAAATGGCCTCAACCTTTTAAGTGTAGTGGACTCCAAGCTGCCTTAGTTGCATTCATCCCATTTTCTACAGTTAAATTTAATCTTCCCTGAACTAAAAATTATTCTAAAATATTAACAAGAAATGTGAACTATATATCACAACTTCATGAGATGTATTTCTGCCACTGCACTAGAACCAATAATGTATGGTTCCAGCCAGGTGCTGCCAAAGACATGAGGCAGAATTTTCCCTGATTTGCATTGTGTGGCAGACGGTGTAAAAAACAATGTTATTCCTGGTGGATTTTTATGCCATATTGCCCTCTTTCTGGTGCATCCTTCCTTATTAATAATGCATTCACGGGAAACACACAAGCCAGATTGCTGGTGGGTGGACTCACATTTACCCACAGTGCCATGACGTCAATACTTCCTCAATCCAGGTCCGGAATTTTCCCACCGTTCACGCTGGCAGGATTTTCCCATCCCGCTACAGTGAACAGAGATTTGGCTTGTCGCCAAATTCTCCATCTTCACTGCAGCAAGATCGTGGCATGGACAGGTGGTAAGATCATGGCCCAGGTATCATATTTGAAGTGCATCAGGACGCAATATGCCTTATATCTACTGATCAGGCCTGTTCCAGTTAACAGATAGCATTGAAAGCCAGGAAGATGGCACACCCAAAATGTAGTGACGCCTCACTGGAGCACCCTTTAGATACTGTTGCAACCTGTAGTGATGTCCTCTACCAAGGCTCTGGCCAGAACAAGTCCACCAGAGTCATTAATCCAGCTTAGGAGCTGGTGAAAGTGGTTGTCAGCACCGATGGAGCACACAGGAGATCAACCATCCAGTGCAGGAACAGGGTGAATGATCTGATCTGTTTTGCCAGGGTAAGTCAACCACCACATCACTTTCAATACACACTCTCAAACCCACCACACACCAACAGGGATCCCACATTTCAAGAGACAATATTATTAACTCACAAACCCATCACATATCCAGAGGGATCTCACACCCCAAGGGGCAACACCACTAACTCTCACACATACCCTCACATCTCCATCAGACACATATCCTCTGGAGTTCGGGTCCTCATCCTGACCATGGCTCCCCTCACCACAGAAACATTCTATGCATCCTTATCATCTGCTGTGCGCTGTGATAGGTGTCCTGCTCACACTCTCTCCATCTGTTTTCACATTGAGAGGACATGGACCATTTCTGTGGTGATGGTAATATCAGTGGTAAATACCCATGTGAGGACCCATAAATCATCTCTCTCTCAATATAAGTGTGAGTGCTCTCTTTCTCTCTCTCTCTGTTTTAACTCTGCTGCCATGCACTAATTATCTCTACTTCTGCCAAGTGTCTGGCACCCTCAGCCAGCCAAGACCTCAGCTCCATCCAAGTCCTCACCTCCAGCCAAGAGGACATCTCTTTCATTGAGAAGCTGGGAATAAACACACAAAAGACCTGTCACAGCACTTAACCTGACTCTCCACCAGCGCAGAGACACTGACGTCAGCGAGACCTAGGGTTTAGAGTGGGCTTGGGTTCACAGACTGGTGGTCACTGTACAGACACCTGTCCGTGGCAGGAGGAGACTGGTTCAGCTCCGCTCCCCAGCACTAGGAGGGCTGCTGGTGAAGTGGCATCTGTTAGGACTGAGTCAGGGGATGAATCGATGGATTCAGCCTTCCAACTCAACATAGAGAGTTCTCCTCAAGGAGTCAGACCTGGGCACTCGAGCACCTGAAGGGAGGAGAGCAACATCTGGACAACCCTGGATCATCCAATCAGAAATCTCAGAGGCTATCCACTTCTCCCAGGCCCTATTTGCCTGTGAACCCATCAACCCATCTGTCACTGAAGAGGGAGTCACTGGCCCTATGGAGGACAGCCAAAGCAACTGAGGACCCACAATGCCTCTGCTCTCCAGAGACCACACGCCAAAGTCAACAGGAGCAATAGGGCTGACCACTGCCCAGACTATCTCAACCACTGCTGTGGATGTCAGAGCAGCATCTTGAAGAAATGGTAGGTCTAGAAAAGCTAAGAAATTTTGATCACTAGTTGTACCGCAGGTGATCATATTTTTGTCAATTTATAATCTGAAATCGGGTGGCACAGTGATTAGCACTGCTTCATCACAGTGCCAGGGACTCGGGTTCAGTTCTGGCTTTGAGTGACTGTGGGGAGTTTGCACTTTCTCCCTGTGTCTGCATGGGTTTCCTCCAGGTGCTCCAGTTTCCTCTGATAGTCCTAAAATGTGCAGGTTATGTGTATTGGCCATGTTAAATTGTCTCTTGTTGTCAGGAGGATTAGCAAGGTAAATACATGGGGTTACAGGGATAAGGGGCCTGGATGAGATTGTTGTCAGTGGGAGCTTGATGGGCCAACTGGCCTCCTTCTGCACTGTAGTGATTGCATGAAAATATATTCACTTTCACTGAATAATATGTAATGGTATATTTCAGCTTCATATACAGGCTTTGTGAATTCTCCCCACATGCTGCGCCTCCAGTGGAATTCGTGATCCACAATGGCGGACATCATCAAGTGAATGCGTTGTGACTTGAGGCCAGCATAAAACTGAATTCTCCCCGCTGCCCACCATGACATCTGCTGTAAACAGGAGCAGAAAATTCCAGCTATAATAGAAAGGGAGTGCAGTATTTCTTGACATAACCCATGAATTAGACTTGCAACTGTATGTTTAGATTTTAAAATGTTTTTAAACATTATAAGATGCTAGAGTGGGAGCACAATAGTGCAGTGAGAATCTTGGTGCATAATGAGTCATATCGTGCATGTCCTTAACCGAGGAGAATTAAAGATTGAGACAGGGAGGCTGGACTGTGTGTGAATTTGTGGCATAGGAAGAGACATAAAGAAAAGGAATGAAATATTGGATTAAGAGAAAGGGAGAAAGTAAAGTCAGAAAAGAAAGGTAAGAAAAATATTTTCCCTTGAAACAATTCACATAAGTCCTGAAGGAATGAGATCCCATTCTTATTATTGTTTATTTTCCAGGCAAGGGAGGCTGACTGGAAGTCATTAATAATTATTACGTCATTAGAATTACAGGACTTAAATTTTTATGATGTGTTCCATAATCAATTAATGTGTACCTGCAACAACCTCATGAAATTCTCAGAGTGAAGTTAAGGATAAAATGCCATTTTTAGGGAGTTAACAGCAGGTTGGCATACATCCACCATCAGTTTTTGGTGATTGGCAATTCACAGAAGATCTCTTCCTTGCCACATATTGCTAGCCAATTTGGACATTTGTTATACTCTCTGCTAGCTGCTACTTTTCAACAAAATCTTTCCAAGTTTCACATCAAGGATGAAGAGGAGACTGGCAAGTGGGAAAAGAATATGTTCTCACGACAAGTTTTGAATATATTTTACATTTAAAGATGTTGACTTTAACCAGAAGAGTTAAGCTCAGTCACCCAGCTCCATTCCAGTTTTGATTCCTGCCAATGCCATGGCTTGAAAAATACATTCCCCCCACCAGCAGATTTTTAGTTGGAGGTGGGGAAGGGAGCATGAAATTGAAGGAATGGGATTTCCTCTGGGTTCCTGCCTGCCCTGATCACACAGCAATTTTACTCCGGGGAGGGTCAGAATTTGGATGGTAAATTCATCCTTGCCCCAATTGAGGACTTTAAGTGGTCAATTCAAAGCCACTTAAAGGCCATTTTCCACACAACCTCAACCCTACCCTCTCCATACTAGGCCCCTTTGAATTTACCTTGGTCTCTGGTATCTGGACTCAGGTATCAGATGTCCTTTTGAATTCCTCTTCAGTCACTGCAGCACTTGAAGTTGCAGGGTCTGGAGAGCTGCCGGCCAATCAGATTGGTCAGCAGCTCTCTAAGGTGGCACTTCGGTCCAAATGATGTTCAGAAGTCCTGAGAGCAGCCACTTAACACTCATTCTAGGTGTAAAGGCTACGGGGCACTTTGAGTCAGCTATGATGTGTTCCCGAACAATGAGAAGCAAGACCCTGCCATCTGATAAATTCAGGCCCATATTTCCTGGGGTATTCTATTATCCCAGATGCCTGTCTGAATGAAAAGTAAACCCAAATACCACAAGCAAAGTTGGGGTCCTCTGGTATACATAATACCATGTTGAAATGGGTGTAGTGGGACTTGAACCTACAACATTATGACCCAAAGGCTGAAGTGCTATCACTCCAAAGCCAACACTCCATAAGGTTACGCATAGACACAGTGAGGACCATAAGACCACAAGATGTAGGTTCAGAAGGAGGCCATTT
This sequence comes from Mustelus asterias, assembly GCF_964213995.1. NCBI lineage: Eukaryota > Metazoa > Chordata > Chondrichthyes > Carcharhiniformes > Triakidae > Mustelus > Mustelus asterias. Next base: position 117,223,959 of record NC_135804.1, on the reverse strand, counting down.
GTCCCATCGGGTCTGCTCCGCCATTCGGTGAGATTATGGCAAATCTGATATAATCCTCAAGTCCTCTTTCCTACCTTATTCCCATAACCCTTGGCTCCCTTACTTATTAAAAATCTGTCTATCTCAGCCTTGAGCATACTTAACCACCAAGCCTCCACAGCTCTCTTCAGTAAAGAATTCCACAGACTCACCACCCTCTGAGAGAAGAAATTCTTCATCATCTCTGTTTTAAATGAGCAACCCCTTATTCTGAGATTACACCCTCTGGTCCTCTCAGCATCTACCCTGTCAAGGTGCTGAGAGCACCTATCCTTGAGAATCCTATGTCTCAATAAAGTTGCCTCTCATTCTTCTAAACCCCCATGAGTACAGGCCCAACCTAGCGAATCTCTCCTCAGAAAATCCCTCCATATCCAGGACCACTGCTTGACAAAAAAATTGAAGAATACCAAAGATGTGCGGGTTATGTTGATTGGTCATGTTAAATTGCCGCTTCGTGTCAGGGGAATTAGCTGGGTAAATAGTTGGGGATAGGGCCTGAGTCGGATTGTTGTCGGTGCAGACACGATGGGCTGAATGGCCTCCTTCTGCACTGTAGGGATTCTATGAACATATAATTTTGTCACATTATCCGCCTGTTAAATCTCTGACCAGCCCTTTACCAGTTATCTTGTTTAGCATACTATAGCAGGAAATTGATCTCAGATATCAATCAAGTGTTCATGGCAGGACTGATAGAACATTGAGAGAATTTTGACATCCATTACAGAAAATTACAATAGATTTGAACTTGGCATGCTAAGATAGCGGCAATTTATTAACATTAAAAAGTTGTGAGTGATCAGTGTTTAACTTCCATTGCACTGCCTATGAAGGTTGTGCATAAACTGAGATATATCTAATCAGGGCAGAGACAAATCAGTAATCTATTTGCTTTGTTGCTTACTATGACAACATGCACATCAAAAGCCTCACATTGTGCATGTATTGCAACTTGTCTCTGAAGGTTTTCCAACTGGTAGCAACAAGAGGAGAATACAAAATGCATGGAGAGATATTAAAATGTTTTTTTATATTTAGCATGACTGCACTCAACCAGCCATGATGCAAATTTAGGAACAATTTCTCACATCAGCATCGTGAATCTAACACCAGGTAAACTCAGCAGGCCCTTCACAGTCTGCCCCATGCTGCCTGATTTATATTACATCAATAACTTATTATCAAACCATTTGTTTTTTTCTCAACGGTCTGTGAGGATTTTTAATGAGAAAATGTTCATTCATGACTTTGAGATTCACAAAGACCAGCAAACAGAATACTCATTCACTACTTGCTGACAGATACCAGAAGGACTTACAGAATGCATTACGATCTCAAGAGACTGCAACTTTTAGATCCAAAATATTTATTCAGGTTTGTTCCATGAGATACTTGAGGCCCATATGTAAATTCAAAATGAACATTGTTTAGCAGTATTTTAAGTTTTGAAGTTTATTTATGAGTCACAAGTTGGCTTACGTTAACACTGCAATGAAGTTATTGTGAAAATCCCCTAGTCGCCACACCCAGTACCTGTTCAGGTACACTGAGGGAGAATTTAGCATGACCAATACACCTAGCCAGCACATCTTTCGGAACTGTGAGAGGAAACCCACACAGACATAGGGAGAACATGCAGACACCGCACAGAGAGTGACCCAAGCTGGAAATTGAACCCAGATCCCTGGTGCTGTGAGGCAGCAGTTCTTCTGCCACCCGTGCATGATGAATACTGAAATTCATCGGTATTATCTTAAATTCAGCATGCTTAAACTTCAGCGTATTCACAATGGCATTAGAAATAGCATTCTGTTTTAATCTCAAATTACATAATGCACTGGTACGATGCAGCAGACCTAACCAAGCTCATTTGTCATGAAACTGAGATCGCCAGCAGAAATATGGGCTTGAATGCCATCTTTCTGAGAGTGTTAGAGTATGTGTAGTTAATGGCCAGCAGACATTTACAGAACAGGCAGACTGTGATGACAATCAGTGCGCAATGCTGAGTTGATGCCAGTTGTAACATTTTGAAGCTCAGCACTCCAGCTGACACTCTCGCTTAACCTCGCACAGCAGAGCATTCGGCCACAGTAAGGATTCCCCCTACCAGTGTTGTTTAAAGGGATCTTCAATTGCTTACAGGTTTGTTTCTGGTTAATTTCTTCTGGCTGTTGCTACATTTCCACCAGTGTTTGGTGGTTTTTGATGATAATGTTGCCGAAACCTCCAGGAAGTGGTGTGGCAGGTGCTGAAGGAGATTTTGTTGACCTTAAGGTTTCTGCCCAAACCATTTACTCCAAGACATGGGTGCACTCAAAGTCATTCCCTTTGGGATACAGCATGACTTGAAGAATGAACAAAGGTCATGCAAAAATGAAGAATCTAATTTAAGAAGGGGAATGGGGAGAGGGCAGATGGCTCTTTCAGCTCAAGCTGTTTAGGAAGCTAATGAGGAACAATAGGCTGAAGTTTCACCATGATGGCAAGAAGCTGGAGGAATTGTTATTCGGTCAAGAATCCACCTCCAGTGAGAGAATTTGATTTTCACAGAAGACATCCTTTACTTGATCGTCCTGTTACAGCCAGGAAAGGAGGCAGGTCAGATGAAGTGGGGGACTAACTTAGATCCCCCATGGCAACCATCACTGAGGCTGTTGGTTGTTGCGGGAGAGATCTGAGGTTTGTTCCAAAGCCTCCCACTTCACCATGGGAGTGAGATGTCTCTGGAAAACAAGAGGCCTGTCATCTGTCTTGTTTTCATTGATGCTGAAATGGATCTAGCTGGGAGAAGGAGGAGGTCCCCTTCCCAGAGGACCACCAGGACATGTCAAGCACTGAGTGGGTCTCTGGGCTCTTACTGTGCAGGATTTTCCAGCTGCGCTCACCCCAAAGCCGGAAAATCCCACCCAAGATTAACGCACTTTTGCTTTGAAGGAAAAGTGGTAAAAGAAATGGTAAAAGAGATGGTGAGGGCAATCTCACCAGAATTTGGCAGTGTTGCTTCGGTGAGAAAAATGGTGCATTTCTGTCCAGAAACAGGTTGGTTTTCTTTCCAGATCTTACCACACCATGTCACAATAAAACGAGTGGGCGAGTTTCACGATGTCATGGAGGGAACACGCTGGCAAAGTCTGGCTGCACTGAAATTGGGGTTCCACGTTTAAAGAACCTCCAATCAGAACCCCCACAGCCGACCACAGAGATTTCAAGGGTTATCTCCGCTCCCCGCCCTCTCCCCGACCCCATCGATCAGAGTCAGAGCCGGCACTTGTGCTCCCCACCCAAGCAGAGTCATAATTTCTCCTCCCATCAGAACCGACACTTCCCCCCGCCCATCAGAGCTGGCACTACTCCTCCACTCTGAATCGCCACCTCTCCCCACTCCCCCCCCCCACCCCGAACAGTTACTGTTGGCACCTATCACCCCTACCCTCCCAAACATCGGACCCCTTCCCCCTCGACCCCCCCCACTCACACAGTCAATGCCAGAACCCAGCCCCTCCCCCACACAGCCATCGCTGGCATCCCCAGCTTCCACTTCTGCCCTCTGCCACTGCCACCTACAAATGAATCAGATCCCGCAGATGAGGAACACAGGCTCAATATTCCGTCCAACATGTTTCTCCTTGGTGAGGGAAAAGGCTGATGTGCTTCTGTCATTTGCAGTAAATGACTCAATTTTCCAGGCGAAGGCTTCCCTCTATGTGTTTGCGCAGGTATCTCAAATTCCCCTTTATGTCGTGCCTCTCAACCTGTATTAGAGGGATCCCTGATATTTACAACATTCTCATGAGCCCTTTGTGCCCTGAGGCATGCCCAGCTACCTCATTGAGCAGCAGGGACACCTCTCTGTTCACCATCATCTCTCCTCACCTCCAGTTCCCCCTTTATCATCTCCTGCCTCTCCACAGATGAGCTGTCTCCTTCCAGTGCTTCACCATCCGCAAGGTCCACACCATTTTTAGGGAGAGTGCAGCTGATCATCACGATGATTAGAGGAGGATATTTTAGGCTGTCACCTGACCAGATCAGGCACAGGAAGCACATTGGACATGGGGAGCATTGGTGACCTGCAAGTTGCCACCAAGGTCCACAGCTGATCCTTGGAGGGAACCAGATTTAATTTGATTTGATTTATTCTTGTCATGTGTATGGTATGTAGTGAAAATTATTGTTTCTTGTGCGCTATACAGACAAAGCATACCATTCATAGAGAAAGAAAGAAGAGCATGCAGAATGTAGTGTTCCAGTCATAGCTGGGGTGCAGAGAAAGATCAACTTAATATGAGGTAGGTCCATTCAAAATCTGATGGCAGCAGGGAAGAAGCTGTTCTGGAGACAGTTGGTACGTGACCTCAGATTCTTTTTCCCGACGGAAGAAGGTGGAAGAGAGTATGTCCGGGGTGTGTGGGGTCCTTAGTTAGGCTGTCTGCTTTGCCGAGGCAGTGAGAAGTGTAGACAATGTCAATGGGTGTAGGGCTGGTTTAACTGTTGGACTGGCCTTCATTCACGACCCTTTGTAGCTTCTTGTGGTCCTGGACAGAGCGGGAGCCATACCAAGCTGTGATACAACCAGAAAGAATGCTTTCTATGGTGCATCTGTAGAGGTTGGTGAGAGTCATAGTGGACATGCCAAATTTCCTTAGTCTTCTGAGAAAGTAAAGGCGTTGGCTTTCTTAACTATAGTGTCAGCATGGGGGGACCAGGACAGGTTGTAGGTGATTTGGACACCTAAAAACTTGAAGCTCTCGACCATTTCTACTTAGAACCATAGAACCATAGAAAATTACAGCTCAGAAACAGGCCTTTTGGCCCTTCTTGTCTGTGCCGAACCATTTTATGCCTAGTCCCACTGACCTGCACTTGGACCATATCCCTCCACACCCCTCTCAACCATGAACCCGTCCAAGTTTTTCTTAAATGTTAAAAGTGACCCCGCATTTACCATTTTATCCGGCAGCTCATTCCACACTCCCACCACTCTCTGCGTGAAGAAGCCCCCCCTAATATTCCCTTTAAACTTTTCTCCTTTCACCCTTAACCCATGCCCTCTGGTTTTTTTCTCCCCTAGCCTCAGCGGAAAAAGCCTGCTTGCATTCACTCTATCTATACCCATCAAAATCTTATACACCTCTATCAAATCTCTCCTCAATCTTCTACGCTCCAGGGAATAAAGTCCCAACCTATTCAATCCCTCTCTGTAACTCAGCTTCTCAAGTCCCGGCAACATCCTTGTGAACCTTCTCTGCACTCTTTCAATCTTATTTACATCCTTCCTGTAACTAGGTGACCAAAACTGTACACAATACTCCAAATTCGGCCTCACCAATGCCTTATATAACCTTACCATAACACTCCAACTTTTATACTCGATACTCCGATTTATAAAGGCCAATGTACCAAAGGCACTCTTTACGACCCTATCCACCTGTGACGTCACTTTTAGGGAATTCTGTACCTGTATTCCAAGATCCCTCTGTTCAACTGCACTCTTCAGAGTCCTACCATTTACCCTATAAGTTCTTCTTTGGTTTGTCCTTCCAAAGTGCAATATCTCACACTTGTCTGCGTTAAATTCCATTTGCCATTTTTCAGTTGTACTTCGTCCACATTGATGTAGACAGGGGCATGTCCTCTACTGTGCTTCCTGAAGTCAATGATTATCTCATTTTGTTGACATTGAGGGAGAGATTATTGTCATCGCACCAGTTCACTAGATTCTCTAGCTCTTTCCTATACTGTGTCTTGTCCTTTTTTGAGAACCGACCCACTACGGTGGTGTCATCAGCAAACCTGAAAATCAAGTTGGAGCAGAATTTGGTCACGCAGTCATAGGTGTATAAAGAGTATAGTAAGAGGCTGAGGACACAGCACTGTGGGGCACCGGTGTTGAGAATGATCGTGGAGGAGGTGTTTCGTAGGAATAATGGTGATAAAGGCTGAACTGTAGTCAGTAAATTGGAGTCTGATATAAGTGTCTTTATTATCTAGGTGTTGCTAGAATCAATTCCTAGAGGCCAGAATTGATTCGCACCATGACTAACCTTTCAAAGTCCTTCATAATGATGGATGTCAGAGCCACTGGACGATAGTCAGTAAGGCACACTGCCTGGCTTTTCTTTGGTACCGGGATGATGGTCGACATCTTCAGATGTGAAGTTGTACAAGTCCTTAATGACTTTGACAGCTACTGGTAAGACATGGAGAACAATGCTGTGTAGTGTGCGGCCTTCAGTTCCAGGGGTCGCAGTTTTCTGTAACCACCTGCCTGAAATTTGTGGTTACTGGGTCTCCAGGTAGCTCTATCTTCATTGCTACATGCTGTGCTGAGGGTATGTCCTCTGTGCTCTTCTTGCCCTTTTTCTTCTGCCATGCCCTCCTTATGCTCGGGGTCCGACCCTTCCCACAGAAGGTATTTCTCCTCATTACCACTGGGCCCAAAATCTGCCGGACATGTTCCCAATACTTCATGCAACCTTCCTTTTGAACTGGAGGCCACCTTATCATGATTGACTCTCCCCACGGCCTGTGCTGCATCAAGGACATCTCCATTCCAAATGCCCAAGTCCTCTTTGTCACATTGACTCTTTAGTGATGTCCCAGGGACAGCATTGACTGGCTTCCTACTCTGTACCCATCTCTCTTCAGCTGGTCAGCAATGGATTGTTCATCAAACCTGCCCCTCTAACAAGTCCCTAATATGCTATTTACCTATTTTAAGTCCTCAATTGGAAATTGAATGGAATTAGTGTCCTGCCTTCCCCCATCCTGGTGAATATTGTTAGCATGGGGAATAGCATCTCGAAATTGACATGTCAGCTGGTACCAGTAATTTGGGGTCAGTCCCCAAAAGTATTGGAGCATGTTTTGTCAAATGTTATGTGGTTTCATACTGTTTCATAGGCCACTTCACTTGCTGAAACACCTGCTTCAGCCACAACGCACCTCCAGTTTAAACAGTGGAGGTAGCATTAACTGGTGTTCATCACCCCTGATATTGACACCCTATTCAGGAATCCATCCAATCAAGTTAGCACTGTCTGAATGTTGATGTTGTTTGAAACAGCTGTGTTGCCTGCAATGCCTTCACTAACTGAGGGTTAATAGCAGTTTACAAACCCTGTACCAAATTTCTGCAGCCTTCTTATTTCCCATTTCTTATTTCTATAGCATGAGAATTCACACAATATTTGATCTTGTTCTCATTGACAAAATGGAAATTCTACATGACAATGTGTGAAAACAATTCTATTGACATAGAAAGGAACTTAGTTGATGATGACCATAGAATGAAGTGTATCAATATTACCAATTATTCTATTGTAACATTAAAATTCAATGGGCCGAATGGCCTACTCCTGCTCCTTATTCATATAGTTGTATCCTGCATTTTAGCGGCTGACAATAGTTCAAAGCACCCGTGCCCTGCTTATCTGTCTGATACAATGTTAGGGCTAAACCAGACTAATCTACCAGATCCAAATTTTGTTCCTTCAGTATCCAGAAACAACTCTGAATTATCCTGATCCACTATGATTTAGTGCAAGGTTCCTATATACAATATCTATTTGTCAGCAATTACAATGATGTTATTATACCACTAAACACAGTAAAGTGTATACCAGTTTACAGGCTTCCTGACATCCAGACAAATTTCTTACCAGGTGACACGTTTGTCTCTTAAAAAAAGATATAAACACTCATGCTCACATGTTACTAGAATTGCCTGATTTTATTCCCCACAGCCATCAATGCTGTTTGCATATTAGCAGAGCAAATGTTCACTTTGATGAACACAATCTTTTGGGATCATGATGTGATTTCAATACTTCTTTTTTCAGCGCATACCTTTGTGTGTATATATTGTCATCAATTTTTGTACATAATAAAGTGCTGTAAGACAATCGTTTGAAAAGTGATATTTTATTGTCAAACCACTTTTTATATACATGCCTTTTCCCTTTCAAGATGAGTGATGCTGATGTGGGCAAACAGAAGTCATTTCATTCTCAGGCATCCAGTGTCAGCATGGAGCACTTCCAAATCAGGTGCAGAACAATCAGATATAGAGTAAAGCTCTCGCCATTCTGCCTCCTAGTGAGGCATATTTTTCTCTTTCCCACACCAGCCAGCTTTCAGCCCCACTAAATAAAATTGCCAAATTAGACACAGCTTGATGTTGTGGGTCTATGCTCAATAGGCATTTGATTTGAGGCTTATCAATTTAATTCACTTTGAATCTTCACTGTGGATCCAACATGGGCATGATGGGCCAAATCACCTCCTTCTGTGCTCTATCATTCTATGACCCTTTGATTCAAAGAGACACGAAGGACTTTCATCTCCTCAGTTTAGCTGATTGTAATCCAGGTCCCAGAGTTGAAAGACAGTTTCTAACCCACCAATCACTAGATTCCCTTGGAACTATTTCTACTGTATTATACTTATGTTGACTAGAGTCAAATATCACTATTTGCAATGCTGCAAAGAACAAAATATGGAGCAAAGGTTTCACTTAGATATGTATTTCTCCTATAATAAACTTATTTGTAGAATTTGCAAGATGAATATATGGTAGAAATTTAACAAGAGTACACACAGTAAGTGTGGATCTTTTAATGCAAAAAGCATAAATTATATGGATTTTATAATCAATCTTATACACGCACTTCACTCACAGACTAATGCAGACTTCTGATACACTCCAATAAATTAGAACCTGGAATGTTGGCTCAAATCTCAAGTCACCTTAATCGCTGTTTTTTTAAATTCAGTTTTTAGAAGTGCAATTCAGGTTTCCAGACAATGTATTAAAAATCATTATGTGGCCTAAAGCACATTTTTTTCAAGTTTATTTATTAGTCACAAGTAAGGTTTACATTAACACTGTAATGAAGGGACTGTGAAATTCCCCTGGTCACCACAGTCCGGTGCCTTTTCGGCTCAATGCACCTAACCAGGACGTCTTTCAGAATGTGGGAGGAAACCCACACAGACACGGGGAGAACGTGCAAACTCCACACAGACAATGACCCAAGCCAGGAATCAAACCTGGGTCCCTGGTGCTGTGAAGCAGCAATGCTAACCACTGTGCTACCGTGCCACTCCTGTGTACCTGAATATGATGTGCACATATGGAGCAATTTTTAAAATTGCTCAGATTTCCCAAAATCAATTTAGAAGTTTCTAAAAGTCATGATGTTCGTGTATCCTTAGTTTCTCAAACGAAATGCAAAAAAAAATTATATCCTTTCCTTGTTGTCGTCATGAGTAATGTAGAAAGTCACAAAGAGCCAGCATTTCAGAATTAGATTAATGAAGACATTGTCTAATGTAGAGGTTGCTTCAAATGCACTGCTGTGCAATGGGAAATTTGACCAATGAAGCAGTTGGCACTCCGCAGAAATACAGAGAAAATATAGAATCATTAAGGGACAAATAAAATGTTTCAAATAAATCACATTTATCATTGCAGAGATGATCATCCAATGGGTTGGAATAATTGTATTACTCAAAGTAATTATTGGAAGCAAAATAAAGTTGACTAAATTGAAATTTTTTATTGAATTTTTAAAAATTATTTGATAAAGTAGACCAGGTAATGAAAATCTAAATATATTATTTTCTTGTTAAATTATCTCCTACTGTCACATACCTGCTGCAAACAAAGGATGTGATCTTACTGGCCTTTCACGCCACACTCCCACTGCAACAAGGTCAGTGAATTTGGCACCCAGCCAAGTCTCCATTCACTGCAGCGGGATGGGAAAATCCTGTCAGCGTGAATGGCCATAACATTCTGGCCAAGGGATCTTAATTAATCATTTACATTTTGATTACTATGTATAAAAAGGGTTTTTTTTCACTAGTACAGAACTAATCATAATTAACTATGGTGGTTTCAGGAGGCTGAAATGTGGTGTAATTAAGATCATGGCCTGGTTGGACTTTAACCTGGTGTTGTGAGACTTCTTACCTAGAAAATTTGAACAGGGACCACCGGAGCAATCCCAGCTATTGAAATGGTGAGGCTCAAACATGCAATAATGGGCCTCAGATCTCATTATCATTGAGGTGATGTGTTGCAGACAGTAACAATGCACCAACAAATCAGGATGAAAGGTCGGACTGTTATGAGGCTCGAGCAGCCCTTCAGCAAAGGCGACGTACTGGGAATGAGGTTGTCCAGATCGGGAAGGGAAGGTGTGATTGGGTCAAAAGATAGTAGCAGATACTTTCTTCAAAACCAAACTGAGGACCATGTTGAACTGTCTTTGCAACTCTTCGGCAGAATTCAGGTCGGATGTGGAATCATCGGTTTTCTTCTCAGTCTGTGGCTAGCTTTCAATTCTTTACGGTTTCAAAAGACAGCCAGCAAGCCAAAGTTATGCAAACAATAAAGCAATATTTTTTGACAAAAGACTTTAATTCAAAAGATAGTCATCCAACTAGTGCTATTTAAAAATGAACAATACCATCAATAGAAGTTAAGAAATGTCATAGCTCTATTGAGTGTTATTTTTAGGTTCCATAAATATCAGTTGAGTTTAGCCATATAGGAACCTCATCAGTTGTATTTCTGTAGCTCTGTTGGGCTACACTTAAAAGGAATTTTTGAAACACTATTTTATGCAACAAACCAACTAACTCAATTTGCTACTGACTAATGGTTTTGCGTTCTGTTGAATCCTTTGTTCTCATTATTAATGCCGACATGATTTAAATGATTTTAGTTAAACATTTGTTAGCATTTAATCTGAGAATTTACATATATAAGCTTCACTGCCCTTAAAGGCACTTCATTGTTTAATGTGCTTCGAGATATGAAAAGATAATATCAATGCAATTAGAAATTTTATTTTGTGTCGATTAGAGTTTAACAGGGTGGAGAAAGATGAAAATAAAATTGCATGCAGCATATTTGCTCAGGAATGAAGCAATAATTTGTCTGGCTTAACGGGCTGTGCATTGAAAATAAATTCCTTTTTCAGAAGAAAGTGGTAATAGCTCCAGCCCAGGAAAATAGGAATCAGCGGATGGACACCAGACTAAGGTCTATCTAGCTTGTCTTCTGCTATCTTGGTGGTTGTTACAATGGTTATGGAGTTGCTGATTGATCACAGCACGCAATTTCAATCAAGTAGACCCAAAGAACTGACTGAAGAAAATCTCCTATGGCAGATCACAAGACAGATGATATGAACTGAATTAAGAACCTGAGGTGGGCGGGAGCTAAAAATAGCCCCGTTCCCCAACATGCCTGTTCCTTGGCTCCAGACCATTTTTATGATGCTGAAGTTGCGGGGGGGGGGGGGGGGGGCATGTGGTAGTTAGCCTCCATGGCTCAATAAGAGCCACTTAAGTCCAATTAAAGGAATCTTGGAGGAATTTCCAGTCAGCTCCCAGGTTTCCACAGATGGGAGGCCAGTTCAGGTGCCTGGAGCCAACCTCATGCTAGTGCGAGAAGGCGCTAGCCTAGAGGTCCTCCTTGCCGGTCTAGGTCCAGTGGAAGTCAGAGTTTTCCATCTAGAAGGTTTACACACCTCCCCCGACCCCCAGCAGAACCCCCCCTCACCCCACCCCCCACCCCCCCGCCTCCCCCCCACGCAACCCGCCCTCCTGCCGCCTCCCACTCCACACCATTGCATGATCCATTTTATAAAAACATTTGGCCGGAATGTTCTGGCAGGTTTCTAGGCAGCGAGAGGCGGTGCACCTTTCATGAGCAGCAAAATCTCCTGGTCCCACCGCTGTCAATGGGCTTTCCCGTTGTTGTCAAGCCACGCCGCTAGGAATCCCACAGGATACAACGGAGGGCGGGTTGGTTGGGGGGGGTGGGGTCAGGGTTGGGGGGGGTGGTTCTGTTGGGGGCTGGGGAGGCGTGTAAACCTTCGAGATGGAAAACTCTGACTTCCACTGGACCTAGACCGGCAAGGAGGACCTCTAGGCTAGCGCCTTCTCGCACTAGCATGAGGTTGGCTCCAGGCACCTGAACTGGCCTCCCATCTGTGGAAACCTGGGAGCTGACTGGAAATTCCTCCAAGATTCCTTTAATTGGACTTAAGTGGCTCTTATTGAGCCATGGAGGCTAACTACCACATGCCCCCCGCCCCCCCCCCCCCCCCCCCGCAACTTCAGCGTCATAAAAATGGCCTGGAGCCAAGGAAAAGGCATGTTGGGGGAACGGGGCTATTTTTAGCTCCCGCCCACCTCAGGTTCTTAATTCAGTTCATATCATCTGTATTGTGATCTGCCATAGATTTTAATTAGTCAGTTCTTTGGGTCTACTTGATTGAAATTGAGTGCTGTGATTAATCAGCAACTCCATAATCATTGTAACAACCACCAGGATAGCAGAAGACAAGCTAGATAGACCTTAGTCTGGTGTCCATCCACTGATGGGATCAGAGAACCCACCACCAGTAAATAGCTGGAGAATTCTGGCATAAGGTTAAATGAGTCAGTCAGTGGGCACCTCCATTTTGAAGCTCCTCCCCCCTTTCTTACCCTCTATTGCAGCCAGCTGTGGCTTACAAGCTTGAAGGCCTGTAACTGGCAATGAGTGGCCACTCTAGGGATGGTGTGCCTATCTCCAAGTCAATTAAGCAGGCACCTCTTTGAAAATCACAATGAATGACTGTTTCCCACCCCCCTCCCCCTCCTGCCCCGCACACCAGGATGAGTTCAAGACTACCTCATTAAACAGTCACAACCTCTATTTCCCAAAACTACCTCCACCCCAGCTTAGAGGGAAAATCCACCCTTGGATGTCTGCTGCATAACTCTGATTGGCAATATTGGACAGTATTTTTCAACCCTTCGATATTAATTTGTAGGAATCAGCAATTACCTTATATCAAAGTTGGGTTTGAAAAACAGGAATTAAAAACATTTGACAGCATTTGACAGGAATATTTAGAAGGAATGCAAGGGGTGCTGATGAACTCTCCATAAATCAGGAACGAGAATGATTGAGTTTTCTCACAGGTGGGCGGGGGAGGGCGGGGGGGGGGGGGGGGGGGCGCGGCGGCAGGTGGGGGACGGGGTGGGGGGGGGGGCGGCAGGCGGGGGGGGGAGAAGGGGTTAGATTACCTTGACAAGAAGCAAAAAACAAGAGGAGCATGGGGAACCATGTTGGCAGTTAAAACATGATTGGTAGCCATGGAAACTAATATCACCAGAGAGTTCAATTTATATCCACGCAGCGTACACTAAGAATGGAAATGAGTCCTCGGAGTGAAAATCCCCTGAGCCTCGTCCTCTGTAGGGAACTGGATGGTACACCACCTTGCCTGTAGCGTCCCTGATTCCTGTTTCTCATTAAAATATTTTTGGTTTACTGGAACAGGATTTTGTCCACGCCTGCTTTCTGTCTTGCCTGGGTGGTAATCTGGAGGGTTGGATAACACAGGTTTTATTGAGCACATTTAATTTTCATTCTATTGATTTGAATGGAACCAAAATCTCTAAAAGACATGCCAACCACCTGGCAGATTAATGCACAGAAAAGAATAAAAGAAGAAACCTATTCTAATGTTTTTTGAGACAATTCAAAAGCATCAGAAGACAACTATTGTATTGCTGTTTATTTGATGTATTAATTTGCTGCTGCATGATTACAATTCTTATAAATCAACTCAACTGTTAATTTCCACCCCAAAAATACATCCTGACATTTTTCTGATTGTTAGAGTGTTCAATTCACATGAGTGTCTGCTGCGATAAAAGCTAATCAGCAGCTCTGCTTCTTTGTTATTTAAGAGACAGACACATTGCTATTGAGTTATGTACAGGCCAGACCAGATAAGGACAGCAGATTTCCTTCCCTAAAGGGCATTAGTGAAACATGTGGTTTTGTTTTTATGACAACTGACAATGCTTTCATGGTCATCATTAGACTTTTAATTCAAGCTTTTTATTGGATTTAAATTTCACTATCTGCCACGGTGGGATTCGAACCCAGGTCTCCAGAGAATAGCCCAAGGTCACTGGATTACTAGTCCAGTGACAGTACCACAGCACCATTGCCTCCCCATTGCCTCACTCCATAAAGTTACACATTTCAGATTACAGGAGACACAAATCAGATTATGGAAACAGTCCTTTTTATTGTGAGGAAAAGGTATTGGAAGAATATTGAATTTCTTCTGAAAGGATTAAACATTGAAAGATTTCATAGGCAAACAAGGGAAGGTTATTACATTTTATTTGATCCCAAAATTGGAGGCAACGGGAAAGTCATGAAGGATTTTTATATTTTGGAAAAGTTAAGTTCAAAGAAGTGTTGAGAACAATAAAATCAAAGAAGAAAGAGAAAAACAGATATTTGAGGAGAGACGTTGAGTTGATTTGGTTCTGGCTGTGTAGGGAAGGCCTCCTGAAAACAGCTCTGGGCTGGGAGAAGGTGAAGTCCAAATCAGGCATCCGGTCAAGCTTGGAATATCTTGGGCTGAAAAAAAGGAGGCATGTTTGGAAGCTTCTTGGATTTCCACAGCAGAGTGGAAAAGAGTTTGAGAGGTCATGTGGCATGACTTTATTAAAACAACAGCAATGTTACTGTTGTTAGTATGACTGGATTTTTGAACATCAGTAAGGGATTGATGCCTAGAAGGTGTGGATCTGACCAATTAGGGAGTCTTTTGAGGGGAATGTTTTGAAAGATTATTTTAACTATGTATCTGTAATCTTGTATCCTTAAATTTTCTTTTCTTATTAATAAGAAATCTTTTACTTGCAGCTTTTAAAATCTTAAAAGTGTTACTTGCTGCTGAGATCAGTACATTTTCTTCTTGTTTTCAGAATACAAATAAGAGGCTATGGCCTGGAAGCCAAGTTTCCTTCTGGGATTTGGTTTGCTCAGCAAATAACATCTGCTGTGGTCATCACACATTTTACCTAATATTATTTGATAGGAATAACCATTGAATAATTGTTCATTCTGTTTCTCTCACATTAAAGTAAAAATATTTTATTTTTTATCAATAGGATGATAAAGTGTGGATGCAGTTATACACAGAGATCACAAACAGAAAGTATACAGTATACAGCATTTGTTAAAAAAAAATTCACAGGTTCAAATTGAATTTGGTCATTATATATTAAAACATGGCATAACCTCCATTACCACTTTTCTGTAGCTTTTATTTATACTGAAGCCTGGTTATTCACTTGTTGAAGAAGCATTCCTGACACTGATGCCACACAGATTTTGAGACAAATCTCACACATAAAGCCGCAATTTTATTAACACGATGGTATTTACAACCTTATCATATTCAAGCTAAAGTTTTCCTAAATCACCAAAGTTGAAATTTATAAACATGGACTTTATTTAAGTTTTAAGTTTATTTATTAGTGTCACAAGAAGGCTTACATTAACACTGCAATGAAGGTAGTGTGAAAATCCCCCCACTCATCACACTCTGGCACCTGTTCGGGTATGCTGAGACAGAATTTAGCATAGCCAATGCACCTAACCAGCACGTCTTTTGGACTGTGGAAGGAAGCCAGAGCACCCGGAGGAAACCCATGGAGTTACAGGGAGAACGTGCAGACTCCACACAGATAGTGACCAAGCTGGGAATTGAACCCAGGTTCCTGGTGCTGTGAAGTAACAGTGCTAACCACTGTGCCACCATGCTGTCCCATGTTGTGCGGCTTAGTGGGTGGGAGCAGAAGAACAAGAAAAATAACAAAAGATTTACAGGATGGGGAATTGCAATGGTTATTGGCTTTGATCTAATTTAAATGGTTAGGACAAATATTGCAGCTTTCTGATGAGTGAAGGTTTCTGAGGCTATATGAATTCACAAGAATCAAATGCCACATAATGGATCACGCAGAGAGGCAACAAGAATAGCTGACATTGCTTCCAGGGACTTGGATTAGAGAAGAATAGAGACAGCTGTAACCTATGTTTTAAGCATGCTTCCCCCACCCTGCATCTACTCTGTATCAATAGAGGATCTAAAGAGTGCCAATTATTCCAGTCCCTCGCACCAAGATTTTGATGAGCATTAATATTATTCCCCATTTATACCAAAATAATAACATCTTATCATAGAAACATAGAAACATAGAAAAACTACAGCACAAACAGGCCCTTCGGCCCACAAGTTGTGCCGAACACATCCCTACCTTCTAGACCTACCTATAACCCTCCATTCTATTATGCTCCATGTACTCATCCAGGAGTCTCTTAAAAGACCCTATTGAGTTCGCCTCCACCACCACTGACGGCAGCCGATTCCACTCGCCCACCACCCTCTGTGTGAAAAACTTACCCCTAACATCTCCCCTGTACCTACCCCCCAGCACCTTAAACCTGTGTCCTCTCGTAGCAGACATTTCCACCCTGGGAAAAAGCCTCTGAGAGTCCACCCGATCTATGCCTCTCAACATCTTACACCTCTATTAGGTCTCCTCTCATCCTTCATCTCTCCAAGGAGAAAAGACCGAGCTCCCTCAGCCTATCCTCATAAGGGATGCCACTCAATCCAGGCAACATCCTTGTAAATCTCCTCTGCACCCTTTCAATCTTTTCCACATCCTTCCTATAGTGAGGCGACCAGAACTGAGCACAGTACTCCAAGTGGGGTCTGACGAGGGTCTTATATAGCTGCATCATTATTCCCGGACTCCTAAACTCAATCCCTCGATTGATAAAAGCCAGCACACCATACGCCTTCTTAACCACCTCCTCCATCTGCGGGGCCGATTTTAGAGTCCTATGGACCCGGACCCCAAGGTCCTTCTGATCCTCTACAGTACTAAGAGTCTTTCCCTTTATATTGTACTCCTTCATCCCATTGGACCTACCAAAATGGACCACGACGCATTTATCTGGGTTGAAGTCCATCTGCCACTTGTCCGCCCAGTCTTGCATCCTATCTATGTCCCTCTGTAACTTCTGACATTCCTCATGACTATCCACAACCCCACCAACCTTCGTGTCGTCGGCAAACTTACCAACCCATCCCTCCGCTTCCTCATCCAGGTCATTTATGAAAATGACAAACAGCAAGGGTCCCAGAACAGATCCCTGGGGCACACCACTGGTGACCGACCTCCATTTAGAAAAAGACCCATCTATACCCACTCTCTGCCTCCTTTGGGCAAG
Organism: Mustelus asterias; assembly: GCF_964213995.1. Lineage (NCBI taxonomy): Eukaryota > Metazoa > Chordata > Chondrichthyes > Carcharhiniformes > Triakidae > Mustelus > Mustelus asterias. The sequence goes on along the minus strand of NC_135804.1, from coordinate 117,206,795 downwards.
CCAGTTCTGGACCCACCGGGCAGCAGCCCCTTGGATCCCATGCCTTCTCACTTTTTCTAGAAGCCTTGCATGGGGGACCTTATCGAATGCCTTGCTAAAATCCATATAAACCACATCTACCGCCTTCCCTTCGTCAATGTGTTTAGTCACATTTTCGAAGAACTCCACCAGGCTCATAAGGCACGATCTGCCTTTGACAAAGCCATGCTGAGTATTCTTGAGCATACTAAACCTCTCCAAATGCTCATATATCCTGTCCCTCAGGATCTTCTCCATCAGTTTACCAACCACTGAGGTTAGACTCACCGGTCGGTAATTACCTGGGCTATCCCTATTCCCCTTCTTGAAAATAGGAACCACATCCGCAATCCTCCAATCCTCCGGCACCTCTCCCGTCTCCATCGACGACACAACGATCATCGCCAGAGGCTCTGCAATCTCTTCCCTCGCCTCCCACAGTAACCTGGGGTACATCCCATCCGGACCCGGCGACTTATCTATCTTGATGCCATTCAAAGATTCCAGCACAACCTCTTTCTTAAAGTCCACATACTCAATCCTTTCAGTCCACCGCACGCCCACAGTACATCCACCCAGGTCCTTCTCCTCTGTGAAAACCGAGGCAAAATACTCATTGAGCACCTCTGCCATTTCTACTGGTTCCGTACAGACTTTCCCGCCTTCACCTTTTATAGGTCCTATTCCGTCACGTCTCATCCTTTTACTCTTCACATATTTATAGAACGCCTGAGGGTTCTCCTTAATCCTACCTGCCAGGGCCTTCTTGTGACCCCTTCTGGCTCTCCTAATTTCCTTCTTTAGTCCCTTCCTACAAGCCATATACTCTTCTAAATCCCTATCTTCGCCAAGCTCTCTGAGCCTTTTATACGCTTTCCTTTTCTTCTTGACTAGGTCCCGCACTGCTTTCATGCACTACGGTTCCTTTAACTGACCAACACCAATTCACTTATCAATGAATTATTCATAATTAAATAAAGCGAGCACCTAACTAGGAAAGAAGCTCTTCTTACAATTGCAGTGAATATTGTCTCATCATATGCCTTTCCCATGATGTCTGTATGACTCATTAAATTGAAGTCCAATTCTCTTACTGCGTTCTATATATGCTCTCAGTCTGACTATTATCCACTGTCCAGCTTAATTCAAAAGTGAAATCTTTTCCCAGCATAGAATTGGTTCAATAACTAGATTACAGTTAGTAACTTGGCATCATATGAGAAATATTTCACCCAACTCTATTGTAGCACTATTTATATAGAATTCCATTTATTTATGTACATATGATTCAAGTTATTTATGTCCTTTCCCTTCCATTTACACCACTTTTGCTGGCATCACAAACTTTGCTTAGGTACATTTCCATACTTGGCAAATCTCTGAGCTATGGTCAAGCGACCAGACAACAAACATTGGAAAGCTGTTTGTCTATGGAAGGCATTGCATCAATTCTCATCTGACATCCAAAGACACAGCCATTTTCCAGCAAGGCCATGGCTAGAAATCAGGAGCAAGAACCTTGCCGTTCTTTTAGATCTAACCCAACACATGGCATGAATCATGCATAGGTCTCAGCAGTCTTGGGCTGAATTTTTGATTTGAGATTTGGGCTCTGATGTTGGAAGCGTTTCTAGATTGCACTGGTGTGTAACATGAACATGAAAGAGATGGCCAGTCAGCCAGAGGGCACGCTTGCCATTAAATGAAGCATGGGTGATTCTGGGGTTGGAAAGGCTATACACCTGCATAACAAGAACACCTACATCAGACTCCTATTTATTGACTTCAGCTCAGCCTTCAACATCATTATCCCAATAAATCTCATCTTCAAACTCTCAGATCTTCCCTCAGCAACTGGATCCTAGACTTCCTAAACTATAGACCGCAATCAGTAAGGATAGGCAACAACACCACCTCCATGATTATCCTCAACATCCGTGCCCAACAAGGCTGTGTTCTCAGCCCCTTACTATACTCATTATACAATATGACTATGTGGCCAAATTCCACTCCAACTCCATTTCCAAGTTTGCTGATGACACCACCATAGTGGGGCAGATCTCAAACAATGACAAGACAAAGAACAGGAAAGAGATAGAGAATCTGGTGAAACGTCAGTCAAAAATGAAGGAGATAGTCACCGACTTCAGGAAGCGTAGTGGGGGGCATGCCCCTGTGCACATCAATGGTGATGAAATGGAAATGGTCGAGAGCTTCAGGTTTCTAGGTGACCAGATCACCAACAACCTCTCCTGGTCCCACCACTTTAAGGAAGCCCACCAATGCCTCTACTTTCTTAGAAGACTTAGAAAATTTGGTATTTCCAATACGACTCTAATTTTTACAGACGCAACATAGAAAGCATCCTTTCCGGATGCATCTCAGCTTGGTATGATTCCTGCTCTGACCAAGACCGCAAGAAATTACAAAGGGCGGTGAATGTAGCCCAATCTATCACGCAATCCAGCTTCCCATCCATTGACTCCATCTACACTTCCCACTGCTTCAGAAAAGCAGCCAGCATAATCAAGGACCCCATGCACCCCAGACATACTGTCTTCCACCTTCTTCTGTTGGGAAAAAGATACAAACGTTTGCGATCACCTACCAACCAACTCAAAAGCAACTTCTTCTTTTGAATGGACCTACTTTATATATAAGCCGATCTTTCTCTACACTTTAGCTATGGCTGTAACACTACATTCTGCACCCTCCCCTTCCCTTCTCTCCTATGTACTCTATGAACCTGTATGTTTTGTCTGTATAGCATGCAAGAAACAATACTTTTCACTGTATACTAATACATGCGACACTAACAAATAAAATTAAATCAAATCCAGCACTGAGAGCAGCAGCATCATTGCCAGAGGTGGGAAGTGTCAATGTAGGTAGGAGAGAGAGGATGCTTCAAGATTGTGATGTCCTCTCAGCACACTTCATTAGCTTTACAAAACAAGAACTAGCTACAACTGTGTGATCACTAATGGGCAAAGAAATGGTGGTTTGTGCTGCAGCTGTGGTCATTGTAACATCACGGTTTCCAGAATAGCAATGGGAAGTGTGGGACTAGGGAAACAGTATCACATACATTGTGAGAATCACATGACAGTAGACTGAATGCAGTAGCAGTCCAACAGAAACCAGCATGAGGGTAGTATCTTGGAAATGTATATAGTTATGAGCTGTTGATAAACACTTCAATCTTCAAACACATGAGCCTCCTAAGGGAGACACTGAACAAATCCTTACAACATGTTGGCAGCAAAGGAATGAATACACAACCTCCAGGAAGCTGAAGAAGGATCCAGAAAATGAATAACTAAAGAAACTACAGGCTGACCTGAATTGAAGTCACAGCTGAAGATTGTCTAAAGAAAACACCATTGCCAGGCCAGATTGAACGCAGAGTCATCGGACCTAGCCAGATCACAAGAAGCCTGAGCAAAATTTCAAAACAAATAAAAAAGCAGCAGGAGAAGAAAATCCACTGTGCAGCTAAGGGCTCCGCAAGAGCTCATGGAGGTCCATTGTGAATACAAATCCTTTGCAGAGTCAAAGGGCCTAGCAGCGGTGAGCAAAAATTCACTTTTCAACCAGAACTAGTTCTAAAAATCTTCAGTGCTTTATAAAAAAGTCAGAGAAGCCCGCTTATGAAATTATCACCACCAGTCCGGGTTCAGAATCAACGCCATACCACATGGCGGCTGAGCTTGCTTGAAAGGGGGAAAAGAAAAGCAAAAGGTTTAAAAACCTCAGCCAAAGCTGGGAATCAATCATCATACAGCCAAAACTCCTCATAAAACGGGGAGGGCCCCAAATCATTGCTGAAGGAGTTAAGTCCCAAAGAGATTGGGGCTGCGATGACAGTGGGAGCCTGCCAAAACCCGACAAGCACAGGAAGAAAAGATAAAGGGGTAAATTTTCCAGTTCTGCCCATCGTGGGATTTGTCGCTGGTGGGATTGAACAATTCGACGGATTGTTTAAAAGTCCATTGAACTTGGGTGGGGATTTCCAATCTCAGGACCAGCGTGACCGGAAAATCCCTCTCAAAAACACGGCCACTTTGATGAAAAAATACTAATTAATTATCAACTATAATGAAATTATTAACTATTTTGAAAATCAGCCAATGGAAATTACATCTACCAGATCAATTTGAGCTGATACAAGGCCTCAACCAGATGCAAAATTGGGCATCATGGAGATGAAAATTTTTTAAATACCGAAGTACAAAAGGGTTAAATAGGACATTAGAAGAAGAATGAGTTAACATATGCTTGTACTTATTCGGTGAAATGGCCATCACTGTAATCACAAGACAAGGTATAAATGAATCTTTAACCACGTCTTGTGAGGTATTGAAAGCTTTGACAAATATTTTAAACCCTGAGTTGTGGAGAGCTCAAACCTTAAGATAAAGGTACAGAACAACCTCAACCTCAACCTAACTCGGCAGTGAGGAAAACAAATGCAATGTTAGCATTCATGTCGAGAGGGCTGCTGTTTAAGGCTCTGGTCAGAGCCCATTTGGAGTATTGTGAGCAGTTTTGGGTCCCGTATCTAAGGAAGAGTCCAGAGGAGGTTCACAAGAATTATCCCTGGATGAAGAGCTTGTCGTATGAGGAACAGTTGAGGACTCTGGGTCTGTACTTGTTGGCGCTTAAAAGGATGAAGGAGGATCTTTTTGAAACTTACAGGATAATGCGAGGCCTGGATAGAGTGGACGTGGAGAGGATGTTTCCACTAGTAAGAAAAACTAGAACCAGAGGGCATAACCTCAGGCTAAAGTGACGATTCTTTAAAACAGAGATGAGGAGGAATTCCTTCAGCCAGAGAGTGGTGAATCTGTGGAACTCTTTGACGCAGAAGGCTGTGGAGGTGCGGTCATTGAGTGTCTTTAAGACAGAGATAGATAGATTCTTGATTAATAAGGGGATCAGGGGTTATGGGGAAAAGGCAGGAGAATGGGGATGAGAAAAATATCAGCCGTGATTAAATGGCGGAGCAGACTCGATGGGCCTAGTGGCCTAATTCTGCTTCTATGTCTTATGGTCTGATGGTTAACAAAGCATCAAAAGGGGCAAAAAGGCCTCGGGCAAGGAAGACAATACCAAAGCAGGCCATACCAGTATAATGAACTTCATGAGCACCAGAGTTTAGCAAAGAGGAGAAAAGAGGAGAAGAAGCAGCTGATAGATCTCTTTAAATTACTGCTGCCACATTACCCAAACTCCAACAACAGGTGGCAGGCCAGAGCAAGCAGATGGCTGTGAATGAAAGAAAGCTATCTGATGTAACCAAAAGAATAAAAAACCTGCAAAAAGAAAATGAAGCTATTCCACAGGAAAATATCTGTATCAAAGCTGATTTGGAAGAACTCAAATCAGAGGTATAGACAGGCAGAACAGTAGGCAGAAAAATTATTCAAAGGAGCCGCTGCCCTTAAAGACTCTTAGAAGAATCAATATATGCCTGTTGTGGTAGAAGATCAACCTGATCATGGATAAGGATAGATCTGGTCCTCGGGTTGAAGTTCTGAACTGGAAAAAGGCCAAATTTGATGAAATGAGAAGGGATCTGGGAAGTGTGGATTGGCACAGGCTGTTCTCTGGTAAGGATGTAAATGGAAAGTGGGAGGCCTTCAAAGGAGAAATTTTGAGAGTGCAGAGTTTGTATGTTCCTGTCAGGATTAAAGGCAAAGTAAATAGGAATAAGGAACCTTGGTTCTCGAGGGAGATTGTAATACTGATTAAGAGGAAGAGAGAATTGTATGAAATGTACAGGCAGCAAGGAACAGTTCAGATGCTCGAGGAGTGTAAAAAGTTCAGGATGTCATAGAATCATAGAATCCTACCACTGTGAATGCCGTTGATGTTTAATGTAATGTCCCACGATGGACTGAATACATAGCCAGTGAGAGCCTTGCCTGCAAGATGAAAGACCTCCATCATGAAGGAGTCAGTGATGTCAGCAGAAGGTGGGGTTATTATCAGACACCATATAGGAATATTGTCCTGTCCCTCAGAAGCACCACTGAACAGGAAGGGGTTTGGAGTGCTTTGAAGGTCCCTTCAAGAGGGTTAACCAAAAGTTAAAGTCCATTTATCAGTCACAAGTAAGGCTTACATTAACACTGCAATGAAGTACTGTGAAATTCCCCTAGTCGCCAGAGTCCGGCACCTGTTCAGGCCAATGCACCTAACTAGCACACCTTCCAGAATGTGGGAGGAAACCAGAGCATCTGAAGGAAACCCACGTAATCATGGGGAAAATGTACAAACTCCACACAGACAGTGACCCAAGCCAGGGATCGAACCCAGGCGCTGTGAAGCAGCAGTGCTAACCACTATGCTACCATGCCACCCATTGCACCAATTGCAACCAATTGCACAATGACAAAATTGTTACTGATGAGTTTCAGGGTATTAAAGATGCAGGTAATATAATGCTGTGATTTAGTATAATACCCAGGATCCTATTTGGCATATCTACCAATTCCCTTCCACTCCCAAGAATTAGTTAAATAGTTAAGTGAGCTGCTGGTTGTTTTTCTACTGACAGCACAGATGGTGAGACATATGGTGGGGAGTAGGGGGAGAGGGGGGGGGGAGGGAGGGTGATTCTCCCAGATGGGAGACAACAGCAGAGGCCATTTAGCGAGCTTCCGGCCAGGCGCCACAGTCTCCACATGTCTCCGGCTCTTCCATCATGGAGCTGATTTAAATATTTAAAGCACTATTTACATTTCATTAGCGGGCCCAGGACTGGAGTCTCCGGGTCCGCTAGCATCTCCCCCCTCCCCTCCCCCCACCAGGAGTGGTACACACCAGCTGGGTTTACAACTGCTCCCCACTAATGGGGAACAGGCAGCCGACCCCGTTGGAGGGAACAGAGGCCATGGAGGCCCATTCCAGGAGGTCAGGGGTAAGGGTGGTGCTCCCAGGCAGTGCCAGCCTGGCAGCGCTGGCCTGACCCCTGGCACAAATTGGCAATGCCCATGGGGTACCTTGGTACTGCCCACTGGGCATCAAACAGTGCCAAGGGAGGGTCAGGCCAATTGGGAGCGGGGCCTATTGGGTGTGGGGGGGTCCCCTGCCAATCTGCAAAAGGCTCGTGGGCAGAAGGAGGGAAGGGGGTGATTGGGACCGCAAGGTGGGGGGATCAGGGTTTGCTGGGGAGAGGGGATATCAGGGCTTGCCTGAAAAGGTCCGGGAGGCCAGCGATCGGAGGGGGGATGGTGGGGGGTCAGAGTGGCAGCGATGTAGGGTCATGGGGTTGGGCCAGTGATTGAGCTGGCCAGCAATCAGGAGGCCAGCAGTATGGGCCACTGTGCATGCGCCAATCTCCGCACTGACAGATCAGCGCATGCACAGTGGTCCATTCAGCGCAATGCTACCAGCCTGTCCAGCGGGATAGGCCACCCCCCTGATTTTCAGAGAGAATCCTGCTCGGGCACTCTGCAGTGCTGAGAGTGTGGGAGATTCATTCTGAAAATCATGCTAAAAAATACAGTGGGTTAGTTCAATTTTCACTGGCGAATTTGGCACTTAGAATATTTTTGGGAGAATCACCTCCATAGTTTCACCTGTGACCAATGCTTCCAAGCATACACATGTGCCACTAGTCATCATTATCCAGTAAGATCGTTCCCATCCCGGGATACATCCAGTTCATTCTGGTACCCTCTTAACCAATAACTTATTACCTACTTCTGGCATGTTCTGGGAGCTTCTGTCCTCGTGAACCACGCAGAGTGTTACACGGAAAATCCTGCCCATATTATTGATCCCACTTTATTATTGAGATTTTCTTTAGCTCTACCTCTTATTCTCTGTCTCTGACAAGCCTCCAGACCACTTCGTGAGACACTGAACAAAGCCTTACAACAGCCATTTAATTTTGCCTATGGTTTAGCAGCAGCATCCAAAACTGCAAGATAGAATATTTTCTATTTTGCTCCCAAAATTTGCTAAAACCACATTCTGAATAGAATGATGCTCCTGGAAATTTTTTTGCCTATTCTTGTCATCACTTTGAAGTAATTCGAAAAATGATATTACTTAAAATCTCATGGTATTTACAGTACAATGACAGGTCCCAACTCATCTACCTCGGTTCCACACATGCCTCCTCTGATCCTGCCCTATCTAACAGGCATAACCTTCTAATCCTTTCTCTTCCATATACGAGCTTCCCCTTAAATACATCTATACTATTTACCTCAACTCTTCCTTATGATAGCAATATCCACATTTTAACCACTCTGAGTAAAGAAGTTTCTCTTGAAGTCCTTATTGGATTTCATCAGTGACTCGCCGGTACTTATGACCCTTACATTTGGTCTCCTCAATATCTATCCTGTCAAACCCCTTCGATAATTTTAAGGAACTCAATAACACCCTATTATCAGCCTTTCCTTTTTGGGAGAAATGGGACTCAAACTGTTCAGTGTTTCATGATATTTATAAGAGCCAGAATTCTCTGGCCATTCACACCAGCAGGATTTGCTGGTCCCGCTGCAGTGAACGGAGATTTGGCAGAGTGCCAAATTCTCCATCCTCACTTGCGACAGGGCGTAAATGGCCAGAGACTTCGGGCCAAGGCCTCAGTTCTGTTGCCGTGTGTGTGCGTGCGTGCGTGTGTGTAGAGCCAGTATAATTTTTTCTTTAATGTATGATCCTTGGAGAAAATCCTTCCAGAGTAACAGATGGAATTGCTCACTCAACACCATAAATAAAAGATTAACATAGTTCTAAGACAATAATTTACATTTTGTACCAAGAATGAATCAAGATACATTTGAAAATCCATATATTAGTCTATGAAGTCATAACTTGAATTCTATCCTCCAAAAAGTTGTAATTTTCAGAGATCTCTCTGTTAAAAATTTAAAGATCCTGCCTTTGAAATTGATATTATGCCTTCACAAGGAATTAAGAGAACCTACAATCAGTAAAAATTACATTGCAATGGAGAAGCAAATATTTTATTTATATATTTGCATATGCTCAAGGGATTAGGGTAATATTGAGCATTAATCATAAAAAAGGAATTGCCAAGTTTGTTTCTTATTAATTTTCCACATATGTTGAATCTTACATAGAACCATGGAAACGTTAAGGTGCAGAGAGAGGCCATTCAGCCCATCACGTCTGCGCCAGCCAACAAAGTGAAAAAATTAACGAGATGCCCATTTTAATCCAATTTTCCAGCACCTGGGCTTTGCAGGTTACAGCATTTCAGAAGCAGATCCAAGTACCTTTTCAATTAGTTGTGTGTCTCAGCTTCATTCACCAATAAATATACATCGTGAGTTCTAGACACCCTCGCGGTGCAAAAGGCTTTCCTCATGTCCCCTCCAACCTTTCTGTCAATCACCTTAAATCTATGCCCCTTGGTAATTGACCCTTTAACTAGGGGAGACATGTCTTACCTATCAACTTTGTCTAGACCCTTCATAATATTGCAGTAGGGAGACTTCCTGGTCCATCATGCCTCTTTAAAAGAGCTATTCAATTATGCTGGGGGAATGGCAGGATCAGGCTATTGAGTTGAATGATCAGCCATGATCTTAATGGATGGCGGAGAGGCTCACATGGCTGAATAGCCTCCTTCTGCTCCTATTTTCTGCTTCTATATTAGTGTACATAATTATAGCTCAAAATTTGAAAAGGCAGTATGATACATATTTTTCCCTTGAGTTAATAGTTATATTAAATTTTACAAGGTAACTTCAATTTAGCTCCAAGAATGAAAATGCAATATACCTAGAAAAGGGACAAAATTCAGTTCATTTTTTGGGCACTGCTTGTACTAAAAACTGTATCCTGCACACATACACTTTTGGGATGAGAGCATGCCCTCCACCCTGGAAGCCTCGGATTAACCTGTATCTGAAGTCTCTCACTGGATGCCCTATTGGTGAGGGCGTATTAGTGAGACCAAGGGAAGTGTGGAGAGTACACAGACCATGACATCAATCAGCTGCAACACTGAATTAACAACAATTTTAGAGTCCAACATGTGAGCTAACATGCTCACTTAACTTCAGGCAGCTAAACAGATGTTCAGCAGCAGGAAAGAGCACTATTTAATGGGATCATCAACTACTTTCAGATTAGTTTCCGGTTGATTTCCTCTGGCTGTTGTTTCAATTCTACAAGTGTGCTTTGTTTTATCTTTCTATAGTTGTTTCAAGATGCCAAAAGCTATAGGGAGTAGGGTGGCACGTGTTTATTGATGGTGATGAGTAATGTAAGCATGGTGAATTGAGCAGTATCTGAGGCTAATAGTGCAATTGGTAGAATGCATTCACTGATCTTTACTATTCATGTGAGATTATTTAACTTCTTGCAACAATGTAATCAGGTGCTTGGGGCTTGACTCTCAGCATTGACCTCAATTGTTACCTGCACCCATTGCCCTCTGAACATATGTTTGGAGGGCCTCATGGTCTCCTATGAACCAAAGACATATCTACGCCTTTGCAGTTCCTTCACCAAGTGCAGTATCCAGAAATCTTGGATCCCACTCTCTTCCCATGTGGTGTCATTATTCGGTGCTTCCCAAGTCTGATTCTGCTCATCAGTTACTCCTATTACCTGGTTCAGAACAACTCCTTTTTAAGGGACAAAGCCTGGTTTTAAGCAGCACAGACGAGCTTTAATTGATGTTAGTTACTCATGATAGTGTTCCCATGTACATGCATCAAGTTTGATTTGACTTAATTTGATTTATTGTCACATGTATTAGTATATAGTGAAAAGTATTGTTTTTTGCACTCTAATCAGACAGAGCATACCGTTCATAAAGAAGGAAACGGGAGAGTGCAGAATGTAGTGTTACAGTCATAGCTCGGGTGTAGAGAAAGATCAACTTAACGCAAGGTATGTCCATTCAAAAGTCTGCTGGCAGCAGGGAAGAAGCTGTTCTTGATTTGGTTGGTACATGGCCTCAGACCTTTGTATCCTTTTCCCGACGGAAGAAGGTGGAAGAGAGAATGACCGGGGTGTGTGGGCTCCTTAATTATGCTGGCTGCTTTGCCGAGGTAGTGAGAAGTGTAGACAGATTCAATGGATGGGGGGCTAGTTTGCGTGATGGATTGGGTTACATTCATGACCTTTTGTAGTTTCTTGCGGTTTAGGGCAGAGCAGGAGCCATACCAAGCTGTGATACAATCAGAAAGAATGCTTTCTAGGGTGCATCTGTAGAAGTTGTTGAGTGTCGCAGTTGGCATGCCAAATTTCCTTAGTCTTCTGAGAAAGTAGAGGCATTGGTGGGCTTTCTTAACTATAGTGTCGGCATTGAGGGACCAGGACAGGTTGTTGGTGATCTGGACACCTAAAAGCTTGAAACTCTCGACCCTTTCTACGTTGTCCCCATTGATGTAGACAGGGGCATGTTCTTCACTATGCTTCCTGAAGTCGAGGACAATCTCCTTCATTTTGTTGACATTGAGGGAGAGATTATTGTTGCTGCACCAGTTCACCAGCTTCTCTATCTGATTCCTGTACTCTGTCTCATCATTGTTTGAGATCCGACCTACTACGATGGTGTCATCATCAAACTTGAAAATCGAGTTGGAGGGGAATTTGGCCACACAGTTGTAGGTGTATAAGGAGTATAGTAGGGGGCTGAGAACACAGCCATGTGGGGCCCCGGTGTTGAGGATGATTGTGGAGGAGGTGCTGTTACCTATCCTTACTGATTGTGGCCTGTGGGTTAGGAAGAACAGGATCCAGTCGCAGAGGGAGGAGCCGAGCCACAGGGCACGGAGTTTGGAGATGAGTTTCATAGGAATAATGGTGTTGAAGGCTGAGCTGTAGTCAATAAATAGGAGTCTGACATAGGTGTCTTTGTTATCTAGATGTTCCAGGGTTGAGTGCAGGGCCAGGGAGATGGCGTCTGCCGTGGACCTGTTGCGACGGTAGGCAAACTGTAGTGGATCCAGGCAGTCTGGGAGGCTGGAATTTATTTGTGCCATGACTAGCCTTTCGAAGCACTTCATAATGATGATGTCAGAGCCACCTGACGATAGTCATTAAGACACACTGCTTGGTTTTTCTTTGGTACTGGGATGATGGTCATCTTCTTAAAGCAGATTGGGACCTCAGATTGTTGTAAAGAAAGGTTGAAGATCTCTGCGAATACTCCCGCCAGCTGATCTGCACACGATCTGAGTCCTTGTCCGGGTACTCCATCCAGGCCAGTCACTTTCCGTGGGTTGACCTTCGAGAAAGTTGCTCTGACATCTGCAATGGTGACTTCAGATACAGGTTAATCCGAGGCTTCCAGGGTGGAGAGCATGCTCTCGCTGACCTCTTGCTCAAAACGGGCGTAGAATGCATTGAGCTCATCGGGGTGGAGGGAGGTGAGGGGGGAGGGGGGTGGTGGTGCGTTGGAGCCGGCAATTTTATATGCTTTCATCTTGTAGTCTGTTATGTCTTGCAGACATTGCCATAGTCAGGGTGGGATCTGTATGGCTAGTCTGGGACTCTAGCTTGGTCCGGTACTGTCTTTTGGCATCTTTGATTGATCAAGTCACTCAACAGTGGAGTTAGTGCCAGCTGGACGCTGCAACCATTTAAACGAGCAGGCAGCATTGAGTTGGAGTTCTCTCTGCATTGCAGCCAGCAGGTACATGTTAATGAACATTACTGTTTCCATGCCTGTTTTCAGGAACTTTCAAATTTAGCTCCAAAAGTATTAACCAGCCTGAAATTCCCTCTTCCATCTGGTGAGTTTGGGGTGTGCAACCCCTTACTATCTGATTGTATATCTAGAAATCTCATGGGAGCTGCACCTCCTCATGGGGCTGTAGACATGTAAATGAATTACAGAGCGCTTGGTAGACACATGTTGGAAGGAGCACATATGGTTGTGGAAATATGCATTTGCCATAGTGTAAAATCAGTGTAAGTTGATTATGGACACATGCAATGTTGCTATTACCCAATAAGAAGTTCAGGACATTAAACTTTAGTGTATAACTGTCCAACTATTTAAAGTGTTTCATTTTGCAGTTTTGTATTTGCACCACTAGCATTTCTACCATGCTATAGGAGGAGCAGAAGTTTGATTGGAGGGACTCAGAGAGTTGAGGAATACTTGGGGAAGACTTTAAGAAAGGACAATTTGCTCCAGGTCCTTGGAAGTTAGAGGTGGGACAGCATTTAGTAAGGACAAATGTTATATATCACTTTTCTTTCAGGAAGGTGATGATTATCATTTTGAAAGGTGGAGGGAGAGGTATGGGTCCATTAGCTGCTGTTAGTCAATTGTACTGTATACAAAGTGAAATCCTTTCTATTCATATGTTAGAATTTTAATAAATAGAGATTAATTGGATGGTATTTAGAAATTTAGCTGAAATGGCAATTTAGATCTTTGGGACTTTGAATTGTGTATGGTTCTTCTGTCTCAGTAGGAGCTCAGTCTAATTTCACTGTGTCTCAAACCATGCCAGTCCAGACAAGTCAAGCTAATTAAATTAGTACGCTGAGCTAAGGTGTAAAAAGGGGTGAGTTGCAATGTTCAGTAAAGTTAGCAGTATTAACAGTCACAAACTATTAAAGAACCAAAAAGCATTTCTAACAAGATAGCTTAATCAAATGCAGAAAGTGCTTTTTTCGTGAAGTCTGTTGCTATCAGGTTGTCTCACACCCTGACTGAAAATTTGAATGATTTTATATATTTCTCAATTTCTTGAATTATACACTGTTTTGTATCTTATATCTTAGAATCATAGAATCACAGAATCACAGAATCACACAATGCAGTAGAGGCCCTTCTACCCATTGAGTCTGCACTGACACGGGAGAAACACCTGAACTTCCACCTAATCCAGAGATGTGCATGTTAAGTTGATCGGCCATGGTAAATTGCTCCTTAATATCAGGGGGATTAGCAGGGTAAATACTTGGGGTTACAGGGATAGGGCCTGGGTGGGGTTGCTGTCGGTGCAAGCTTGTTGGTCTCCTTCTGCACTGTAGGGTTCTATGATCTGTGATCTAATCTCATTTACCAGCATTTGACCCATAGCCTTGAGTTTTATGATGTGCCTAGTGCTCATCCAGATATATTTTGAAGGATGTGAGGCAACACGCCTCTACCACCCTCCCAGGCAATGCATTTCAAACCATCACCACCTTTCGGTAAAAGAAATTTCCTCACATTCCCCTAAACCTCCTGCCCCTCATCTTGAACCTATGTCCCCTCATGACTGACCCTTCACCTATGGGGAACAGCCAAATGGGTGGCCAAATTCCCCTCCAATTCAATTTTCGAGTTTGCTGATGACACCATCATAGTGGGCCGGACCTTAAACAATGACGAGACAGAGTACAGGAATGAGACAGAGAATCTGGTGAACTGGTGCAGCGAAAATAATCTCTCCCTCAATGTCAACAAAACAAAGGAGATTGTCATCGACTTCAGGAAGCATAAAGGAGAATATACCCCTGTCTATATCAACGGGGACGAAGTGGAAAGTATCAAGAGCTTCAAGTTTTTAGGTGTCCAGATCACCAACAACCTGTCCTTGTCCCCCCATGCCGATACGATAGTTAAGAAAGCCCACCAATGCCTCTACTTTCTCAGAAGACTAAGGAAATTTGGCATGTCAGCTACAACTCTCACCAACTTTTACAGATGCACCATAGAAAGCATTCTTTCTGGTTGTATCACGGCTTGGTATGGCTCCTGCTCTATCCAAGACCGCAAAAAACTACAAAAGGTCGTGAATGTAGCCCAATCCATCATGCAAACCAGCCTCCCATCCATTGACTCTGTTTACACTTCTCTCTGCCTCGGCAAAGCAGCCAGCATATTTAAGGATCCCACGCACCCTGGACATTCTCTCTTCCACCTTCTTCCGTCAAGAAAAAGATACAAAAGTCTGAGGTCATGTACCAACCGACTCAAGAACAGCTTCTTCCCTGCTGCCATCAGACTTTTGAATGGACCTACCTTGCATTAAGTTGATCTTTCTCTACAACCCAGCTATGACTGTAACACTACATTCTGCACTCTCTTCTTTCTTTCTCGATGAACGTTATGCTTTGTCTGTATAGCGCGCAAGTAACAATACTTTTCACTGTATGCTCATACATGTGACAATAATAAATCAAATCAAATCAATCAAATTAAAAGCTGCTCCTTATCCACTCTGTCCATGTCTCTCATAATCTTGTACACATCGATCAGGGCGCCCCTCAGTTTTCTCTGCTTCAACAAAAACAACCCAAGCCTACCCAACCTCTCTTCATAACTTAAATGTTCCCTCTGGTGAATCTCCTCTGCATCCTCTTCAATGCAGTCACATCCTTCCTATAATGTGGAAAACGGAACTACACACTACTCTTGTTGTGGCATCACCAAAGTTCTATATAACTCCAACATGACTTCCCTGCTTTTGTAATCCATGCCTCAATTGATAACTGCAAGTCCTATATGCCTTTTTCACCACCCTACTAACATACCTTTCTGTTCAGGGATCTATGGACAAACACACCAAGATCCCTTTGTTCTACAGACCTTCCTGAAACATCCATAGTCTTGATTTGTTAATTATTATTTTCTATGATGATATACCTTAAATGTGTAATTTCCAGCTAAACATGCCACTGAAGTATATTTTAACATCTAACATATTCAATGTTGTTTTTTTTGGTGGAGTGGGTGAGTTAGTGGCTCTGAGTGATGAGGATATTGTTGAGACTGGATCCACCTTGTCCAAGAACTTCACTGAAATTACTTCATAAAATAAGGCTTAACTAGTTCATTGTTCATTTCCTGCACTACCATCTCGATTCTCTCTACAGTTTTCCCAATTGCAATCCCTTTATCTCTCACTTTCTCCCACATTCTCATCCTCTCCTCTCCCCCTATTCCAGAATTAAACAAAATTCTTTCCCCTGACAAATAGTATGCACGTCCCAATTTGGCCAGTGTAGATATTGCAAAGATGTTGCAGTAGTATGGGTCTATAGCCTGGGATAATAGTTTAATTGTCTTAGTTGATTTGGTTCTTTCCAGTCAGTTCCAGTATCATGGGAGGATTCAACATGTGTAATCTTGGCAATAGAGGGAGTTGGTTTAAAGACTAACATGGAAAACGTATTCTTTCTCATTAGCTTTTGTTATACCTAAGGTAAGATTTCTGCATATCTAACTTTAATAAAATGTTTCTCTAATGGGATGGTTGTAGGTTAATTGATTTTTTTCCTTAATTGAAAAATAGCTCCAGGAGAATGTGATAGATCGAGTATGAAACCTGGTCAAGTCGTACAGCTCTTGGCAGACACAAGCAATCCAATGAAAAAAATATACGTCGCAGTTGTCTCACACTGACCATTACTGGCAGGAGGGTGTATGGAGAACAAGTCAACAAACAGACAGGGTGCAGATGACCGAGAAGGCAGAAACAGGAAGAAATTAGGGAACAGACAAACTACAGGAATACTAATGTATTGTACATTTCATGCCTGGGTTTTGCACAATGTGCAGTGGAATGTGATGAATGCAAATACAAATTAGATTTAAAAAATCTCGGGGGCGATTCTCCCAGCCCCCTGTGCTGCTTGAGTAGCAGAGTGGACTGGAAGACATCAGTGGGGTCGTTTCGCAGGCTTCCCATTGGGTATCTCTAGGAACAGGTTTTTCATTGTTATCAGATCCACGCCAGAAATCGGCGTGGAGCTGATTAACATATTGAAATAACTATTTCAACATGATTAGTGGGCCAGAACTGAAGTCTCCGGGCCCACTAGAATCTTAGCCCCCTCCAGGAGTGGTTCCCTCCAGTGGGATTTACTCCTACTCCCCACTAATGGGGAATGGGCGGCCCAACTCCGCTGGAGGGAAGAGAGGCCATTGGAGCCCCCACCGGGAGGTCATGGGTATGGGGGGGGGATGCTCCTGGCAGTACCAGCCTGGAAGTGCTAGCCTGGCACCCTGACAGTGCCCAAGGGGCACCTTGGCACTGCCAACTGGGCAGCGCCAAGGAGGTGGGGCCTAATGGGAGGCCGATCGGTCGGGAGGACCCAATGTCACTCTGCATTAGGATGACTGGGAGAGGGAGGGAAGAGGGTGATCGGGGGCTGGTCATCTGGATGGGCGGGGGTTGGTGCTGTTAGGAGCGAGGGAGATTGCTGGTGAGATGGGGGGGGGGCGTTGGAATGGCCTGGAGAGGTCCAGGAGTTCAGCGATCAGGGGTAAGGGGGGTATGGATGGCTTGCGATTGGGGGGTGGGGGGGAGTTGTGGGATGGACCAGCGATCAGACTGGCTAGCGATTTGGAGGCCAGCAATGGGGGGGCCACTGCGCATGCGCCTATCTCCATGCTGACAGATCGGGGCATGCGCAGTCGCCCATTCAGCGCTATGCTGCCGACCTCTTGGGCGAGAATAAGCTCCGTCCCCTGATTTTCAGAGTAAATCCCGTTGAGGCACTCTGTGATACTCAGTGTCAGAGATTCATTCTGGAAATCACACTAAAAAAGCAGTGGGAATTACTCCCATTTTCCCAGAGGTTGGGAACTTTGAATTTTTTTGGGAGAATCCTGGCCCTCATGTAGATTCTTCAATTGCAATTGGAAGTGGAAAATGGTGGAATTATTTTCCCACTTTTCTGTAATTTTCCTCCTCTGCTTCTTTCCCAAAGATAGTTTTGTTACCAAATAATTTCATGCGTCCATCCACCTCAATAATATCTCACCCAAGTAAGTGGCCACCCTCTGTGTCTCGGTCAAGACAGCTGCCAATGTAATATATACCATTAAACTTAAATAATACACATTGGCAGCGATCAGCGATCAAGGGCTGACTTGAAATTTCATGGAATAATTGTCAGAATCACAATATATGATCCCAATAAAAAGTTAAAAACCCTGAAAGATCCTGTGATCCCTTGTAATAAGAATGCAACAAAAGTTCTGAACACCGCTGAAGTAATGCTAAATGAATAGAATCACAAAAAGCAATTTCCAAATATCCCCGTAAGATTTCACAATCCCTCGTAATAAGATCTGAATTTGACATTTAGTCATGGTAAACTAGTGGGTGGAATCTTCTGCTGAGTGCTGGCTGATGTGGGAAAACTGATGGGTAGCTCGTCAACTGCACAGCCAAGTTTTCTCTCCAGACTTTAGGGCACTCTGTGAAAATAAACATCTGGGGGCATGATTTTTTCCAGCACTCTGGTGGTGCAGAGACTGATGGAACAGGCAACTCCGGATCCATGGAAATTGGTGCACTATCTTTAAAAGGCACCCTGATCTCTAGTTAAAAAAAACTTCCCCAATGTTCACGGAGGACTCTCACATAAGCATCGGATTGTCTCCCCCACAAGCCTCAGGCAACACTCCACAAGCATCAGGGCAACCCATCACTCCCACCACCCCCCCCCCCAACCCCCCCCCCAACCAACCCCCCCCCCCCCCATCCCACATGCATAGAGGCAACTACATCCCCCACAATCATTGGTCCCCCATGTGGTGAACCAAAGATGGTTACCACTACGGGTACTTGTACATACGTTACTCTTGTTACTATTGGGGTTAAGGTTTGGGTGTTCCACCTGTTATTATTGTTTATGTGGTACACTCTGTTCGGCTCCGCCTTCTTACAGGAGTATAAAGGTCACTGCTACTTCCTAGTAGCCTTTAGTCTGGGATAACATTGTTAAGTAGTGTGCTCCTATTTTGTCGTGAATAAAAGCCTTTATTCCCGGGTACGTCCTAGCCTTCCGTGTGAATTAATCGCGCATCACCCCACCAACACACATGCAGCATTCCCCCCCTCCACCGCACATAAGGGGAACACTCCCAAGGGGCTCCCCAGAATAACCACAGCAGTGACAGGGGTATGCCAGGACACTGCCAAGACATGTCCCTCTCCTACCAAATACTTAACCTTAGTGCTCCTGACTGATTCCTGTTTTTATATACCTGTTGTAAACAGCTGAAGTATGAAATTTCAGTGAGGGGGGATCATAAGGCTGGGAAGCCCTTAAATGATAAGTATTCAAATATATTGAAATGAGGTTCCCGCCCTTTCTGGGCAGGAACCTTATTATGTAACTGGCAAGGGGTGAGGAAAATCGGGAAACAATATCCCACTGGCGAGAATCTCATTTCCCGACTCTTGTGGGATATGGGGTGCGCATCGCCATATACATTTACAGCTAAGGTGGGTTCAAAATTCCACCCAATGGCTCTATCCTTCTTATTAAGACTTCATTTCATTTGAGGTCTTTCAATAGTTACAATTGACCTTGTTCAACAAATGGTTTTATGGCAATATATTCATAATTACAAGTTTATTATAGTGAGTGGAGATCATATGGGTAGCTCGTCAACTGCTCAGCCAAGTTTTCTCTCCAGACTTTAGAATAAAAAGTAAAGTCTTAAATCGGGGTGTAAAAGCCAATGGTGGTCATTTTTTATTAAGTAGTTATTATGGAGGGAGGTGTGAAAGGCTATTTGCTCCTCTCACAGAGAACCCAGGCAAACTCAATTCCAATAATTCCCAAACCTTCCCACCGTCCGAAAGGATGTTGCTGACATGTCTTCCTTTTTCCTGAGCTGAGGTTTTCCCCTACTGTGGTTGACAGGGCCCTCAACCATGACCGACCCATCACCTGTACCTCCATCCTCCCCTTCCCCTTCCTCCCAGAACCATGATAATGTTCCCCTTGTCCTCACTTTTCATCTTACCAACGTTTGGATTCAAAGGACCATCCTCTGCCATTTCCACCAACTCCAGCATGATACCACCACCAAGCACCTCTTCCCCTCACTCTTTTGTCAGTATTCCAAAGGCATCATTCCCTCCTTGACATCCTGGTCCACTCCTTCATCACCCCAATTCTTGGTCCTCTTCCCACATCTTTACAATGCAAATGCAGAAAGCGTAACACTGCCCCCTTACCTTTTCCCTCCTCATCGTCAAATGCCCCAAACTCTCCTTTGAGGTGAAACAACATTTCACTTGCACCTCCTTCAGTTTAGTCTACTCTCCACTTGTTTACAATGCAGTCTCCTCTACACTGGGGAGATTCAATGCAAGCTGGGTGACTGCTTTGCAGAACGCCTCCATTCAGTCTGCAGGCATGACCCTGATTTTCCTTTCACTTGCCATTTCAACTCAACATCTACTGCCCTTGCCTACATGTCTCACTTAGACCTGCTACAATGTTCCAGTGAAGCACAATGCAAACTGCAGGAACAGCATCTCATTTTCCGGTCATGCACTTTATAGCCTTCAGGATTTAAATGTTTAGTTCAACAACTTCAGAGCATGAACTCACTCATCCCATTTCTATCTTTTCTTTAAAACTTATTTGTTCCCCCAACCCCTCCTTCCACAGGGCCATCTGTAACTTGTTGACATGTTTTACTTTCACAGAACACTGATCCATGTTTTGCAATGAACACATTCCGCTATCTTACCTCTATGCCACTATTAGTACTGTCTTTAGCCTTTAACACCACCATTAACACTCGCTTTCTCTGGTGTCGATTACATCTTTGTCAAATTTCTCCTGAGCTCCCACCTGCTCCTGAACTTCTGTTTTACTTCATCTGCTCCACCCCCTCTTCAATAGCACAAACCATCAGATTTCCATCTCTTTTCAGCTCTGAACAGACTCAAAATGTTAATTCTGTTTCTCTCTCCACGGCTGCTGCCAGACCTACTGAGTTCTGTTCTTATTTCAGATTTCCAGCATTCACAGTTTTTTGTTTTTATTTAAATTTCAATAGGTTGTGATATGGAATCTAAACTTTAGAAAATTACTGATAAAGGTGAGGCGCATTGACCCGAACAGGTGCCAGAGTGTGGCGACTAGGGGATTTTCACAGTAACTTCTTTGCAGTGTTAATGTAAGCCTTACTTGGTGACTAATAAATAAACTTTACTTTACTTTAAAGATAGAAAACGTGGTTGCAGTAAAATCGGAAATTTGACAAGGTGTATCTCAATGAGCATGGTGACAATATCGAAGGACTTCATCACAAATGAGAGAAAACAGCTGTTGAGTTGACACATGGGGTGGGATTTTCCAGCCACGCCTGCCCCATGACCAGAAATTCCTGCCCAACCTCAACAGACTTTTAAATGGTCCACCAAACTTTCTGTCTCACCCGCTACGATTCCCGCAGCAAGCGGGCTGGGAAATTTTCAGGCATGTTTTCTGCAAATTGGCTGACAAAAGGCTGAACGGCCTACTCCTCCTCCTATTTTCCATGTTTCCCTATAAAGCTGAACTGAAGTTTTAAAGTAAAGTTCAAAACCAGACAGTAGATAATCGTTCATATAAGACCATAAGATATAGAAGCAGAATTAGGCCATTTGGCCCATCAAATCTGCTCCGCCATTCAATCATGGCAGATAAGTTTCTCAACCCCATTCTCCCACCTTTTCCCTGTGACCTTTAATCCCCTTACCAATCAAGAATCTGTCTATCTCTGTCTTAAATACACTCCATGACCTGATCTCCACAACCTTTTGTGGCAATTAATTCCTTAGATTCACCACCCTCTTGCTGAAGAAATTCCTCCTCATCTCGGTTCTAAAGGGCCGTCCGTCCCTTTACTCTGAGGCTGTGCTTTTGGAGCGTTGTCTCTCTTACTAGTGGAAACATCTTCTCCACGTCCACTCTATCAAGGCCTTTCAGTATTCTATATATATATATATATATATATATATATTTTATATATATATGTATCTATCTCAAACTACAATCAATACATTGAATACATGGGAGCGGAAAATATTTTCCAGTGCACTAACCCACAACATTGTAAACCAGAGTCAACCAACAGAGCCAGGCTGACAAACATTACTGAATTCAATTCAAGTGAAAACATGGATACAGCTTCCTTAAAAATTCCAGCAAATAAGCCATTAAAATAGAGTAGTCAATGTTATCATGCTGGAACATATGAGACTCTGAATAGAATGATAAAGGAAAGCGACACTTCTTCCATGATTAATTTTGAAGGAATATGCAGATGTCATTCCACATTCTACGTTCCAGTCAACAAGTCCTGCCTGTTAAATCTTTCTGGTGTCCCTGTAGTGTCAGATCCAGAACAGATCAATAACATATTATCATAAGATATGTCTTTGTAAAGAGGCCAGTGATCTTTCCCACCTGCACTAAAATCTATGAGAATGTAAATCAGTGTTTTTTTTTTGTTGAAAAAAGCACAGCAGGCATTTGGCTAACAAATTCTTCACATCGAACTGACAGCTGGGGAATCAGCAAGCAAAAGCATATGCCAATGTATCCTTATACGTGCTTATCATACTCGAGGTGAATCAGCCAGCAGGCGCACTAGGACAACACTGAAAGGACACTTCCCAGTTCTTACATCGGATGTATGCATAACATGTGAGATTTGAATACAAGGAAGTAATTTTAATCTCCAAGAATGGATGAGCTTGGGTTGGGTGTGAAGTTGAAGTTTCAACAATGTTCAAGTGCCATTAACTGGCCCGCTCACTTTTTCATTGGAGGCAAGATGGCAAATGAGGAGCCAAACCACTCTCAAGAGACTAGTTGGTCAGTAGCAGCTTTCCAGGAGGCTGGGTGTCTCCATTTAAAGCTTTTTTTTCAAAGTTTATTCATTAGTCACAAGTAAGGCTTACGTTAACACTGCAATGAAGTTACTGTGAAATTCCCCTAGTCGCCACACTCCGGCACCTGTTCGGGACCATGCACCTAACCAGCACTTCTTTCTGAATGTGGGGGGAAACCCACGCAGAAATGGGGAGGGCATGCAAACTTCACACAGACAGTGACCCAAGCCGGGAGTTGCACCCGGGTCCCTGGCGCTGTGAGGCAGCAGCGCTAACCACTGTAACACCGTGCCACACATTTCAGCTGAATGTTTACATTTAACCCATTCCACCAGAGTTTTCTGGGGCTCAGGAAATGCCTTTACAACTCTATTTGTGGAGCAGGGGGCACAGGAGTGTTTCTCCCTGGCTCAACAAGATGATTTGCTTCCAATTCTTTGATTGTCTACTCACCAGAACCTCCCCCAATGCATCTCCCCCCACTGCTGGCCATTATCTGCTCAACCATCCACATTTTCCCTGCCACAGCCTTAATCTCCCTGCACAATTGACCCATGCCTTTGACCATCAACAGGCACCACAATCGGCCCCTCCCATTAGCTCTCCAACTACCATCTGGCTCCGACTACCATTGCCCCACCATGACCTCTATGATGCCCCACCATCAGAATTTTCCTCATTCAAACCCTTTGCCACCCCCAAAACTATCACTGAATATGATCTTTCCTTAACTCCCTACCTGCTGCTCAAGTGGGTCCTTCTGCTACCAGGATTTCCACCAGACAGGTAAATAGCCTATCGGTTATGCTGGCTCTCAGGCGAAAAAATTGTGGGAAAAAAATTAAAATGCGTTACCATCTTCAGAGTGTCTGGGAAATCTGTACTTTCAGATTCAAGCTTAAAGTTTATTCATTAGTGTCATAAGCAGGCTTACATTAACACTGCAATGAAGTTACTGTGAAAATCCTCGAGTCGCCACACTCCGGTGCTTGTTTGGGTACACTGAGGGAGAATTTAGCATGGCCAATGCATCTAACCAGCACGGCTTTCCGACTGTGGGAGGAAACCGTAGCACCTGGAAGAAACCGACGCAGACACGGGAAGAAGTGCAGACTCTGCACAGAGAATGACCCAAGCCAGGAATTGAACCCAGGTCCCTGGCACTGTGAGGCAGCCGTGCTAACCACTGTGCCACCATGCCTTCCATCATATGGATTTCTCCACTACCCACTTCGTGCCTAGCCTATAACTTGAGCCAAACAAACACTTGGCATTTGCAAGTGCTAATCAATGTTAAGTGTAAAGTATATACCCACATATAAAATGACCCTTGTACATGATGTGGAAATGCATGAAAAATTGCCTAATACTAGAATGACCATACGGTGTGTCCATAATTGCAGAAATACCAATTAAAATCAAGTTGCAGTATCATTAATAATATGCTAATGAATGGGTGTCAATATAAATTTGCATTTTATTGTGCACACATGCATAAAGGAGAAAATGACAGACACAGTTGGGGAGGGCAGAGAGACTCTTAAATTAATGCAGCAGTGATAAGAGAGGTAGTTTTTTTGTTGCCATCATTAAAGACCAATGAATACTGAATGTCACCTGAGGAAGAAATGCCAACATTTGAGATGCAATCTTTGTTCTGCTAATAAACAAAAATTCCAGAACATGGCAGTAAGAAATATGCTCTTAAGACAACAGAAGGCGGACCTATATTCTTGGAATAGCTGTTATTGATAAGGTTAGACATCCTGTAGAACATCCTTAAACATGATTAGTAGTTTATAGGCTGGTTGGGATTAAAGGGGTTTGAAAGCCACAACAAAAGCAACCTGAAGGGAAATCGTCAATCTGTAAATTTAAATTGAATGTTGCTCACGCTTTATTCAGGACTTTTTAATATATATTTTGGTGCATTACAGTAAAACCCAGGTGAGCATACATACCATTACAAAATACAGATAAAAAACAGACACAGTAACATTATCCCTCATTAACCAGCTATATCCGCTTGTTAATGACAATAAATTCACATCCTCACCACTTAACAAATGGAAGTACTTTTAGCATGGATGGATGCAGATAATTTACTGATTGAGATGAAAATCGTTTCAGAAAGCTGAACTCAGAGAAATCCATATTTTCCTTCGATATGAATCTAAAAAGTAACATATATATTTTGCCTATACACTGATAGGCAAAGGAGAATTAGTGCATATATTTGCATAGCTCACATATTTAACAAACAAACTATCTTTTCCAACAGATGAATGATAAAACATTCTAAACAGTTTGAATAATGCCTCACAGATTGAAGCAACACAAATATTGCACAATGGTCCAGGAGATGCTGGAACAGGGTATTTGGCGGAATGCTCCATTAGACAGATTTTGCTGCTCACCCTATACCTTTTGCCACAAATTCCTGAAAGAGCAAGTTGGTAACAACCTTTGTGAACAACGGAACCAACTGTTAATTTCCTTAATCAATGATGTTCAGGGAAGAATATAGAGTGAAATACAATCAAGACAGAGTACAGGAATGAGATAGACAATCTGGTGAACTGGTGCAGCAACAATAATCTCTCCCTCAATGTCAACAAAATGAAGGAGATTGTCATCGACTTCAGGAAGCGTAGAGGAGAACATGTCCCTGTCTACATCAATGGGGACGAAGTAGAAAGGGTCAAGAGCTTCAAGTTTTCAGGTGTCTGGATCACCAACAACCTGTCCTAGTTGCCCCCATGCCGACACTGTAGTTAAGAAAGCCCACCAACGCCCCTGCTTTCTCAGAAGGTTAAGGAAATTTGGCATGTCAGCTACGACTCTCACCAACCTTTACAGATGCACCAAAGAATGCATTCTTTCTGGTTGTATCGCAGCTTGGTATGGCTCCTGCTCTGCCCAAGACCACAAGGAACTACACAAGGTCGTGAATGTAGCCCAATCCATCACGCAAACCAACCTCACATCCATTGACTCTGTGATTGTTTTTGCACATTCAGTGCGAACATGCAAAACTATATTTACAGAAGTATTTTCTATTTACTATATGTATACATTTATTATAATTGAAAAATTATCTTATTCAACAAAATACTTAAAATTCTCATATCAGACATGCATATGTGTGCATTCGCTTTCACCTCTATCTCTCACACATACTCGAGCTGTCTCTCCATCGCTCTGTGGCTGCAACCTCCTTTCATCCAGTGCCACTGCCTCCCTCTTTCCATGGTTGCTTCTGCTCCCTCCCCCTTGCCATCTCCCCTTCCACCATGTAGCCACCTCCTGACTCATGGTCACGACCTACCTCACTCCGCCATCTGCTCACCTTACCTCTGCCCCTTACCTCTGCCACCCACTCCACCACATGCTCTCCTTGGCTCTCACCCTTGATTGGGACTTTGAATACTCACTTTGCTGCTATTTCCAGCTCATTCATTCAGAGAGCAGCTTTTCAATGCGTTGACCAGTGCACCTATCAGTAGCCAATACCTAGTGAAAGGTCCATCCTGTTGGACAAGCTGGAAGGAAAGTTTTTTTCAAATTTATAACAGCCAGATCCACCCTTGGATATTTCCGATGGAGGCTCACGCTTCTGCGGAACCCGCTTTGAGAAACTTCGGCACAATACATCTGTGCCATGAATTGCTGGATTATTTAAATGCTAAACTGTTTCTTTTCCCAGCAATTTTTGGGTTAATATGATTGTGTACAGCTCAAACACGTATACAAATACGCAATTGTATGGAAGTTAATTTTTTCTTCTTACTTTGATCCAAAATTTTCTCCACAAACATTAAATGTCGGTTGTAACATTATGGAAAATGGCAAAAGAACACAGGAACTTGGAAATATGGTCAGCTCAATTGTCAGGATCAAAACAATACTAGGCAATGCACAATCCCTCACAGTTTGACGATCTGGTGTGTGAATGTGGATGAATGTTGCCATAGTCTCAGAGCTGGAGATGCCGGCGTTGGACTGGGGTAAACGCAGTAAGAAGTCTCACAACACCAGGTTAAAGTCCAACAGGTTTATTTGGTAGCAAAAACCACTAGCTTTCGGAGCGCCGCTCCTTCATCAGGTGAGTGGGATTTCAGTTCACAAACAGGGCATATAAACACACAAACTCAATTTACAAAATAATGGTTGGAATGCGAGTCTTTACAGGTAATCAAGTCTTAAGGGTACAGACAATGTGAGTGGAGAGAGGGTTAAGCACAGGTTAAAGAGATGTGTATTGTCTCCAGCCAGGACAGTTAGTTAGATTTTGCAAGCCCAGGCAAATCGTGGGGGTTACAGATAATGTGACATGAACCCAAGATCCCGGTTGAGGCTGTCCTCATGTGTGCGGAACTTGGCTATCAGTCTCTGCTCAACGACTCTGTGCTGTCGTGCGCACCAGCCTCCTCAGAAGACAAACACGGGACACGGCAGACAGAGTACGCTTCGTCATCCAGTACTTCCCCGGAGCGGAGAAGCTACGACATCTTCTCCAAAGCCTTCAACATGTCATTGATGAAGATGAACATCTCGCCAAGGCCGTCCCCACACTCCCACTTCTTGCCTTCAAACAACCACACAACCTCAAACTGGCCATTGTCCGCAGCAAACTAACCAGCCTTCAGGAGAACAGTGACCACGACACCACACAACCCTGCCACCGCAACCTCTGCAAGACGTGCCGGATCATCGACATGGATGCCCTCATCTCACATGAGAACACCATCCACCAGGTACACGGTACATACTCTTGCAACTCGGCCAACGTTGTCTCCCTGATACACTGCAGGAAAGGATGTCCTGAGGCATGGCACATTGGGGAGACCATGCAGACGCTACGACAATGGATGAATGAACACCGCTCGACAATCACCAGGCAAGAGTGTTCTCTTCCTGTTGGGGAACACTTCAGCAGTCACGGGCATTCGGACTCTGATCTTCGGGTAAGCGTTCTCCAAGGCGGCCTTCACGACACATGCTAAATGCCCTTCACTGATGTCACACAGCCCACTACGCCTCTGCAGCTGGGAGAATCACCCCTCCCCCCCTCCCCTTATAAATGCAAGTCTTTCTGCTCACTATCCTGCAGAATGGAGTTTGCAATTGAACCTTGAGAGTCACTCCTGAACCCAGCCATTTCTGTTGCTAATGGCAGTATTGATGCTATTTTTGTGATGGAGCCTGATGTAGTTGTTTGGTTTAAAACAGCTGCCTCTTGAGTACTTCGAAAAATCGGTTTAGTAATTGGCCAGATCTGCATTGTTCAATGGGGACAAGATTAATTAGCAACGTGGACTAACCTTAGTTCATTCAAGCCACTAAAAGATATGTGAACTTCCTTCTTGCTCAAAGTACAAAGGCACTCTCATCTGACAAACCTTCTCAATGTGTGTCACAGAAAGTCTGGTTCGCTCTCCTCAAAACTGGAGGAGTGCACTGAAAGGGATAGAGAATGCTTTATTTTCCTTCCCAGTCTCAGCATTCACCCAGCAAACCAAAATAAAAGGGCAAAAATGCACAATGCAGTTGCCAACATGTGAAAGCTGATCTCCCTGCCAAAGAAGCAGCTCAGGAAGTACTGTCTCCTGAGTCAACACTATCAGCAAAGGTATTCATTATAAAATCAGTCTCTAAACCATATTTCAAAGAGAGTTTCTTTTTAAGACAACAAATCTCTCTAGATTTGGCTGCATGCAAATCCAAGAATACATAATCCAAGCTGTTACAGCATCACAAGAACTGCAGTTGGATTTGGACACACACACCAACACCACCTCCCCCCCTCCATCCCATCCCATCCCCCCTTTCCATCGTTCACTTCCTTTTATTGTTACTTCTGCATCACACCAAAGGCAAACAGGTTTGCCATTGTGAGGGCTGCACTGTGTTAATTTATTGATTGCCCATACCTATACGGCATCAAGTTCAATTAACATCTTCAATTAGTCCATTAAAATTGAAGTGGAAGATTGAATGTGATGTGCAAAGTTGCTGGTTATGCTCCTAATTAATGGATTCGTTCGACACAAAGGAGCAGAGGAGGGGGAAAGCAAAGGATTCAGCCATAAGCTAAAGGAGCCAGAAATTCAAATTTGCATAAGTAAGAACTCTTCGTGCTGAGGGTATTGACTTATGGAACAGACTGCTGCCTGGTGCAGTGAATTTGGACTGAGTTGAAACATTTAAAAAGGGAACTGGATTAACTGAGTAAATTCCTCATTCAGTGGGGAGTGGAAGAATGTTAATTTGGAGTAAGAAAAGATGTAAAGTAATCACATCGGAACCTGGATGAAGAGGAAAGCTGGACATGACAAATGACTTTTTCTTGTTATTACATCCTTGTGTTCTGTAAAGCATCCGGACCTAATAAATTCAGATAATGTTAGCTTTCTACCGAGTGTAAAATATACTTTGAAGGTGCAAATGACGGAGTGAGGAAATGATGCCCCACAACACAGGGTAGTCTGTGTGAAGATTAAATCATATTCAAGTTAGCAAAGGAAAATTATCTCCATGCAGTATCCTAGTTGTTAATTTATATTAGATCCTGGATGCATTGTGGCTGAGAAGGAAGAAGAACCTTAATTAGGAATAGTTCAATTGTGAATGATGAATAGTCTAAGCAGGGAAAATTTCTCAACAGAGCATGCTTCTATATTTTATATAAAGTGAATGTAATTGATAAATTATTGCTATTTGGGTTATGTTTGAAACAGAAGAAGATCCAGGGCTCTGGGGTGAGAATAGGGAAGTTGGATTCATTTAAAATTGCTCTTTTGGATCAAGTGGGCCTTCTGAAATAACCACCTTCTATGCTGTAAAATTCTTTGGTTCTGCAAAGGTTACTTTGAGAGTCCAATGGTGCAATCATTTGTCATAAGTAGTTATTACTCACTATTAATGAAGTGAGAGTGACAGCCCTTGACATCAAGGCGACATTTGACCAAGTGTGGCATCAAGGAGCCCCAGGGAAACTGGAATCAATGGATATCGGGGGCAAACTCTCCACTGGTTGGAGTCATACCTGGTACATAGGAAGATGGCTGTGGCTGTGGAGGGTCAGTCATCTCAGTTCCAGGACATCTCTGCAGGAGCCCCTCAGGGTAGTGGCTTAGGCTCAACAATCTTCAGCTTCTTCATCAATGACCTTCCCTCTGTCATAAGGTCAGAACTGGCAATGCTCGCCGATGGTTGCACAATGTTCAGCACCATTCACAACTCCTCAGATATTGAAACAGTGCATGTTCAAATGCAACAAGATCTGGACAATATCCAGGCTTGGGCTGATAAGTGGCAAATAACATTTGCGCCGCACAAATGCCAGGTAATGACCATCAGAAATAAGGGACACTCTAACCACCACCGTTTGACATTCAATGCTGTTACCATCACTGAATCCCCCACTGTCAACATCCTTGGGGTTACCATTGACCATAAACACAGTGGCTATAAGAGCAGGTCAGAGGCTAGGAATACTGCAGCAAGTAACTTACCTCCTGACTCCCCAAAGTCTATCCACCATCTACAAGGCACAAATCAGAAGTGTGGTGGAATACTTCCCACTTGCCTGGATGGGTGTAGCTCCAACAACACTCAAGAAGCTTGATACCATCCAGGACAAAGCTGCCCACTTGATTGGCACCACATCTACAAACATTCAATCCCTTCACCACCAACGCTCAGTAGCAGCAGTGTGCACTACCTACAAGATGCACTGCAGCAATTCACCAAAGATCCTTAGACAGCACCTCCCAAACCCATGGCCACTTCCATCTAGAAGGACAAAGGCACCAAGTAAATGGGGACACCATCACCTGCAAGTTCCCCTCCAAGCCACTCACCATCCTGACTTGGAAATATATCACTGTTCCTTCGCAGTTGCTGGGTCAAAATCCTGGAATTCCCTCCCTAATGGCATTGTGGGTCAACCCACAGAACATGGACTGCAGCGATTCAAGAAGGCAGCTCACTAGCACCTTCTCAAGGACAACTAGGCAATAAGATGAAGGTAGGGCAGTTGATGTCATATACATGGATTTTAGTAAGGCATTTGATAAGATCCCCCATGATCGGCTTATGATGAAAGTGTGGAGGTGTGGGATAGAGGGAAAGTTGGCCGATTGGTTAGGTAACTGGCTGTCTGATCGAAGACAGAGGGTGGTGGTGGTGGATGGAAAATTTTCGGATTGGAGGCAGGTTGCTAGCAAAGTGCCACAGGGATCAGTGCTTGGTCCTCTGTTCTTTGTGATTTTTATTAATGACTTAGAGGAGGGGGCTGAAGGGTGGATCAGTAAATTTGCTGATGACATCAAGATTGGTGGAGTAGTGGATGAGGTGGAGGGCTGTTGTAGGCTGCAAAGAGACATAGATAGGATGCAAAGCTGGGCTGAAAAATGGCAAATGGAGTTTAACCCTGATAAATGTGAGGTGATTCATTTTGGTAGGACTAATTTAAATGTGGATTACAGGGTCAAAGGTAGGGTTCTGAAGACTGTGGGGGAACAGAGAGATCTTGGTGTCCATATCCACAGATCTCTAAAGGTTGCCACTCAAGTGGATAGAGCTGTGAAGAAGGCCTATAGTGTGTTAGCTTTTATTAACAGGGGGTTGGAGTTTAAGAGCCGTGGGGTTATGCTGCAACTGTACAGGACCTTGGTGAGACCACATTTGGAATATTGTGTGCAGTTCTGGTCACCTCACTATAAGAAGGATGTGGAAGCGCTGGAAAGAGTGCAGAGGAGATTTACCAGGATGCTGCCTGGTTTGGAGGGTAGGTCTTATGAGGAAAGGTTGAGGGAGCTAGGGCTGTTCTCTCTGGAGTGGAGGAGGCTGAGGGGAGACTTAATAGAGGTTTATAAAATGATGAAGGGGATAGATAGGGTGAACGTTCAAAGACTATTTCCTCGGGTGGATGGAGCTATTACAAGGGGGCATAACTATAGGGTTCGTGGTGGGAGATATAGGAAGGATATCAGAGGTAGGTTCTTTACGCAGAGAGTGGTTGGGGTGTGGAATGGACTGCCTGCAGTGATAGTGGAGTCAGACACTTTAGGAATATTTAAGCGGTTATTGGATAGGCACATGGAGCACACCAGGTTGATAGGGAGTGGGATAGCTTGATCTTGGTTTCAGATAAAGCTCAGCACAACATCGTGGGCCGAAGGGCCTGTTCTGTGCTGTACTGTTCTATGTAAGAGCAATAAATGCTGGCCAGCCAGTGACGCCCATATCCCATGAATGAATAAAATAAAAACTATCCCTGTAACTGTTCTTTTCACAACAGGACCCCAATTTGCGTAAGGTAACAGACAGTAAGGTAGCAGAGTAGAATTGGGTAGGCCATTTAAATTCCTGGGTCATCGAGGGCATGGCTGAGCAGTGGCCATCAGGCACTGGTATCCTGGCAGTGTCCCCTTGGCATCCTGACAATCCCACCTGGCACCCTAGCAGTGCCCAGTTGGTTACCATAAGTGAAACACTTTGGGGACGAGGGGGGTGCAATCTTCGCAAAAGAGTTTGGAGGTTTTATGTATAATGGTCAGGAAATATAGCTTGATAGACAATTATTGAGAGTTATGTATATGTATTTGAGGAAGTTGACCTAATATTACTGTTCACCTTTCTCCCTGGGTGCAATCTGTTAACAGTTGACTCAGTTGCTGTCAACGTGCCTTCATTGTGTTTTGCTATCTTAGTCTTCAGGTCCACAGCTGATTGAATCCAGATTAAACTACCTTGCCTCGGTTATTATTAATTGTAATGGAGCTTTTGTGCATTAATCGGTCCTCAGCCTACCCCGAGTGGCAGAATTGTTTGATCTGCGCTCAGAGCTGGTTGTGCATTATCGGGTGGCTGGGTTTAAGGAGCAAATGACCCTGCCCTTGCCAAGGGAGCTTGATGGGGATGTGACGTATTTACAAATCAGTCTGCTGAATTGGCCAAGGGGAGATACTGAATCTATTGACAGCAGGATCCATCGTGAACCTTTGGTTTGATAATACCCAGAAGTGCTCTGGTTCAACAAGCTAATTTGATTGGAATTTCTGACATAAGTGGTTAAGTTCTTTGACAGTAAATGAAGATTGCCCTTGGCATTTATACATGGAATGATGATGCCTATGAACTCATATCACACAGCCATCTGGGGAACTGGTTACGAGTCAAGATAATCCAGTAAAACTGAAGAAGAATCATGCAGATTGTTTCTCTCTCAGCAGATGCTGCCTCACCTGCTGAGTATTTCCAGCATTTTCTTTTTATAATATGGCAGCTGGGTCTGTACTCGATGGAGTTAGAAGGATGAGGGGGGGATCTCTTGGAAAATTACAGAATACTGAGAGGCCTGGATAGTGTGGACATGAAGAAGATGTTTCTATGAGTAGGAGAGACTAGGATCTGAGGGCACAGACTCAGAGTAAATGGACAA
Organism: Mustelus asterias; assembly: GCF_964213995.1. Taxonomy (NCBI): domain Eukaryota; kingdom Metazoa; phylum Chordata; class Chondrichthyes; order Carcharhiniformes; family Triakidae; genus Mustelus; species Mustelus asterias. The sequence continues at coordinate 117,173,744 of NC_135804.1, read as the reverse complement.
CCCTTTAGACCCCAGATGAGGAATTTCTTCAGCCAGAGGATGGTGAAGCTGTGGAATTCATTGCCTTGGAAGGATGTGGAGGCCGAGTCATTGAGTGCATTAAGACAGAGGCAGATAGATTCCTGATTGGTAAGAGGATCAAAGGTTACAGGGAAAAGGCAGGAGAATGGGGTTGAGAAACATATCAGCCATAATTGTATGGTGGAGCAGACTCGATGGGCCAAATGGTTTAATTCTGCTCCTATATCCTATGGTCTTATGGGTGGAAAGTTCACCGCAACCTTACTCCACACTAACCCATTTCTGGTGACTGGATTGAGTTAACCTCAACCTTTCGTTTTCTGTAAGACATGACAATTCACCACCATCAAAACTCATCAACTATATTAACCATTATATGTAATAATTCTGTTACTGTGTAAATTGTTTGGATCAGGAAAATCTCTGCTTTCCCAACATATAGTTGCATTCCTGTGGTGATTCGGGTGATTTCTATAACTGTCCTATAAATTATTGGGGGGCATTGATGTTTGCATTGTTAACAGCTTGTAACTACTCATGAACTGATTGTTCACAGTACAGGTTCCCTGTTGGAATGTTTCATTAATATGGAAATACCATTCTGAAATAAATTCTCTCCGCTTTTGTTTACCTGTTCCCTTAATGAAAGGACAAACTGAACAGCTGCTTTACAGTACATCATTTTAGTGGAATGATGCCTTTTATTTTCAAGGGTAATGTGTGTGAGTGTGTTTGGTCGGGGTTGGTGAGGTAGGGTAGGGGGTTGTTTTCAGGTTGGCATTTAATTGTAAGAAATTGATGCTTCGGTTGTGTTGAATTTTGGTCAGACGTGATTTGTCATACTGTGTTCAGTTTTCGGCTGTAACTAAGGAAGTAAGTGGACCTTGTAAAGGGTACAGTGTAGATTTACCAGAATGATGCAACGGTTGAAGGAGTTAGTTCTGAGGATAGGCTTCATGAACTTGCAGGGGGGTGGGGCAGGAGGAATTTTCCCGTTCCACCCACCATGGGAATCATAGCGGGTGGTGAGAGGGCGGACCATGCAAAGGTCCGTTGACCACGGGTGGGATTTTCCGCATTTTGGAGCGAGAGCAGCCAGAAAACCTACCCTGGGTTTGTGTTCACTTGAGTTTAAAAGGTTCAGGAGTTACCTATCAAGTTCTTTCAAATGATAGATAATTTGATTCCAAATCCACAGCATTGTTTTGATGAAGTAGATATCAGAAACTATTGCCTCTAGTGACAAAATCTAGAACAAGGGAGCATAATATTTAAATGAGACATTGCTTGTTTAGGAATGAAAACAGGAAACACTTTTCACAAAAAGATAATGGAAATCTGTGTCTCTTTCTCAAAACGTTGTGGATTTGGAATCAAATTAGAATTTAAGAACATAGATCAAGATATCTTTATTAATTATAGATATCAGGGGGTACGGAGCAAAGGTGAGTTAATGGAATTGAGTGGCATATCAGACCATGATCTATTAGAATGGCAGAAATGTACATGAGGATCCAGACATTCTAATCCCGCTTCCATGTTCCTTTCCCAATGCCATTTAATTACCAGTTGCTAAATGGTGTGTGAAACCTGCCTGGTGTGGCTGGCTTCCTGAAATTGCGCTTTGGGTGATCACTCAGCTTTAGCACATCTCACTTGCAGCAGGGACAAATCATTGCCTACATGTGTAACCAGGGTATTAAATATATTGTTTAACTATACGGCACACTGTATTTCAGGCATGATGCTCTACAGCATCTGTTTTTGAAGCACTTTAATCAATGCTTCTATGTGTGTGGATTTGTTTTGTGGCAGCATTGTATTAAATTTTCATTTTGATGCAGTGTGTCGAGTTTTCGATTATGCTGAGAACGATATCTATACTGGGTGTGCATTCCTGCATTGTATCACAGAGCTGGAGCAACTACCAACCATTATAAGTCAGAAATCAAGTTCTATATTGATCCTATTTGCTCCTTTTCAAACCTGAAATAAATCAAGGTATTTTTGTATGTTAAGATGCTTTATAAATGCGATTTGTTGTTTCTGATTTACAGGAATTATTTTTTAATAATAGTTCCAAAATTATTGGTCTGAATTCACGAATGGGCTCTGTGGACAGTCCTGCATCAGAAGTTGAGTAAAATAATGTTCAAGCCCATCTTAAATGTTCCCTCAGGTGCAGCTCTGCTGGCCATGCTCCTCAGTTATTCTGACATCTTTTGCACTGGTGCTTGATGGCCGGCACAGACACGATGGGCTGAAGGGCCTCCTTCTGTGCTATAAAACCTGTTGATTCTGCAGCTCTAATCAGGCGTTTGCCCATTCTATCTAATAATTAACATGCAAATATGTAACCCAGTGGTCTGATGTGATCTGAACTGTCTGTCACAAACCATAGCACTTTCTCAGTTCTTCCAAAGCAGCTTAAAGACCTCCTAAAGGTCAGGCAATAATTGTTTCTCTAATTTACTTTACAGAGAACAAGTGAATTCACAGAGCAACAAATGTAGTCAAGTCTCACCTTGATTCAACAACTGTTAGAGCATTCCTTCAGAGATGAAAATGATAACAAAAATATATCAAAGAACAAAGAGAACAAAGAAAATTACAGCACAGGAACAGGCCCTTCAGTCCTCCAAGCCTGCACCGACCATGCTGCCCGACTGAACTAAAACCCCCTACCCTTCCGGGGACCATATCCCTTTATTCCCATCCCTATTCATGTATTTGTCAAAATGCCCCTTAAGAGTCACTATCATATCTACTTCTACTACCTTCCCCGGCAATGAGTTCCAGGCACCCACCATCCTCTGTGTAAAAGATTTGCCTCGTACAACTCCTTTAAACCTTGCCCCTCACACCTTAAACCTATGCCCCCTAGTAATTGACTCTTTCACCCTGGGAAAAATCTTCTGACTACCCTCTCTGTCCATGCCCTTCATAATCTTGTAGGCTTCCATCTGGTCGCCCCTCAACCTCCATCATTCCAGTGAGAACAAATCAAGTTTCTCTAAACTCTCCTCATAGCTAATGCCCTCCATACCAGGCAACATCCTGGTAAATCTTTCCTCTACCCTCTCCAAAGCCTCCACATCCTTCTGGTAGTGTGGCAACCAGAATTGAACACTATATTCCAAGTGCGCCCTAACTAAGGTTCTATAAAGCTGCAATATGACTTGCCAATTTATAAACTCAATGCCCCAGCCAATGAAGGCAAGGATGCCATATGACTTCTTGACTACCTTCTCCACCTGCGTTGCCACTTTCAGTGACCTGTGTACCTGTACATCCAGATCCCTCTACTTATCAATACTTTTAAGGTTCTGCCATTTACTGTATATTTCCCATCTGTATTAAACCTTCCAAAATGCATTACCTTACATTTGCCTGGATTAAACTCCATCTGCCATCTCTCCGCCCAAGTCTCCAACCGATCTAAATCCTGCTGTATCCTCTGATGGTCCTCATCGCTATCCGCAATTCCACCAACCTTTGTGTTGTACGCAAACTTACGAATTAAACCAGTTACATTTTCCTTCAAATCATTTATATAGATTACAAACAGCAAAGTTCCCTATCACCCTATTCTAATTTGCAAACTTGCTGAACATTTCCTGGTTGAACTTTAGTTTAAGGTGTCTGGCCCATTGGAATCAGCTCAAAGGTAGGACAGCTGGCAGTAAGGTCGGAAAGGTGTTGGGAAGGAAGACTTTTCACTGCCGTGGCAATATATCAGGGCAGCAAAAAGCCCGGTGGCTCAGCTGCCCACTGAGCCACTAATGTAACCAATTAATGGCACTTCCCAACCCCATGGGTGTCTAGTTAGTCCATGTTGGGAGCACCCCTCCTCTGTTTGGAAAGGCCACCAGGTAAAAGTTGGCAGTCTCCCAGCAGGTTTCTGGGCAGGCCAGGCAGGGGATCCTTTATGGGCACTCCATCATGGCCCTCAGGGAGTCAGTCCAACAGCAATAGCTGTCCTCATGGCAATGATGCTGTCAGTGAGCCAAGAAGTGAGACGTTGTTCGCAAGGTGCAAATGGTCGAGTGGCACAGATCACAAAGCAACATTTGGATCTTTGATTTTAATCAGTCATCTGCCCCTCACCTGAAGATGTTTTGCTATTCAAATGTGCAAAACAGCGAATGCAATTAGCCTAATCTTTATCTTGGCAACAAATCATGAACACATTGACATTTTGGACTGTAGTTGGAGGATTTTGTAAAGTAAACCAAGGTATCCATGCAGTGAAAGCATTTTAACTTACTTTGTATAGGTACTTGTAAGTTAGTTTTGTTCAGTTTTTTTGATCAGTGAAATTTAATTTGATACTGCCATACAGTGAATTTTAGTTAGGAAAGAAAGTAATTTCATGTGACAACATAAATATTGGACCGTAATCAAATATGTGCTTGCCTCTCAGCTGCGGTTCCATTGTGAAATTCTGTAGTGCAGACTTTAGTATGTTTTGTGAATTTATTGTTAATGTGAAGGTAATGGCAACAAACAAAAGATGCAATCTCCCACTTGTGGTAAAATTAACATTCAATTAGTGCTAAGAGAGACGTTACTATTGTACTAACCTGCCGACAGATTAATTACTGCAAACATACAATTTCCCACTTAAATGCACCCATAGTAGTTCAGTGTTCACTGGCTGAAAAAGCAACAAAATCAAATTATTGGGAAACACAGACCCTGTTAATGGGTCAAGCCAAAAATCAGTGTGACTGGATGTTGTGGTCAGCAATGAAAAAATGGCCTGCCAACTTTCTATGAGCTTTTGCGTTGGCAATTGCAGTAATTAGTGAGGGAAGCAGTGCAGCATCCTCAGCAAGGGACCTGTGAACAGGTCAGGAACTGTGTATCTCCTCAGTCAATCAGACTGAAGTACCCTTATTGAGAGACGCAATTTCTAAACCAGGAAGTGTAGATCAGAATATTTAATGTGGTATGAAACCATGTACAGAGTAGCATCCGTCCATTTCCTAAGACAATGGATTGTGCTGTGGTGGCCACATCTCTGTTAAGCATCACTTTGTGTGGTTCAGGAGCCCCACTCAAGCATGGCAGTCTCTGTAGAGGAAGACAGTGGACTGCGAGATTGTACGTATCATTGGCCCCTATTTTCGCTGGGCCTACTTCTCAGTTAGCTGGGGATTTTTGTTTCTGTTCACCTCTTCTAATGCCATTCCAAACAGTATACCTGCAGAGGTCACAGCCATCAGCAATGTCTCCCAGTTGTCAGTGTCATTATCAGCCACCTTCATACCTTGCTTGCAGGTGTCCTTGTAGCAGAAGTATGAACTCCCAGGAAGTCATGACCCAGTGGCCAGTTTTTTGTACAGAAGGTCTTTGGCTATATAGCTACCATCCATCTGCTGAACATGGCCACACCAGCAAGACATTGTTAACTCAGCAATTGGTGCATTCGGGTGGAAAGCATGTTTAGGGGCCTCAGAGATGTTGACCTTGTCTTGTCAAGGCAGCACGGTGGCACAGTGGATAGCACTCACAGTGCCAGGGACCCTGGTTCAATTCCGGCCTTAGGTTACCGTGTGGAGTTTGCATATTCTCCATGTGTCTGAGTGGATTTCTTCCGGGTGCTCCAATTTCTTCCCACAGTGATGTGTGGGTTAGGTTGATTGGCCTTAGAGTCAAGGGGACTAGTAGGGTTAATACATTGGGTTACGGGGATAGGGTGGGATTGTTGTCGGTGCAGGCTCAGTAGGTTGAGTGCACTGTCGGGATTCTATGGTTAAGAGATGCCCAGGATATCTCTGAGACACTGAAAGTGCAAACTGTTGAGCCCTTTCTCCTGCTTAGCATATGTTTTGCAGGTCTCATCAGTGTATAGCAGTACAATAAAGACATTGGCTTATTAGTCTCATCATTAGGCATCCTCAATCAGGTTACTGTTGTTCCACTCACTCTTTGTCTTGGATCTTAGGCAAGCAAGGCTGAATAGCCTTCCATTGGCTCTGTTATGTAAGTATACACCCTCTGATGATGAGCTGAAAGCATATGACTGTAACAAAAGAGAAAAATATGCCCATGAGTGTATGCCAGATTACAACCCCGTTTGACTCCATTGTTAATCTCAGAGGACTCAAATGTTGCCCCCTCATGTCTGGCCTTACCCATCATATTGTCATAGAAAGAGGTGATCACACTGAGGAATTTTGGTGGACAGCCAATTTTATTGATGGACGCGCAGTCAAAGTGAATGGATGCAAACCAGATTAAGTCAGCTACCACTAACACAACCGTCGCAAAATTGTTTCAGTGTTTTTGCATTCATGGATTACCAGAAGTCTTGATTTCAGATAATGGTATTGCTTTTACCAGCATGAGGTTTCAGAAATTTAATGGCATTAAGCACATCAAAATAGTGCCATATCACCCGCCATTAAAAGATTTGGTGGAACGTGCTGTACAAACTTTCAACTCCAATACGAAGAAGCTGTGAGGATTCAGAGGCTATGACACTTTACTTGGCTCGTTTACTTGGCTTGGTTGGTGTCACCAACCCCAAACATGCCCACTGTTAGTATTGATCAAAGTATTGAGAGGACCATTGTAAACCCAAAACCCATTGCGGGGGCTGAAGAGGCAGTGGCTGAGGGTGTACTTGTACCAGGAGAAGCATATGAAGAAGCTGGCCCAAGCGATGCAACCCCCGAGGAAAATCCCCGACCAATTATATCTCCAGGTACTTGGGGATGTGAAGGGGGAAGGATGTCATGGTGAACCTCGGGGACCACGTGACTTTCTCACCTGAGGTTTCACTGAATCTCAGAGGCCATGTGACTTCCCATCCAATAGAATGGGAGTATGTACTTTTCAAAGGACAGTGCAGGCTTTAAACTTGCAGTTATTTCCTGGACTAAATAGACTCTAGGAGTAATGGATTGCTGTTCGTAGGTACCTATAAATAGTATTGCTATCTATAAGTAAATGGTTGTTGCCTTTATCCACTGGTGGTTGCCTGGAGGTTTTGTTACTACAATGCCCCTAGAATTTGATATGTTGAAGGACATTTGGATGTCTTGCAACAGTTGAAACCAGTGGTCTTTGCGCATCATTGAGCAATCTTAGTGCTTTCAGAATGAGTGGACCATTTGCTTTAATGACAGGTTCCATGCAATCTGCAGAAGGTTCATATGGACTCAAGACATTAACTCTGTTTCTCTATCCACACAGTCTGCCAGATCTACTGAGTTTATCTAGCATTTTCTGTTTTTATTCTATCAGAGTGATATTAGCATCAAACCAGTCAGTATTGGGTGGCGCGGTAGCACAGTGGTTAGCACTGCTGCTTCACAGCTCCAGGGATCTGGGTTCGATTCCCGGCTTGGGTCACTGTCTGTGTGGAGCTTGCACATTCTCTTCGTGTCTGCGTGGGTTTCCTCCGGGTGCTCCAGTTTCCTCCCACAGTCCAAAGATGTGTGGAGTAGGTTGATTGGACATGCTAAAAATTGCCCCTTAGAGTCCTGAGATGTGTAGGTTAGAGGGGTTAGCTGGTCAATATGTAGGGATATGGGGGTAGGGCCTGGGCGGGATTGTGGTCGGTGCAGACTCGATGGGCCAAATGGCCTCTTTCTGCACTGTACGGTTTCTATGATTCCATGATTCTATTTTTCTGCTTATTTTCCATGTGTTGAAAGTGTTGAAGTATGTTCCATTTTGCTTCTGCACTCTGTGTGGGAATGCCAAAGAGCACTTGTTCAATCGAGCTGAGGAATTGTTGGTTTTTAGCAGGGTAGGCATTGTAGCTGATACTGATCTGTGGACACCATTTCTGCACTCAATTAAAACATTTCAAGGGTTGCATCCTAACCCTGCTACACACCAGGGAGTGATCTGTATCACTGTCAGCAGTGTGTAGCTGTATGTGTTCAGAATACTGTTCAGAGTCACGTCTGATGATGACGAGATCCAGCTGGTGCCAATATCCTGATCTTGGATGTCGCTGGGACAGCTTGCGGCCTGGTTTCTTCTGAAAGACAGCGTTAGTCTCACAAAACTCATGGTAACATCAAACCTCAAATAGTCTCTGTCCATTCTCATTTACCTTTCCCAAGCTAGTCTATAAGGCAGGAGGCTCACACCTCATGGTCTGCACCCACTCTTGTGTTGGCATCCACCCAGTAGGTAAAAATATTCTGACTTAGGGATTCTGCTGATAGCAGAGTCAAGCTCCACATGGAACTTCCCAGTGCACAGTATTGGAGCATCGATACTCATGACGTTAACTGGCCCTGTTTGAATGGAAAAGTGAATGGAGATAACACATTTCACTCTCCCAGTGTATACATAAGGCAGGGGAGCTACTCACCCTTGGCTTAGAGTTGGGTCCATGAGTTATACAGTGTGTCCATGTCCACACGCTACTGGATCTGCACTCTGCATGTTTGGGATCCAGTCCTTGTCTAAGTTCCCCTGAAGCTTTAGCCTGGGGGCATGGGGGAACAAGGAAGGTGTGTCGCCATGAGGAGGTGCAGCTGAGGACCTGTCGATGGAACGGCTGTAATCTGACAGGGAGAGACTTACACATTTGATTCTCTTTTCCACATTGCTGCTGGACAGCAATGGAGGCTGAAAATGAGAATCAAATTAGTAGAGAGAAGCAGAAAGAATGCTAACTCTCTACACACTGGACACATTCCATCAACCTATTGGTTAGATCATGCAGAGAGAGTATGGTTTGCTTCACCTGTTGTCCAAACTTTTGAGATACTTTGCCTTTCTAGGGTAATTTGACATGGACTGAGGACTTTGCAGATTTGAAAGTGAAAGTCTTTGGCCCGTTTATGAGATACGTGGTAAACAATGATCTGATCAGGACAGCCATTGTCCCACAGGACAACTTTGATGTGCTCTATTTCTGCATCAAGTTTGCAAGGTAACTTATGGCTAAGATCCTATTTACAAGATTGCTGATAAAGCCAATCTTATAGTGCATAGTGTTCAATGAATCCCAAGAGTATATTAACTAGTAAAAACAGACTTATGCTGGACAGTAATGAAGAACCAATTAACATGTCAAGGAAAGGGACTGTGTTAGCCTGCTCCATATCGAAAGTGAATTTGAGCATGAGATGGTGCATATCAAAATGTGTAAGGATAACCTCTCATACAACTGCAGATTCAAAAGATCATGAAAGTTTCATCTTTGTATCAGAAATATATAAGGGGTAGGAGGTTGGGGGCTTATTCCATCAATTTCATCCTGGCACTAGTGGCTACATGAATGATATTTTTCATTAACAAAAGGCTGCCACCAGACCAAAAAGACATCATGCCTACCACACAATTGAGTAGTATTGTGTATGAATTTCAGTGCTGTACTCTGCTTATAAGCCATATGTCCAGACAATTGGCTGATCAAATCAAACAACATATTCCTTTGGTTGTTCATTAGAGGCAGAGTGCAGACTCTAGTCGGTCAGTCAATGCTTGCCAAACCCTAAACAAAACATCTGCTGTTAGATTTAGTTCTGCAATTTGGCAGCACCTGCTGTACAATGCTGAGTGTGCTAATAACTACACTAACAACCAATTTACGATAATCAGTTCAACTCATAACGTGGCTCATTTATGCTCGCTAAAGGCATCATGCATTGGCAGAGACAGGTACCCTGGAAAAAAAATCAATAAATCCTGCACCTTTCTTGAATTTCCCAGGAACTTCAAGAGCCTATAGTTCCCTGTTGCTTTATCCATGGCAACATTTTGGCCAATCTATCAACACCTTTTCTCCTGTATTATAAACTGGTGTGATCATTTAAAATTTGGCACTCTTCTGTTTGCCCTGATGAGTGATGAATAGCTTCAGCAACTTTCACTTTTCAGCAAGAGTTTTCTAGCTTAAGTACTGTGAATTCACACAGTTGCATACATTTCAATGCTAAGTCTCTCACACAAACTCCTGTTATATTATGGAGGAAGCAACTTCCTGATTTCCTCATTTAATTGTATGTCTAGATGTTAGGAATTGATGTCCAATTGTAAGAATGAATGCTGATATTCTCAGCATTACATTTACGACAAAATCATGACCAATATCAGCATCTTTGTCTATTCTATCCCATTAAAAATAAAAGTAAAGAACTTGTGAGTGTCAAATGTTTGTTTTAGTAGCTGAGATATTAAAGAAGCCAGAAAAAGAACTGAGGTTCCCAAGAAGTTAAGAAAAATATATAGAAAATAGTGGGAATACGTAGCATGTGTAAAGAGAAAATATAGGATAATGTTTTGGATACAACACTTGATCAGAACTGCGTGTCACGTCAAAAGCCTGAACTTATGTTTTTTTTTCCTTACCAATGACTTCCAGCATTTCCAACAATTTCTAGTTATAATTTAGATTTCCAGCATTTTTAGATTTTCTCCCGCTCTTTGAATATGCACCTCTAATGAATATTCCCCTAAAACTGGCAGTAACCAGGTTTTTGCATAAACTCACCATTAGGTTATTAGAGATACTTACAAAAATTCATAAAGCATTTAGGAACACATGAATTACTAGACGATAAAAGGCCAAGTTCCATCTGGTTTGCATTCAACCATTCTGGTCGTCACATGGTACAACAATGTTGACTAATCATAGTAATTAGTCTCTATCAATCAGCCCACAACAGACCCATAAATTACACAAGAAAAAACCCATAGCTACAAAGTCACCTTGAATAATGATGAAGACATAGGGAACTAGTGAGGATTAGGAAAGAGGCATATACTAAATACACAGGTGCCAGAGGAGTGCGAGGACAGAGAAAATATGAAGAAATTAGGACAGAAGTTGAAAAAAAAATAGAAAAGCAAAGCGGAACTGTGGAATTAAATTATCAAGGAACATAAAACAAAATAGCGAAATATAGGCACATCAATCAAACAAGGAAGGCTGTGATGGGAATAGGACATTAAGGGCTAGACACGGTGATAGATGTGAGGTCACATACTACTTGGAGTGTGTAAGTCTAGGTGGAGTAGAGCAACAAAGGGATCTCAGAGTACACATACACCAACCGATAAAAGTTGTACTGCAGACCATTGAAAAAAAGCAAACCAAGCACTTGGCTTTACTTTTAGAGAGATAGAATTGAAAAGTAGGGATGTTATGCTAAGCCTGTATTGAATCTTGGCTAGGCCATACTTAAAAGCTCCGTGTGAAGTCCTGGTCACCATATTATAAAAGGAATATGGAGACACTGGGGAGTGTGCAGAGAAAATTTACCAGGATAACACTAAAAATGCATGGGTATACTTAACAGCAAAGGATTGACAGGTTAGATCAGCCTTTTGGCTAAGATCAAGCGTAGGATCAAGTGTCAGATCAGGTGTAATGCTTGTTCTTGGATCTGGTGTGTCGTTTTTGTGGGGAACATGGATTGCATTCAATTTGTATTTGAATTGTTTTTTGGAACAAGCTCACCCTTTCCATCCTGCACATTGGCTTTGTAACTCTGAGAAATATTTTTTTTAAGGTGACAGGCTAGATTTCTTTTCTCTCATGAAAAGAAGGCTGAGAGGATGACCTAATAAAAATCTTTAAAATAGTGAAAGGTTTCGACAGAGCGGATACAGAGAGTGTATGTGTCTGCTTGTGGGAAAGAGTATAGCTAGAGGTCATCAATATAAGATTAGACACCAAGAAACCTTCAAGAGTGGTAAGAATATGGAACTGCCTACCAGAGAGGATGTTGAAGCAAACAATATAGATTGAATAAGGGGAAACTAGTTAAACAAGTACAAGTGGGAAAACGAAATAGAGGGTTACAATGATAGATTTAGATGAGGAAAGGTGGGAGGAAGCTCAAGTGGAGTATAAACACCAGCATGAACTGGTTGGGCCGAATGGCCTGCTTCAGTACCTTATATCCTATGTGTTCCTATGTAATTCGTTTGCCTCCCAAGCTTCAAAAGCAGTAATTTTCACTCCACTAGTCTGTGATTTACTGCATGAAATGGCATGACTCATTTTTATGCCAACTACTCATGGACAACATACATATCATACCATCCCAAAAAGATTTGCTTGAGATATTTGACAGAGGTGGCACACAGCTCAGATAGTTTCTGAAACATTAAGAGACAGCATTGAACTATGAGTTAATTCTATATAAAATGCTTCAGTGCATTTTTTTTTTCAAGTGCAGAAAGTTACAAAATAATTATTAAAAGCCTTTAGCATGCTCAAAAGGCACTTTAATTGGCTGGAATATTCTGAATGTGCTCTGTAGTATACCTTACAGAAGGCAGGCAATTTGAAATGTTACTCCCACAGAAAGAATACAGTGGTGTTACATGCATGGATTTGCTAAAGGCATTCGACAAGGTATCACACTGGCGGTTAATGGAATAGGTGGTGAAGAAGATTGCTAGATAGAAGGCTGTCTCAAAAATAGGAAATTGAGATTAGCCATGAATGGAAACTTTTCAAGCTGCAAAAACACAATGAGTGCCCCAAATCACATCTCACAAGCAATTCTGCATCTTTCCCTGGTGCTTTGGGGGTTGAATTCCACAGCAAGGTCCATTATCTTATGAAAATTTTCTTCACCTATCTAATTTATTTTTATAACCTTGAAAATGGAGGGTATGCAACGAGAAGCTCCGCAAAATATGTGAAAGCAGCAGGCATTTAGCAGGATATAAACAGAAAATCCTGGAAGTACTCAGCATGTCAGGCAACATCTCCTGGAGAGTGCCACGGAGCTAAGGGGTAGAATCATGCTAGCATTAAACATTTTCAGAGATTGGGAAGAAACGTGGCCTCCACCCCCAGAGCGATGTTTGGTAGCCAGGCAACGCGATTTTAAGAGGCTGCCTCTGGATTGCCATCCAGTTAAGGTTGAAAGGTAGATCAGGGACAGTCCATATCATTGTCCTGCTGGCTGCCCTACCTGGAGAGGTGCGTGCTGCTGCAGCAGGCTGGAGAGCACGAGGGCACCTCAAGATGGCGGCGTCCTCTGAGGAATTGCAAAGCCACAGCTGCCAGTTCATCCAGCTTCGGGAGACCACCTACCATCCCAACCGGATTTCAAGCGCATCCTGTGATTTTAATTTATGAGTCATGCAAAAATCACTGTTGGGTAAATGCTTCTCACATGACGCAAGGTATGTTGATCCGGCATCGGGGTCCAAACAAAAATTCCTGCCCCTGACAAAGAAAGAGGGGGAATTATGTGTATAAGTACATGAAAGAGACAAAACAGTACAAAGGGGGTGAGGGAGAAAACTCAACAGCTACAATTTGACAGCAATGTATCAATTATGCAAACTAAATATTTCCAAATATCCTTGAAATTATTCACATTTCAGGTGTTTAGTTCAGAAGATTTGTCTGAACCAATGGAGTCACAGTTTAGGACTGAATTCAAAGCCATGCTTTTGGGGGAAGCTTCAAGATACAAGAGAATTTAGTGGATAAAAGCGACCATGTACTGTAAAATGTATATTATATTGGTGTGTTTTGAATTTCAATTATTGGAGAAAAAATGTTTTCTTTTTGGGAGGTTCTTCTGACTGGTCATTCAGTATTAATTGTTTTCATAGATTCCTAGCAGCTTTGCATTGGCAATTTCTAATCACTTACCTTTGGGTCTCATTCGTTATTCTGTTGTTATCCCCGTGTGTGCTCTGGTTTCCTCCCACAATCCAAAGATGTGCAGGTTAGGTGGATTGGCCATGCTAAATTGCCACTTAGTGTCCCAAGATGTGTAGGTCAGGGGGATTAGCGGAGTAAATGCGTGCAGTTACTGGGATAGGGCAGGGGTGGGCCTGGGTAAGGTGCTCTCTCGGAGAGTCAGTGCAGAGTCAATGGATTGAATGACCTCCTGACATTCCATGTCAGTTCACGGCTTAGTTGATCGAGCTTTTACCTCAGAGTCAGAAAGCTGTGCGGTTAAATCCTATTGCCTAACGTAAGCCTAAAAATAAAGTTCCTCAAAAGGATGTGGGTGTGGGAAGGTAGACCTTGGGGTTGGAATACATGTGAGGTCAGGACGGGGTTGGGGTTCAGGCCCAGTAGGGGCCGTGGGGTGTGGGAGGTGGGAGGTATGAGGTTTGGTTGGAGGGGGAGGGATGGGTGTCATGCCGAGGGAGTGGTGGCAGTCCAAGGGGGGGAATCAGGTCTACAGAGGGTTGTCAGGCCTTGGAAGAAGGGTGGGGTCTGGTGGAGTTAATGGGTACAGCTGGAGGGAATTCTATGAGAATGAGAGAGCTATCAGGGTGAGGAGGGAGTCTCCTTGGGTGTCAGGATGTGGGAGGAACCCCGTGGGGGCCTGTACAATACGTACCCAGAAGTTAGAGGTGGTGTTATGTCTAACATTTTCTGAGTAACTATTGGTACAGCCCTGGTTGAACCATCTGAAGTTTGCAAATTAAATTGCATTTTCAGATGGTTCCCAGCGCAAGGCAATTGCCCAGGGGAAGTTTGCACTTCTGGGCAATTGTGGTGTAGACCTTAACCTATGAAGTTCGGAGAGGGGTTAGTTACCCTGTGCGTCTATGGGGTAACCCCCTGCCCCCCCCCCCCAATCCAATGTTGGGGTGCTCGGGAGCCACAACCCATTGTAGAAATAATAGGCAAATGTGGAACATAGCCACGAACTTATCAATTACAAGTCTAAAAGAAATGATCTTGTTATTGTGTAAAGCAGTCCAGGACAGCGTGAAGTGTGGACAGTGTCAATGGATGGGAAGCTGATTTGAGTGATGGACTGGGCTTCGTTCACGACACTTCGTAGTTCCCTGAGGTCTTGAACAGAGCAGGAGCCATACCAAGCTGTGATATAACCAGAAAAAATGCTTTCTATGGTGCATCTGTAGAAGTTGGTGAGAGTCGTAGCGGACGTGCCAAATTTCCTTAGCATCCTCAGAAAGTAGAGACGTTGGTGGGCTTTCTTAACTATAGCATTGGCATAGAGGGACCAGGACAGGTTGTTGGTAATATAGAACCTAAAAACTTGAAGTTCTTGACCATTTCTATTTCATCCCCATTGATGTAGGCAGGGGCATGTCCTCCATTACGCTTCCTGAAGTCGATGACTATCTCCTTCGTTTTATTGGCATTGAGCGAGAGATTAAGGAGAGCAGAAACCTTCAACTCACTCAGCCAAAAAGCTGTTACGGTGAGGTCAATTGAAAATTTCAAACTGAGATTGATAGATTTCTGTTAGGCAAGTTTCTTGACGGTTAAAGAACCAAGGCAGGGATTGAGATATTGACCTGTCATGATCTAACTGAAAGCTAAAACAGGTTTGAGAGGCTGAAAGGCTTCTGATGGCTATCCTGATATTCCTGATAAGCTAAATTAAGCATGCACCATCTGCCAGGCCACATTTAATGCATGTGATTTTCATTACAGGATGTTGAACATAAGGTTTGAGAGCTAACTGTAACTATCATATTAACATGCTTATCATACAGCACTGACATGTTTATCACAACATCATGAAATATAATCGATACAGTGGATTTAAAACCATGCAAACTGAGGAGTCAGAACATGTGCCGCCAGCTCATCTGTATATTTTTCCAGCATGGTCAGTTATTTACTCTTGTTTCTGAAGCTCTGGGTTTTTAAGGTCTGGGTTCTGATACGCCTTACAGCCTGGTGACAACATCTGTCAGCAATGCTGAGCATAACTTTAAGCTTCCGGCACATAAAAGCAGCAGGTCTTGTTCATTTTGTGATTTAAATGAAAGCTTAGGTCTGTCAACATCTTGTGCTAGAGGGCAAAGCAGGATATCAGTGAGTCAGGCTCCCACTGGTGATCCAGAACATGCCCATGGACCATACATACTGCACTCATGAAAGCTGTTCTGTAGGGCAACAGTATTCATGGAGGAAGATAACTAAATGAAGCACAGGAATGTGATTATATACAGCGAAACTATTTTACATGTAAATACTTGGCCCCTGCAAACATGCATCCAATCCTACTAATTCAAACATTTTTGCTGGAAAAGAAATTTGATTTCCTCAGCAGTGAGAGTTAAGCAATTCCAATAAAACAGCACAAAAGGACTTTCCTTGTTGTTGCATTGGTTTCAGTTCAAATAAACAGAACATTCAAATTAAGAGACTCCAAATGAAAGAATGTAACTCCATTGAAAGATGATGGAAAAATGCATTCAGGCTTGTAAAAAAATAAAACACTCTTCAAAGGATCTTCACAACTCAGATTGTAATGCAGCAACTTCATTTGCCCCAGTGTAGCACTGAAATTCAGATTGAGTGCATTGTAATGGGTTGGTGTTGCTTTGAAGGCTGCAAACCTGACACAAATGTTGTGGTTCATTTTCACTGTTCAAAAAGACAACTATTCCAAAATACGTTTAGAAAATATTCACTTTTGTTGAGGATGAAATTGGTCAAGAGCAGCAGCAGAATGAATCAACAACCTGCTTTGAGCCTTACCCGAATTCAAGAAAATGGATTGCCGCTGTTTTTGCTACTGTTATCCAGCAATGCTATCCCTAAATAGTCACGTGCTATTTTCACTCTGATTGTGCAGCAATAATGTACAAATGATGCTATGAACTGTGTCAGTCTAATTTGTGCCATCACATCCAGTGTTTGTGCACAGGTGAGAAGCGGCAAAATACATAATGGCCTTTCATGACGCGACTGGCCCTTTAAGTGGAATGTAACTGAGTGACCCAGTGACTGAAAACAAATTTAATTTAAATGGGATTTGCAGAGAGGGTTGCTCTAAAATGAGCAGCTTAGCACTGTAGCTCAATAAGGCATTGATATACTGAGCTACTACGTGGTAAGATGCAAGATTGTCCACAGACGCACGCATGCACACACACACGATTCCAATCTCCAGAGGAGAGAAATCAAGTAGAGATTAGGCATTGAGAAGGATGAAAATCCCAGTTATAGAGTGGGCTCAGCCAAAGTTACAGAACAGATTGTCTTTTTGGTCAGAAATGGTAAATAATAAGTGGATTCCCAGGTGGGAAAGTGAAGAAAAAAATAAATCCATTCCAAATAAAAACACGAACCAAAGATAATTTGCCATGAATGGAGAAGACTTGGAACTCATTAAAAGTTGTCCATAATTGGATCTTCGAATACGTTTGAACAGCTTTGAAGTAGATCTGACTGGAAGATTTGCTTTAGAGATTAATCTAGTAATTATACCACAATATTTAAATAAAAATCATACCTCTGACACAGAGCAGTGGAAAAAATTGTGGAACTATTCACTTTGTTGTAAACTCGCTGGTCTTCAGACAAAAGAATATTTAATTTCTCTGAGCACAGCCATATGTTCATTCCAGGTGGTTGAATTAACTCAGTTACTGTCAAAAAAAAGTTGGTAAGGAAAACCAAGATGTCGGGCTGGATTTACTGCAGCCTTTCGTGGTGGTAACCACAGCAACTGGGCCCACTTCATTGTGAGTGTGGCCCCATATCAGTATCAGAGGGAAAAACCTCCCCTGATTTAGTTGGAGGGTGGAAGGGGCTGATGTGGGATTCCTGGCTGCTGACAGCAAGATGTCAATTAGGCTGATCAATGAGCCATTATCCCTGAACTCACTGTAATTTAGTGTCTCATGATGTCTTCTCCTTTGAGGGATATCAGTATGATATCACTAGAAGAGAAATGTGCCATGTCATCCAGCCTTAGTTTCATTGCTGCTTTGAGCAGCGCACACACACATACTCACACAGGGCTGGTGCCTTCACCTGTGTTGAACTATTCTCATATGCCTTGTATTAATAAATGAACCCACAATGTGTTTACCTAACCCCTTTAAAGTGATTGGTACCTTGTGTATTGTATAGTGAATACATCCAAAGGCATTATGATATCATATTAAAATGTCAGCTCAGAGATTAAATGGAAGCTGCAGAGCTGTCGCACAACTTTGATAGGTCACCCAGCAAAGTCTGTCAGGTTCTGGGCCTGATTGAAAGACCTTGCAACAGGTGAGGTTGCCTGCTGACAGCTGCATAGCCTTGCGATCGAGATCCCTGCCCCCTCTCCTGTGACCACCATCGTGACCCTCATCCTGCCATCACTCACCACAATGATCCTAGGCTTCTGATGGGTGCATTGCCACCTGCTGCCACCGCTCTGGCTGGCACTGACAGCATGAGGAACTGCTGACATCTGGTTAATCAGCAGCTCTCTGGCAGGTGGGGCCTCAATCGTGGGGAAGACCCAAAGCTGGCTAATCAAGCGCCTAATGGGAACTTGACTCTATCCGACCTCCCCCATAGAATTGAGAGGGATTTGTCACGTGTCCAACAAAATCTCAACTGCCCTTTTGAAAAGACTCGGAAAGGGAAAGGTATTGAATGCCCTTTCATTTTTTTGGAAGCATCTGATCTTGGTGGATGTTCCCTGAAAATTTGCACGAAAAGAACTTACATTCTACCAGAATGCACAATTCTTCAAAATTCTTAAACCTTTGGATTGATTGTAGACAAAATAAGTGACTTAATCATTCATCTTAGACAAGGGGCTTGGTTCTTGCAGTGCACTATCCTTCCACTGTTTCGACCCATCCTTCAGGATGTTGAGACACAAATAATTTCTAGAGTCCTGTGAGTAATGACTTGGAGAAAGAGAAAACAAGCTGAGTAATTGTCGAGGCAAAACTTTCAACCAGCCAAATTTGGTATTTGTCATTTTGTGGGCAAACATTTCACAGCCTCAGTTTTCTATTCACTGTATACTTAAATCTAAAGTTTATTTATTAGTCACAAGTAAGGTTTACATTAACACTGCAATGAAGTTACTGTGAAATTTCCCTAGTCACCACACTACGGCACCTGTTCGGGTCAATGGACCTAACCAGCACGTCTTTCAGACTGTGGGAGGAAACTGGAGCACCCAGAGAAAACCCACACAGACATGGGGAGAACGTGCAAACTCCACACAGACAGTGACCCAAGCCGGGAATTGAACCCGGGTCCCTGGCGCTGTGAGGCAACAGTGCTAACCACTGTGCCGCCCTCATTGGCTAGGAGGGGGATTTCAAAATGAGAGCTTGGAGTGCCAATAGAACTCATAACATTCTGACTCAGAGGGAAGAGTTGACTTGTCAAAACAACAGTACATACCAGTAACTACGTCATTTACAAACAATTACAGGAGTGTAAAACAAACCAGTATATATTTCTCATGACCTGCATATCTCTGTGTGGTGAACCATAGATGGTTACCACTATGGGTACTTGTACATATGTTACTCTTGTTACTGTTGGGGTTAGGGTTTGGGTGTTCCACCTGTTATTATTGTTTATGTGGTACACTCCGTTCGGCTCCGCCTTCTTACAGGAGTATAAAGGTCACTGCTACTTCCTAGTAGCCCTTAGTCTGGGATAATATTGTTAAGTAGTGTGCTCCAATCTTGTTGTGAATAAAAGCCTTTATTCCCGGGTACGTCCGAGCCTCCGTGACTCAATCGCGCATCACTCTGCAAAATACATTTATACAAATTTATGGTTAGGTGAATGCATGGGAATGGTGCAGACTTCCAGATGTTTGCAAAGAAAAATCATTTAATTGCTCCTCACTAAGGTTCCCAAAAGTTGACTTATTTTGGCTACTTATTCTTGTATGCTATTTAGATATAACTCTTAAAACTTTGGTCCATGCCCTGAATGCAAATCTCATGCCCCTAGGAGTTTAAATTTTCTTCAGAGTGCTGCTTCAAAGCATGAAAAAAATATTTGACCAGTTTAATCCTGGATAAGAAAGGGATTTGTAAAAGTTGGAAGGGTACCAAGATGCCCTCAATTACACTGTGGTGGGAAATGACTTCAATACAATTTCAGTTAAAAGATTAACCCCGCGAACAAGAAATACAATGCATTAGGACTTTCTGCTGTGGTTTCCTGAGTTACATGGAATTACCACCTTTCAATCAAACTCTATGCCCTTAATAAAGGACAATATTTTCTTAGTTTGTGTTTGCAGTAGTTTTTGTGATGGCTGCTTTCGCTTTCCCAAGGCCTCCATTTTTGGCCCTTCAGACGGGCGCACTCAGCAGACTCGTAGGCAGGCACAATTCCACGCTAGTTAGCCAATTACAAGCTATCCACCATGAATCGCGCTCTGTGAAAGGCTGAGCACTGCCAGGGTGGGTGGGAATAAGACATGCGGCAAAAGAATGGAAGGTGCGGGTTGGCGCTTCCAACGTGGTCATGTCCCCGTTGGGCACAGCTGCAGCAGAGCTGTCTCAGGGAGTTGCAGACCCATGAAAAAATATATATATATCAATGTTAAAGCGGTGCCATGAGTGTCTAGGCACCTCAGTACTAAGGCACATTTGTTAATTTTATTTCAGCCTGGGCAGTTCATCCTTTAAACATAAAGGCTGCCTTGCCAACTGGCATGCCTACCAGCTGTAAATGT
This sequence comes from Mustelus asterias, assembly GCF_964213995.1. NCBI lineage: Eukaryota > Metazoa > Chordata > Chondrichthyes > Carcharhiniformes > Triakidae > Mustelus > Mustelus asterias. The sequence goes on along the minus strand of NC_135804.1, from coordinate 117,153,333 downwards.
AGATGGTTTGATTCTCCGTTCAATTGGTGTTCAATTAAGTTAAGTTTGAGTCTGATTGTTGGCAGGTGCACTTGCGACTCATGCAAGTGCCCGCTGACTGAAATATTGCACAAGGGTGCGATAACGCCGGTACATACATCATCTTCTCACATGATTTTATGAGCTTCCTGGGTCAGGCATGTGCCTGAATCTTTACAAGATTCTGGTCCAAGGCTTCACACGTATAAACTCAGACCATACCCAACTACACTTATTTTTAAGGTGACAGGACACACCCAAAATAGGCATTTTTTTTAACCCCCAATAAATTTCAGGCAGGTGCGTAGGGTGGGAAGAGAATGCAGGGTGCAGAGGGAAAGATCAGTTTGTTAGTTTGCAAGTAAGGTGGAGGAAGGGAGGTTTCTAAGGGTCCTCAGGAATAGAGTTTTGGAAGTCTGGGACAGGGGTATCTGCAATTTTCCTTGCTGAACACCCCTGACAGAAGAAAGAACTTGGATTTATATCGAATCAGATTTATATAGACTTGGATTTATGCAGAATCCTGCATCCTAAGGCCAATGACATTCTTGAAAATTAAGTCACTGTTCTAATGTAGGAAAGGAGTAGCAATCAATTAAATTATCAGTTGCACAGTCTTTGTGATGCTGTTTGAAGGATAAATGTTGACCAGGTGTTACGGGCAGGAGTGGAATTAATGTAAACAGCACTACTTTCTCCTCATTGCTCATCCATAAACAGAAAAGTGTTTTTGATGTGATTTCCTATTTATAAGTGGTGGAGTATTTAATAACACCTCATTTATGGTGTAATCTAATTTCTATTAATAATCTCATGGCAAACTCAAGATAGGATCAACTCAAAGGGTTAGTTTATTTGCACACACTCAAATATGTGTGAAATGACGAAACATTGCCCCTTTTCCATCAAACATTAAAAGAGATAAAGAGAAAATAAAGATTTGCAGGGTAAACTACAGAGAAAAGAAATATTGCTTCATTTGAGTCTGAAGTCTAGAATCAAAGTCCAATGAGGTATATCTTCATGGTGGTTGATTGTCTCAAAACCGATGCAGTAAAATTCACTATTCCAGTGTGTTGACTTCACAAAATGAATTGGTATGCAATAATGAACCAATCTTGTGGGGAATGGTGCAGATGTTTCAGTAGGACCAGTGTAAATGGGGCTAAGTTTTCAATCTGGGCAGAACCCCTTTTCTGTGATGCTGCTAGATAGATGGTAAAATGGCAGTACAGCAAGACAATATAACTGCTTCCACCAGCTAGAGATCCGTGTCATGTGACTGCTTCCTCTACATAGTGTATTTGACAAGGGATGTGTCCCTCTCGTCTGGGTTTCCAATATGATGAAATGTTCCAAACATTAAGGGCGCGATCGTACTTGTCATTCATACCACGCTCCCACTGCAGTGAAGTCGCATAATTTGGCGGCCAGTCTGAATGGTGGTAAGATTCCAGCCTAAGACTTAAACAGAAAGTTACAGGACCCTTTATCCTAGCAGACATATAGGGCCTGATATTACCATTTTCATTCTAAGTGCTGAATCTGGGCGCAATTCAGATCCGACTTAGAAATCTGCTTTCAGGCGCCCCTATCAGCATGAAAAAAAAATCTCCAGTCTGCATCATGCTGTGGGGGCGGGGGGGGGGCTTAGCACGCCCGAAACGATTGGAGCTCTGAACTGCGCATGCGCAGTTAGAAAAGGAATTGGAAAAGCACGCCCCTGTCAGATCGCTCCTGGGCCGCAGAAAGCAGAGAAAGTGGCACGGGAGCGAAAAGCAGGAGCGATGGCTCCCACAGACATCACTGTCCCCCTTATCCACTCACCCCCCGCTACTCAGACCGTTCATGATCCCCTGCTCCCTTCCCCCCCCACCAAATGCCCGCAGAGTGGCAGCGGACCCTCTGCCCCCCCACCAGAGATCCATCTGCCCACCCCTGCCAGTGAGTGATCGGGCCACCTCCCCCCACCCAGATATATATCTTACCCGCCTCCCTCCTCCCCCCCCTTCCCAGAGAATGGTCTGGCCTCACTCCCCCCCTACCCCCCGAGAGAACGATCTGGCCTCACTCCACCCCCTCCAGAGAATTGGCTGGCCTCACTCACCCTGTTCCCCACCCCACCCCGCCAGAGAATGATCTGGCCTCCCCCCCAGAGGAACATCTGACCCGCCTCCCCACCAGATAACGATCAGCCCTCACCCCCGCCGCCCCCCGCCCCCCACTACCAGACAATGGTCGGCCCTCCCCTCCCCACCACCAGACAATGATCAACCCTCCCCGCCCCTCCACCACCAGACAATGATCGGGCCTCCCTCCCACCCCTCCACTCCCCACCAGTGATACATCTGATCCGCCTCCTCCTCCCCCCCCCCCAACCAGAGAACGATCTGACCCGCCTCCCTCCTCCCCCACCCCCCCACCACCGATCTGAGTCAGAGAGCCGTTGGAAGCTCTGAACTTGCTCTTCAGCAGCTGGAGTGCCCGATTCAGACTTTTATTCAGCAGGTTCATTTTGGCGCTATTCCGGATTGGCGAACGCGGTGGTAAAGGGGGAGATGCTGATAAAGTTGGGCGGACAGTTCATTAATTCAATTGAAATACATGCAAATACATTTAAATCGCTGTTGCACCCGTTTCGGGCGCGAAGCGGATCGCGGCCATTCCCAGGTTTCCGAAAGTGGCCATCGGCGCGGACACCAGTGAGTCATTGGGCCACCTCCCCCCCCACCCAGAGATATATCTTACCCGCCTCCCTCCTCCCCCCCCACTTCCCAGAGAATGGTCTGGCCTCACTGCTCCCCTACCCCCCCAGAGAACAATCTGGCCTCACTCCACCCCATCCAGAGAATTGTCTGGCCACTCACCCTGTTCCCCACCCCACCCCACCAGAGAATGATCTGGCCTCCCCCCCAGAGGAACATCTGACCCGCCTCCCCACCAGATAATGATCAGCCCTCACCCCGCCCCCCCCCCCCCACTACCAGACAACGATCAACCCTCCCCCACCACCAGACAACGATCGGGCCTCCCTCCTCCCCCATCCGACTTGACCATGTTTGGGCGCGACGCAATGGTAAAACAGGACCCATAGTCTCCAATTGACCAGCCTGGATTATAAAATGAAGATGGTGTGGTGAACCATAGATGGTTATCACTATGGGTACTTGTACATATGTTACTCTTGTTACTGTTGGGGTTAGGGTTGGGGTGTTCCACCTGTTGGTATTGTTCTGTGGTACACTCCGGTTGGCTCCGCCTTCCTATAGGGGTATAAAGGTCACTGCACTTCCTAGTGACCCTTTAGTCTGGGATTGTATTGTTAAGCAGTATGCTCTATTCTTGTTGCGAATAAAAGCCTTTATTCCCGGGTACGATCTAGCCTCCCGAGTGGATTAATCGCGCATCAGATGGCTTTTGTATAGTTCTCGTGAATTTGTTCTCTGTAGTCCATGGGTGGGGACTTTAGTATCCCTTCAAAGGTAACAGGGTGCAAGTTTTTTTCATGACTGCCATTTGGCTTCTTTAGTTGGAGAGTCACAGACTGACATAGTTTCAGCCATTTTTAAAAGGTTCCGTTTTTAAAACTTTAGAAATAGCCATCAGGATATCAATATAAACATTACAAAACTGTAACATGTGAGGGTCTTAGAACTCCATAATCCTTTTTGACTTTAACCAGGAATCCCTTGCATCCAGTTGATCTGCCACATAGGTCCTCAATTTAGCATTGCATCCAAAAGGCAAAGAGTCTGAATAATGTAATGCTCACTCAGATAGTGTTCACAATTCCTGTATTAGAAATTAAACCAACAAACCTCTGACTAAAAAAGGGAGACACAATAAGAAGTTTAACAACACCAGGTTAAAGTCCAACAGGTTTATTTGGTAGCAAAAGCCACACAAGCTTTCGGAGCCTTAAGTCCCTCCTTCAGGTGAGGACCTGTTAGACTTTAACCTGGTGTTGTTAAACTTCTTACTGTGTTTACCCCAGTCCAACGCCGGCATCTCCACATCATAAAAAAGGGAGAATCAGCTTGACTCAATATTAAAAGTACTGAAGTATGGTAATTGAAATAATTTGACATTAAACATTAATAGCTTTGCAGTAGGGAAATGTAGTTATGAGCATTAACAGCTTTTAAAGAGTAGTTATTAGAGCTCTTTCTCAGTCGGCTGGTGTGAAAAAGTGACAATTACACACTTAATGGGCGGCACGGTAGCACAGTGGTTAGCACTGCTGCTTCACAGCTCCAGGGTCCTGGGTTCGATTCCCGGCTTGGGTCACTGTCTGTGTGGAGTTTGCACATTCTCCTCGTGTCTGCGTGGGTTTCCTCCGGGTGCTCCGGTTTCCTCCCACAGTCCAAAGATGTGCGGGTTAGGTTGATTGGCCAGGTTAAAAAAAAAAAATTGCCCCTTAGTGTCCTGGGATGCGTAGGTTAGAGGGATTAGCGGGTAAAATATGTGGGGGTAGGGCCTGGGTGGGATTGTGGTCGGTGCAGACTCGATGGGCCGAATGGCCTCCTTCTGCACTGTAGGGTTTCTATAATTTCTAAAAAAAAAATTTCACAGATGGTGATAAAAAGTGTGATAAGAAGCACAGACTTGAGCTGTCCTCCCAATCAGATAAAAGAAACAGCTGCAACTTGTACGGTTCTTCTCATTTAGTGAATTATGGTCAGCAAAATATATAATTGCCGGAATTTTACCGGCACGCCCGCCCCCAGGCTTGGAGAATGGCATTCTCCGTTGGCCTCGGACAGGATTGTACGAAACTCGGGCGGACATGCCGGTAGAATTCTGCCAAGGTGTTGTAGAGTCTTTATATAAGAGACATCCTGTAGAAGCAGGTTGTCTCTCCCAAGCATGCTTGTTAATAAATATCTCTATTGCTGCAAACTACACACTTCAGTGATTTCAGTAGTTTACCACAACAGTACTAAATATGAAATGCAATGTTGGCCTTCATCCCAAGTGGATTGTAGTACAGGAGTAAAGATGTCTTGCTGCAATTATATAGAGTCTTTGTGAGACTGCACCTGGTGCTTTGTGCACAATTTTGATCTCATCTAAGGAAATGTATACTTGGCATAGAGAGAATGCAATGGAGATTCAACCGACTAATATCCAGGATTGTTCTATCAGGAGAGATTGCGGGAACTGGGCCTGCATTCTCTAGAGTTTCAAAGAAAGAGATCTCATCGAAACATTCAAAATTCTTACAGGGCATGACAGGGTAAATGTAGATAGAATGTTTTCCCCTGGCTGATGTGTCAACAACAAGGGGACACAGATTCAATATAAGGGGCAGGTCAGTTAGACATGGTATAGAATAGACAGACACAGAGGGCCCTATTTTACCATTTTGATTCTAAGTGCTGGGCGGACTTGAAACTGGGAGTGTTTCAAATCCAGCTTTTAGATCTGTTCTCAGGTGCCCCCATACGCACTCTGCCTGAAAAATATCAGCAATTCCAAATCCCGCTGCACTAGCCTGTGGTTGGAGCTTAATGCACCCAAAACTCTGCAGCTCCGATTGGCGCCTCCTACCGTGCATGCGCAGACAAAAATAATAGAATGCGGCTCCCCTGCCACATTGCTCCCACTGTGCACTGTTGGATAACAGAGACCACTCCATCTGACGAAGGAGCAGCAAGCTCCGAAAGCTTATGGTATTTGCTACCAAATAAACCTGTTGGACTTTAACCTGGTGTTGTGAGACTTCTTACACTGCTCCCAGGCCAGATAATGCCTCCCCTGACTCCCGCAGACATTGCCCCATCCCCCAACATTACTGACCCCCTTGTACCCCCACTCCCTCCAGTCACCCAGACCGATCATGGGCCCTCTCCCCCTTTCCCCTCACTGATCTCGGGCAGAGTGGGAGTGGACCCCCCCTTCCCCTCACTGATTTCAGGCAAAGTGGCAGCGGACCCCCCCCTTGCCCCCCCACTGATCTCAAGCAGAGAGCCATCGGACGCTCAGCACATGCCTCCTCACTAACTGGAGCACCCGAATCAGACTTTTGTGGAGCATGTCTGTTTCGCGCCGATTCTGGATGGGCAAACATGGTGGTAAAGGGGCAAGTGTTGGTAAGGTTGGGCGTGCAGCCCATTAAGTCAATTGAAATACATGCAAATACATTTAAATGGCCGTCGCGCCCGCGTCGGGCGCGGTCCCAATTGTGGCCATTTTCATGCCTTGGTAAAGGGGGAACCAGCGCGGAGGCGGGCACAGATCGTGCTACTCGCCTCATGCCCAACTTTACCAAGTTTTTCAGGCCCAGAATCCCTACTGTGCAGAAAGAAGCCATTCGGCCCATCGAGCTATCACCAACAACAATCCCGCCCAAGCCCTATCACCATAACCCCACGTATTTAGCCTGCTAATGTCCCGAACACTAAGGGGCAATTAAGCATGGTTAATCAACCTAACCCGCACAATCTTTGCAATGTGAGGGGAAACACACACAGATACGAGGAGAATTTGCAAACTCCACATGGACAATCACCAAGGCTGGAATTTAATTCGGGCCCTTTGTGCTGTGAGGCAGCAGTGCGAAGCACTGTGATGCCCATTTAAGACTGAGGTAAGGAGGAATTTCTTCACTGAGAGAGTAGTGAACCTTTGGAATTCTGCACCCCAGAGGCTTGCCGAAGCTCACTCAATAAGCACGGTCCAAACAAAAATCGATCGATTTCTGGATACTAATGGCCCAAGGATATGGGGATAGTGGTGAAAAATGGCCTAAGAAGTCGATGGTCAACCATGATCTGTTTGAATGAATGAACAGGCTCAACAGGCAAAATGGTTTATTTCTTCTCCTAGGTTCCTAACACCACAAAAAAAATATGTAAAACAAGGCTAAAGAAATTTCAGTCGAACTGTTCTATGTAGAGCAGCTGTATATCATTCTGAAAGGCATGTTCAATCATAGAAATCATAGAAACCCTACAGTACAGAAAGAGGCCATTCGGCCCATCGAGTCTGCACCAACCACAATCCCACCCAGGCCCTACCCCCATATTCCTACACTTTTATCCACTAATCCCTCTAACCTATGCATCTCAGGACACTAGGGGCAATTTTAGCATGGCCAATCAACCTAACCCGCACATCTTTGGACTGTGGGAGGAAACCGGAGCACCCGGAGGAAACCCACGCAGACACGAGGAGAATGTGCAAACTCCACACAGACAGTGACCCAAGCCAGGAATTGAACCCAGGTCCCTGGAGCTGTGAGGTAGCAGTGCTAACCACTGTGCTACCGCGCTGCCCTGTTGGTTAGGTGCATTGACCCGAACAGGCGCCAGAGTGTGGCAACTACAGGAATTTCACAGTAACTCCATTGTATTGTTAATGTAAGCCTTACTTGTGACTAATAAATAAACTTTAACTTTTTACCAATGTCACTCCATCTGGCACTGTAGATGATGAAGCACTGAGCTCAACTGTGCGTGGGCTCTCAGTGTATCCATTTTACAACACAAGTGCAGAACTGACTATGATGTATCACATCCCTGCTTTGTATGGAGGACCTTGGAGCTTCTATATTACTAATTATTAAACATTTTGAATGATTTTTTTTCATCCTTGGTGCATTTTTAGGGCAGATCTGCTATGTAGCTTTAGGTCTATATTGATTTTACAGATGTCAAAGCAAGGGTAGGTCATCAAAAGTAGATATGGATTGTTGTAAGTCTGTCTTCAGTTTTATTCTCAATAATTTCATGTCTTTGACAGCTTATTATTTCCACAATGACCGTTAAACAAATTAGATTAGCTAATTGTAATGAAAATAAAAAAACAGAAGGTGCTGGAAATATTCAGCAGCTCTGGCAATATTTGTGAGGAGATAAAGAGAATTAATAGGATTCTCAGCAACAGGAGCGATGGCTACCAGCTCCAAAGCTTGACCAGACGAGAGTCCCTGGATCCCTGCAGGTAAATGGACAAGAAGGGGGCTGTCAGGAGGGGGTCACAGAGGTGGGTGCCTGTGGAGAGGGGGTTCAGAGGCAACAGGGTTGATTTCAGTAGCACTCTTTTCCTGATGCTGTGTTCCCTGATTGGGACTGAATGCCTGTTAGCAAGGGAGCACCCCCTCCAAGGCCACAGGAAAGCTGACAGAGTTTGCTGAGTGGCCTTCAAGAGCCACATGAGACCTGTGCAAGTCCCATTAAATCACTGAACTACCACTAATTTTTGGTGGGTTCAGAGATTATTGGTGCCAAGTGGATAATTAATGAGACTAATTGACAGCCTGCCATCAGAAGGCAGGATGACCGCATCGGGCCATTCACACTGCAAACGTAGTTGGGAAGACTTCCTGGTGCTGAGAATCAGTCCGGGGTAAACCCTCCATATTCACCCAAGACTCCCACACACACCCTTAAGCGATCATTCCTAGTTGACAGTCACCACTAAACTCTGCCAAAGATTTCAGGTCACTGACCTTTTATCAGAGCTGGTTATGAAGAACAGTCACCAACCTAAATCATTGGGTTGAATTTTCCCAGCCCTTTGGAGATTATGGTGGGGTAAGATGTCAAAAGGGGGAGCCAGACATCTTCCTGCCCTAATGACAAATGGCCTAGTGTGGGGGGACTGCCAGGTAAACCCTGGCAGCATCCCAGCCAGTTCCCCGGGAGGGGAGGCCCTCTTTGATTAGCATTGCATGGCCCTGGAGGGACACTAGCTGATAACTGTCCTTGTGCCTAACATGCCACCAGTGCACCACAACATCTGCCCTTTCATTAAAAATTGCGAAAGGTAAGAATTAAGGTTTTTTTCTAACAAGAGAACTTTTTAATTATTACCAGATTACCCACTTCTAAAGTGGATACTACTTCCAGCAGTTAGTGTTACTTGCCCAGGGGTTAATGCGAGGAGACCATGTAGCTGGCAAATATATTTGTGAATGTATGCTTCTTCCTAATTCCTAATATATGCATATACTATAGCCAGAAAAGACTTGTTTACATTTGATTTCTGTGTTCACACTTATTTCATGGCAAATAGGGGAGTTGACATTATGAGAATGCTTGGGGTTGCCCAATGCACTCGGAATGCATTAGGGTTCCTGTGGCTCAAAACGTTCGGGAAAACCTGAACTAATATTTTGTTTCTTCTGTAATAATTCTGATCCCGGGATATTCCAGCTTTTGTTCTGGATTGGGTGGGGGTCATGTTTTGATGGGAGGTGGGTCCATTGCCTCAGTGAGGAGGCAGTCACAGGGGCTGTTTTATATGGAGGTAGGCTGTGTGAAAGGCTGGTTTTGTCCTTTATCTCTTCAAAATGGTACCCTACTCCTCAATTATTTTAAGGAAGTTTCAACCTTCTCCTTTAAATTTAAATCCCATATTGTGTTTTGGACATCCTACTCAAGAAAATTGGATCTTTTTAAAGCCAGCTGCTCTTTATCATAAACAACTGCCTCCATGAATTATGGATGTGCAAACTACAATGTTCCCCCATTCCCGACACTCCCCCAGCCAGCAAAAATGATGGGTGCCAGATTCGATGGCGGGACTTCTGGTGTCGGGGCTCCAGCTATATTTTGGCTAAGCCAGAGACCCTGTCCATAACTGTGAAAAGTCAGGACATAGTCACTGTTGCAATGTGGAAGAGCATGACAACAAATTTGCACACAGCAAGGTTCCACGAGCAGCAATGTGACAATGACCAGATAATATGAGTTTTTCAAATAGTACTGATTGAGGAAGATAAATTGACTAGAAGACTCCTTCCTGGACTTCATTGAATAGTGCCCGGGAATGCATCTTAGAGGGCAGATGGGGTTTTCATCGAGCATCTGATCTGAAAGACTGCTCCTCCAAAAATGCAACATTCCTTTATCGGAGAAGTCACCTTTAAGGTGAGATGTTAGACTAAATCCTCATCTACCTGTTAAAATGGATTGCATGTTCACACGACATGGGGAATTTTCTACTTCTGCTCCCAGAAGGGTGTCTTGTCTTCTCGTCATAGAAAAACAGGAAATCACTTCACACAAACCATGATTAATTTTAATTTTATGAGATATTTTAAAATTCATGGCGGTAGAGAGTGAATTTAATTTTAATTGAGCAAAACTCAGTACAAGATTTTTAAGTTTTACATTTGGGCATTAAGGGAGCCTTTCCAATGCAGCCATAGTTAATAATTCTACACCACATTGCAATGAGGAAGAACAAGTCATCTCTTCCAGGTAGATTGAAATAGATATTGCTGACAATACAGATAACAGCAACCTCTAAGGTCCCCAAAGTTTTCCTTGGTTGTTTAAACTGCATGTTTGACATTTAAATCATTTGTTGCATCAATGTCTTTCAAATGTATTCATAACTAATTTGCAAATGTCAGTCCATCATTTTCAGTTTTTCAGCTCTCTTAAGATCGTTTCAGGAAAAATGATGCTTATATTGAGATTAATGCCTCACAGAATAACTCCCTTCTGCTGCACCTTGTTTGCAAATTTGTACTATAGCAGATTGCTTGCAAATCACCTCTAATAAGACAGATATTATAAAAAATGTTCTTTTTAATTTATAATCAGCTATTAATTCTGCCCTTTTCTTAGACAGATTTACATTAATTGTGATATATACTATTGTTATATGCATAACACACTATATTACAACACATTTATCTATACCACAGATATGCATTACAATCATGACAATGCAGTTTATTTGTACACTGGGAGTGATCTTGAGTCCACGCTCGCCATCCAGGGGAAAGGTTGAAGCTTCGGTAAGACCCCGGAAGCCGTGAATTCCAACTTTCACTGACCCTGATTCACATTTATTTAGACACATTTATACATAATTAACCTGCCCCCTTCGCTGTATATTGAGTCCCCGCCATATATTCAAACCGTGCCAATGTGATGCGATGTCAATGCGGTTTACAACAAGTTCACCCAGACATGAATCTGTTGTGGGGATCCCCCAAGGGTGCAAAGGTGAATTAAAGCCCCCAAGGGAGAGAGACATCACCAGGCAGTGCTCTGGCAATGCTTAGACACAGGTTGGGGTAAGGAGTGGGTGGGGTGGGGGAAGGCATCCGATGTTCAGATGGAAGGTGGGGGATGCAGTGCTGGCTATGATGGTGGGGGGAGTGTCGCATAAGTGGATGTTGCATTAATGCATTGGATCAATTGATAGAATTGTGTTATCTGCAAGCACAATTTTGCAGCTTCCTTAAAAATACCAATTCTGTTGAAACATTCTGTATAGTTCAATGTTAGACCATGAACTGAGGCAATAGGAATAGTTTCTGAGGTTGAGTTGTCTTGTGATATCTGAGTAATTCCATGGATTGTTATTAGTGAGAGGTCACGCCATGCCAGTTGACCCACAGTCACTGGGCCTGTAGTCCCCATGATGTTGAACATTTCTGACACTTCAGGAGGATTGATTGGGATGCAGCTGACCTACCAACCAAATTTAGTTTTCTAAACAATGTACAAAGCTAAGGTTTCTTGATTCAAGTGTCTCTGAATCAGACAAGCAAGGCATAAAAATTCAACTAGTAAATGGTAATGTAAGTCTCCGCAGGCTGAACATGCCAGGATTGACAGAAGAGCTAAAGGATCCCCAACAGATATGGACCACTTTGGAAGTTCAGAATCAGGCTAAACATTGTATTTAGAGTTCATGTCAGCTTACAGAATCCATAGACCACTTTGTCAGAAGATACAGAGAAAAGGGTACGCACTGGGATTTTTCAAATGCAGCTCTTTACTTGAGCACTATGTGTCCCAGCAGAGCTGTGTGTGCTGTGTTCTGTTCACAGGCAAAATTGAAACCAAAACTGGACTGCATGACATACTTCCCTTCTAATGATGTAATGCTGCTATACCTTAAAGGCATATTACAATTGTACACAGTTCAGATAACCTTTAATTGATAGGAAGTTATTTTATTCAGTAAGTGTATTTAATAAAAATAATTATATTTTAAAATGGGGTCCACACAGAAAACCCTATTGTTTGAACATTATCTTTCAAAATAAGAGCTCCAAATACCAAACTTTCTGATAGCCTTCATACTTCTTGCCAGTAAGTCTTTGTTTTGAAAGGTACAAGCTAAAACAAAACTAAATTTAAAAGGTGAAAGAAGTTTTCCATCCTTTTTTCCTTTATTGAAAAGATGACCTTTCAGCGGATTTCCTCATCAAAATAGCGCATTTTTGTTCAAAACATCTTCTGTGATACTTACTTGAAAATTATTCATACTGAAAAGTCACTCCTTTATATATCAAAGCATACACATGAGAGAGAACTATTTCTAGCAAATGTTCAAATATTGTTATATATTCATATAATTCATATATTGTTATATATTGTTATATATTTCAGTCTGAATATATGTCCAAAGATGTGTGGGTTAGGTTGATTGGCAATGTTAAAATTGCCCTTAGTGTCTTGAGTTGCGTAGGTTAGAGGGATTAGTGGGTAAAATATGTAGGGGTATGGGGGTAGGGCCTGGGTGGGATTGTGGTCGGTGCAGACTCGATGGGCCGAATGGCCTCTTTCTATGCTGTAGTTTCTATGATTCTATGATTCTATGATTTATTGCTCTGCAGGAATAAAGCACAATATACACAACAACAAAAAAATCACCCTATCTTTTCATGCAATAACAGGATCCATGAGGGACATTATACTTTAGATGCCTTAGCATTTTGACCTTGATGTCAATAATGTCCTCTATATTTTTCTGCATTTCTACTGAAAAAGCTTTGCACCAAAAATGTCATCAAATCAGAAGCCGTACAGGCAGGAACTACTTGTTTGTTCTAAAGCCATTACTATCCATTGTAATCGCAATCCAATAAAGTGTCTTTCATTACCTGGGATAATTAAGCATAGAACATAGAACAGTACAGCACAGAACAGGCCCTTCGGCCCACGATGTTGTGCCGAGCTTTATCTGAAACCAAGATCAAGCTATCCCACTCCCTATCATCCTGGTGTGCTCCATGTGCCCATCCAATAACCGCTTAAATGTTCCTAAAGTGTCTGTCTCCACTATCACTGCAGGCAGTCCATTCCACACCCCAACCACTCTCTGCGTAAAGAACCTACCTCTGATATCCTTCCTATATCTCCCATCATGAACCCTATAGTTATGCCCCCTTGTAATAGCTCCATCCACCCGAGGAAATAGTCTTTGAACATTCACTCTATCTACCCCCTTCATCATTTTATAAACCTCTGAGGCGCCGATCGGAGCTACAGGGTTTCGGGCACATTAAGCCCCGCCCTCAGGCTTATGAGACCTCTTATAAGTCTCCGCTCAGCCTCCTCCACTCCAGAGAGAACAGCCCTAGCTCCCTCAACCTTTCCTCATAAGACCTACCCTCCAAACCAGGCAGCATCCTGGTAAATCTCCTCTGCACTCTTTCCAGCGCTCCCACATCCTTCTTATAGTGAGGTGACCAGAACTGCACACAATATTCCAAATGTGGTCTCACCAAGGTCCTGTACAGTTGCAGCATAACCCCACGGCTCTTAAACTCCAACCCCCTGTTAATAAAAGCTAACACACTATAGGCCGTCTTCACAGCTCTATCCACTTGAGTGGCAACCTTTAGAGATCTGTGGATATGGACCCCAAGATCTCTCTGTTCCTCCACAGTCTTCAGAACCCTACCTTTGATCTGCATGATGGCACATGATGTATAACTGGGCATTATGGCCACAATCAGTCACTGAATGTTACCAGCCATGTTTTTGTGTTTGCCTCATGCTAGAGATCAGGAAGAACATCGGTAAACATGTTAATGAAGTGAACGCAAGGATATCAAGTTAATCATGGAACTGTGTTCTGCTAAAATGCTTGAGCCTTGTTGCATGGCCTGTTCACACAATCAGATGCAGGGCGACAATAATTTCTGGTATCCCCTCATTATTAAAGGGGTTTTTATTCCATGTGAATGTGATAAGTTCCAGGTTACCATTGCACTAGTTTGTTACAACCAGGTATGTCCAGGTCTTTCTTTATCTGTGTGCTTTCAAGAGTGAATCTGTGGAACTCTTTGCCGCAGAAGGCTGTGGAGGCCAGGTCATTGAGTGTCTTTAAGACAGAGATAGATAGGTTCTTGATTAGTAAGGGGATCAGGGGTTATGGGGAAAAGGCAGGAGAATGGGGATGAGAAAAATATCAGCCATGATTGAATGGCGGAGCAGACTTGATGGGCCAAGTGGCCTAATTCTGCTCCTATGTCTTCTGGTCTTATGGTCTTATACCCCAAGTTATTCAGAGTTATTGTCATCACTCAGATTCTTAATTCAGAAAAATAGTTGAAACGAATGGCACAGATGCTTTAAGGACTCACCTGATGAAGGAGCAGTGCTCCGAAAGCTCGTGCTACAAAATAAACCTGTTGGATGTTAACCAGGTGCTGTGAGACTTCTTACTGTGTCCACCCCAGTCTAACGCTGACATCTCCACATCTTGCTTTAAGGAGAAACTAGATTAATCACATGAGTGAGAAAGGAACAGATGAGGAAATTGTGTTACATGAAGGGATGGGTTTGCTTGGAGCGTTAACATGATGGGCCCTATTTTACCATTTTGATTCTAAGTGCTGGGCAGACTTAAAACTGGGAGTGTTTCAGATCCGACTTTTAGCCCCGTTCTAAGGCGCCCCATACGCACTCTGCCTGAAAATAGAGCAGTGATTCCGAACCATAAGCCTGAGGGCGGGGCTTAATGTGCCCAAAACCTTGTAGCTCCGATCGGCGCCTCCAACTGCGCATGCGCAGAAAAAAAAATAGAATGCTGCTTCACTGCCACATCCCTCCCGGGCCAGATAATGCCTCCCCTTGGCCCCCACAGACATTGCCCCACCCGGACAACATTACTGACCCCCTTATCCCCCCAATCCCTCCGTCACCCAGACCGATCGTGGGTCCCTCCCTCCCCCTTCCCCCCCTACTGATTGAGGCAGAGTGATCCACCCTCCCCCTTCCCCCACCCCCACCCCCACCCCCACCAATCTCAGGCAAAATGGCAGCAGACCCCCCCTTCCTTCCCACCTTTCTCGTGCAGAGTGAACCCACCCCCCCCCTCCCCTCCCCCCTGGTTTCCCCGATCCCGGACCCTCCTGCACAAGGCCCCCATCTCCTCCTGACTCTGATGGCTATATGACACCTCCCTCTCTCTCCCCTGTCCCCAATCATTGAGGCACTGATCCACCACCCATGCCCGTGTTCCCCTCCCCCACCATCAGCACACCTGCAAGTTCTCACTTGCCTCCCCCTCAATGCTAACAAGCAAACTGCATGTAACTTGCTGGAATGCTCTGCCAAACTGCCTGCCCTAACGAGGAGCAGCTCCAGAAAAACTCCAAGGATGGGCAGGCAGGCAGTGCAGGAACAAATGACTACATGACCAGCCCCCCGATTTACTGAGGGTGACCTGGAGAGGCTGCTGGATGCAGCAGAGGCAAGGCAGGACACCTTCTTCCCCAAGGAGGATGCAGACCCAGGGGGGCTGATGGTAATGCGGCCTGGGAGGCAGTTGCCACCTCAACCAGTGCCATGGCACTGGCCCCCAGGGCCACCCGCGCAGCCTGGACTCCTCCTCAAATGCCTCCAGGATGTCAGAGCTCCTGAGAATGAAGCTGTCATGCACGCTGCCTGGGTGTCTCATGTTCATATTGTGGTCACACACCATTTAGACATTCAGGAAGTGGAACCCCTTTCAGTTGATGAATCTCTGCGGATTCTGTAGCGGGGGCTTGAAGGTGACGTGGATGCAGTCGATGACCTCCTGTATGTTAGGCATCGCTGCAATGGTTGCGAACCCTGCAGCCCGGGCTTCCTGATCGACCTGGTCCAGCTTAAATTTGATGCACTGCCCTTTCCGGACATACAGGGCTTCTGTGACCTGCTTGACACAGGTGTGCACAGCTGACCTGGAAATGTCACATACATCTCCGTTAGGGGCCTAAAAGGAGCCAGTTGCATAAAAGTTCAGAGCAGCCACCAATTTGACAGCCACTGATAGTGGGTGACACCTCCGCCCCAAGGTGCCAGGTCCTGCAACAGGTTGCACAGGTGTTGCACTGTCTCCTTTCAGAGGTGGAGCCATTGGCGGCACACGGCGTCCAACATCTGTTCAAATGACACTCGTGCATGGAACTGCCAGGGTCTCCATTTCCTCCTTCTCCTGTGCCCTCCCCCCTTTGGGCAAATGACAATCACCTCCTGCCTTCGCTGGTCATCTTCCTCTACTCCTGCAAGCAGTAAGGCCTGGGCCTCCTGTGACTGCAATTCCTCCTGCTGCTCCTCCTCCTCAGCCCCAGCAGCAACCAAAAGAACTGCAAGATCAATCGGTTGCATCACAAAAGCCATCTTGTCACTCTGAAGAGGGGAGGGGGGTTGGAGATGGAGAGGGACACAAGTAGAGGTTAAGGAATGCTGCTTGCCCCAAGCCCAGCAACAGTCACTGTCCATACTGCTCATTCCCCCACCCACATGTTCTCCAGAATCACAGACCCCTCATTTCCCCAGCCACATGCTCCCCACAATCACAGACCCCCATTCCCCCAGCCACGTGCTCCCCGGAATTACAGACTCCTCATTCCCCCAGCCACATGCTCCCCAGAATCACAGACTCCTCATTCCCCCAGCAACGTGCTCCCCAGAATCACAGACCCCCTTTCCCCACCACATGCTCCCCAGAATCACACCTCCTTGAAAAGTTCAGAGGCTGCAGCAGTGCAATTTGCAAGGGCTTTGTGTGCATCCTTCAGCTGGCAGAGTGCTGAGTGCACTAGGACCCAGCAGCATTCACAAGACACAAGGTCAGTGCTTAGACTCAGGTCAATGCTGCAAATCGGACATCAGGCACCTTGCTGGGCAACAGCCCCCCCCCCCCCCCCCACCCCACCCGCCCACACACTCACAGAGCCTCCTATGACTCGAAAAACAAAATGGCCACAATGATAGGACCCTTCATGAGCAGCAGAGAGCTGTCAGACACTCGGCATTTACCTCCTCATCAACCTTCACTGAAGGAGCACCCAAACCGGACTTGTATGGAGCATGTCTGTTTCGCGCCGATCGTGCCGATAAAGGGAAAAGTGCCGGTAAAATTGGGCATGCAGCATTGAAATGGTCGTCGCGCCCTTTTTGGGCACGGTCCCAATCGTGGCCATTTTCGGGCCTTGGTAAAGGGGGAGCTGGTGCGGAGGTGGGTGTGGATCGCGCTACTCGCCTCACGCCCTACTTTACCAAGTTTTCGTGCCCAAAAACAGGCACAACCTGATGGTAAATTCGGGCCTGGTGTGTGTGTGTGTTGGTGTGCGTTTGTGTGTGTTGATGTGTGTAGGTCTGGTGCATGTTTGTATTGAGGTGCATGTTGGTGTGTGTGTCTTTGTTTGTATGAGTCTGTGTGTGTGTTGGTGCGTGTGTCTGTTGTGTTTGCCTGGTATGTGTGTGTGTGTGTGGGTTTCTTTGTGTGTTGGTGTTTGTGTGTCTGGTGTGTGTGCGCTGGCTTTGACATTCCTGTTATAAATTCCATGTACATGAAGCTCATCCTGCTGCTCGGTCGCTTCCTGAATGTCAACTCAGCTGATACTTTCATCTGCAGCTTCGCAACTAATTGCTGCAGGCAAAATCTGCCCACTTGTATTATTTGTCAATATATTAGCATGAAGGATGGTTTAGGAGATGTGACCTGAGTTAGAGATCTAAATAAACAGGTTTCCAATGTTTCATCCTTCCTCTCCCAACTGTTCCATATCACTGGCTACGGCTCAGCATGAAGTGAATCTCAGATCTCGACTTTAATTAATCAAATGTTGTCTCTGTGCATACCAATCCATGATCTTAGAGAAATAAAGTGCTGCAAGGGACATTGCATATGAACATGAACCCCAACGAAATACCTGAAGCTCATGCCATTTACCCAACCCTCGACAATGATAGTACAAATGTACGCCGGCAACAAAAAGCTATGAAAATTACCACATAGAATTCCTGTAGTGCAGAAGTTGCATATCAATTCACTCATCGCAAATCTGAAAAAGGTTTGGAAAAACTGTGAGCCGCATATAGAGTCATGTAGGTTTACAGCATGGAAACGGGCCCTTCGGCCCAACTTGTCCATGCCACCCTTTTTTTTAACCACTAAGCTAGCCCAATTGCCCACATTTGGCCCATATCCCTCTCTTCCTATCTTACCCATCTTACTGTCTAACTCCTTTTTAAAAGGCAAAATTGTACCCGCCTCGACTATGAGCTCTGGCAGCCAGTTCCAGACACTCACCACTCTCTGTTTGAAAAAATTGCCCCTCTGGATCCTTTCGTATCTCTCCCCTCTCACCTTAAACTAATGCCCTCTAGTTTTAGATTCCCCTACCTTTGGGAAAAGATGTTGACTATCTACCTTATCAATGCCCCTATTATTTTATAGACCTCTATAAGATCATCCCTAAGTCTCCTATGCTCCAGGGAAAATAAGTCCCAGTCTATCCAGCCTCTCCTTATAACTCAAACCATCAAGTCTCGGTAGCATCCTCGTAAATCTTTTCTGCACTTTTTCTAGTTTAATAATATCCTTTCTGATGCGCGATAAATCACACGGGAGGCAGGATGTACCCGGGAAATAAAGGCTTTTATTGCCAACAATAACGGAGCTACTATATACAATATACAATCCCAGACTAAAGGGTCACCAGGCAGAGCAGTGACCTTTATACCTCTCCCAGGAGGCGGAGCCAACTGGGGTGTACCATAGGACTATATTAACAGGTAGAACAGCCCAACCCTAACCCCAACAGTAACATATCTACAGACTCATAGTACTGGCCAAACCATGGCTCAGCACTCCTGGTGGTAACCAACAATGGTTCACCACACTTTCTATGATAGGGTGACCAGAACTGTACACAGTATTCCAAGTGTGGCCTTACCAATGTCTTGTACAACTTCACCAAGACGTCCCAACTCCTGTATTCAATGTTTTGACCAATGAAACCAAGCATGCCGAATTCCTTCTTCACCACCCTGTCTACCTGTGACTCCACTTTAAAGGAGCTATGAATCTGTATCCCAAGATTTCCTTGATCCCCTATATGCAGATTATAATTATTAGTCTGGAATTTCCTGGATAGTTTTGGTACAACTATGGTATAAGAGGAGAATTGTGGCATTTTCCTCAGCAAGGAGGCACACTTGTAACTGATCTCTGCCAGTTTTACATTGAAGCATCAATATTCACAAATGCACCTCATAGTTTATGCAGTCTTTAAGGTATATTTGCCAAAGTCTTCAGACGCCGATTTGCATTGCTCGATTTTATCTGACTGAACCCAGACAAAAACGTTTTTGGGTAAGTTTCCAAGATTTCCTGCAAAATCCACTTATGTAGATTTATGTCTCAAAAGGTAGGCACAGCACAGCTAAAGTCGACTGATCTTCCCTTCACAGGAGATTTCAGGAGGTTGACGGTGATTCCCTTTTCACCAACACTTCAGTTAAGCAAAGTTTTGCCATTGTTACTGCAGTGTAAATGTTTCAGACCTTCAATCACCATCCTTCGATTTCCCCCCTCCCCAGTCTGTTCAGCAGCAGAAATGGCCTTCGTGATGGAAACTAGATTATTCATTATCAACAGTTACTTTTGACCATGAGATAAAGTTGTCCGAAAATAGGTTCGTTATGCTTATATTTGGATTTTGCTCATTGTAGTTGAGAATCTTTTTTTGAATTCATTTCCGGGATGTGAGTGTCGCTGACTAGACCACTATTTATTTCCCATCCCTAATTGCTTTTGAGAAGGTCGTGGTGAGCTGTCTTCTTGAACCACTGTAGGTCCTGAAGTGTAAGATGGCAAGGTGGCACAGTAGTTAGCACTGCTGCCTCACAGCGCCAGGGATGAGTGTTCGATTCCCGGCTTGGGTCACTGTCTGCATGGAGTTTGCACATTCTCCTGGTGTCTTCGTGGGTTTCTTCCGGGTGCTCCGGTTTCCTCCCACAGTCCAAAGATGTACAGGTTAGATGAATTGGCCATGTTAAATTCTCCTTCACTGTACCTGGAGTGTGGCGACTAGGGGATTTTCACAGTAACTTCATTGCAGTGTGAATGTAAGCCTACTTATGACTAATAAATAAACTTTTACTTTACTTTTAGGTATACCCACAGTGCTGTTAGAGAGGAGTTCCAGGATTTTGACCCAGTGACAATGAAGGAAAGGCGATCTATTTCCAAATCAGGATGGTGATTGACTAGGAGGGGAACTTCCAGGCAATGGCGTTCCCTGCTATCTGCTGGCTTTGTCCATCTAGCTGGTCATGGTCCTAGCTTTGGGAGGTGCTGCCTGAGGAATCCTAGTAAGTTCCTGCAATGCACCTTGTGGGTGATACATGTGGCTGCCACTGTTCTTCAAGGTAAGTGACTATGAGGACATTTAGCTGTACAATACTTTGGATATATTGGAGTGTGGCACAAGAGTTAATGGGATAGAAATTGACTCCTTGTGCTAATTTTACAGTTGTAAAACAAAGACAAAATGGTCAATTAGGGGTCACAATGGCCCATAACCTTATGATGCCTGCAAAATCATTGAAGCTGAAATTACATCAAACCATTTGTTAAGGTGCTAAGGCAGCCTTCTAAGACAGGGATCAGGCTCTTTCTATTTGCTCGAAGACAACAGATGCTTTGCAGAATTGGGCTGTTCTGAACAGAGCAGGGCTCAGTCCTAATCCAGTCAGGTTTTCTGGCCATGAATATATCCTATCTCGTGTCCAAGACTGGAAGGGTCACTTACAATATTTTACTTTTATTCCAAGAGGCGCAGGAATGTTCCTTCCTGCTCAGTGGTTTTCCTGCTGGCTGGTGCTGGCTACAGTCATCACCACCCCCACCCCTCACCAACACCCACCCCCCCCTCCCCTCCCCACCCCCCACCAGCCCCCTCCTGACAGTTCTTGCCCCCTCCTGGGGGTTACTTGATCTCTAGTGGTGATCTAAGGGGCCTAAGTTTGAGCCTTCGCTTGTGCCAGTTGTCTATGAAGTGCTGGCAGCTTACTCAGAATACGTGGATGAGGTGGAGGATCAATTGCTAATAATCCTTGAGCCTCTGCCTTTGGGCACTCACTGACCCCCGGTGTCCAGGTTTGGCCTGAAGGTAGGCCCTGATGAATGTCCACCCAGTACCGAATGATTTTACCTCTTTGCTGCTGTAGTGCATCCTACATTGGGGACACACAGATTGAAAGAAAATATACTCTAAAGCAAGTTAAAATAGCATTGAAAGACAGGTTTTATCTGTGCTGTTTGCATTTGCATTAACTGTTAAGCACACTCCAAAGCCCCACAGATCTAATTTGTGCAAAGTGAACCAATCAAATGACTAAACAAAATCCCACTGAAATCTATCTTTATTGCTTCATTTTACTGAGAGCAGCAGGGGAGGAGATGGTGGCAAACCCATCCAAAATCTTTCACCACATATAAAATGTGTACGAGACCTATTCTCTTGTTGAAATAAATCACAATTTTTTTTTCCATTCTTTCCTGGGTTGTAGGCATTCACGAGCATTTGCTTCCCATCCTTAATTGCCCTTGGTGGTGGTGAGCTGCCTTCTTGAACCCTGTGTTGTATGTACGCCCACAGTGCTGTTGGGGAGGGAGTTCCAAGATTTTGACCCGGTGCCAGTGAAGGAACGGTGATGTCAGGACGGTGGGTGGCTTGGAGGAGAACTTGAAGTTTAAATTTATTTATTAACACTGCAATGAAGTTACTGTGAAAATCCCTTAGTTGTCACACTCCGGCGCCTGTTCGGGTACACTCAGGGAGAATTTAGCATGGTCAATGCACCTAACCTTTCACCCATCTTTCGGACTGTGGGAGGAAACTGGAGCGCCCAGAGGAAACCCACGCAGACACGGGGAGAATGTGCAGGCTCTACATAGACAGTCACCCAAGTTGGGAATTGAACCCAGGTCCCTGGCACTGTGAAGCAGCAATCATAACCACTGTGCCACCATGCTGCCCTTGTATATCCCCAGTTCTTTTTTCATAACTCCCCTTCAATAGTAATGTCACATGAAACTGCTATGCTATTGCTGAGGGGAACATTAAAAAGACAACCATGCTAACATGCTCCTGTAGATTGCTACTTAACACTATTGCGTTTGGAATGGATTTTAGCCCTTGGAGTTCCTGCAGGCTATTTTGTTTGTCTTGGCATCAGTCTGCTCAGAGCATTCCATCAATTACTGGCTAAGCAATAAGTTGATAACACATCTGCAAAATATACAGTTTCCATCTCCACCCCTCCTCTCTTCCTCAAGAAAATTATAAACTAATTTATATACTAATATGTTACTGACACATTAAAAATGTGTAAGCTGAGTATAGTTGAATTGGATTCCCACAAGTCATGTTTCCTCAACCAGAAAATGACGCATCTTCTAATCACATCCTACCAAGATTCTGTTTATTCTGAGTGAGTAACTTCAATACTGTCTCAGAAAGGATATTTTTATGAATGCAAAATCAATGACAGAGTTTTTTTAACTTTTACCTTCTCTCCTGTTAAGCAAGATGGCAGCTTGAAAGGCTTGCAGCATTGTTGGACAGAGAAAGGATGCTGAATGCCTTCTCAATCCAGTGGAGGGTATGGATTAACTAGAACAGCCCAGCAAAATAATTCATAGTGTATGAAAAGGTACTGCTAACAAGTTCTACAGTGTTTAGGAAATGACTCTTATTCCATTTAACAATGTACAGTTCCCACCATAATTGCAAGCTGCTGCTTAATACCGAGGTTCAGTTTCCCAGAGACAAAGGCTTTTTCAAATGAGCTTTTGAATGGCACTTTCAATGAGACTCGCTTGCCAAATTTTCTTCTTCTGCTGGTTTCATGTCCTGCATTTCGATGATATATTTAACTGTTATAAGAGATGAAAAATATGCGTGTAAGTTTCTGAGGGTAGATTCACAGCTTTTCTCAGAATAACCATTAGGAGGGATATAGATGCAAGAGATGTTGACTCCACGTGGCTCATTTCTGCATAGTGGGATAGCTAGGGGCTCAAATGAAATGTGTACTCAATGACCCTTTGGAACAGTTAAAATTGATTTATTACGTGTGCTAAACCACTGTCAATTATTTGACTGACTGCCTCATCAGAGGGAGTACACTCTTGTGCAAATTCACAACGATGTCATTTGTATGTTTGATGTATTATGTTGTTCTTTGCGCATTGATATACATAGCCCAAATCCCTGTTCAACCAGAAAATATGTGGCTGAAAAATCCTCATACCAGTAAATGTCTCTGAATGCATGTTGACTTTGTACTGGTCTTCTCAATTTTGTTACAAGGGCAGCACGGTGGCACAGTGGTTAGCACTACTATCTCACAGTGCCAGGGATCCGGGTTCAATTCCAGCCTCGGGTCACTGTCTGTGTGGAGTTTGCACTTTCTCCTTGTGTCTGCATGGGTTTCCTTCGGGTGCTCAGGTTTCCTCCCACAATCCAAAGATGTGCGTGTTAGGTTGATTGACCATGCAAAATTGACCCTAGTGTCAGGGGGGTTAGCAGGGTAAATGTGTGGGGTTACAGGAACAAGGCCTGGGTTGGTAAGCCGAATGGCCTCCTTCTGTACTATAGGGATTCCATGAAGTATATCGACGAGTCACCTCTTTTTAATTAGCTCCCTCAGATTCATAACAGAAATCATCAAAATCTCATCTATGTTAATTTCCTGTAGATTATACATATTTCTGTTGTATGTTACTCTCTGCTTTGCTGTAAAATTTATTTGGCGAATTATGTACAGACATACTGAACTTTTAAATAAGACCGGTAGTTTTGAAATAGACATACCACCAAAGTTGGCTGTGGATGTAAATTCAGTCACTGGCTGAATTGCTGGTGGGTGATATTGAGACACAATGGAATCACACTCTTCCTCCAGGCAAGGATACATCAAAAGCACAAAAGACATACAGAAATTAACTGCTGTCTCCTGTGGAGATATTGGGAGCTGATTATCACCTCAGCAAGAATGATTTTTGTGAGAAGTGCCCCAAACCAGTTGTGGATTTTTACTTTCGAGGAATATACAAAGACTGGGATAAAAACCAACTGCAAAAGTTAGTCACTGTCAACTAGTACTGGCTTTGTCAGTGTGTACACGGCGTTGGACTGGGGTAAACACAGTGTGTACACTCTGTACACACTGTGTTTACCCCAGTCCAACGCCGGCATCTCCACATTTTGTCAGTGTGTGACACAGGAAGAAAGACACAATAGACCCCTGCAAAGGTTTTGCAGTTAATTCTCTCTGCTTGCTGAAGCAAACCAAGTCAGCAATACCACAGCCGAAAAGGAGGCAGGGCAGCTACTCAGCTACACCACAGAACACTGGAATCTCTAAACCGACTATTAACCTCTGAAGTCAGTGCAGGTCAGAACGACCATAATCTACCACCTTCAAGGACATGTCAAAGATTGATTTATATTTTTCTTACTTACTTTTGGACTAAAATTCTCATTTCTAACCTATCTGAATGTATATGCATGTGTTTGATCACTTTTCTCGCATTTAGAAGCTAAAAAAACTAACTTTTTCTTTAACTCAAGAAAGCCTGGTTAAATTGAGTCATTTAAAACATACAAATATTGAGCTGGGAAGGTATCCGCAAGGGAAGGACTCCTTTTTAAATTAACCTTGTTGTGATCAACCGAGGGGGTAGGGTGACGAATAAAGAAAGGGAGCCAGTTCATCCCTCCTCACCCAGAGCATAAAAATGTCGGATGTCCCATCTGGAACTTAGCAAATTAAGGGATCTCATCTGGGACAACAAATATGGGGAAGCGCATCTGGTGACCTGTCATAATATACTCCTGGAATAAAAGAACACTCAAGAAAGATATGCAAGTAACAACATTGGTGCATAAATTTGTGTCCTCCCGTGGCTGGTTTCATAGCAGGGGAGCATTTAATCAGGTGGGAAGGAGCGGGTGAGGGATATTGGCAGTGAGGATTGGGGGCTGCGTTACCTTCTCATTTCCACCCCCATTAAGTCCTTGGCAGGAAGGCCCATGGACAGCAATCCTGTCTCACTCCCAACTAAAGCCCTTAAGTGGACAATTGATGCCATCTTAATACATCATCTCACCACTGCTCATATTGCCTTAGTGGTGGGCAGAAGCTCGCCATGTCGGGAAAATGAGAAGTAAATCCACGCAGCTTGCTTGCGGGCTCTAGGTGGAGGAACTCTCATTCAACGACACCTCACTGCCTAATTGAGGTACTTGATATCTGGCAGGCACTACCTTCCTGGTTGAGCTGATGTTGAATAGAGGCTCCATGGCAGGTATTCCGCCAATAGGGTCCTTGATCCCAGAGAAAGGCCTGCTGCTGACCTGTCAAGCACTGAAGTGGAATAAGATGAGTTGAGCCTTTCTGTAAAGAGCTGACACGGGACTCTTGTTGGCTCCCTAACCAGCAGCCAAGACCCCAAATGTCTCCATTCTAATGATATTCTGTTAAGTATTAATTCATGAGCTGTTCCATCTGGTTGAGAGTCATGTCTAATTAGTCCCACAATGTGACCTTCACAATGGGGTTTCTGCCACTGAAAACTGGCACTTTAATGATTTTGGTGACATGCTTGTTAAGATTGCATGTTCTATTTGATGCAAACTATAGTGCCTCAGATTAAATGTAATTACTACCTTGAAATCAGTTAGTAAAAGGATGTGCTTGCGCTCACACTAATAAATATAAGATGTTTGCCTTATTAAAATACAGTTTTTTGGAAGAATGAGACAGTCCTATGCAGTTGTATTCAACCTGGGCCCCTTTCTGGTGAGCAACTCAGCATTACCCTGTAATAGTCCAATGTTCCCCTTAAAAGGGGTGGCAATCAGAAGAACTACAGTACCTGCCTTTGAACTCTACATTTGGAAGGTAATCATGCATAGAATACAGAATTTCACTGCACCCTTAAACCCTCAAAAACCAAATCCAACAACTCTCCCTGACTAAACAGACATCATGTGGAGATGCCGGCGTTGGACTGGGTTAAGCACAGTATGAAGTCTCACAACACCAGGTTAAAGTCCAACAGGTTTATTTGGCAGCACAACCTTTCGGAGTCTCGCTCCTACTTTAGGTGAGTGAGTAGTTGTGTTCATAAGCAGGGCATATGCAGACACAAACTCCATTTACAAGATAATGGTTGGAATGCAAGTCATTACAGGTAATCAAGTCTTAAAGGTAAAGACAATGTGAGTGGAGAGAGGGCCAAGCACAGATTAAAGAGATGTGTATTGTCTCCAGCCAGGACAGTTAGTGAAATTTTGCAAGCCCAGGCAAGTCATGGGGGTTACAGATCCCAAGATCCCGGTTGAGGCCATCCTCATGTGTGCGGAACTTGGCTATCAGTGTCTGCTCAGCGATTCTGCGTTGTCGTATGTCGTGAAGGCCGCCTTGGAGAACGCTTACCCGAAGCAATTGTGAATGATCTCCAACCTCCCCCTCTCTGCAGCCACTCCCCCCACTCTGATGGGCAGCCCCAATCACCGATCTCCCTCCCTCTTGTCACTCAGCCCGATTGCGGACCTGGAGGTTTCAGTTCTAGGCTCGCTGCTGCTATTTAAATTCGATGTAAGTTAGATTTTAAATAAATTACACAGTCCACACCGATTTGCAGCGTGGAACAGACGGTGCTGGAGACGTACAGATGCCGTGGTGTCCAATGGGGTGCCTATGTAACGGCCTCTGGTCGAGTCTCCTGGCCCACTGCACTACAAAAGCAGCGCAACGGGCTGGTAGAAACATCCCTAGGCAATTTGAAAGATAACTTTTTTTATATAAAGAATTGCTAAGTAACAGCAAGGGATCTAATTAAGGCAGTGAAACAAGACAGACTGACCAGATATCCAACTGCAAGTCTAAAGAATATTAATAGAGGTTGGGGAATATTGAATTTTTCTGAACTCATAGAAAACAGCA
Organism: Mustelus asterias; assembly: GCF_964213995.1. Taxonomy (NCBI): domain Eukaryota; kingdom Metazoa; phylum Chordata; class Chondrichthyes; order Carcharhiniformes; family Triakidae; genus Mustelus; species Mustelus asterias. The sequence goes on along the minus strand of NC_135804.1, from coordinate 117,126,316 downwards.
TACCTCCATCATTAAAAATAAAACTCTGTGAAAAGTTGCACATTCCACTGCCAAAAAATAGCAATTGAGCTGCTACTGTTAATCTGTTATTACAAAATGGGGATTTTTTGAGATATAAGAACCTATCTTGTGTTTCAAAATATCCTCAAAGCATGGCACATACAATGGATTTATTTGATATATAATGGTTATTATTGTGAGGTAAGCGCGGTATCACTTGTACACAGCAAGAGATAAATGGTTAGGTATTGGTGCTATTGAGAAGGAAAAATTGTCCAAGGCACTGCAGGACATGTTTTTTATACATTCCTGGGATGTGGGCGTCACTGCCTGAGCCACCATTCATTGCCCATCCCCAAGGGTAATTAAGAGTCAACCACATTGCTGTGGGTCTGGAGTCACATGAAGGCCAGACCAGCTAAGGACAAAAGATTTTCTTCCTTAAAGGACATGAGTGAACCAGATTTTGTTTTAATGACAATCATCTCATGGCCTTCATTAGCCTTTTAAATAACTGATTTCAAATTTCACCATCTGCCATGGTAAGGTGCTCTTTCGGCGAGTCAGCGCAGACTCGATGGGCTGAATGACCTCCTTCTGCACTGTAGGGATTCTATGAATTCAGATTCGTACCTTTCATTCCACTACTATTCTTGTGAAAGATCTGACTCATTAGGAGGTCTTGTGGTGCTTTGTCAGTGTCCTTGTCTTGAAGGCAGAAGCTCGGGATTCAAGTCCCACTGCTGGACTATATGGCCAAGGAGGGTATGTTCATAATGTGGCTGAACAGTTTGAATGTCAACTTGTCAATCTTCCCAACATACACCGATGGAAGACAGTGGTCTGAAAGTGATTTCTGGATAGGAACTTGCTGCTTGCCCCCATCGTTGGTGCAAATCGTAGCACTGTGGGTCGGACCTGCCTTTGAGCAGAGAACTTAAGAAGATCTGATGAAAGGGTATTGATGTTGAAACCCAGTTTTCGAAGGGGAGAATTGCTTCATTCACAACATTAATATTGTGATAAGCAGTAAAATTAGAAGCAATGCAATAAAAGCCATTCAATCCAAATAATTCAGTTTTTAAGAAACGATTATTGCCCTTATCCCTGCTCACCTTTTTATTTTTGTTTCCCAGGATCTCATGCTGATGATTGCTCAGAGATTCCTCCAGTGATTTGCTAACTGCTCCTTCCCAAGTGAGTACCCCTGAGCTGATTCCAGAAGTCATCTCAGGACCCCATGAACCCCAGTCATACTCTCTTCTACCTTCTTCTTTGGGGAAAAAGATACAAAAGTCTGAGAACACGTACCAACCGATACAAGAACAGCTTCTTCCCTGCTGCTATCAGACTTTTGAATGGACCTATCTCGCATTAAGTTGATCTTTCTCTCTACCCTAGCTATAACTCTAACACTACATTCTGCACTGTCTCCTTTCCTTCTCTATGTACAGTATGCTTTGTCTGTATAGTGCGCAAGTAATAATACTTTTCACTGTATACTAATACATGTAACGATAAAAGATCAAATCAGATCAGATTAGCGTGGGACACATGTTGCACAGTTTGAAATTCCTGGCCACTCCACTGAAGGCTTTCCCTCTTCATTTTGACATGTGATACTTTCAAGAAATCATGGCTGAGTTAATGCCTTGATATTCCACATGAAACTACAAACAGCTATTTGCTCTCTTGCCCTGTCTACACCTACTTGGTCTTGGCACATGGTCTTCTGCTTTATCATCTCCCACAGGTACTCTTGCCTTCCAATCGGATGTTATATTTCCTGCATATTTGCACATATGGTTCCAAAAGTAGATAATCCCTTTCCTATGGTGTCTCTCGAGTTGAGTGAAACCTTTCTCTTTTCCAGAAGAAAACACATTAACAAGGGAACCTGGTTGAAAATTGAGATTCATGTCATCTAACATTTGTACCCTTCCCATTATTGCGGCAGTAGGCTTCATTGAAACACTTCACCTTCAATATTGCGTATAGCGAACAGTTAGAGTTGTCACAATGGTTCAGAATTAACATGGTGCATTATTGTTTCCAGAGATTAATTTGTGAATGATTCACTTTTGCTGTCACTCAGGTGATGCCACAAAGGTGACATGAGAAGTCTTGCCATCTAAGTGCGTTACAGAACATGCCCGTGAACACTGCCTTGACTAACCTTAGGCATCCGTGTGAGGCCACTATACATTTTGTTGCTTGCTGCATTTTGTGTCACTATGTTTACCATCTCTCTGCAATTTGAATGAACCACTCTCCAGTGGTAATTACTGAATCAATACTTCTCTTTTTCCCCATATGTCTGTAAATCATTCCTGCTGTTGGGGTCTCTGCAGCTTCCTGAAGCATTCTCATACTGTACTGCCACCTCTTATCAAAATAGGTATACCTCTTTAATCAGCTGCAATACTTCTAAATTGAAACACTGATCAACTTATTTCCTGAAGACGAATGAACAACTCCCTCACCATCAGCCACCCTGTATAACTAATGAGGGTAGTAAGAAGTCTCACAACACCAGGTTAAAGTCCAACAGGTTTATTTGGTAGCAAATACCATAAGCTTTCGGAGCACTGCTCCTTCGTCAGATGGAGTGGATATCTGCTCTCAAACAGTGCACAGACACAGAAATCAAGTTACAGAATACTAATTAGAATGCTAACTAATGAGGGACAACTCAGCAATGTTCAGTGCACTGGTGGTCAGGTTACATGGAAAAATGGAAATCTCACTCTACCATTTGAAAAAACAACAGGCCTTAGTGCTTTGAATTAAAAATATTTTTCTGTAAACAGGGTATAATTAATTGCATGAATTACCTAGAACATTAAATAATTATTTAAGGAAGTTTTCTATGAATCTCTGCAACATGTGTTGAAGTCAAATATTATTCACCATTCTTTCCTATATAACTACACTTCAAGAGTATTAACTGTCAGGAGTTTTGGGATGCCCCCTGGTCATGAAGATGTATAACTGCACAATCTGTCTTCACTCCTTTATTGATTTATTAAGATTGTAGGACAATACAACAATTTAATTTGGTTTTACATGCAATTTTAACATTGTAAGGATTTCCTTCCCATCCTGAAAACTCGAAAATAAATCATAGATCCAATGTTTTCTTTGGATTACCAGGGGACACAATTTTACAAAATGGAAATCAGACCTATTCACTTCAGCTGCACACTGAGTTGTGTCTGTCAAATTAATGTTTTTAATGTTTCACAATTGTATGTGAGCTTAAAGCACAGACCAGGACTACTAATAAGATATTACATATTGTAAGTACAGTAAAATATAATTAGAGATTCTGCAATGTCAGAAACAGTCCAAAGTGTTGTTCAATTCAATTTAAATAATTAAATTATATTCACCTAGCAATACAGTATTTAATCAAAATGTTGTGTCTATCTCCTGAGAACACCTCTTCTTATCAACTTAAGGATTCCACTATCATTGATTGTTTAATAGAGAGAAAGAAAATGACATTTCCTTAGATAATTTGATGTTATTCAAGTGTGGGCAGCAAAAAGGGATTGACACCATTTTCTACAGCAAAGAGCAAAAGTCCAGTTGGCTGTGTTGCCTGCCTGGTGTCAGGGTTCTGGAATCTAATCAGGGCTAGAGAGGAACTTCCAGTGGGGTGGGGAGAAGGGTGGGGGGTGGGTGGTGGGGGGTGGGGGGAGGAATCAGTTGTCGTGGTCAATGCACCAATGACATAAGTAGAACATAAGTATAACTAGGGAAGAAGTTCCGCATAGAGAGTTTGAGGAGCTAGTCACTAAGTTGAAAAGCAGAATCTCAAAAGTTCTAATCTCTTGATTATTACCTGAGCCATGCTTGCAAATTGGCATAGGGTAGAGAAAATTAGAGAGATTAATACATGGCTCAATGGCAGGTGTGGGAGAAGTTAATTTCAGTTTGTGGAGCGCTGGAACAGTACTGGGGAAAGTGGGGGCTGTACCGTTCGGATGGTGTACACCTTTACCATCCTGGGACTGGTGTACTTGCAAACTACATAACCAGGTAAGTAGAGTGTGTTTTAAACTAATAGTGGGGCAAGGGATCAAATGTGGAAAGATCTGATAAATCAAAGAATAGAGACAAGGTAAGAGAGGTAAATTGTAATATGGGAAATGATGGTCAGAGAATGGCAGAGAGAAAAAAAAACCTAAGAACGCACCAACAATCAAGGCAAGATATTACAAAGATAACAAAAAGACAAAACTAAAGACTCTGGCCAGAACATTCCGACTGTTCACACCAGTGGGATCTTCTGGTCCTGCCAATGGCATACCCCTGCTTTGGGTTTCCTGGGGATGTAGGAAGCAGTCAATGGGAGACCCCATTAACAGCAGTAGGACTAGAAGATCCCACTGCTGGTCAACAGTGCACCACCCCCCAACTGTGGAAAAGACACCACAGGGAGAGCAGAGAATCCTGCCCTCTGTATCTAAATGTGCCGTAAGAAGTCTCACAACACCAGGTTAAAGTCCAATAGGTTTATTTGTGCCCAGCATTCTCAAAGTAAAAAACTGACAGTGCACATTGAGGTAAATATATATGATCTGGTAGTCATTATGGAGTAAGAAGTCTCACAACACCAGGTTAAAGTCCAACAGGTTTATTTGGTAGCACAAGCCACTGGCTTTCGGAGCGCTGCCCCTTCATCAGGTGAGTGGGAGTTCTGTTCACAAAAGAGAATTAACAGGTTATCTCTTTAATCTGTACTTAACCTTCTTTCCACTCACATTGTCTGTACCTTTAAGACTTGATTACCTGTTGAAGAAGGGAAAGGGTTAATGTTTTTTGTACTCAATGTATTTTGTACCTAAAAGGTTGAACTTTGTACCTGGAATGTATCACAAACCTAACGTTTCCTTGTGGCGAGTCATCCCTTTTTTATATTGCTCCTGGTAGTAGCATAAGCCATTTGTTCATGTCTTTCATCTTTTACTTTAGTATAAGCCATTTGTTCATGGTTCCCTCACTTGTTTATATCATTCTGATAAAACGGACAGTTAACTATAGATGTTAGGGGGTAAGTCTTTCTTTCCCGTGGGCTTGTCTATGATTTAAACAGAGGAAGCAGCGACCAAATGGTAGAGTGCGAGAATGGCCGTTTGAAGGAGGACTCCCACTGGGACAGTTGCACTCAGTCACTCAGTCACTTCAAAGGAAACGCTGCGGGAAGAGCAGGGGACCAGAGGTGACACCTTGACTGCAACGACCAGAAGAATTGTGCTTTATGACCCAAGGATACCAGATGGTCTCTAACCATGATCCAAAGACTATCAGAAGCTGTTAAAGGAACTATAATTTACGATCAAGGACTGTTAACTGGACTTTGCTTCATGACTTGTATTGGGAACCCTGATGTATAAATATCCATGCTTCTTGTGTTCAGTGAGAACTTTGGCTTCCGCTTTCAAGGGGTCAAGTTCTCCCATAAGCTTATGAGAATAAAGCATGACTGTATTTTGACTCATACCAGCCTATAGAGGTATATTTTCCGACTTCAGTTTTGGTGCCGAAAGCCGGGATAACCCCGGATCTGTTTGCGGGACTCTGTTTGCAGGCTCAGGTTGAATGGCCACAACCTGGGTACTGGAATAGAGTTCTGAACCTAATAGGGTGAGTCAAACTACAGTGGGCTGAGCATATGTGGTGAGTGTGTGTGAGAGTGAAAGACATCTGAGCTGAACACATGTGGACAAGGAGGCATTTGTCTGTTATGGATTCTCAAGTGAGTGTAAAGACTGGAGAAAAGTTGCCTGAGATGTGATGTTCAGACGTGAGTGAGAGAGAAACTGAGTGATCACCGGAGTAGAAGTAAGCTTAATAGTGTAAGCGGTGGTACGGAGGGATTTGATCACCCCTGACAGGTAACACCGGACTCTGATAAGAGCGACCGAGGAGTGGGAGAGCGAGAAGGGAGAATAGAAGGCTCCAGATGGTGAGTATAAAACTTATCTGTATTATGGTGGGATCACAAGCACAAAGACAGTGGGGACTACCGGAATCCCTGATAAATGAGTGTATGACTGAGAGGAACAAATTCATTAAACAGATGAGCAAAGGGGGGTGGAACTTATCCTACCCTCTGGGCCAACAGCATAAGTGGTTGGATAAAGAAAAGAGAAACATGACAAAGAAAATAGGAGTATTGTTAATACATCAGTTAGCTGGACTAATTGAGCAAGTCGTTGCCTCTACTCAAAAGTGGAGTGAGGATAAAGAAAGGATTAGGGAGTTAGAATGCAGAGTAAGGGAACTGGAGAAACAAAACCAAGTATTAGAAGAAAAGCAATGGAGAGGGGAAACCATTCCTCTACCTCCTTATGAGTCCACACAACAGGGACTAAATGCTCTTCCAGAGGAATGGGACGCCCTGGAACACAACTTAGTGCCAGTAACTCAAGGGGGAACAGATACACAGCCAAAAGTAAATTATGAACCTTTCACCCTGGGTGAGAGGCAGCAGATAATGGCTTCCCTGGGTAAATTACAACCTAGAAGCGCAAACACTAAATTCTGGGAAGAATTAGACACAATTTGGGTAGGACACCTATTACACCTGAGAGACGTACACCAGCTGGTCAGGGCAGCCTGTCCAGCGGATAAGTGGAGACAGGTAGCAGGTGGACCCGCCGCTCCTCCAGCACAGGATTATAGTGGGGGACGGTGGACACATGTAGTCGCCCTAACATCAGAGATAGATGGCCAACAGACACCCTTCGCCCAGTTTAAAGTAGAAATTCTGAGAGTATTAGGGAATGCTCCTACTAACTGGAGCAGAATGATCACAACGAAACAGCTAAAAGGGGCTTCTGAATGTGGGGGATGGTTGTTCCAGGTATATCAGGAGTGCTCTGGACAAGGAAACCCAGGTCAAGGGGATCGAGCGTTCATCCAGGCTTTTAAGGATGAATTCTTTAGTGTTCACCAAAAACTCCTTAAAATGGGAATTCTCAGTACCCCGAACTATGATGAGTTGGTAGAATGGGCGAATGGCATACCTGGAGGTGGATAGGAGAGATCTTAGTTTTTGTATTTCAGTGTGTTTGTGTGATCTGGTTTCTAGTCGAATGTAGGTGGTTGTTGTTGTATTAAATTGAGAGCAGGAATTGTTGAAACCTTTGTTCTTGTGGAGTGTTTATTGCGGGTAATAAATGACCTTAGTTTAGCCCCAGGAGAGCTGGGAAGGTGTTAAGACTGTTAAAGATTAAAGTGATAAGATTTCTTGCATTTACTTCTGTTTTGAGTTTTAATTACAGTTTGGAAGAAAGAAGAATAAAAGTGACTGTCTTAATCCAAGTTCTGTATTCTTTTAAATGTTTTACTTACATCTCAGTTTAAGATGTTAAGTTTGAATGAGTGTTGGAAGCTTCCATGTGTGTCTGTGTGTGTTTAACAGAGTTGTTTGTTTTGTTGTGATTTTACAACTGTGGGTTTGATACAGAGTTTGAATAAAATTAGAAGATAAATTGAAGTTTCAAAATCAAAGTACATAATTTGAAGTTGGAAATAGCCAATTTGAATTTTGAATAAACCTGTGTTTGAATTTTGTTAAGAAAGGATTTAAACCTTGGAGGGAACCATGTCCTCTCTCCTTTGTCTTAAAGTGAAGATTATGAGAGAGTTAGTTGAGAAATTGGGAGAAGAAATTAAGTAATTTTATGGAAAAGTAGATAAGCAAGAACAAAAGAATGAGGTAAATGTACTGTCTATGAGTCAGTTTAAAATATTTTAAGTTAAGTGAAATGAATTGTAATTCTGCTTATTTCACATTCCAGCAGGAGATTAATCAATTAAATCTTTGTTGCTAATGCAAATTGCCCTTACAAATGTCTGATAATTTTAACCAGTTACAGGATATTAAACTATGTACTGCCATTGGAATTGTATGTGTTATCTATTGTTCAAAGTGTGCCAAATATTGAGCACTGTCAAGCTTAAAACCTAGCCAGTTAAAATCAAACCAAAATGTTTCTGATTAATTAACTAGTGTGTATTGTACCTACGCTGGTTTTGATTTGGTGCCTGTTGTTTTCCTCGAGTGCGGGGGGGGGTTTGATCTGGAGCTTGGTTTAAATTAGAAACGGATTGGATTAAAGGGGTTTGGATATCACAGTTATGGTGTGTAAAGTATGATACAACTGCCGCTTGATTCTTTTTATTATACAGTATAGCACTGCTATATAGACCAGGAAATAAAATCAAATTCTGAAAAGCTTTCACCAATTTTGTATAATATAGTTATATATTATATGTTGTGCATTGATAAAACATAATTCTGTAGGAGCTTCCTGTTTTCCTCGCCATACAAATAATTAAACTAGAGATAATGTCGGGGTACATTATATAAAGATTGGAGCTGTATGGTATGTGATTTTAATGGGGAATGCGATGTTTTTTGATGAGATTATATACAAATGAATGGATGTCCAACTGTAGCCAAAAAACCAGTTTAAAGTGTTATTTAATTCACACTAAGCTTTCTATGGAAGGGGGGTGTGTAGTTAACTGTATAATGTACTAGCTAAAGCCATACAGACATCGGGAAATTGTGGACAGAGATATTGCCCACTATACTGATGAGATTAAGAATTACCACAAACCGGACAACCGGATTAACCCCTATGAATTAATGACAAAATGGGTGATTATGTAGGTTCACTAAAAGATGAATTCAGGAAACATGTGTTGGAACTAAGCACCCAACTTAAAGGCTTGCGCAAATTGGTAAAAGACAATCCGGAACAAAGAGACACAGAGAGAGAGAGAGAGCCTGAAATGCTCCCTGACGGGCGGGAAGTTGCGTCCAAATAAAAGCACTACTTGACAAACCTGGGTTCGCCCCTCAATGGGAGGGCCCCTATAAAGTTAAAATTGTGTAGTGTACTTAATTCACAGATATGCGAGACGGTTGACCTCCAAGCAAGCTGAACGGATTCGCGGGCAGTGGCGCGCGGGCGGTATAGCCTTTGGACCATTGTATAACGGTTGCGCGGGTTATTAGTTAAGTGATAGGATGATTTTCTTGCTGCTTCTCACGACCTTTGCCCTGCTAGTTACAGAGGGGAAGTATAGATGGAATTGTGTAGACTTGAGGATAGAGCATCGCAAGCATGTAACGATGGCTCTGTCTATTGTAACCTTCCGACACATGGAATAAGTCCCTGGGAGGTTACCCGTAGGGACCGCTGCTTGGGATTCCTTAACCATGCCATGTTGCTAACTCTGTTGGAGGGGCGAGGTGATTGGGGTCTCCCATGCATGTAATGTGGTGTAACTGGAATTTTTGGTGTTTAGCTGAGGGACCGGGATGGATCTGTACCCGGCAACAGCAGAGGGCTCGGGAGGATATGCACATCAACACGAGATTTGGTCGATCCAAGCAATCGTTGTACCAATCCTCTAACATCCGACCCTATCACATGAACACTTTCATGTATATGTCTCACTTGTATGTATTGCAGTCAAAATTCTGAGCAAGTGCTGGGTCTGCTTACATATTCCCATGCACGAAGGAAAGGGGGGAAAGTCCTTTATTCCCTATCCCTTTGTCATCTCCGGGAATAGTAGAGGGGATTTCGAATCAGAATGGAACCCACGATGGGACAAGAAAAGTGACATTTAAAAGCCCATCAGGCATGTTGTGAAAAACCAACAAGGAGGGATCTATCTGCTTGGTAAGAAACGGAACCATACTTATTGGCCGTAGCAACTGTACCCAGCAGGTTAATGTCACCAGTGGTGCCTGGGCTTTGGCGCAACAGATTACAATCCATTGCCCTACTGCTGATGTCCTGGTCAGCCTCTCCTCTACTTATATGAGCAGCATGACTGCATATGATGGTACCTGTTGTATCTGTGGAAACAATGCCTATCCATGGCTTCCTTGGGATTGGGTAGGATCGTATTATTTAGCATATGTGGTACCCTATATTCACCATTACTGAGATAGAATGGTTCTTTATGATAGCTTTCCCACTTTATGGGACAGCAAAAGCAGCACAGGAACTTATACATATGGCCTCGACCTTGGAGAGAATTGCAAATGAAACTAGAGACAGGTTCGAGGAGGTGAGCACAGCCATCTCTGAAATATCAACTGAAGTTGTAGCTATCCGGACTGTTGCTTTATAGAACCGATTGACACTTGATTATGTGTTGGCTTTCCCAGGGAGGAACGTGCGCTATAATTGAATCTGAATGCTGCACGTATATCCCAGATGTTTCGGAAAATATAACTCATTTGGGAGATCATATCAAACAAGTGACGATGACAATACAAGGTGAAGGGAGCCAATATCATAATTATAACCCTCCGGGATGGCTGGGGCAATGGTTCAGGTCGTGGGAATCATATCTGAAGCACGGGTTAATTGTATTAATTGTCATTCTTATTGCATGTTGTATTTGAATGGCATTATTGAACGCTTGTTGTAAAACGGTAACAGCCCGAATTATGCCGAGTGCAAGTGTACAGGCAGAAGGGGCAGACTTCCTGATGAAGGAGGTAGGCCCATATGTATTGGTAACATTTGGCTCTAAATTGGTCATGGGGCCATGTTTGCACTTGGCCTCTGACCAAAAGGGGGGATTGAAGAAGGGAAAGGGTTAATGTTTTTTGTACTCAATGTATTTTGTACCTAAAAGGTTGAACTTTGTACCTGGAATGTATCACAAACCTAACGTTTCCTTGTGGCGAGTCATCCCTTTTTTATATTGCTCCTGGTAGTAGCATAAGCCATTTGTTCATGTCTTTCATCTTTTACTTTAGTATCAGCCATTTGTTCATGGTTCCCTCGCTTGTTTATATCATTCTGATAAAACGGACAGTTAACTATAGATGTTAGGGGGTAAGTCTTTCTTTCCCGTGGGCTTGTCTATGATTTAAACAGAGGAAGCAGCGACCAAATGGTAGAGTGCGAGAATGGCTGTTTGAAGGAGGACTCCCACTGGGACAGTTGCACTCAGTCACTTCAAAGGAAACGCTGCGGGAAGAACAGGGGACCAGAGGTGACACCTTGACTGCAACGACCAGAAGAATTGTGCTTTATGACCCAAGGATACCAGATGGTCTCTAACCATGATCCAAAGACTATCAGAAGCTGTTAAAGGAACTATAATTTACGATCAAGGACTGTTAACTGGACTTTGCTTCATGACTTGTATTGGGAACCCTGATGTATAAATATCCATGCTTCTTGTGTTCAGTGAGAACTTTGGCTTCCGCTTTCAAGGGGTCAAGTTCTCCCATAAGCTTATGAGAATAAAGCATGACTGTATTTTGACTCATACCAGCCTATAGAGGTATATTTTCCGACTTCACCTGTAAAGACTCGCATTCCAACCATTATTTTGTAAATTGAGTTTGTGTCTTTATATGCCCTGTTTGTGAACAGAACTCCCACTCACCTGATGAAGGGGTAGCGCTCCGAAAGCTAGTGACTTGTGCTACCAAATAAACCTGTTGGACTTTAACCTAGTGTTGTAAGACTTCTTACTGTGTTTACCCCAGTCCAACGCCGGCATCTCCACATCATGGCAGTCATTATGGACACATTGCTGCAGGATGGCAAGGATTGGGTCCTGAATATTGAAGGGTTCATGACATTCAAGAAGAATAGGAAACTAGGTAAAGGTGAAGGGGTAGCATGGTTAATCATGGATGGCATTTATGCTATAGTAAGAGATGACCTTATTTCAAGAGATCAAGATGTAGAATAAGTTTGAGTGGAGATGGAGACCAGTAGGGGAAATGGATCACTAGTGGGAATGCTCTGCAGGCCCTCTAACAGTAACCAGAATGTAGGACAAAGCATGCAAGGAGAAATATTGGGTACTTTGATGGGTGAGTTAATCTACTCATAAACTGGAAAAATCAGATTGGCAGTCGTGGCCTGGATGAGGAGTTCATGGAATGCTCTTGAGATAGTTTCTTAGAACAGCATGTTCTGGAACCAACCAGGGAGCAGGTTACATTAGATTGGGTAATGTGTAAAATGACAGGATTAATTCATGGTTTGAGAGTAAAGGCACCTGCTGGGAGCAGTGACCACAATATGATTGAAGTTTAGATTCAGTTTGAAAGGGAGAAGAATGGGTCTAAGCCCAGTATTTTAAATTTAAATAAGGACAACTGTGTGGGCATGAAAACTGAGCTAGGTGAAGTGAACTAGGACACTAAGCTCGGGGACACATCAATGGAGAAGCAGCACAGATATTTAAGGGGATATTTCAGATTCTTCAGTGTATTCCTGAGGAATATCCTCAGTATAAGTATATTTCTATGATAAAGAACAATCCTGAGGGGAGCACCCACCGTCCTTGGTTAACAAAAGTTAGAAAAAGAATCAAACTTAAAGAAAAAACATATAACTGCATAAAGATCAGTGGGAGGTCAGATAATTTGTCAGAATATAATGAATGCCAGAGAATGACAAAAAGATTAATAAAAAAATAGAATACAAGAGGATGCTAGTTAGAAATATAAAACCAGATAGCAAGAATGTTGATAGTAGCTAAAAAAAAGAGCAAGTAACATGAGCGTTTGTCATTTTAAAAAATTCATTCATGGGATGTGGGCATCGCTGGCTAGACCAACATTTATTGCTCATCCCTCATTGTCCTTAAGAAGGTGGTAGTGAGCTGATTTATTGAACTGCTGTTGTCCCTGATGTATAGGTATACCAATTGTGCTGTTAAGAAGGATATTCCAGGATTTTGACCGAGCAACAGTGAAGGAACGGCAGTATATTTCCAAGTCAGGATTGTGAGTGACTTGCAGGGGAATTTCCAAGTGGTGGTGTTCCCAGGTATCTGATGCCCTCGTCCTTCTAGATGGTAGCAGTTGTAGGTTTGGAAGATGTTGCCTAAGGATCCTTAGTGAGACCATGCAGTGCATCTTATAGATGGTGCACACTGCTTCCACTATCCATTGGTGGTGGAGAGATTGAGAGGCTGGATTTCCCAGCCGCATCCACCCCAAAACCAGAAAATCCTACCTGAGGTCAATGGACCTCAGCATGGCCAGCACCCTACCCGCTATGATTCCTGTGGTGGGCAGGACAGGAAAATTCTGGTGTGAACGTTTGTGGATGTGATACCAATCACGTGGGCTGCTTGTCCTGGATGGTGTCAAGCTCTTCAGTGTTGTTGAAGCTGTACTCATTCAGGCAAGTGGAGAGTGTTCCATCACACCTGTGTCTTGTAGATGGTGGACAAGCTTTGGGAAGTCAAGAGGTGAGATACTCTCCATAGGATTCCCAGCTTCTAACCTGCTCTTGAAACCATGGTATTTATATGGCTAGTCCAGTTCTGTGTCTGGTCAATGGAAATTTAAAGAGTGAGAATGGGGAGTTGACAGTAGATAACAAGGAAATTGTGGATGAAATGAACAAATGTTTCGCTTCTATTTTGACTATTGAGGATACGAAAAACATTCCAGTAATAGATGTAAATCAAGAGATAGAAGGAAGAGAGAAACTTGGTGAAATCACAATCACAAGTGGTACCAAGCAAACTGATGGAGCTGTGACCTGACAAGTCTCTGGGTCCAGATGGATTCATCCTAGTATTTTAAAAGAGCTGGCTATGGAGGTAGCAGATGATGTAAATTTTCCAAAATACCCCTCTATTCATGTGTTTGTTGTGTTTACCAAATGAAGTCTGAGCAATGATATTTGAAAAGAAAATATAGGACACCTTTGCTTCCTACCACAAAGACAGTGAGGTAGGCTTGCACTTTTGTCTGGCCTTTGCTTGAACCATTGACTCCAGACATTTTCCTGGGGTCAGGGTAAGGTACATCTGGTGGACTGTGTCCCGGCAGATGCCTGCCTTCACAAGAGCAGAAAGGATAATTGCTGAGGCTGTTTCAGGACAGTGTGGTTGGTGATGCTTCTTTCAAGTTTAAGTTTCCTGCTTGCAAGAAGGCTTTTCATCATTCTTGATTGTATTGTTCAAAACAGCCATTTAAAATTTGAAAACCACAACTTCACACAACAATTACTGGCATGGCGCAATGGTGATCCTTGTGCTTGGTATTGCTAGGCATCATATTGCATTATCCTGTCATGTTGCACCTTATCTTAATTTATCCATTCTTAAATTAGGCAGACATACTGTGCATCTGATGTCACTTCTGACAGAAACAAGTGGTGTTATATACTAGGAAACCAATAGAATGGCTCACACCTTGATTTCCCTCCTATACCAAGCAGGTTATGTCAGATTACAGGAAGTACCTTGTGGAAAATTAACTCTCATCCCTTTTTGATCCTGGACTTTCTTTCCGTAAGCCCTATTTAAACTGACATTTTCTAATTCTCATTTGCCACAGGTGCCTGTTTTCATTCTGCAACGTGAAGGTTAAATTATTTAACCATGGAAAGAAGATTATTATGGTTGCCACTTGATCTAGTCTTCTTTAGTTCAGGCAAACAGACTTTGATTTTGCAAACCTGTATGAAGTGGAGCTAAGCACATTCGCCATTTTGATTTATTTTTTGTTTGACAATAGGTGAAATTTGGAAAATTCACACTGTTGGAGAAAAAAAGTGGAAAATGTCCCCTTTCGATAGAACGCAAATAGCCACGAGCCACGTTCCGATAGAAAAGAGAAGATTATAAAGTTTCTTCAAGATTGATTCAACAACTTCACAAATTCAACGTATTAACTTAATTAAGGTCTTTGTTCAAAATGACACACTAAACAACTTCTCATTTTTGAACAATATCTACAATTTAACCTTCAACTGTCCTGCATATCATAATTGTCCTCAATTGGAGCATCACATGTGGCATCTACCCTGGAGCCTATTTTGACAATGCACACAGAGATTCATGTGACATCCTGTCTGTGGAATTTAACCCTGCTGAAATATTATAAGCCAGCGATACATCCAGTGTTCTCTAGAAAGCGCTTCCGTCCAGTCTCTTAATTATCTCAATTTTTGCTGACATGGATGAATCAGAGTTCTTCAAAAGTTATACAAAAAAATTCTGTTGATACAATCCTTGACAGAAAATTGCAATTACAAATTTGCATTAAAAAATTAGATGTTAGGTGACAATTCCCTACAATGAAAGAAAAAATGCTTGATATTCCAATTAAAATAATGATGTAATTAATCAAGTCATAACACAGTGCAATTCTAAATTAATCAGGCCAGAACCTTCCCAGGTCCTGTCTCCAATTTCTCTTGGGTTAATTGATTCAGCTATGGAATGCAGTTGGAATGCTCCAATCATTGGGCTATAAAGGGACTTCAGGATATTATCCAATAATGCATAAGGCAAAGAGTGGACCGTCAGTGAGGACAGGATCTGGATAGGTTACTATCTTCTGTAGCCTGGTGAGGATCAACTTCTCGACTCACACTTAAAGAATGGTTTTTTGGTCAAAATACTAAAGGATTGCTTTTACCTCATTACTCCAAGGAGAGAAAGGGTAAGAGAATTGCTCAACTGTGGCCTGAAATTTACTTTGGGATTGTTTTGCTGCTGAAGTTGAATTTATGTCTTAGGTGCAAAGCTACCTTTCTCATTAAAGATGCAAATTGGACTCCCAGAGGTATTTCCGCTCTGCTGATGAGAAAACTACAGTTTTCCGACCCGGTTTATTTGGTAGCACAAGCTTTCGGAGTGTTGCCCCTTCTTCAGGTGAGTGAAGAGTTGTGTTCACAAACATGGCATACATAGACACAGACTCAGTTTACAAGTTAATGGTTGGAATGTGAGTCTTTACAGGTAATCAAGTCTTTACAGGTACAGACAATGTGAATGGAAAGAGGGTTAAGCACAGGTTAAAGAGGTGTGAATTGTCTCAAGCCACAGTCCACAGTCCAAAGATGTGCTGGTTAGGTGGATTGGCCATGCCAAATTCTCTCTCAGTGTACCCGAACAGGTGCTGGAGTGTGGCGACTAGGGGATTTTCACAGTAACGTCATTGCAGTGTTAATGTAAGACTACTTGTGACTAATGGGTGGCACGGTAGCACAGTGGTTAGCACTGCTGCTTCACAGCTTCAGGGACCTGGGTTCGATTCCCGGCTTGGGTCACTGTCTGTGTGGAGTTTGCCCTCGTGTCTGCGTGGGTTTCCTCCGGGTGCTCCGGTTTCCTCCCACAGTCCAAAGATGTGCGGGTTAGGTTGAATGGCCATGCTAAAATTGCCCCTTAGTGTCCTGAGATGCGTAGGTTAGAGGGGTTAGTGGGTAAAATATGTAGGGATATGGGGGTAGAGCCTGGGTGGGATTGTGGTCGGTACAGACTCAATGGGCCGAATGGCCTCTTTCTGTACTGTAGGGTTTCTATGATATATACATTCTATTGTATGATAATAAATTAACTTTACTTTGGACTCTCCTCATGCTTACTGTCTGCTCATCCTCCTTTTTTCCGCTAGATTCACAATCATTTTGGATTTACTATTGGTATGCTATTCTATCTTTACCATCTGTGCTTCCCTCATTCATCACAAGCTCCTGCAGTGTTTGTAAGTTATTTAAGGTTTTAAGCGGTGCTTTTTGAAAAAAATCTTGAAGCTTTCATGGATGTGCATTGCATATGTAATGTTGTTTTTGTTCCCTCAGAGGAATTTTTTGCAGCATCAAATGTTTTACTTTTAGTAAGTAGCTCTGCAGAGAGATGAGATATTTCAGTTCTTCTTTCCTTCTACTCTGACGTTGCTTGCTTTAAAATAACCCCCCAAACCTTCGTTTTAAAATTTTGTTTTGACACAAGTGAAAACGCTTGCTCCCAGACCTCTATGTTGCACTGTGGCACAGTAACTCTTTAAGATGGATTTTCTTATCATTGGATCGCACCTTTCTCCTCCCTCTGATCTGCAAAATTGTATCCATGACCTGCAGGTTTATATGCCTTGTTTTGGCTTACTGTAGCAAATGGATATTTTCTTTCTGTGTGAAATTTTCTTTCCTTCCCATCGTCCCATATGGAGTTCTTCCATTTTCAGGCATAAAACCTTTCACCTTCAATACTGCTTCCTTTGTGTAGTTTTTGAAGCTGAATGTTTCTGCTTCACTTCTGTCAGTGAAACCTCTGTGTGTGTGTGTGTGTGTGTGTGGGGGGGGGGGGGGGGGGGGGGTGGGGGTGCGGTGGAGCAGAAGGGGGTGAGGATGGGGGGACACAATCCTGCACAGAACTATTCTGCACGATCTCATTGAAACTTGCAGTATACTTAAAGGGATAGACAGGGGAGATGCAGGTAATTGGAGATTCTAGAATCAAAGGACACAATTTGAAAGTAAAGGGGGAAACCATTTGGAACTGAGCTGAGACCATGAGAGGATTGTGAATTTTCTGGAATTCCATAGCCCAGAGGTCTATGGAATCTTCGTCATTCACTGTGTTTAACGCAGAGATTGACAGATTTTAAATACAAATGATGTAAAGGAATATGAGGACAGTGCTCGTAGATGGTATTGAATCGGATGATCAGCCATGATTGTATTGAATGGTGGAGCAGGCTACTGAATGGGCTACTTCTATCTTCCTAGGATGGATATGCCCTCCATCAATTACAATTTCTCTAGTTTCCTGGAGAGTATGTCTGACTCAATATGAGAACAGTAAGAAGTTTAACAACACCAGGTTAAAGTCCAACAGGTTTATTTGGTAGCAAAAGCCGAAGCTACCAAATAAACCTGTTGGACTTTAACCTGGTGTTGTTAAACTTCTTACTGTGTTTACCCCAGTGCAACGCCGGCATCTCCACATCAATATGAGAAGGCATATTATAATCAAACATGCAACAAAGAAGCGATCTCATGGCCATGTTAGTCGTGGCACAAATAGTATAAAGGCCATTAGGCCTCACTAGTGGCCAAAAACGGAATTTATGCAGCTGAGTTCTCAGTTTGAGATGCCCCTCGTGCCTCAGGGGTGGCTCCTGATCTCCGTGAAGTGGAGGGGGGCAATCCTGATCTACGTAGGGGGAGGGATCCCAATCCCAGGGATCTCCATTGGGGGGAGCTCGATCTCTGGGATCCCAGAGAGGGGAATCCCGATCACTCGGACCTCCATCGGGGGGGGGGGGGGGGGGGGAATCCCTTCTCTGTGAGAGCAGATCCCCAATCTCCGTGAGCAGGAATCCCTTAATTTAACTTTGAGATCAGAACGCGCTTTAATAAGGGCACCCTGATCTCAGAATCCCAGTGTTGCTGGCATGTTTAGACACTGTCCCTCCAGCTGGCTGTGTGATCCTCACCAGCTATTTCAAATTGCACAGAGTGCTGTTAAACCAGGCAAGTGAAAATGTGTCTGTAAAGCTGATGGGTTTCACACAGCTTTACTTGCCTGATCCAGCAAACTGTCAATGTTGGTAAAACTGCACCCCATATATCATATTTCCTGTGTCTTAGCACCTTAGGAAGTTGGACCTAGGTCAAACGAAAATTAATTCCTCTTCCCACCAAAAGCAATAATTCCGGCGAATAAAGCAGCAATGAAGTTTTCAACTCCTAGATTAATCAGGAGATTAGAGAAACATGTAGCATGGATAATACAGTAACCGTGGGTTACTGCATGTAGACTGAGTCAACCTAATGAGCACTGAAGCACTGGAGGATAGGTTTCTGAAGTGTGTTAGGGATGGTTTCCTAAAGCAATATATTGAGGAACCGACCACAGCATGGGCTATTTTAGATTTAGTATTATGTAATATAAAAGTGCTTATTAATAATCTTGTTGTGAAAGAATATTTAGGGATGAGTGACCATAATATGATTGAATTTGACATTCTGTTTGAAGTGAGGTAGTTCAATCTGAAGATAGGTGATAGATTGTTAAACTTGAACCAAGAAAATGATGATTGCATGAGGGGCAAATTCACTGCAATGTTTAGTTTTGAAATAATTATAGTTTACAGCAACTATATATTCCTTCACAGCACAAAATTCCAAAAGAAAATTAAGTCAATTGCGGCTAACAAAGGAGATTAAGGATTGACATAAAGGGATATGGGCCTGAACTTTCAAGAAGGTGAGAGCTCAGTGCCCATTATCTAAAGAGTCAACAGAGAACATATCCCAATTAATTCTGACAGGCCCATAGCCATTTTACACTCACCTGAGCATTAATGGGAAGCAGGTAGGTAGTTTCACTCGCCCTTGGATGCAAGTCCCGCCTTGGAGAGCTGTCGACCAATCTGATTGGCATTCAGCTTTCCAGCCTCTCCAGACACAGTGCTGAAGTGGCAGGAAGAGGTACTGCAGGGCCGTGTCTGAGACAAAATCCCAGGACCACGCCTCAGGTAAGCACCAGGGTCAGGGGACAGGGAGGTAGGGAATGTCCTGGGGATTTGGGAGGGGAGCGATCTCAGTGTCAGCAGCCAGGCCAGAGAAGGTAGGAGGGAAGGTCTGTATGGAGATAATGCGATGAACTGCAATGGTCTTATTGAATGGTGGAGCAGACTCGAATGGTCTACTCCTGCTCTTATGTTCCTTTTTCTACATTACCAGCACCACTTGGCTTGTCCTGCATTTGTAATACAGGCACCTTGCTTGTAGCCAACAGTAGGAGTAAAATTGGAGTCCATGATCCAGTGTTAGTTTACATTCATCTTTGACATCAAATTCTTCCCACAAGCTTATGTAGCACATGAAGTAAAACTGTTCTTATCAAATTATTCCTCATTTTTAAACAGCTTGGCATGGCAATGGCTTGGCATGGGCTGGATTAAAGCTCCTTTCATACAATGTCAATATCTCACATTATATTCTTATTCTTTCTGGTTGTATCACAGCTTGGTATGGCTCCTGCTCTGCCCAGGACTGCAAGAAACTACAAAAGCTCATAAATGTAGCCCAATCCATCATGCAAACCAGCCTCCCATCCATTGCCACTTTCTACACTTCCCGCTGCCTCGGCAAAGCAGCAGCATAATTAAGCACCCCACACACCCCAGACAATCTCTCTCCCACCTTCTTCCGTCAGGAAAATGATACAAAAATCTGAGGTCACATGCCAATCGACTCATCATAGAAAGCCTACAGTGCAGAAAGAGGCCATTTGGCCCATTGAATCTGCACCGACCACAATCCCACCCAGGCCCTACACCCATATCCCCACATATTTACCCACTAATCCCTCTAACCTACGCAAGTCAGGACGCTAACGGGCAATTTTTAGCATAGCCCATCAACCTAACCTGCACATCTTTGGACTGTGGGAGGAAACCAGAGCACCCAGAGGAAACCCACGCGGACACGAGGAGAATGTGCAAACTCCACACAGACAGTGACCCAAGCTGGGAATCAAACCCAGGTCCCTGGAGCTGTGAAGCAGCAGTGCTAACCACTGTGCTACCGTGCCGCCCAAAGGCACTCAAGAACAGCTTCTTCCCTGCTGTCATCAGACTTTTGAATGGACCTACTTCACATTTAGATGATCTTTCTCTACACCCTAGCTATAACTGTAACACTACATTCTGCACTCTCTCGTTTTCTTCTCTATGAATGGAATGCTCTGTATAGCGCAAGAAACGATACTTTTCACTGTATGCTAATACATGTGACAATAATAAATCAAATCAAATCACATGTGTTTACCTTAGCTTACCTTTCATGGGGTAGTATTACAGCTAAATCGTGCTGGTTTTAATGGTGCCATTCACCCAAATGTAACCAGAAGGTCACAAAGGATCAAGCACAGAGTTAAATCCAATATAAATTGAGTTTATTTGATCTTTTAATTGAATTGGTTCAAAGAGGTTATGCTGGAAGATGCCCTGTCACAAAACTGACCGCATTCCAGATCAAACTCTCTAGCCCCTCTTAAAGTTATGTTTAAAAAAGGTACAAAGACACCTTCAACATATACAGATGTATCATTTTAGTCCAAAGATGCAGTCCAAAGATGTGTGGGTTAGGTTGATTGGCCAGGTTAAAAAAAAAAAGCCTCTTCGAGTCCTGAGATGCGTAGGTTAGAGGGATTAGTGGTTAAATATGTGGGGGTAGGGCCTGGGTGGGATTGTGGTCGGTGCAGACTCGATGGGCTGAATGGCCTCCGTCTGCACTGTAGGGTTTCTATGATTCTATGATTTTACTAAAAAACTAACGAGTTCACGAATGAAACTATTAAATGACACTGTATAGATTTTAAAGTCACATAAGACATACATCAACTCATTTTTTTTTCTCCAAAATCATGTTTTTGCACACACTTGCCATATAAATTGACCGCCACCCACCACCCTAATCCTTACCCTCACCCTCCTGTTCAGTCACAACATGCTATACTCATATTAGAAGTCTGCCTTAGTTTTCCATCTCCCAACTGTATGGTTTACTTACCAGTAATTTATAGCTGGGAACAAGGGATCAACAGGATAGACAGGCTAAATTAATTTTATGGTTTAAAATTTGCTAAAATGCACAGGGAGCTTAAGATATGTTTGCAATCAATGTTGATAACGTTTCAAAAAGGCAACCACCCACACTGGCAAATTCACTTTTATACTCGGCGTATAAGTTGACCCCCATTCTTGGTGGGATTTTGAGGTTTGGCGAGTCGACGTATACACCAATACCTGTGGTGTTTAAAATTGAGTTATTTACAGATGGTGGCTGTGTCACTCTGGGCAGGATATTATACACCCGCCCGCCCCTCCCCAAACCACATGTTTCACAGTGGCAGAGGCGGCCCGCCATTGGTTGGTGGCTGGATCTTCTGGTCCTGCCATTGTCAGTGGGGTTTCCCATTGCATGGGCACCTCATCACTGGGAAACCCGTGGCGAGGGTTTGCCTTCTGTGAAAATCCTGCGGGTGTGAATAGCTGGAATGTTTCCAGCCTCTAATTAAAAAATACTTACTTTTGGTGATTAAACCCATTGTATTTAATAAATATTAATACAACTGCCACCAAGTTATCATTTTTAAATATATTACGGATTTTTTCTGTGCAAGAAAATGACACAATTATATTTATATGCTGCCCATGGAAGATTTCACATCAGCGATTATACAAATGAATTTGAGAAGAAATTAAACCATAAATTTAATTTGGAAAATGAATGGAACTTTGACTGCAATTTCCATTCTGATCGTGCCCAAAGTGGAAATTCTAACCAGCTGTTTAGACATATTCAAATAACATTTGAATATATCTAAGCGGGCGGCAAGGTGGCACAGTGGTTAGCACTGCTGCCTCACAGTGCCAGGGACCAGGATCCGATTCTCAGCTTGGGTTACTGTCTGTGCGGAGTTTGCACATTCTCCCCGTGTCTGCATGAGTTTCCTCCGGGTGCTCTGGTTTCCTCCCACAGTCCAAAGATGTTGGGTTGGGTTGATTGGCCATGCTAAAGTGTCCCGAGATGTGTATGTTAGAGGGATTAGCAGGGTAAATATGTGGGGTTTTGGGGATAGGGCCTGGGTCTGATTGTTGTCAGTGCAGACTCGATGGGCCGAATGGCTTCTTTCTGCACTGTAGGGTTTCTATGATTTGAAATGTTATTGAAATTAGTATTGAAACAAATGTGTCATAATAGTGAAAAGCTCAATAGGAAATAGCCATACAAAGGATAAGCAGAAAGTAAGTCTGTTGTCTTTAATGCACTCTTAATCACTTCCTTTGGAGCAACAATGATATACAGGAATGCACTACAAAAAATTGAACTGTTCACTAAATTCTTGCAAGTTATTGCAAAGCGTAAAACTTGTAAAATGTTAATACTCCCTTCATGTGATCAGCAGTGTTTCACCCTGACAACCTTTCACATCATGTTGTCGATGTTATTTTGCCAATGAAAATAGCAGTGACAGGCACAAAATTTAACTGGAATATACTGCAGGCATCTAGCATTTCTGTGCGAGCAGCATCCACAAAAGGTTAACACTTGGGGCATCTGGAGAAAGAGTCAGATATATAATTACAGAATAAAAACACACACAGTTAAATCCAGAGGGCAGAATGGAGTAGTTATTACTTTTGAGGTTGGGAGATGTAGCAAACTTCTGGTATGCTTTGATCAGCGGGGTGAATCCGGAACAAACTGAACCAAATTAAACTTTGATCGGTTAGCTGATCTCTATACAATTATCAATGCCTTTAATTAGGTTTACTGGCAGATACTGTGGTATTTTCTAGGGACAATATAATGCATTAAAGAGATATGTCTACAATAGAGCAGAAATTATACTTTTTCTTCAGTAATGTCTATCAGAATGCTGAAATGGAAGTTAGCAGCTAATGATATACAGTTGATGAAAGTTTTTATGCATTTTGAACCATGAAAGGTCACCTTTTGCAACACTGGCAGCGTTTCTCGGACCACAGCGGAGTGGGGTGGGGGGGACTGTGGATTTAGCGGATGACAAGCAACAACTTGGTGAATAAAGAAATGTCAGCAAAGATGAGACTCTGACAGCTCGATTGGAAAAGTGATTAATGAATGACATGAATAGAACGGGACTGGTTTTCAGCCACCTGAAGGATGCAAATCTAGCATTTCAATAATGAACACCAACAAAATTGAATATCTGTTAAGAGTTATTAATAGACAAGCACTATTCTGAACAATTTATTGCAACACCAATTTCTGTAACCTTTCACTGTGACCCATGGGACTGAGAACACGGATTTTCTGTTGTAATTTTGCAGTAGACAACTTTCAGGGAGATGAAAATCTATTTTGATGCGATATTAAGATATCCATCATCATTCTGATAGTTCAGAAGAGATAGGAGCAAGGCAAGGGTCTGTTATTTTTTAACAATTCACAAAACCGTCAATCCCCTGAACACGATGGTTCAAATGAGGGGATAGAAGTTGCAAATTACATTATGGCGCACATTTAATGTCTCAATGTACAAGAATAGGAGTTAGCAATATAAGGAGGCAGCCTCTCAATATACCAAACCATTTTATTTCTAAAGCCTTCAGCAGTATTCTGACCATCTTTTCAGCATTGACATTTTAAAACCACAACATAACATAATAGAGAAGGACTATCTGTGGTTCCAGTTGCAGCTCCACTGCACCCATTCAGCAGCCGATAAGAGCACATTCCTGATAAATATTCCCACAGGCATTGCAAGAAGTCATTACCAAGTCAGACTTCCTTGGAACTGCCCTCTTGTGCATTTACACCCTCTCCAGTACGCTGGTGTCGTTTTGATGAGGGACTCTGGAACTGAAATGTTGGCAAAATTTTCCATTTATGTGACTGAGTGTGAAGTGGGCAGTTTCAGCAGCATCCACCCTGCTAGCTGGGTTGCGCCCAATTCCGTGCTTGGAAGTTGAATTAATTATCCAAAAGTGATTATCAGGCTGAATCACCTGACAATCATCTGGCGGGGTCAATGGTCTGGGTGCTCAATTGTAGACATAACTCTACAATCTATTGTATTGCCCTTAGTCCAATACACGCATCTTACTCTCTCCAGCACATCTATCTTCTGGACACTGTCGCAGGTGTCTAGCAACCAAAAGAATAAGGCTTGCAGCTTCAAGAAGAAGGCAGTATCCTGCTTCAAACACCAGGCCCTCGAGGCCTTGATCAGAGGAGTGTGAATGCACAGGCATGTCCTGTATCCCAGAGATGACTCCAGGAAATGCAACCTCATGTCTCTGGCCTGGGAGGCCTTCGCAGAGCAGGTCGATGCATTGGCAACTGCACTCGAAAAGCCATCCAGTGCAGGAAGAGGATGAATGTTCTCACCCACTGCACCAGAGTAAATCATTCCTCAACACCATCCAATATCAAACTCTTACAACCCTTGCACAGCCCTTGTGTCTGTCACCCCGACCCTCCCTTCTCACCGCACTCCTAGTCATAATGTCCATTTGTGAAAGTGACCTACTTGCCTGAGGACTAAAGCACAGTCTTGTCCTCATGGACAATAGTGCCAGCACTGGAAGCAGAAAGATCCTGTACTCCCCAGCACTGGCCATCATACTGGTCAGTGTTTGAAAGTGGGAGCCAGCATGAGTATGGTAGCAGTGCTATCCTTGTGGAAAACATCGGCAAAGAACAGGAGCAGACCAACCCCATAGCCCAAGCATGATGGGTTTCATTACAAGAGTGGTGCAGCACTATGGCAAGTAGGCTCTATATGTTGCACTCAAGGTCACAAGCCAACTGAGGTCCGATTTGTGTATGTCACACATTTTAAAACAGACATAATTTCCCACTGGTGTGATACAAGATAGGAAGGCATGAGGAGATTCTGGTGAACAGATGTTTTAATGAGCAATCATGAGATGATAATTAATGCAAAATGTTTTCATGCAGCTGGACAGCAGGACAACTGACCCACCATTAACTCGCTTTTGGAAGAATTGCAAACTGTTTTTACATCAGTAGGTTTCCGACTTATTGCCGGCCGTTAAATCCTCTGCTCCCGCCCACCACAAAAACCGCTGCGGGCCGGATGGGAGAATTCCACCCGTTAATTCTGTTTCTGTCTCTCCATGGAGTCTGGCGGACATGCTGAGAACTTCCAGCATGTTTTTCTTTCTATTTCATGGCCGGAACTTTCTGGCTGTTCAATGCCGGCGGTACCTTCTGGTCCTGCCGGCGGCACACCCCCACCATGGGTTTCCCAGCAGCGTGGGGTGGAGTCAATGGGAAATCCTACTGACTGCAGTGGGACCAGAAGATGCCGCCACTGACCCAATGGCAGGCTGCCTCCCATCGTGAGAAAGACACCAAGAGGAGGCCAGAGAACCTCACCCCCATGTTTCCACCATTCAAGTATTTTGGTAGTATGGCGATTATGTTGCTAGACCAGTAACCTAGAGGCTGGATTACTGAAACATTAGCTTAAATCCTACTCTGGCAGTTTGAGAATTTGGGTTAAGTAGAAATTTTTAAAAGCTGCCATCAGCAAAATTGACCATGAAGTTGTCAGATTGTTATCAAAACCCAACTGCTCGATAAACATTGTTTAAGTCCATGTCTGAGCAAAAGTGATTGTTGCCTCACATCAAAGTGGATTGTCTCTTAACTGCTCTCAGAAATGCATTATCTCCTTACTCACACAAATAGTGGGGACCAAATTAGATAGCCCCCAAAATTGGGTTTGTGTTCTCAGTGCAGGGTTAACCTTTGCCCATGCCATGTCATGTAGGGAGCATGCTGTGCTGTTGGCCCATTGTACAGCCAGCACAAACTGCACTGTATACTGGCTTCAGAAATCTAAAGGAGGGTCCAATATTGTAGATAACCTGCAAGCTTAAATCTTATCTGCACTGCTTAAAACTAGCTTGCACTTCTTACAGGGAAGGTGCATTGTGGCTGGAGCAGGTGCTGGCAGGAAGCAACCCTGACCTGGAAAACATTGAAGAATGATGCAACATTTGAGAAAGTGGACTATCAAGGCCTCGGTGGTGGGGATGGAAAGCAGACCTGCAGGGGAGGGGGGAGGGGAAGGGTTTTGGCATACTGTGGTAAACCACTGTTAGCTTATTGCCTGTGTGTGTGTGACATGCCTGGACGCGTCCCTGTCGGCCCTGCCCGGGACTCTTCCCCCCCCCCCCCGGTCCAAGTGTAAAGGCGACTGCTCCCTACCCCCCTGCCTCAGTCTGAACCAGTTCATCGGCATGGGTGTGCTCCAAGTCTTTTGCTAATAAAAGCCTATTTGTTCTTGCATACAAACTAGTCTTTGCTTGATTGATGGTGCATCACATACATATTCTAAAGGTATTGAGATCAGATAGTTTAAGAGGTCAATGCTAGGATTCAAGCCCTGACAAGCTGGATGGAGTGTCACAAGAAGTTCAACAACTTCACAGAGTGATCAAAGTCAGTGAATACACCTTCAAGTGTTATAGCTCACTAACTGTACCCCTAGTCCCAAACACTGCTCAGTGCACTACACCCCAATCACTAACCTACTAAAAATCTCTGACAGTTGATTTGTTATGCTGTGTTTGTCTCAGGAACCATTTAGCTTCTTATTCTAGAAGAGACCTCACTGAAGGAAATGGTCTTTGTCAAAACAAAAACATTTATTTACATGCGAACTATTTACAAAGGTTAATGAAAGCTCACATACAGATATAACTGGCCTGTGAGATGTTACTCTGACATCCTCTCTCAGTGAGTCATATCACTGTATCACAGCTTTGTTTGCAAGTGCTCTTATTCGAGTGAACCCTTTACTCTAGAGTCAGGGCCACTTTACTTTTCTTTGCTCTTTCTTTGTACCTAACTTTTACATGCTTCACCCCACCCTTCCACACTTCACACTGCTGCAAGCCTCACACACACCCCTCACAGGTTGCACACACTGCCAGCTATTTAACAACAGCAGTCACATCAACTAAAGGGATTGCACCATATCCACTTTATAGGGCAAGATGGCATGCAACTCACCGTGACAGGCGCTAACTGGAGAAGGCCAGGTATGTCTGCAGTGCTTAACACTGTGGAGAAGAGAGTGCTGACCATTATTGTGAAGGCCATTCCTGAGGCTGAGGCTGAGCCCGAGGCTGAGGCCAGCAGCATTGCTGAAACCATCAAAAGTGACAGGATCCTCATATCTAATCCTCTTCTCACTTGCCCCAGTCCCTCTGACTGCAGATAGGGTTAGCATGTCCTTCTTTCAGCTTCCCCACTCCCCTCTTCATGTCATGCTTATGACTTTTTCCTTTCAGGTAACCAAAAGGCAGTGGATGAACAAGACAATATTAATAAAGATGCAATTCACTGCCACCAGCTAAGATGCTGGCACTGCACAAAACCTAGGGGGTATATTAGAGGTGGGATCTGAATGTGATGACACACTGGGCACTGGTGGTATCAGTCAGGAGGAAAGATAATGCAGATATCAGCTTGACTGAAGGCAATTTGCACAGGGATTCCTCTGCAGAGGACACACATGGGCACTTCAATGAGGCAGCCCACCGAAGAACTTTGATGGAAATGGTCAACAAAATATATTGGTGTATTGAGAAGCCTGTCAGAAAAGTCAGCGGTCAATGTCAAGGAGCATTAAAGAGTCCAGCACTGGCTTGGGACAAGATCACGCACAGAATTTGTAGCCCATCCTTCCTCAGCATGAAAATAGCGGACAAATCAATTTGCACACTTGTAAGTCCAAGCACGATGTAGCATGTGGCCAATGTAGCAGCTTCCATTACTGCACAAGCAGCATCAATCTAATGTCTGTGTGTTGCTGTGGAAGCTCAGACTGTGGTCACGTAAGATCAAATTGTCATGTTATGTTAAGAATGTTGCCATCATGGTTGTGGATTACAGTGTGCAAAGTGACGAGCAGGATTTCATAGCAGTCTAGCAATCTGTCCTCCAGCATATCACTCATGTTGCTGAGGTACTATCCTACAGGAGTAACAATGGCTACTGTCCTGTCTCAAGAATACAAGATGGAATTTTACAGTCTCTTCCGCCGATCGGATGTTTTTGGTCCTCCAAAGGCAGTAGAGTTTTGAAGGGTTGTTGCGCAGTTCCTCGCGGGATTGTAAACTTCAACCCCCAGCGTTTGTCATCCCACCCCACCACTCAACCTTTGTCATGACCTGTCGGTCAGTCATCCCAGGCTGTTGCCACCTATGCCAAGATGGTGCAGTCTGAATTTAAGCTTTCCAGGGGCATTGGCCAAAATTCTCTGGTCTTTCATGTTGGCAGAATCTTCTGATCCCCCTGATGGCACACCCCCACCGTGGGTTTCCAAGCAGCGTGGGGTGGCTTCAATGGGAATTCCCATAGACAGCGGCAGGATCAGAAGATCCCACCACCAGCAAACAGCGCGCCACCGCCCACCTCGGAGAAAAACAAAGCGAGGAGGCCAGAGAATTTCACCTATTGTTCCAATTCTTGCCTAATGCGTTTCAAGATGCAGGACACCTCAAAGCACTCCACAGTTAATAAATTATTCTAAAGTCAGTGTTATATTGTAAGCAATAATTTCAACTAAATAATTCACAGCAAATTCCCCAAAACACCAATGAGAGAAGTGACAGCTTTGTTGGTGTTGGTTGAGATCTGAATATTGGCTAGGACGCTTCGCTGTTGTTCCTTGCATGGTGTCATGGGGCATTTATATCCTCTTAAACAGGTATGTTGTCCTTTAGTTCAATGCTTCATCGAACACTTCACTGGGGTGTCGGCCGTATTTATGTGCTCAGTTTCTAGAATAGCATTTGAATTCACAACCATCAATTAAAGAATTGAAATAGCTATCAACTGAGCCAGCTGACACTGTTAAGTTTGAATATTTTAAAATCAAATTAGTTGCCATATTTGCTTTCAAAACAGCATTTTAAAATTAATTTTGTTCCAATGAATGAAGGCTCATCATTGACCCAAAATGTTATCTTCACAGACACTACCTGACCTGCTGAATATTTCCACCATTTTGTGTTTTTTTTTCTGATTTCCAGCATCCACAGTACTTTGTTTTAAATGTAATTGATTGATCGGAGCACTGTGGGACAATCTGAAAATCATAAAAATTCCACAAAAAGGCAAGTTTAGAAATAAAACAAGTGGTGATTGATACAAACTCAAATCAGCTTTTTCAGCAAGATGCATAATTTTCTCCCCCTTCGTGACATGCATTGCCATGGAAGAGGCACCCCTTCACCTGGCTGGCAGCAGGATCTTCTGTTCCTGCCACTGTCAACAAGGTTTCCCATTGTTTGCACCCTCCACTGCCAGGGAATCCATGGTGGGGAGGGGGGTGGGGTGGGTGGGGGGAGGAAGAGGTGGTCACTGAACCCATGGTGGGGAAGAGTGGGGAGGGAGGTGCGGGGGAAGAGATGGTCACTGTCAGCAAGACTAGACAATCCCACCGGCGGGAAGGGTGGAAAATTTCACTCCACTGTCGCTTACTGTTCTTCGAGAGATTTAGAATGTGTGACGGTTTCGGAGAAAGTCAAAACATGGGGACAAGATTTAGTAACAATTATAATGGAAATGTCCCCACATCATCAAACAGAATAGTTTAAATAGTATGTTCAAATAATTTCTTAATTTATGAAATGCCCATGTTTGATGATAAATCAAAGGAATGAAACATTTTGACTTGCTTCTCACAGAGTTAACTTATAAAATATCATGGTTTCAAGGCTGACTGACAATCACTGACTAATGGTTTGGTGGAATAGTATGTCATAAATTCAGTAATCAGCTTCCCTTCAAATTGATGAACTTTTGACCTTAATTCAAAGCTCACCAATTACCTAAGCACTGAGATGCAACCTCTCTGAGCCTGACCTGAAACTCTCTCTACACGCCACAAGATTTCAGTTCCAAGACATTTTTAAACTTACGCGTTCCTTCTTCCACTGATCTGAAAGACAATTCATTATGTCTGATGAACTAAAGAGATTAATGTGTAGGTTTGGACAAGTGGGTGGTAATGTCATTACATCCAGGAAAACGTAATTGCATTCAGTTACCTGCCAACGACAGTTTCATTTTCTTTCCTTTCATTATACTGGACTTTTACGAGGCTCAGGGCACAAGTTTGCATTTGTGCAATCTCAAAGGAGACTCATTAACTTAGTTGCAACTTTATTTTATTAATAGATTATGAATTAATTCCACTTGTAATACTTGGTGGTAATTTGCAGTCATATTATGAGCATAAAGCTATGCCCTTAATGTATAATTAATGTTGATTGATAATATAAAGATGTTGATCTATATTGTATAATAGCGCAAACAACCATCCTAGCAGGTACGATTTTAACAGGGCTGAAATGAACAACATTATAAATGGCTGGGGACCGGGCTTTATGCAGAACAAACTTTTCATGGTGGGGTAGATTGTGGTCACACAGGGTGGAGACAAATGAGGGAAAGTCACTTGGTAGCCAGTTGTGTGAGGCATTGTTTGCAGCTGTTGAATTCCCTCAGAAATGGCAGCAGCTTAGAAAATAGGCTGTGCCATAAATTCTCTCACTGGCACTTTTCCTTGTTTTAATTATTGAAAAGCTTCATTAATTAATTCTCTTTATGTAGTTTTTAATTTAATGCAATATTCAGGTTGAATAGATGTAATGTTTCTGGGTTTTTTTTAAAAAATCAGTTCAATAATTTAAAGGAACAGTACACTTCATTGCTCTTATTCCTGGAAGTTAATTTGGATAATGAAGGATATATTTTTAATTGGTTGTGGAAGTGCAATGTTAGCAAATCTACCGTTAATAGCGCCATAAGGAATACCCATTACCACTGAAACGTATTATACAGTGAAATGTTATAAAAGGTTAGAAATTAATTAACTTTTTTTCTAATTGGACATATATTATCTTTTGCGGTAATAATTAAACAAGAATCTAAACTGAAATACATAAACTTAAAGCCTAAAAGCTGCACTCCAAAGGATAGCTGACTATCTAATTAATCCTGATGCATTCCACACATTCCCTGTGTAATAAACTGTGGTATTCCAGAATTTTCGGACTAACTCTATAGTGACTATACATACTAGGTTCAAAAGATCCTAATGTAGAACCATTTGAATTGAACTCTGATTCATCCTTACACCAAAGAAACTCTAGTGCTTTGATGCAGGAAAGGCATGGTGTCAACTTTAATGCAATAACACAGTTCCCAGAACCAATGTATGCCACAGTACAATGTGCCTTCAAACTGTCATACCTCATGAAAGATGTGCCTGAGCTTTCTTGTCCCCAATTGCCCCCCAAACATCTTGTTACCCATTGGTGTGTCTATTTTAGGTCTCTCTGATTTTGAATGTCTGCGTGTGGATCTTTTTCTGATGCACATAATCTTCCTTTCTCTTCAAGGCTATCATTCTCACTTAGTGACGGAATTTCTGGCTCTGACACATTTCTGGTTTTTATTCCCTTTTCACTTTATTGATGAACATATTACTTTTTGAGAAAGCAGAAAACACAAGTGTTGAGCTCGGACAGAGCAAGATTTTTTTTGAAGAATACCTCTTCTCCTTTCTTCCTTCATGTCTGGTCATCACCAATTAAAGCAAAGAATATTCCCTTTCAAAATATCCTTTCCACTGAATTATTTAGCTGGCTAGACTGGAACCGGCGTCTATATGAGATGATAGCCCATCTCTAAGTAATGGTATAAGTGCTCAAGGAAACAGATACATGTTCTGATTTTGTCTCATGATAAACTTAGTTTAATGTTCTACAACTAATTCTGGAGTCTCCCTGATGTTTGATTACTCTAAATATTATTCTACATTAACAATACTCTCTCATTTATGTGATGTGGTATCCCTACCGGAGTGTTGAAGGGCAAATGTTCTTCACCATGTTGGTGCAATGGCACGAGA
The DNA here is from genome assembly GCF_964213995.1 of Mustelus asterias. NCBI lineage: Eukaryota > Metazoa > Chordata > Chondrichthyes > Carcharhiniformes > Triakidae > Mustelus > Mustelus asterias. The sequence continues at coordinate 117,094,033 of NC_135804.1, read as the reverse complement.
TACTGCAAAAACAATTTGAATTTGCCATAGACTGTTACCATAGACAAAGTGTCCAGAGAGAAAGTGGACATTCAGGAAGGAATTCTAAAGTTGAGCCCCAGTCAGATGAAGGCAGGGTGATGGGAAGGAAATAGGGAATGCATAAGAGGCCAAAGTCAGAGGATGCAGAGTTTGAGATGCGGGTGCAGGGCTGGAAGTTGCAAAGAAAGAGAGGAGGAGCAAGACCATGTGAGGATTTGAACATGAACATAAAAATTTAAAACTTGAGGTATGAGGTGACTGAAGGCCAACTTATTCATGTTAGGGTGATGTGTGAACTTGGTGTGGGAAAGAGCACAGGCAGCAGAGCTTTGCATGACCTGATGTTTATGAAGAGTGGAAAGTTACCAGGAGAGAATTGGAAAGGTTGATTCCGGAAGTGACAGACATAAATGAAAGTTTCAGTCGCAGATGGTCAGTGGTCAGTCACGTCCTTCATCTCAGTCAGATCTGCCAGTGAAGAGAGCAGAAGAAGAAAACATACACCAAGTAAAACATATCATTTCTTTGTACCTCCCAAAGTCACTTGAAAAAGATCTTGAAAGAGATCTGAGCAAACAGTCCTATGTTTAAACTGTTGCTTAAAAAAGCAATATTCAAAGTCAGGAACCAGGGAACTAGGAGAGATGGAATTGCAATAGAAAGGAGGTATTCTGAAAATATTAATAGCATAACTCAATAATATCCGACAATGATAGTTCACCACTTAGAGAAAAATTATTTAGACAGATGCACTGAAATGACACCTAGGGATACTAACTCATGAATATTTAATGTGGTAACCTATTTACTTTAAAACCCCACTAAATAAGGGCGAGGAATTACTGATGAGCATGTCAAGCATTCAAATGCTGCTGCTGTGTTCGAAGGTGTAATTTCAGGACTTACATCTTTGTCTGGCGAATGATAAAGTCCTTTCAAATTGGAAATAATGGCCCTGAAATTATAGCGTGGGATATGAGTATCTGAAAGTTTAGCGGGTTTTACTGAAATTCCTCTCTCTGCTATTAAAATAAATGGACTAACACTTCAGCTTATGAAAAAAGAGAAAATAATTTCAGACAAATGGCTGCTGCTCTCAGGAAGAAAAATAATCATCTTTCTGAAACATGTATTGTGACTTAAGTCTTCAGACTGATAATTCACGCTTTGTTTTCACATGTAGACTATCAAGCTACGTATTTGTCGTGACACTTTTCAATTTTCACTGACAATCAAATTGCAGTAAAACTGCCTTTAAACTGATCCTCCCCGATCATCCCTTGAACTTTCACTCCACCCTATGTAACTTAAAGTCAACAGAAACATTTTAAATTCCATCTGTTGGAAATTCATCAGCCCTGGCTTTTATACATGGGGGAGGGGCAGGGAGGGGGGGGGATGCGCAGGATTCATGACTTTCCTCTGCCTGTTTAGATTGAAATAAGGCAGAAAATTAATCTATCCACCCCACTATTACAATTTCAGTACTAACTGTTGTGATCCCAACATTACTTTCAGAAAGCGTTTGACAAAGTCCCGCACAAGAGGTTATTGTGCAAGATTAAAGCACATGGGATTGGGGGAAGTGTATTAAGGTGGATAGAAAACTGGCTGGCAGAGAGGAAAAAAAGAGATGGAATTAATGGGTGCTTTTCAAATTGGCAGGCAGTACTAGTGGAGTGCCACAGGGATCGGTGCTGGGACCCCAGCTATTCACAATATATATTAATGATTTGGATGAGGGAATAAAATGTAACATCTCAAAGTTTTCAGATGATACCAAGTTGGGTGGGACGGTGAACTGTGACGAGGATGCAGAGATCCTTCAGAATGATCTGGACAGGTTGGGTGAGTGGGCTAATCAATGGCAGATGCAGCATAATTTGGATAAGTGTGAGGTTATTCACTTTGGAAGCAAAAACAAGAAGGCAGATTACTACCTGAATGGCTGTAAATTGGGAGAGGGGAGTGTGCAGTGGGACCCGGATGTCCTTGTGCACCAGTCACTGGAGGCAAGCATGCAGGTGCAGCAGGCGGTAAAGATGGCAAATGGCATGTTGGCCTTCATTGCGAGAGTCTTCGAGTACAGGAGCAGAGATGTTGTTGTTGCAATTATACAAGGCCTTGGTGAGGCCACACCTAGAGTATTGTGTACAGTTTCGGTCTACTTTTCTGAGGAAGGATGTTCTTGCTCTTGAGGGAGTGCAGTGAAGGTTTACCAGGCTGATTCTGGGGATGATGGGACTGATGTATGAGGAGAGATTGACTAGGTTAGGATTGTTTTCGCTGGAGTTCAGACAAATGAGGGGGGAGCTCATGGAGACTTAGAAAATTCGAACAGGACTAGACAGGGTAGATGCAGGGAGGATATTCCCGATGGTGGGGGAGTCCAGAACCAGGGTTAACAGTCTGAGGATTCAGGGTAGACCATTTAGGACAGAGGTGAGGAGACATTTCTTCACCCAAAGAGTGGTGAGCCTGTGGAATTCATTACCACAGGAAGTAGTTGATGCCAAAACATTGAATTTATTCAAGAGGCAGCTGGATATAGCACTTGGGGCAAATGGGATCAAAGGTTATGGGGAAAAAGCAGGATTAGGCTATTGAGTTGGATGATCAGCCATGATTGTAATGAATGATGGAGCAGGCTCGAAGGGCCAAATGGTCTCCTCCTGCTCCTATCTTCTATGTTACCATATTTCTATGTTACTCTCTCCTCCTCAGCATTGCCAGAAAGCTCTCCCTGCAGCAGGAACCCCAGCAGCATTGTTGCCGATCACGTGATACATGCACCCTCACACACTTAGTGTTAATTGCACAGCCACCTCCCACTGCTTCTATATATTCCCAGCTCCTTTGGTCACCCCAAGCATCACCCATGTAGGTAAAAGGTAAAGTTCCCACAGTCTCAGCTGACTATAGGCTGCTGTCCTCTTCGAGGGTGACTGGCAATGGTTTAACCTGAGGGTCACCACACCTCAGGTGAGGGGTAAGGTTGAGAAGGCGGGGCCTTCATGAATAACCTCAGCCGGTACAGGAATTGAAGCCCTACTGTTGGCATTGCTCCACATTACAAACCAGCCATCCAGCCAACTGAGCTAATCAACCCTCCAATCACCCAAATAGTGTGCTATACAACGGTTCTCTACCCTATAGGGAGCAGAGCAAAATAGATGGGGTGAAGGGGTGGGGGGGGGGGGGGGGTGGCTGGCGAGCACAAGTCCCTATGCATCCTATGTGCCATACTTAGAAGATGGTTCTCTGCATCACAGAGGCAGCTGCAATGGGCCCTGTGACATCTGGCATCACTGAGGATATTGAGGATGATGGCATCTTTGTGCCTTATGCTCCTTCTCAAAACCCAATTCACCATCATTCTGCTATCTGAAATGAAAAGCAAAGTGCTAATGATGTGACCATGGATCGTTGCTTCCTAACCCAGCTCCCTTCTTTCACACCCTTCTAAGTTCCTGTTTCCAGACATCAGAGTCCTGCCACCTGCCCAGCTTCAGGAGCCCGTGGAGGAGGAAAGAGACAACCAGAACAGCACTGCACTGATCAAACGCCGCCTTCACACAATCAGACAGTTGCAGTCACCAGTCCAGGCATTGGCACTGCGCATACCTTGGAATCTAGTATAGAGTTGGTATCAGCATGTTGTGAGTCATCTGGGCACAATTGGGCTGCAGGCAAACCAGAATGAAAAGATGGTTCATTTGCCAGCTCACTAGAGGGTGAGGCTAGTCTGGAACTGGCGTCTATATGAGATGAGGATCTTGATGAGGCTTCATAAAAGAGAGCATCAATAAACATGCAGGCTGAGATGCTGTGTACGTTAACTGGTCTGTCAGACAACCTGTGACGAGACTGTCAAGGAGCACACTGGAGATTGGCGTCAATTAAGTAGAGAGCTTCACATGGAGCTTGTCCTCTCCGCGGCCTCTGTTCCATATCCTGTGCTGCTGCAGAACTAGCGGCTCTTTCACTGCTACCCCCTCTGGGAGCATTTATGTGGGCAGATCACCTATTCCTCTGCTATTCCTAACAGGATGCCATAACACTTTCTGGTAAATGGGGCAATTTAGTATGGCCAATCAACCAAATCCGCACATCTTTGGGCTGTGGGAGGAAACCGGAGCACCTAGAGGAAACCCACGCAGACACGGGGAGAACATGCAAACTCCGCACAGACTCCGCACTCCGCACAAACCCTCACCAAAACATCTTTAAAAAAATAGAGTACTCTTAGTCACTTTCCAATAGAAAATGTTCCAAAAATTTAACTTGGGTGCATTCAGGATGCCCTAGCCCTTTCCATAAAACTACTGTAGGATTTGTCTTGCTGTTTCATGCTTTTTGTTCTGTCAGGAGTGGACAATGTAGCCAATGCCAAAACCTACGATGGCCATATTTGGAATCTTGGTGTCACATTAGTCAGTCATGTAATCTGACTTCAGAACATCACCAATCCAATAAGTTCTGGTATCCACAGGGATGCCGGTACATGCTCACATATGTCTGAAGAATGTTCGTAATGTCTGACATCATGGTTCAATAACAACCTAAACTAAAAGTGATATTTACCTAGATCGATACTATTGCCTGTTGTATGTTTCTATCTTGCAACAGAGAATACAGTTCTGAAGAACACCATTTGTGCTTTGGGATATCCTGAGGTCTTTGAAGGCACCAAATAAATGGAAGCTCCATTCTCTCTAGATGCCATTTGCATTGTTCAGTTAAATACAAGAATCAGCATTTTTGATCAAGCCAAAATATGTGGAATAGAATACCTGCTTTTTAATTCTATTGTGCGAAAATTGAGACATCAGAGAAATTCAGTATGGCTTCACAATTATTTAAACAAATTATAATGGATTATTCTTGGGTTCAGGAACTTTCATCATATCACCAATGAGAATACCAACATTGGCAAAGACTTTCTTGGAAGGAAAATAACATTCACAGTCTGCAAAATCACAAACCAAGGTAAACCATAGAACCAAACATCCCCTTCCATAGAATCATAGAATCCCTGCAGTGCAGAAGGAGGCCCTTCTGCCTTCTGATGGGTAGAAATTCTACCCATCAAGCATGCACCAACAACAATCCATCAAGGCCCTAACCCTGTAACTCTATGTATTTACCATGCTAGTCTTGCTGACACTATTTAGCATGAGCCGGCACGGTTGCACACTGTTGCCTCATAGCGCCAGGGACCCAGGTTCGATTCCAGCCTCGGGTCATTGTCTGTGCGGAGTTTGCATGTTCTCCCCGTGTCTGCGTGGGTTTCCTCCAGGTGCTCCAGTTTCCTCCCACAGCCCAAAGATGTGCGGATTTGGTTGATTGGCCATGCTAAATTGCCCCATAGTGTTAGGTGGATTAGCAGGGTAAATACATGGGGTTAAGTGGATATGGCCTGGGTGGGATTGTGGTTGTTGCAGACTCGATGGGCTGAATGGTCTTCTTTTGCACTGTAGAGATTCTACGATTCTACAATCAAATCAACCCACAGACCTTTGGAGTGTGGGAGGAAACCAGAGCACCTGAAGGAAACCCACACAGACTAAGGGAGAATGTGCAAACTCCACACAGACCCAATGCCGGAACTGAACCCAGGTTCTTGGCGCTGTGAGGCAGCAGTGCTAACCACTGTGCCACCGTGCCACCCCATCAATCTTCTGCAAAGTTCATAAAAAAATTATAATGATATTACTAACCTAGTACACTTCTCCATTATACCCAACACCTCTCCCATCACCCATCACCCATCCATGCAATCGCAGAAGGCGTAATACCTGCCCCTTTACCACTTCCATTCTTACCATCCAATGTCCAGAACACTCATTCCAGGTTAAACAGTGTTACACTTGCACCTGTTTCAATTTGATCTACTGCATTCGCTGCTCTCAATGTGGCCTCCTCTACATCGGAGAGACCGAACGTAGACTGGATGATCACTTTGCTGAGCACCTTCAGTCTGTGCGTAATCAGGACCCTGACCTTCCCTTTGCTTGCCATTTCAACACACGATCCTGCTCCCATGCCCACATGTCTGTCTTTGATCTGCTGCAATGTTCCAGTGAAGCTCAATGTAAACTGGAGGAAAAGCATCTCACCTTCCGGCTCGGAACATTATGGCCTTCCGGTCTCAATGTTTAATTCAACAACTTCAGATGATTAGCTCTACCCCACTTCGACTCCTTTGTTTTCATTTTATTTAATTTTGAACTGTTCTCTACCTTTTATTTCTTTATTGTCTTTCTTTATTTCCCCCCACTCTTTCCCCCTATTTTATCCCTCCTTTCCTTACCTTTTCTCCCCCTTTATCTCAATTTTACCTCTCTCCTACCCATCCCCCCCACATCTTCATTGGTAACAGCTTACCCTCTGATTTCAGCTTCTCTGCCGTTTGGCCATTCACACTTTTTATTCTCTCTATGGACTGCTATTAGCAGTCTTTCACCTTGTTTCTGTGGCTATGACTCATCTTTCATTCCCTCACCCTACAGTATAAATAACTCCCACTTTCTATGCCTTTTAGCTTTGACAAAGGGTCATCTGGACTCGAAACGTCAGCTCTTTTCTCTCCTTACAGATGCTGCCAGACGTGCTGAAATTTTCCAGCATTTTCTCTTTTGGTTATAATTATACTGAATTTGGTATCCAAAGTTCTGCACAAGTCAAAAATAGTTTATGACCAACTGTAGTCAACTAAAAGAATTTAACAAATTAAAGGTTCAGTAGAGAACAGTAAATATATGAGAACAGTGTTTATTTGTATCTGACCATTGATACAATATTATCTGTGCACTGACCTTCCCAAAGGTAGAATTAATGAATGTGGACATTCTTCTCATGCCTATTTTACATAAGCTGCCAGATGAATCACTACAGACTTGATATTGCAAACTACAACAACATTTTTTTTTCCATCAAAGAGTATTCTATGCTCTTTAAGCCATGATATCTTTTATTGGTTACATGAATAGTTTTCAATTACCAAAGTATTTTCTCATTGTAGTGAATATTATTACATACTTGTGATACTATCTGATGAAAAAGAGCTGTAATTGTCTTGTCAAATTACTTATAGTTGCTAGATTTTAAAGGCAAGTCAACCCTAATTAAAATAATGGGTGAGATTGAAGGCCACTTACGATTATAGTCAGTTTCTCCTTGCGCCTGGCTGAATAGAGCTGCTGCTGCCATAACTGTTTTCTCACCCATCCCATCTCAAAAAGTTGTCATCGGCATATATGTAAAAAAGTTTCATCCTCTTTGAAGAAAAAAACAAAGAAAATTGTAACACAGGAACAGGCCCTTTGGTCCACCAAGTCTGTGCCGACACAGATGCCTCTCTAATCTAATATTTTCCTGCCTCTACATGGTCCATATCCCTCTATTCCCTGCCCATTCATATATTTATCCAGATGCCTCTTGAAAGTTGTTATAGAATCTGCTTCCATCATCTCCTCCAGCAGCGCGTTCCAGACATTCACCACCCTCTGTGTGAAATGCACCTTACATCTCTTTTAAACTTTCCCCCTCTCACTTTCAACCTATGCCCCTGAGTGATTGACCCTTCGACCCTGGGGAAAAAGAGTTTGACTGTCCACTCCATCCAAGCCTGTCATAATCTTGTAACTTTCTATCAGGTCCCCCCTCATCCTCCGATGCTCCAATAAAAACAATCCAAGTTTGTTCAACCTTTCTTTATAGTTCATATCCTCCAAACCAGGCAACATCCTGGTAAATCCCTTCTACACTCTTTCCAATCCATCAATATCCTTCGGTAGTGTGGTGACCAGAATTGTACACAATACTCCAAACGCGGCCTAAGCAAAATTATACAACTGCAACATGATTTTCCAATTTCTATACTCAACATCCCAACTGATGAGGGCCAGCATACCATACACCTTCTTGACCACCTTGTCCACTTGAGTTGTCATCTTTAGGGATCTGTGGATAAGCATGTCTAGATCCCTCTGTGTGCTAATATTTCTAAGGGCTCTACCATTTACTGTATACTTTCCTTCTGCAGTCGACCTTCCAAATCGCATCACTTCACATTTGTCCGGGTTAAATTCCATCTGCCATCTTTCGGCCCAGGTCTCCAGCTGATTTATATCCTGCTGCATCCTCTGACAATCCTCCTCACTATCCCCCAACTTTTCTATCATCTGCAAATTTGCTAATCAGGCCATCTACATGTTCCTCCAAATCATTTCCATACATTATGTATTATATATATATTTGGGAATAATTTGGGATTTTTCTGTTAAATTATGTATTCTGCTATAGCACATTCATATTTGCCAGGGCGGGAAAGCTATACAATGAAATTGCAATTGGGATCTCAGCAAGATTTTGTTATATTATAATACTAATTCTACTTGTAGTAGAAATATGTAAGGTTTCTGGTTTAATTTGATTTAACTAGCTAAGAAAGTTGCTACGTAGTTACATTTTAATTCAGTCACAATTATTGCAAAAGACCAATTTAGATGCTCCCTTAGACCAGAAGTAAAGTGGCTCATGACGTTACATAATGTGCATTTGTTAGAAAATTCAAGCAAAAGGTAAAGAAGTCTAAATGTTAAAAAAAATTATCTCTCTAGTACTATTCATTCCGTAGACATCCCAATTTTCAGGAGGCGATCAAGGACAGCACTGAGCAAACTACATTAATGCTATTAACCTTCATTCTTTGCCTTGGAGTTCTGCCTCTGTAATTGGCATGAACCCAGGGGTATTTGAGCAGAGGTCAAAAGTATAAGTACACAAATTATGCATTCTTGTAGTGGATCTGAGCTGCAGAAATGCATGCATCTTCATAATGAATTAGCCTTAGAAATGTCTTGTTTTTATCCAGTATGTATCTATTATGCTCAATAATGGATTATCAAAATGAGTTCCGTGGTAACTACAGAGCACTGAAGTCTTTGTCATTTTCATGTTGATTCTTATGCTTGATTTTTATACCAAGAACACAGACTGTCTAACATGCATAACCTCCTAATATATCTGAAGCAACCTTTCATTGAGTCAATTGCTATGATACTTTTGTGAAGTTCATTTTGATTTTAAAATCTCTTCAGTCCTTCCAATGATTAATGCTGCATTACCACAGAGCTACCCAAGCATGAAAGACCCAAACCGTATGTGCTATGCCCACATCATAATATTCTTTTCAAAGAAATATCAAATTATAGTGAGATACTATGCGAACGTTTCTTCGTTATTATTTTAGTGTCATAATTCTCATCTGACAATTGGAGTTAGCATTATAAACAGAGTCTAGTTCAGGTCACTTTAGTTTAAAAGTTAATATAATCTTTCTCGTGATCAAGATTAAATCAGTCGAATGAATATTTTAATCTTTTCTTCTAGTGAATAAATGCCACATACGATGCTCGCCTTACTAATAATGAACAAATGAGACAGGGGGGTGTTGGTAGGGTACGGGAACCGTGGTGCACGAAGGTTGTGATGAACCTGGTGAATAAGAAAAGAGAGGCGTACAGAAGGTTCAGAGAGCTAGGAGGTGTTAAGGATTTAGAGGAGTATACGGGATGTAGGAAGGAGCTTAAGAAGGAAATTAGGAGAGCGAGAAGGGGTCATGAGAAGACCTTGGCGGGTAAGATTAAGGAGAATCCCAAGGCTTTCTACAAATATGTCAAGAGTAAAAGGATGAGATGTGAAGGCATAGGACCCTTAAAAGGTGAAGGGGGAAAAGTTTGTGCGGAACCGTTAGAAATGGCGGAGGTGCTTAATGAATACTTTACCTCGGTATTCACGGTGGAAAGGGATCTGGGTGGTTGTACTGCTGGTTTGCGGTGGACAGAAAGGATCGAGCATGTGGACATAAAGAAAGAGGATGTGTTGGAACTATTGAATGGCATCAAGGTTGGTAAGTCGCCGGGACCGGATGGGATGTACCCCAGGTTACTGTGGGAGGCGAGGGAGGAGATTGCGGAGCCTTTGGCGATGATCTTTGCATCGTCGATGGAGACGGGAGAGGTTCCGGAGGATTGGAGGATTGCAGATGTGGTCCCTATATTCAAGAAAGGGAACAGGGACAGCCCGGGAAATTACCGACCAGTGAGTCTAACCTCAGTGGTTGGTAAGTTGATGGAGAGGATCCTGAGAGACAGGATTTATGATCATCTAGAGAAGTTTAGTATGATCAAAAGTAGTCAGCACGGCTTTGTCAAGGGCAGGTCGTGCCTTACGAGCCTGGTTGAGTTCTTTGAAAATGTGACCAAACACATTGACGAAGGAAGAGCGGTGGATGTGGTCTATATGGACTTCAGCAAGGCGTTCGATAAGGTCCCCCATGCAAGACTTCTTGAGAAAGTGAGAGGGCATGGGATCCAAGGGGCTGTTGCCTTGTGGATCCAGAACTGGCTTGCCTGCAGAAGGCAGAGAGTGGCTGTGGAGGGGTCTTTCTCTGCATGGAGGTCAGTGACCAGTGGAGTGCCCCAGGGATCTGTTCTGGGACCCTTGCTGTTTGTCATTTTCATAAATGACCTGGATGAGGAAGTGGAGGGATGGGTTGGTAAGTTTGCTGACGACACCAAGGTAGGTGGTGTTGTGGATAGTTTGGAGGGATGTCAGAAGTTGCAGCGAGACATAGATAAAATGCAAGACTGGGCAGAGAAGTGGCAGATGGACTTCAACCCGGATAAGTGTGTAGTGATCCATTTTGGCAGATCCAATGGGATGAAGCAGCAGTATAATATGAAGGGTACCATTCTTAGCAGTGTAGAGGATCAGAAGGACCTTGGGGTCCGGGTCCATAGGACTCTTAAATCGGCCTCGCAGGTGGAGGATGCGGTCAAGAAGGCGTACGGCGTACTAGCCTTCATTAATCGAGGGATTGAGTTTAGGAGTCGGGAGATAATGCTGCAGCTTTATAGGACCCTGGTTAGACCCCACTTGGAGTACTGCGCGCAGTTCTGGTCACCTCATTACAGGAAAGATGTTGAAGCCATTGAAAGGGTGCAGAGGAGATTTACAAGGATGTTGCCTGGATTGGGGGGCATGCCTTATGAGGATAGGTTGAGGGAGCTTGGTCTCTTCTCCCTGGAGAGACGAAGGATGAGAGGTGACCTGATAGAGGTTTACAAGATGTTGAGAGGTCTGGATAGGGTAGACTCTCAGAGGCTATTTCCAAGGGCTGAAATGGTTGCTACGAGAGGACACAGGTTTAAGGTGCTGGGGGGTAGGTACAGAGGAGATGTCAGGGGTAAGTTTTTCACTCAGAGGGTGGTGGGTGAGTGGAATCGGCTGACATCGGTGGTGGTGGAGGCAAACTCGTTGGGGTCTTTTAAGAGACTTCTGGATGAGTACATGGGATTTAATGGGATTGAGGGCTATAGATAGGCCTAGAGGTAGGGATATGATCAGCGCAACTTGTGGGCCGAAGGGCCTGTTTGTGCTGTGGCTTTCTATGTTCTAAACAAGCAATAGTCATCATGGACCAAAAATGGAAAATAATCAAAGTGGAATCAGACCAATGCAAAAGTGTCAAGTAGAATTTCTCAGAGGCAAAAATGGAGAAATTGTAAATGAACAGCAGGTCAGTCAGAATTAAAAGATAGATTAATTTGGGCAGAATTATTTATAAGTCAGGTCTGCAGAAGGTCCTTACCAAAACCTATCTTTCTTTTTCTGTTACTATATAACTTGCTGTGTATTTTCTGTTTTCATTTCAAGTACACCCTCTCACTGTGTAAGCTGGAATTCTCCACCTCGCTTGCAGCTGGGATTCTCCAGTCTCGCTGCAGTGAATGGTGCTTTAGTTGAGCGCCAAATTCTCCATTCTCGCTGGCAGCAATGGCAGGGTGAATGGGATTCGAGAATCCAAACTTATGCATTTGTTTACGGATTTGTTAAAATCTTTTCTTGGTCAGATGATCATGTTACAGATTCTCAAGGACCTACTGAGTAATGTGTCCGACCAGTCTGTTCATTTGGTTCATCTCCCAATGGCCTTGTGAGATGGTGCCAAATATATGGCATTGAGAGTGGCAGGGGTTAACATTCATGAGGCATCCACTGTGTGTCACATTCTTGATGATGATCTCCTTTATTTACTGCACATTCTTCAAGGCAAGCTGGCACACTCCCAACAAAATGCTGGCCAAAACCATCTCCTCAGAGAAAACATGTCAGCATCTGTGTGACATTCATAGTCTGCTCTAACCACTGACAGTGATAACACCTCTGTAGATTTTTCAAACCTTCCTCCTAAAGACTAGCTGCTTATACTTGAATGATGGGTTCACTCAAGATGAAGATTGAACAACTGGTAAGGTGAAGATTTACATTGGAACCTGACAAAGCTGCTATGAGTAGAATACAGGGCATTCTTTGGATATTTGATACAGGACAGATAACAGTTTGAATTATTAAAAATGGCTCAGTGAATGATGGATACAAGTTTTTTTTTTCCTCACCAAGGTAGGCTTGTGTGAGGGAAATGTTGATACTTACTTATAGGCTCCCAACACGATCCTTTAATAAGTTCAAAAATTACAGGGATGCATTAATTCAATGATATAAATGTCACATTCTTCTTTTCAGCTTGCAATGAAAAAATGCGTGCTACAAATGATATTACAGAATGGAATGGAGGAATATGTTGGTAATTATATACATTTCCATGCTCCTTTATTGAGTGGTGGAAGTGGAAAACAGTTAGTGTTTATTGCCCGTGTCTAATTGACATTGAGTATGTGGTGGTGAGCACATTCTTGAACTTCTGTAGTTCATGTGATGAAAGCTCTTCCATGATGTGTTAGGTATGGAGCAATGCTGCCTGTAAGACATTGCGCATGTTCAATTTTTTCAGTGTGTAATCCTTTTTGCATGTTATACGCTGACCATTCATGGAACAAGGTCTATCCGGTACCTTTCAGACTGTTGATCGTTGAAAGGGAGTTCCAGGATCTCGACCCAGTGACAATGAAGGGATGGTGATATATTTGCAAGTCAGAATGATGTGTGATTGGAGGGCCACTTAGAGATGGCAATGTTGTCATGCTTTTGTTCCCCTTGTTGTTCTAGTTAGTAAGGTTGAAATTTTAGAAAATGCTGTCAAACGTTGCAGATGGAATGAGCAAATATCTTGCTTCTGTCTTCACTTTAGAGGAGACAAAAAACATTTCAGCAAAGCTGTAAATCGGGAAGTGGAAGGGAGGAACTTGGGGAAATTGCAATCAGTAGGGAGGTAGTACTGAGCAAACCGATGGAGCTGTGGCCTGACACATCTCTGGGTCCAGATGGACTTCATTCTAGAATCTTAGCAGAGCTGGCTATGGAGGTAGTAGGTGCATTGGTGTTAATTTTCCAAAATGCCCTAGAATCTGGAAAGATTTATCACACTGGAAAGTAGCAAATATAACCCCTCCATTCAAGAAGAGAGGAAGGCAGGAAACTATAGGCCAGTTAACTTCATAGAAATCATAGAAACCCTACAGTGCAGAAGGAGGCCATTCGGCCCATCGAGTCTGCACCGACCACAATCCCACCCAGGCCCTACCCCCACATATTTTACCCGCTAATCCCTCTAACCTACACATCCCAGGACTCTAAGGGGCAATTTTTTAACCTGGCCAATCAACCTAACCCGCACATCTTTGGACTGTGGGAGGAAACCGGAGCACCCGGAGGAAACCCACGCAGACACGAGGAGAATGTGCAAACTCCACACAGACAGTGACCCAAGCTGGGAATCGAACCCAGGTCCCTGGCGCTGTGAGGCAGCAGTGCTAGCCACTGTGCCACTTGACATCTGTTGTGGGGAAGGCATTAGAATTGTTCATTAAAGAGATCATAGCAGGGCACTTGGAAAAATTCCATGTAATTGGGAAGAATCAGCATGGTTTATGCTTGGGAAATCATGTTTATCCAATTTATTACAGTTCTTTGAAGCACTAACATGTGCTGTGAATAAAGGGAAACCTGTAGACCTTCTGTACTTGGATTAGGGCGGCACGGTAGCACAGTGGTTAGCACTGCTGCTTCACAGCTCTAGGGACCTGGGTTCGATTCCCGGCTTGGGTCACTGTCTGCGTGGAGTTTGCACATTCTCCTCGTGTCTGCATGGGTTTCCTCCGGGTGCTCCGGTTTCCTCCCACAGTCCAAAGATGTGCGGGTTAGGTTGATTGGCCATGCTAAAATTGCCCCTTAGTGTCCTGAGATGCGTAAATTAGGGGGATTAGTGGGTAAAATATGTAGGGATATGGGGGCAGGGCCTGCGTGGGATTGTGGTCGGTGCAGACTCGATGGGCCGAATGGCCTCTTTCTGCACTGTAGGGTTTCTATGATTCTATGGTTTCTATGATTTCCAGAAAACATTTGATAAGGTGCCACATCAAAGGTTATTGCATAAAATGAAAGCTCATGGTGTAGGAGGTAACATAGCATGGATAGAAGATTGGCTGGCAAAAAACAGGGTATGCATAAATGGTCTTTTTCTGAATGGCAAGATGTGATAAGTGGAGTTCCGTAGCAGTCTTCACTGGGGCCTTAACTTTTTTACAATTTACTTCAATGACTTAGATAAGGGGAGTGAAGGTGTGGTAGCTAAATTTGCAGACAACACAAAGATAGATAGGAATGTATGTTATGAAGAAGACACAAGGGCTAGGATTTTACGGCCTTACCCCACCCATCGATGGGCGGAGTGAGCCGGTAAAATCGTGTGAGAGTGAGAAATCAGGATCATCACACCCGATTCTCGGCTCTCGCGGTTTTACGGGAGCCTAATTCCTGGTGAATTCAGCTTCTTGCCGGAAATGGGTGGAAGACTGAACAATTTATTTAAATGTATTTAAATATTAATTTACATCTGTTTAGTGAGTGTGGCACTGAATCGTCTGATGGGGGTTTGATATTCATGCAGTGTGGGGCCTGCAATTGGCCATGGGCCCCCGTGATTGCAGTGGCGGGGAGGGTAGGGGTTGCGGGAGGGGAAGAGTTTGTGAGGCTGCCTGCAACAGCTGGGGCCTGACAGCTCTCTCGCGGTCTGTCAGACCCCTGCTGTTGAAATTGCGCATGTGCAGCATCAGAGGTCAGTTCCCTCCGCACGTTGGCTGGCGAGTTAAGCCCTGCCCACAGCTGACTGCTTACAGTAGCTAGAAGCAATCTTACCCATATTTTCAATGTCTAAGTACGTAAGATTGGGCATTAATACTCGTCCCAAAAAATGGATCAGGAACTCGAGCAGGAACTCTCCCATTTTCACGCCAGCCGGACACTTAGAATCATTCTCGTAGAATTACTCCCAAGGAGTTTACAGATGGATATAGACAGGTTGAGTGAGTGGGAAAAAGTCTTGTAGATGGAGTATAACGTGGGAAAACAAAACGTTGTTCACTTTGGCAGAAAGAATAAAATGCTGAGCATTACTGAAATGGAGAATGACTGCAGAATTCCGAGGTGTAGCGGAATCTAGATATTCTGGTGCTTGAGTCACATAAAGCTAGTATGCAGGTACAGCACAAAGTCAAGAAGGCTAATGGAATTCTCTCCTTTTATTATGGGAGTAATTGAACATAAAAATAAGCTATACAGGACATTGGTGAGACCACAAGTTGAATATTCTGTGCAGTTTTGGTCTCCTCATATGGTTTATAAATTTGGTTTTGTGGAGGTTTAATAGATTGATACCGGAAATGAATGGTTTGTCTTATGAGGATAGTTTGGACAGACTGGTCTTGTTTCCACTGGAGTTGAGAAGAGTGAGGGATGATTTCAGTTGAAGTATATACACCCTGAATGGCCCTGACATGGCGGACATAGATGTTTCATCTTGTAGATAAGTCCAGAGCTAGGGGGCACTGTTTTAAAATTAGGGAAGTCCTCCTTATAGGACAGAGATGAGGAGATTTTTTTTCTCTGAGGGTTGCATGACATTGGAACACTTTCCCTCAGAAAGCGGTGGAAGTGTGCTCATTGAATATTTTTAAGGCAGAGGTGGATAAATTCTGGTTAGGCAAGAGAATCAGAGGTTATCGGGGTTTGGTAGGAATGTGAAACTTGAAAGGTAATCAGAGAAGCCATGATCTTATTGAATGGTGGAGCAGGATCCTATTTCACATGTTTGCATGTTCATGTGCTGGTAGTAGAGGGAGTGACTGCTTAAGATGGCATATAATGTGCCAAAGCAGGTTGCTTTGTCTTGGATGGTGTCAACCATCTTAAGTGTTGTTGGAGGTATATTCAGGTAAATTGAGTGTATTCTAGCACGCTCCTAACATACACCTGATACATTGTGAAAAAGTGTTGAGGCATCAGAAAGGGAGTCATTCATTGCGGAATACTCTGGGTGGAATGTTAGGGCCATCTCGTGGTGGGGGTAGGGCTGAAACTTTGGTGACTTGTTTAAAACTCCATCGACTTTGGCAGGATTGGAATATCACACCAACAGGAAGGACCGTAAAATTCCACCCCCAGTCTCTGACCTTCTCACATATCCACAAGGCTAGTCCAGTTAAGTTTCGGGTCAATGGTAACTCCCAGATGTTGATGGTGGAGGATTAATAATGGTAAGCATAGAATCAAAGCATAATGACATGACAGAGGAAGATCAATTTGCTCATTGTGTCTGTGCTGGCTCTCTGCCAAAACAACTCAACTAGTCTCACTCCAACCATGTAAAATTCCTTTTTTCAGGTGCTTATTAATTTCCCTTTGAAAGCCGCATTGAATCTGCCCCCATCATACTCTCAGACTGTGCTTCCTGAATCTTAACCATTTCGTACAAAAATATATATTTTCTCATGATGACTTTGCCACACATCTTAAATGTGTCCTTTGGTTCTCAATCTCTTCATCCCTATCCACTCCCTCTAGATCCCTCATAATAATGAACAGCTCTATCAATCACTTCTCAACCTTTCCTTGTCTCAGGAGAACAAGCCTAGTTTCTTCAATCTATCCCCATAATCAAAGTCCCTAATCCCTGGAGCTATTCTTGCAAAGGTTGCTGCACCATCTTTTTAAACTTTCACATCCTTCTGAAAGCACAGTGACCAGGAATAGACACAATGCTCTAGTTAGCAAAAGTTCATCATGCCTTCCTTGATTTTGCCTCAATAGGGTGGCACGGTGGCACAGTGGTTGGCCCTACTGCCTCACAGTGCCAGGGACCCAGGTTCAATTCCATGTGAAGTGTGCATGTTCTCCCCATGTCTGCGTGGGTTTCTTCCAGATGCTCTGGTTTCCTCCCACACTCCAAAGATGTGCAGGTTAGGTTGATTGGCCATTCTAATTTGCCCCTTAGTGTCAGGGTAAATTAGGAGGTTAAGTATGTGGGGTTACTGGAATAGAGCCTGGGTGAGATTGTTGTTGGTGCTGGCTCAATGGGCCAAATGGCCTCCTTCTGCACTGTAGGGATTCGATGATTCTAATTTATAAAGCCCAGGATCCTGCATGTCTTTTCAACCACTTTCTCAACCTGCAGTGATGACCTGGAGCTGAGATTATTGATTTCGAACAACCATCTTACTTTGTGTTTAGGATGATCCCATAAGGAACAGCATTCCTCTGAGTCCCGTTGACTTCAGTTTTGCGAGAGCTCCTTGATTCCTCACTCGATCAAATGCTGCTTTGATAGGAACTCACTTTAACCTCACCTCTGGGATTCAACACTTTATTCTATATTTGGACTGTAGTTATCCTGAGATCAAAAGCCAAGCGGTCTTGGCAAAACCTAAGCTGAACATCTGTGTGTAGTTTATTGGTAAGTGTCATTTGATAGTCTTGTAGTTGATACCTTCCGTCACTTTTCCAATGATTGACATTAGACTGATAGGGCAGTAATTGCTGGATTAGACATGGCCTGCATTTTATGGATCGGGCATACCTAGGCAATTTGCCACTTCATTGGGTAGCTGTACTGGAATAGCTTGGCTAGAGGTAAGGCTAGTTCTGGAGTACAATTCTTCAGCACTACAACCAGGGTGTTGTCAAGACTGTGGCCTTTGCAATACCCAGTGCATGCGACCATTTTTTGATCTTGTGTGAAATGAATCAAATTTGTTGAATACTGGTTTCTGAGAGGGTCGGATCTCAGAAGGAGGCCAAGATGGATCATCCGCTTGGTGCTCCTGACTGATGATGACTGTAAATCCAACGTGAGGGAAAGAAATTGACAAAGGCAGTGGTACCTCAGCAATCACAATCTAAATTCAAATGCATAGTTAATTTAATTCCAAAACAGAGAGAAAATAAGCAAGGTCACAAAACAATTGCACAAGCACTTTGACATCTCATGAGCAATTTCTTTCTGGTACAATAGGTTGGAACAACACAAAAAAGACAAACTATTCACTGAATCCATGAACTGTTTGGACACTTTGTTACAGGTACATCAGGTGATGTAGACAAATGGTAAGTGGAAGATGGGCTAAAGACATTTATCTGGAAATATAATACAGCAGGACGGAGATAACAAAGGAGACTAGTTTTTGTCAGTGAGTGTGCATTCAAGCTAACAATTGAAACACATCTATTATCATAATTTTCTGTCTGCTGTGGTATCATTTGTCATGCACCACAAACTCTTTTTACACCTCCCACCAGGAGGTTACAATGACTGACACACTGCCTTGTTTGTCCTTGCACAGATTTTAAGGCTTCCTGCTTTGCCGATGACAGCGCTCCTGACATTACTTGAGACAGTTGAAAATGAAGATGAACTAGTGACATTTTTTGATCTAACAACATTAAGTAGTTTTAAGGCTCTCATTGTATTTAACTTTGATATTTGTCCTGTGAAAATTTCCCTGATACGCCCACAAGAGGATTACTGTTCATTTTATTTATTACTAAATAGGCAATGTTGTTTTATAATTCAGCACTAGTTACCCAGAAGCACAAATGTGTGGCCGACGACTAATACGAACTTGGTTATAAAATGGAAGATGCTTGATGCCGTATGTTCCGGTATTATTTGCAGCACAACTTTATGTACATCATATTGGGAATAACATTGAATTAGGCCCGAGAATGGGTAAAAACATTGCAATGGGTGACTAACCCACTTTCATTTAGTGATGCAGCAGTGGGCAAACATTGTGTTGCCTGCTAAGCTAAATGATAGTGATGTACATACACCCTGCCCTAAGGGAGCTGCTGAATGGCTGCATGCCTCACTAGGTGAGGCAAGGGGTCATGTTTGCTTGAGACTAATAGTACATAAAGCTGATCTGCAACATGCAAAGCCACACATGGCATAGAATCCCTACAGTGTAGAAAGAGGCTATTCAGCCCATTGAGCCTGCACGACAGCAGTCCCTATCCCTCTAACCCCATGTATTTACCCTGCTAATCCCCTTGACACTAAGGGGCAATTTAGCATGGCCAATCAACCTAACCTGCATATCTTTGGATTGTGGGAGGAAACTGGAACGCCTGGAGGAAAGCCACGCACACTTGGGGACAATGTACAAATGCCATGTCTCCAAGCAGAGGGGCATTCTGGTTGCTGGAGATACTGAAACTAGTTACAGAAGAGTCTCTCATCAGAACAAAGAGTGTAAGAGGCTCTGTAAGATTCTCTGATGCAGCACTGGAGGCCTTCGTGTAGGACATGCACAGCTGATCCTTCAGAGGATCAGGAAGCCCTCCAGATTGACACATGATAATATAATGGACAGTGTTACTTTCCCCTCCTTTGATCACCTGAACCCTACCCTTGTGACTTTCCCATTTCAGATACCCAAGGACTCCCACCTGGTCAAACATTGATAAGGGAGTATGATGTCCAAGAGAAACAGGGCACTGGTGAAGAAGAAACATGTCATTCTTGTGTCCTCCCCTGTAGCGAGTTTGGTGGCAGGGGAACTTTTAATCAGGCAAGAGGATGGTGATTGGGGACCCCACCACATTCCTACCTCCACTACAAGTAAGTCAGTGGCAGGAAGACACATGAATGGTCTTCCCAACACATCACCAATTGGGACCCTAAGTGGGTAATTAATACCCACTTAGGAGCTCATCATGCTGCCATTAACCCAATGGCAGATGAGTGGCACGTCATCAGGGGAACATCACTGTAAAATCTACGGCTTTCGAGTTATAAAACCCTCTTAATTAAAGTCTCTAGTTATGAATTCTTATTTTCACACAATGGGATCCTCAGCTATGCCTGACCTAACAAGGTATGAATAATTAGTATGGTGGCATAGTGGCTAGCACTGCTGCCGCACAGCGCCAAAGACTTGGGCTTAATTCAAACCTCGGGTGACTGTCTGTGTGGAGTTTGCATGTTTCCCTGTGTCGGAGAGGGGTTCATTCGGATGCTCCGGTGTCCTCCCACAGTCCAAAGATGTGCGGGTTAGGTGGATTGGCTATGCTAAATTGGCCCTTAGTGTCAGGGGCACTAGTAAGGGTAAATAGGGATTACGGGGATATGGCCAGGGTGGATCTGTGGTTGGGCTGAATGACCTCCTTCTGCACTGTAGGGATTCTATGATTCTATAAATCAAGTTAAATTTATTCCGCAAGATGTTACATAGTGGCAGCAGAGTGTGGCAACTTCTTGTGAGCTATCCCCAGCATATCCTCTAATTAGTGAAGTTACTTTCTGAGAGCCTCCTGCAGTTATTGCTGCACTATCCACACAAGCTAACCTGGGATCTAGCAAAGATATTAGGCCTCAGGAGTGTGTTGTATCAGCAGCAGCCACCATCTCCCCAATGATATTGCCATTTAAAATATCTGCCAGCTTCTGATTGGTCAGCGACTCTTAGCAGGCAGGACTTCCACCGCTGGGGTCCTTCATCCTGGGGAAGGCCCCCTGGCGACCTGTAAAGTGCCTGAGTGGAACAAAATGCAGATACCTGTCAAGTCAATTGTTAACATCCGAAGCGTGCTTGATGCTGATGTGATAATACTGTCAGATCACACGACTCTGAAGAAAGAGAAATCGGGAAGAAACAGAAGCTCCAACCTCATGCATAAGTTCAAATCTATAAATACTTATTGTAAATAAAGAGTAATGGTTTTGAGAAACTAGTCTCAAGCAGAGTCCTTTGGGAGAATAGACAATCTCCAAGACCCAAGTCTCGACCCTGGCCACACAATGAAACATTGTGGCAGAGAGTAAAAGAGCAAGCAGACCTTAAAAAGAAGATACGGGGCTGGCAATAAAGAGATCCTGGATGGAAAGGTAAAGAAAATAAATTAAGAGTCATCAAAACATTTGGAACATTGCAAGAAAACAGCTAAATTTAATTTATTAGTCACAAGTAAGGCTTACATTAACACTGCAATGAAGTTACTGTGAAATTCCCTTTGTTGCCACACTCCGGCACCTGTTTGGGTCAATGCACCTAACCAACACGTCTTTCAGAATGTGGGAGGGAACCAGAGTACCTGGAGGAAACCTATGCAGTCACAGGGAGAACATGCAAGCTTCGCACTGACAGTGACCGAAGTCAGGAATCGAACTCAGGTTCATGGCACTGTGAGGCAGCAATGCTAACCACTATGCCACTGTGCCGCCCCCTACAAGCTACAAGCTGAGACACAGATTAGAAGATCAAAAAGTAATGGCCACAGACCGAAGGAGCACATAGAAGCAGGAGAAATTCTAGGGTTCAGCAAAATCCACACTATTACTCCCAGAGCTATTTTAGGCTCACAATAGGCCCAGAACAGAGACAACAAGAGAAAAAGGTTCACACGGTACTGAACTCCTTCAGGAATACATATAAAAAGATTAAAACTATGTGATCAGTAGATTATACTATTGCTAATGAAGTGAGGGCAAGGCAGAGGGTTGATAAGGCTTCAACCTCTTATGAAGAAGTCCTACAGGTTTTTGACTCTTATTTCAGTGCCCATCAGAATTTAGGAATAGAGAGAGCTAAGTTTAATTAAAGAGAGCAAAGACCAGGCAAGAGCATGGATGTATTTGTCAATGGTCCCGATAGGCTGACAGGGAATTGCGATTAGGGAATCTCAAAGGATGAGCTGATTCATGACAGATTGTAGTTGGAGTCCTAGATGAAGCATTATCGATCAGACAAGAGAGTATCTAATATAGTGAAAGCACTGCAGATTGTGACGCAAACAGAACTCAGGAAGCAAAACCAGGTATTTGGCCACAGGGAAGAGGTCCAAAGGAGAAGATAAAGTAAGATCCCACATTTGTAGGTAAAAGAGAAAATGTGTCAAAGATTAAGCCTGCCAAAGTTGGGAAAAGCGTGCTAACCATTTTGAAATGTCTTGATGTGACTGGAACAAACTGCACAAGAGAAGAATGACCAAATGGGAGGCAGAGTGCCACAACTGTGGAAAAATTGACCATTCCAAAAGTGTTCATTGCTCGAAAATGCTGGCAACCGAGAAGAAAAGTGATAAAAGTTTAAAACATAATAACATATAAGAAATGAAAGAGCCACAAGCAAAAATCGAACTCTCCTATGTGCAACAAAAACATTGAGAACAAGTTTTGGAATGAAACCCGAAGCGAATAGACACCCCAGAGAGTTTAGACTAGACATAGGAGCAGGGATTTCTGTTTTATCAGATTAAGCCAAATGTCTCAAGCTGATTGTTTTGTAACCCTTATCAATTAAATTATAAGGATCTGGTGGGATAACTTTGGAAGTGAAAGGCCAACTCATGGCAAAACTGGAATGCAAGGACAAAGAAATCCTCAAACTTCTCCATGTCATTTAAAATCAAAAGTGCTTGCTATTAAAAAATAGACATGTCTAAAATTGAAAAAACAGAAGAGGTTACCAGAATGTTGCCTGGTCTGGAGAGTATTCGCTATGAAGAGAGGTTGGATAAACTCGGTTTGTTCTCACTGGAATGACGGAGGTTGAGGGGTGACCTGATAGAGGCTTACAAGATTGTGAGTGGCACGGAGAGAATCCATAGTCAGATGTTGTTTCCTAGGGTAGAAAAGTCAAGTACTAGGAGACATAGGTTTACGGTGCATGGGGAAAAATTTAGAGGAGATGTGCAAGGCACACAGGGTGGTGAATGTCTGGAATGTGCTGCCAGGGGAGGTGATGGGCGCAGGTACGATAGCGGAATTTAAGGGGAAACTAGACAAATACATGAATAGGATGGGAATGGAAGGATACGGACTCTCTATGTGCATGCAGTTTTAGTTTAGGCAGGCATCATGATCGGTGCAGGCTTGGAGGGCCAAAGTGTCAGTTCCTGTGCTGTACTTTCCTTTGTTCTTTGTTCTTCGAAATTAATCTACAAAATGGATGAAATTGTTGATGAGAACTACAGCAATACATTTAAAAATGAATTTCCAGAATTGTTTACAGGCCAAGGGAAGTTATAGGCCAAATAGCATAATCACCCTATGAGCTGATAACTATACCAATTTGCCTCTTTACACCAAGGGAAGTCCCTCATCCGCGCTTGGACAAAGTCTTGAATTAAATTGAAAAGAGGCAGCAGCAAGGGGTATCTCATTGGTCAACATGCCAACATAATGGTGTTCAGGAATGGTTAGGATCCCAAAGCCAAATGGGTCTGGAAGAATCTGCGTGAATTTAATTCAACTAAATAAATCAGTGGGACATGACGATCACCTGATGGCCTCAGTGGATGACAGCCTCGCCAAGTGTACTTAATTTACCAAACGATTTATTTATTCATTACAAGTAATCCTTACATTAACACTGCAATGAAGTTACTCTGAAAATCCCCTAGTCGCCACAGTCCAGCGCCTGTTCAGGTACACTGAGGGAGAATTTAGCATGGCCAATACACCTAACCATGTGGAATGTGGAAGGAAACCAGAGCACCTGGAGGAAACCCACGCAGACATGGGGAGAATGTGCAAACTCCACACAGGCAGTGACCCCAGCTGGGAATCAAACCCGGGTCCCTAGCGCTGTGAGGCAGCAGTGCTAACCATTGTGCGACCGTGACTGGATGTGGACAGTGGATTTTGGCAGTTGCCTCCAGATTGCTGACCACTTTTATAACAACATTCGTTCATTATTGTTTAAATAGATTGTCCTTTGAAATAGCATTTGTTCCAGGAATTTAGCAAAGAACATGCAAGGAGTAATCTGCCATATGGATGACACACTTACATGTGGCTCAGCGAGACAAGATCATGATAACAGAGTCAGAGCAATCCTGAGAGTTCTAGCTTGTAGGCCTACTTTGGGAGCATACTTTGGGAGAACAGAAAATTCCCCCTTACCACCACCACTGCCCACCACCCCCCCCCCCCCCACCACCCCCCCCCACCCCCGCCCCCATCTAGTCCCTGACCACACAGTGAAACATGGGCCTTCCTGAAAAGAGGTGACATGGAGCTCTCTCTGGCTCACAAGGTTCCACCATTCACCTTGCACTCACAGCTATGAGTTCAGATATTAACATTGCATGTACGTCAGAGGGTAGCGTTGAGGCAGGGTCTGCATGTGGTGAGTGATTGGGCAAGCGTGGCTTACTATCAGGGCAAAGAGAAAAAGCAGGGGAGCTTCTTGCTCTCTGGAGGGTGAGGTTACAGATTTTGGGTTATATGGAGCCCAAGTTTACAACCTGTGGGTGGGACTTTACGGCCTCGCTCGAACGAGACTGGAAATTCCAACCCAAGGTCAACAGACATTCCCATTGTCTGCCCCTTGCCTGCTCCAATTCCGTGATGGGTAAGTTGTTAGAATTCCAGCAATTGTCTTTCATTTCTGAGTAAATAGGTTTCAATTCCACTCGGAGTATTGCAGGAATGTTTTCCTCCTATACAAGGATCTGTATATAAAATGGCTTTTGACTCAGCTCCTTGATAGTGCAGATCCACATCACTAAATTGCCAAACAAATGGCTAAAATTATCCTGTGTGGAAGGTGCAGAAAGGCACAAGAATGGTCATTTTAGCTTACGATTAGAGTGTCGACATACCCATTGCATGTGGTACCAACATAGGACTTTGCCCACCAACTATACACATTGGAAAATTGGGAGCACTCTACAGGGTTTCCCAGAGTCTCTGGCTATCTGCTGAGACTCTCCACAGGTAGCAGTCATTGATGAAATCAGTTCATATGTCACTAATTGGGGATGGGTAAATAGTATTTACTGCGCATCTGGCTCAAACTGTGATTGACATGGCAATACTTGACACTGGCGCAATAGGTGCCAAAAGAAGAAAACATTTTTGTTATGCTTGCAGTTCAATTTTAAAATAAGGAAAGTATTTTGTGGCAACTTATCTCTGCCTTTCACAGCCTCCGGCTCCATATCTCCAGTTGTCCATCATTGTCAATTTGAACTCATGCACCCTCTTCTCCTTCCCTTGCAGCCCATTTATGTTTCCCTCTATTCCACTCATACTTCCCACTACATTAAAAGAAAGACTGGCCTTTTATATAGTGCTTTCACAACCTCAGGTTCTGTTTTTGCTGAGAACTGATAAGGTACTTTTGAAGTGTAACCACTGTTGTAATGCAGGAATGTTGAATGTGCTGTTGTTGTCTTCATTCCGTTCCTGTATTTCTTGTTACAGTACTGTTTTTTTTCTCGAACATCCATTTCTTCTGTGAATGAAAGATCACAGTTTCTGTGTCCCTTATGAACTGAAATCTGTAACTTTTATGCACTACTGCATCAAGTTTTATCCAAGCCCTTGTTTAGCCATTAATCATCAGAGCCTGTTGTCCAAACAGTCGGGATTCCACAGCACATCCACCTGATACATGCAGATATAATATCTCCAGTATTTTGTAGTTGTTGAAAAGAGCAGCCTCCATTTTAAACTGCAGCTGCTTGTAAAGACAAAATAACAAAAGAGAATCATTCTTATTTTTGTCGCATCTCATGACTTTTTCACTCAATGGCTCTGAAATTATATCATGGTATAGCGGTGCACAAATGGATTTAAATGCACAGTTTAATCTCTTGGTTGGAATCACGGGGCAGAGAATTTCAGATATTTTACACATTACTATGTTGATCTTGCAAAACATGATTTAAGGGCTAATCTGCTCATTTCTCTTTAACTGGTTTCTCTTCTTTCCCTTCAATCTCTTATCATCAACCGGAAGGACAGGAAGAATACTCAGTGCAGTTCTGCTGAAGTAGAACTCCATCAACATTAAGCATTATCTACGTTCCGACCACCACTCTTCCCCTATCCTCCTGATTCTATTACGCATCTGTGAGACATCTTTCAGACACTAATTTGTACTTACTGTTACCATCATTCAACACACTTGTGATATATACACCATGACCACACTGAATGTTCAGCTGTTCCTATTTTTAGTGTAAGAAGAGGGAAATGCATTTATATGATACCTTTCATTTCTTCAGGATGTTTCAAAGTGCTTCAAAACTAATGAAATACTTCTGGAGTGTGATATAGAGAAACACACCAGCCAATATTTGCACAGAAAGGTTCCACATACAGCAATGAGACAACTGCCTAGATAATCTGTTCCAGTGACATTGATTGAAGGCTAAATGTATTCCAAAATATTTCCCCGCTCTTTTCCATATGTTTCCACAGAATCTTTTACACAGGTCTAAGAGGACAGATGGTGCCTTAGTAACATCCCATCCTAGAAACCTCCAGCAATGCTGTGTTTCCTTAGCATTGCGAAGAATTTAGGTGGTGTGAGTGCAAGCTCTAACTAAGCAACTTAAGTATATAAGCTAGGTCTAACACACATAGTTTTGACTCAGAGGCAAGAGTAATGCCACAGAACCAAGGCTGAATTGAGCACTAGAGTCTGAGTTGTCATTCAACCAAACAAAATAGTCGGAGATGTTATGCATATCTCTAATAATGACCTTTCCCCTCTTTGCTGATGACATATTGCGAGTGGCTATGTGTTCAACAGATTGCAACTGCCTGCCATTTATAATACACCTTATTTTCTGATGCTATATGTGATGGGGTGACAGATCTGTTCAGAACCATCACTTGAGCTGATTTGAGGACCAGATGAAATAAATCAGAGTTGGTGAGATTGGGGGGAATGTAGTTGTAATTATTTAAATAGAATAAAAATAGCAATAATTTCTGGTGTTTACTGAACATAGCACCTTTCATGATCCTAAAGCTCTTTAAAATTAATTAAGTGTTTTTGGAAGTGTAATGTAGAATAATAAATAAACTTTATACATTTTTTGTCATTGATGAGAAATGACACAAATTTAAAAATTAATAACTAAAGCACGATTCCATTCAAATCCAGGATTTTGTTTTAGTTTATACAACTTTCCATTAAAAGAGAAATCTGCATGTCCAAAATTGACCAATTTTGGCTTCTGACTGAGCAATGCCTCGTTTTGAAACTCTTATTCTTGATTTCAACTCTCTCCATAGTGTCAGTCCTCCCTAATTCTATAACCTCCATAAGCCTCACCACCTTCTGAGCCATCTGCGCTCCTGTAAGTTCAGCCCTCTTGAGCATACCTTGTTTTAATCATTTTATCATTGGTGCCCATTCAAGTTGAGCAGGCTTGTAATCTTTCATGGATAATCTGCCAACCACCTCCAGAATATTTCTAATCTTTGGGCAAAGGATATCCCATGCTTATATGATTTAGCTATTTTTGACAAGGTTTACAAACAATATGATGGGAATTTTATGACCTCGCTAGGGTGAGGCTTGTAAAATCCCGCCCGAGGCCAACAAAGAATTCCGTTCTGTGAGCCTTGCCCGCCCCGATTCCAGGCTGGGCGTGTCAGTAAAATTCCTATGCATGTTTACTGAGGCTGCATATTTATTTTTATTAACTTTTTATTTGTAATCTTTCAGGATTATCCCGATTTATACAATGTTGTTTTTGGTTCTTTAAAATGCGTAAGCCAAATGGTGTTGTATGTGGCTTCTTAGCAGCTGCTCCTTTATCACAATAAGGTGTGTCCCATGACATAGTGTTTATAATTCTGCACCTACTGAGTTTTCACACTACTTTTGTTCACTTATTTCTCTTTAGCCTAAAATGATGAAAAGATTAGATGCTTGAATCAATTTAGAGGATTTTTATACGTTTGAACACTCAGATAGCAATGTGATAAATCACCAGTCCGCTATATTGGTTGAGAAATAAAATTTGATCAGGTCATTGGCCTGCTCTTCTTCAAAACATTCTACTTCTACCAAAGAGGGCAAACGTTGGAATGATGATGTCTCTGGCAGTTCAGGATTCCTTCGGACCCTGATCATAAAAATAGAACACTAAGGGGGTGGGGGTGTACAACTGGACAGGTATAATACTTCTAGTGGACTCAAGTATAGGGTTGAGATGCTTAAACCAAAATGTGTAGTTACTATTGATGCAAAGTGGAAAGTGGAAAGAGTGAAGAACTAGCCGGAGAAGAGACCATGGAGTTCGAAGGATTGACTTCAAACTAGTGGAAGAGGTTGTCGAGTGACAGACTGGAAGGAAGTCTGATTAAATCCATTATACTTTACATAGTATTTTTTCATGTCACCTGGGGCTCCTTTTTTATTACTTTGATAGATGAGTAGAGATTCTTTTCCCTGGTGATGAGGAGTTAGGACCAGCGAGGGCAGTCATGATTCACACTTTTATTTAACTTGAAAATAATAGATTTTAATTAGTTTAACCCCTTTTGTTATGCTTAGTGAAAGCTCAGCGAGGAGAAAATGGAGCTAGAGACCCCTTTGGGTCCGTTCTCACAAATCTATTGTGTGATTTCTGGCAGTTGCCACAATGGGCGGAAAGTGGCCTGCATCAGTGGTATTCCTGGTCCTTCTAAGTCACTTGCCTTTCAGTACAGTCGAGTTCTCAAATGCAGGAAAACCTCCGAAAACTGACAGAAGGTCTTAGACCATGATTGTCTGCAGACTGGCCAGTATTTGAGGGTCCTTTGAACACTCAAAATTCAGCACATGGGAAGGATTATGATCAACCTCAACTTTCTCCTCCCTCCCTCACTCTGAACAACCTTCAAGCATCAGAGGAATCATATCTTCAGCTTCCTGGCCAGAGGTGGGATGTAGGGGTGGTTGGGGGATGGTGAGTGGGTTTCATTCACATCACCTGGGCCAAGATATTTGAAGAGATTCTTCCATTTATAGACATGGCACACCTGATGGGCAGCACAGTGGTTAGCACTGCTGCTGCACAGTGCAGGGACCCGGGTTCGGTTTCAGCTTGGGTCGCTGTCTGTGCGGAGTGTGCACTTCTTTCCCCATATCTGCGTGGGTTTCCTCCAGGTGCTCCGGTTTCATCCCACAATCCGAAAGACATGCTGGTTAGGTGCATGCTAAATTCTCCCTCAGCATATCCGAACAGGCGCTGGAGTGTGGCAACTAGGGGATTTTCATATTAACTTCATTGTAGTGTTAATGTAAGCCTATTTGTGACACTAATAAATAAGTTTAAAAACTTTAAAGTTACATTTAGGGCCTGATTTTACCATTTTGATTCTAAGTGCTGAATCTGGGCGCAATTCAGATCCGACTTGGAAAACTGCTCTCAGGCGCTCCCATACACACATGGCCTGAAAATAAAATCACGGGTCCGAATTGCGCTGTGGTTGGGGCTTATCGAGCCCGAAATGCTGTATCTCTGATCGGAGTTTTGAACTGCGTGTGCGCAGTGAAAAAAAAATTGAAAAACACACCCCTGTCACATTGCTCCCAGGCCGCAAAAAGCAGATAAAGCAGCCCGGGAGCAAAAAGCGGAAGCAATGGCCCCCACAGACATCACCCCACCCCCACAACATAACTGCCCCCCTACCCAGACCGATCGCGACTCTCTGCCCCCCTCCCCCCACCGACCGCCCGCAGAATGGCAGCGGTCTCCCCCTGCCACCCCCACCAGAGATCCATCTCCACCCCACCAGAGAATGATTGAGCCTCCCTCCCCCCAACCAGAGAACAATCCGGCCTCCCTCTCCCTCCCCACAACCAGAGAACAATCCGGCCTCCCTCTCCCTCCCCACCAGAGAATGATCTGGCCTCCCCCACCGTCCCCACCAGAGAGCGGTCTGGCCTCCCTCCCCCACCTTCCCCACCAGAGAGCGGTCTGGCCTCCCTCCCCCACCTTCCCCACCAGAGAGCGGTCTGGCCTCCCTTCCCCACCACCAAAGAATGATCTGGCCTCCCTCCTCCCCCACCAGAGAATGATCCGGCCTCCCTCCTCCCCCACAGCCAGAGATACATCTGACCCGCATCCCTACCCCCCCCACCCCTCACCCCTCCACCGATCTGAGTCAGAGAGCCGTTGGAAGCTCTGAATTTACCTCTTCAGAAGCTGGAGCACCTGAAACAAACCTTTGCCGACCATGTCTGTTTCGCGCCGAATCTGGACGCGCGAATGCGATGGTAAAGGGGGAAATGCTGGTTAAGTTGGGCGGGCAGCCCATAAATTCAATTTAAATGCATGCATTTTCGGGCCTTGGTAAAGTGGGCATCTGTGCAGATGTGGGCGCGGATTGCGCTAATCGCCTCACACCCGACTTGACCAAGTTTTCGCGCCCGGGTGGGGGGGGGGGGGGGGGGGGGGTGGGGAATTGGGCCCGTAGTCTGTCTTTTGCCCAGTCATGGGCCCAAGAAGAAACTTGATCCTCAGGCATCCAATTCTGCATAACACTTGATTGTAAAAACATCAGATTAATAGAAAAGACCTTAAGGCACTATTGTAGTCATCAACTAATCATTCTTTAAAAAAAATTACCAGTGCTATGAGCACCATAAAAGGAATGATTTTCATATTATTTAGTGGGGAACCCCAACACAATATCAAGAAATCATGAACACATCGCTTATGATTTTGTGGCCCTCTACTTCAATACATGGAACATCGGAGGTAATGTATACCTCAGTTCTCCCATGGCGAATATTCCCATCAACAACATACACTGACAAAATCAGCCCAGGACGTATGTTCTTTTTCCTTCCCACCCAAATAAACTTCTCCACCAGACGGTCTGAATTTGCTTGCCTGCTGCCTCAGGTCAATCAATTCTTTGTTAATTTAGAGGAAATAAAAATTTTTGAAGCCTAGCACAACAGTGCAGACGAGATCAAGTAACATCAATACAACTAAACTGATTTTGGCCTTGGTGCATCTTTTCTTTCGGAAGCAGGAAGCCGGAAAATCGATGAAAATGAAATATCGATGGTCGATGGGCCTTTTCAATGTGAGCTGCTGGTTCTGGTCACACCTCCACAGGCAGCTTGCCTGAGCAAAGATCCCTAGATCAGGCCTCCTGTCTCACCAGGAGTGCAGTTAATTGGAAGCAGCTACAGAGGGGAGTGGACTGACTGCGAGTCCTGTGGAGTCAGAGGAAGCACTCTTGCTCCTCTGGCTGCAAAGGAATTTCTTTGAAATTAAGCAGGATTTACATACCAGGTGTTGTTTGCTGTGGGGCCACTGAATTATCTATCTTAAATGGAGCAATTCTAACACCCACTCATCATCACAAAATCTCCTGGTAAGGTCCTTCAATATAATTAGTCTCCTAATTCACATATTTAGTTGAGCCAACAACTGTTATATCTGTCCACACGGGACATGTAAGTACAGACTTTGCAAAGTTAGCAATAGGAACAACACCTGTCCATGTTGGGCAATGGCATGTCTCATCACTGAGTTGCTACCCTTTGCCCTTAGCTTCCACCTGCAAAACAGGCTATGTCCCAGTATAAAAAGCTCTTTTGATGAATATACAAATCATTTGCATTTTAAAAGAGAAATGGTGGGGGCGATTCTCCCAAAAGCGCTGAATTGGTGGGAAAACTGTTCTAGATCACGACTATTTTTTCAGTGCAGCTTCAGACACGAATCTCCCCACTCTGTGCACTGCAGAGTTCACAATCGTGAATATTATTAAAAACCCGGGGTGGGGGTGGGGGGATGCGGGGGGGGGGGGGGGGGGGTCCTATTCGTGCATGAGTCTGTCAGTGCTGGAACTCTGCGCATGCGCAGTGGTCCCGATCTGCCTATCTCCCCGTCTGCTGGCCAGCTCAATCGCTGGCCAGCCTGGGACCCCCGCAGTGCTGCTCCTCCAGCCCCCCCACAGCTTGATCGTGGCCCCCACAACAATTCCTGGGGCAGCCCTGACCCCCCCGCTGTCCCGGAGCACCCTGGTGTCTAGCCTCCTGCACCCAGCAGTGGCGATCCCCCCACCCCCTCACTAACCTGGTGGAGTTTTTTGAAGAAGTGACTAGAATGGTTGACGAGGGAAGGGCCGTGGATGTCGTCTATATGGACTTTAGTAAAGCGTTTGACAAAGTCCCTCATTGTAGGCTGGTGAAAAAGGTTGGATCTCATGGGATAAAGGGGGAGGTGGCTAGATGGGTGGAGAACTGGCTTGGTCACAGAAGACAGAGGGTGGTAGTGGAAGGGTCTTTTTCCGGCTGGAGGCCTGTGACTAGTGGTGTTCCGCAGGGCTCTGTATTGGGACCTCTGCTGGTTGTGATTTATATAAACGATCTGGAAGAAGGTGTGACTGGGGTGATCAGTAAGTTTGCGGACGACACAAAATTGGCAGGACTTGCAGATAGTGAGGAGCATTGTCAGAGGCTACAGAAGGATATAGATAGGCTGGAAATTTTGGCAAAGAAATGGCAGATGGAGTTCAATCCTGATAAATGCAAAGTAATGCATTTTGGTAGAAATAATGTAGGGAGGAGCTATACAATAAATGGCAGAACCATAAAGGGTGTAGATACGCAGAGGGACCTGGGTGTGCAAGTCCACAGATCCTTGAAGGTGACGTCACAGGTGGAGAAGGTGGTGAAGAAGGCATATGGCATGCTTGCCTTTATAGGACGAGGCATAGAGTATAAAAGTTGGGGTCTGATGTTGCAGGTGTATAGAACGTTGGTTCGACCGCATTTGGTATACTGTGTCCAGTTCTGGTCGCCACACTACCAGAAGGACGTGGAGGCTTTGGAGAGAGTACAGAGGAGGTTTACCAGGATGTTGCCTGGTATGGAGGGGCTTAGTTATGAGGAGAGATTGGGCAAACTGGGGTTGTTCTCCCTGGAAAGACGGAGGATGAAGGGAGACTTAATAGAGGTGTATAAAATTATGAAAGGCATAGATAGGATGAACGGTGGGAAGCTTTTCCCCAGGCCGGTGGTGACGTTCACGAGGGGTCATAGGTTCAAGGTGAAGGGGGGGAGGTTTAACACAGATATCAGAAGGACATATTTTACACAGAGGGTGGTGGGGGCCTGGAATGTGCTGCCAGGCAAGGTGTTGGAGGCGGACACACTGGGAACGTTTAAGACTTATCTAGACAGCCATATGAATGGAGTGGGAATGGAGGGATACAAAAGAATGGTCTAGTTTGGACCAGGGAGCGGCACGGGCTTGGAGGGCCAAAGGGCCTGTTCCTGTGCTGTATTGTTCTTTGTTCTTTGTTCCAGCAGACCGTCTCCTGCTGCCGCCCCCCCCACTGCCCACCTCCCCCTAGGCCCCGCCCACAGTAAGCCCCGTCCCTTTGGCCCTGCCCGATGCCTGGTGGGCAGTGCCAAGGTGTCCCCTGGGCATGGACACGTTGCCCCTTTGGCAGTGCCACAGGGCACAGGCTGGTACTGCCAGGGTGCCCATGCCCGGGGGGGCACCGCCCCCCCCCCCCACCGCCCAATCCCCTGGAGGCCCCCGATCGTCCCCCCTTCATTCCGGCGGGGTCTCTCGCTAGTTCCTCAAACGTGGGGAGTTACTCTAAACCCCGCCGGAATGAAGTACTCCTGGCAGGGTGGGAAATTCTATCGGGACCGACAAGTTCCTGATAATGAAATGCAAAACATATTTAAACTATATTAAAAAAGATTCAAATGACTTACCTGTTTTCCCTCCGGTTTCCAGCATGGTCTGAATTCCGACTGTTTTCCGGCTCTGGGAGATGTGTTCCCGGCACAAGTGCAAATCCCAGAAAAAGGCCAACGACGCACATCTCCCAGTCCGACCCACCAGAAAAGCTGTGGGTCGGGATGGGAGAATCGCCCCCGATGTTTCAGTGAGTTCAACAGAGAAAGTTAAGGCTAAAGGAAGAACAGGAAGACATGATCAAAGTACCGTATCGAGTGACTATGTTCCCCATGGTTGGTGGGGAGGCGGGTTCATGGATCAGTGCCCCAATGATTGGGGAGAGGGGAGAGAGAGGAAGGTTTCATACAGCCATCGGAGTCCGGAGGAGATGGGGGCCTTGTGCGGGAGGGTCTGGGGTGGGGGCGAGGATGATCACTCTGCCTGACATCTGTAGAGTGGAGGGAGAAGGGTGGCTCTCTCTGCCTGAGATCAGTGTGGGGGGGAAGGTGGGTCCGTTGCTACTCTGCCTGAGATCAGTGGGGGGACGGAGGGTCCGCTGCCACTCTGCCTGAGATCAGTGGGGGGAAAGGGGGAGGGGTCTGCAATTGGTCTGTGTGGCAGGGGGGTGGGGGGGATAAGGGGATCAGTAATGTTGTAGGGGTGGGGCAATGTCTATGGGGGCCGGGTGAGGCATTATCTGGCCCAGGAGGGATATGGCAGGGGAGCGTTATTCTATCTTTTTTTTTCTGCGCATGTTGGGGGCGCTGATTGGAGCTGCAGGGTTTCAGGTGCATTAAGTCCAATCCACAGGTTTGTGCCGCGTGATTCAGAATCGCTGATGTTTTTGCAGGCAGAGTGCGTATGGGGGCGCCTGAAACGGGTCTAAAATTCGGACCTGAAACACTCCCAGTTTCAAGTCCGCCCAGCACGCAGAATCAAAATGGTAAAATAGGGCCCGAAGACGACTGTTCCTGAGAGTAAAAAGTAATGGGAATATTTAGCCTGTTTCCACATTACAATTATGATGCGATCCACTGAGGACAAAGCTTTCCAAGAATAGAAAATGATTTGACATCGTGTATAAGAGGAACTTCCCTTTTCAGATATTTTATCTGAAATCTTGATAAATGCATTTGATTTATAGCCGGTTTTCACAGTGATGGCAAAGGTCTTCTTACCCATCTTAAGTATATAGATTGTAGTAAAGATCTTGTAAATATATATATATAGAAACATAGAAAATTGGGGCCATAGTCGGATATTCGGTCCTTCAAGCCTGCCCCACCATTCATTATGATCATATCCAATCATCCAACTCAGCAACCTGTTTCTGCTTTCCCCATTTCCTTTGATCTCTGTAGCCCGAGGAGCTATAATTCCTTCTTGAGAGCAAACAACATTTTGGCCTCTGTGATAGACATGCTTCCATTCCACAAGCTTCTTAAGTATCTTTTGTCATACTTTTACATTTCCTTTTTAAACTCATTTCCTTTAAAATCATGAATAATTAATTTACAAACAAAGCTAATCTCTCAAAATGTTTGCTAAAAGAAATATCATCCACCATTTTTTGTGGAGTCCCAATTTCTCCTTTAACTCGTCTTACTTCTCCTCGTGTCTGCGTGGGTTTCCTCCGGGTGCTCCGGTTTCCTCCCACAGTCCAAAGATGTGCGGGTTAGGTTGATTGGCCAGGTTAAAAATTGCCCCTTAGAGTCCTGAGATGCGTAGGTGATGCGCGACAATTAAGCACGTGGAACCAAGGCTTCGATATTGAAGGCTTTTATTGTGTAACAATGGAACTACTAACACTAATACACCAGTTCAGACTGAAGGGGTCCTGCCGGAGCAGAGGGTCTTATACCTCGCCACCGGAGGCGGGACCCCACTGGAATGTGCCATGATAACACTTATAACAGGTAAACACCCTAACCCAACAACATTGTACAACCCCCACAGTAACAACACCCTAGCCCAACAGTAACATAATAACAACCCCCAGTGGTGAACCAACGATGGTTCACCACATTCACCCCTCCTTTAAGAACAAAAGGTGGCGGGGTGCAAGAAAAAAACAGGTCATATAAACAGAATTCACAAGTCCAGACGGTCTGGAGGACCGCACCGACGCTGTGATCTCCTCAACACTGGTTGCGAAACCGGAGCAGGTGCTTGCGGTGGCGTTCTTTCCAAAACAACGTCTGGCTGTGGCCTCAAGGACTCCCGGGCCGGCTGGCCCTGGTGAGGCGATGGTGCAGGGGATCCTGGAACCTTTGGTGGTGGTGGTGGTGGTGATGATGGTGGCGCCGATCTCCGAGTCTCAGGCAAGCTGTACATGGGAGTAAAAGTGTTATGCACTGGTCCCGGTGCTGACCGCGCCACGTCTGGGGAAGCAATGAGGAGTAGTGGATTCGTGACTGGGGGAATAGGAGCGACAGGAGTTGCTACGTCCCCTGCGGGCGCCAGGTCTCGAATGGAGACAGTGTCCTCTCGCCTGTCAGGATATGCCACATAGGCATACTGAGGGTTGGCGTGGAGGAGTTGGACCGGTTCGACCAAGGGGTCTGACCTGCGAGCCCTCACATGTCGCCGCAGAAGGACGGGTCCTGGGTACGTCAACCAGGCTGGCAATGAGGTTCCCGAGGACGACTTCCGAGGGAATGAGAACATCCTCTCGTGGGGAGTAGCATTGGTTGCCGTACACAGGAGGGAGCGGATAGAATGGAGCGCATTTGGAAGGACCTCCTGCCAACGGGAGACTGGAAGGCCCCTGGATTTCAGTGCCAGTAGGACAGCCTTCCAGACTGTAGCATTCTCCCTTTCCACCTGTCCGTTACCCCTAGGGTTGTAGCTCGTGGTTCTACTAGAGGCAATCCCGAATGAGAGCAGGAATTGCCTCAAGTCGTTGCTCATGAACGACGAGCCCCTGTCGCTATGAATGTAGCAGGGGTACCCGAACAGGGTAAAAAGCTCACTGAATGCCTTGATGACGGTGGCAGTCGACGTGTCCGCACAGGGGACAACAAACGGAAACCGGGAATACTCGTCTATTATGTTGAGGAAATAGACATTCCGGTCCGTTGAGGGAAGGGGGCCCTTAAAATCCACACTCAGCCTCTCAAAAGGGCGAGTGGCCTTGACCAATTGTGCCCGGTCTGGTCGATAAAAGTGTGGTTTGCATTCTGCGCAAATCCGACAGCTTCTCGTCACTGACCTGACATCCTCCACCGAGTAGGGCAGGTTGCGGGCTTTGACGAAGTGGTAGAGTCTGGTGACTCCAGGATGACACAGATCATTGTGGAGAGCCTTCAAGCGGTCCTCCTGCATGATGGCGCATGTTCCGCGCGAGAGGGCATCCGAGGGCTCATTGAGCTTCCCTGGACGATACATAATATTGTAATTATAGGTGGAGAGCTCAATTCTCCACCGCAAGATCTTATCGTTCTTGATCTTGCCCCTCTGCGTGTTGCTGAACATAAACGCCACGGATCGTTGATCCGTGATCAGGGTGATCCGCTTCCCTGCCAGGTAATGGCGCCAGTGTCTGACTGCCTCCACAATGGCCTGAGCCTCCTTCTCCACCGCTGAGTGCCAAATTTCGGGGCCTTGAAGGGTGCGGGAAAAGAACGCGACGGGCCTGCCTGCCTGGTTTAGTGTGGCGGCTAGGGCGAAATCAGATGCATCACTCTCCACCTGGAAAGGGATGGATTCATCCACCGCGTGCATCGTGGCTTTCGAGATGTCGCTTTTCAAAGCCTTGAAGGCCAATTGGGCCTCCGGCGTAAGTGGGAAGGTCGTGGACTTAATGAGCGGACGAGCTTTGTCTGCGTAGTTGGGGACCCACTGTGCATAATACGAAAAGAACCCGAGGCATCTCCTCAGTGCTTTCGTGCTAGCGGGCAAGGGAAGTTCAGTAAGTGGGCGCATACGGTCTGGATCAGGGCCAATGACTCCGTTTTCCACCACGTATCCGCGGATGGCTAACCTGCGCGTACGGAATACGCACTTCTCCCTGTTATAGGTCAGATTCAGGCGAGATGCAGTGCGCAGAAAGTGTTGGAGATTCGTGTCATGGTCCTGCTGGTCATGGCCGCAGATGGTGACGTTATCCAGGTACGGGAAGGTAGCCCGCAACCCGTTCTGGTCCACCATTCGGTCCATAGCACGCTGGAAGACCGAGACCCCATTGGTGACACCAAATGGAACCCTGAGGAATTGGTATAGACGACCATCCGCCTCAAAAGCCGTATATTGTCGGTCCTCTGGGCGGATGGGGAGTTGATGGTAGGCGGACTTAAGGTCTATGGTAGAAAACACTCGGTACTGCGCAATCTGATTGACCATATCAGAAATGCGTGGGAGAGGATACGCATCCAGCTGCGTATAGCGATTAATGGTCTGACTATAGTCGATGACCATCCGAGGTTTGTTCCCGCTTTTGACTACCACGACCTGCGCTCTCCACGGACTAGCACTGGCCTGTATGATCCCTTCCTTGAGGAGCCGCTGAACCTCAGATCTAATAAAGATCCGGTCCTCAGCGCTGTAACGCCTACTTTTAGTAGCGATGGGCTTGCAGCCAGGTACCAGATTTTTAAAAAGGGATGGTGTAGTGATTCTCAGGGTGGATAGATTGCATGCGGGGCGCTTTGGGCAATTTGGAGGCTGCGGCTGATTCCCTACTGCCAGTGAAGGGAGTGGCCCACCGTACTGTAGGATCACACTCTTCATGTGGACCATAAAGTTTAGTCCGAGGAGAATTGGCGCACAAAGGTGAGGTAACACAAGGAGCCTGTATTGCTCGTAAATTGTGCCCTGTACCTCAAGAGTTACCATACATCGTCCTTGGATTGGTACAGACCGGGACCGTGATGCCATGGAAATTGTCTGCTCGGCAGGGAGAACCCGGAGTCCACACCTTTTAGCAGTTTCAGGGTGTATGAAACTTTCGGTGCTCCCACTGTCAAACAGACAATTCACAGTTCGACCACTAACCTTTATATCCATCATGGAATTTTCAAGTCTGTAGTGCCTGGTCTGGTCCAGGGAGATCGACGCCACCGTTGGCCCCTGGGCGTCACTGCATGCTGCCGATGTTGATGCTGAGGACCCCTGCTGATCGCTCCTAGTCGTCGTGGACCATGATGGCCGCCCCCATGAATCGCACGTGGGCGAGGGCGCCAAACGCAGCGACTCCTGGTGGTCTTCCTCCTCCTCCGTAGCCACGATGGCGCCGTCCTGGGTTCGCACGTGGTCGGATCTCGTGGGTACTGCGACGCCGAAGGAGATTGTCTCCGTTCTGGAGGGTTACAAGCTGCACTGCCGTTTTTAGGCTTGGACCTGCAGACTTTGCCGTACTGGCCTTTTTTACCGCAGTGGCTGCAGATTGCCGTTCTTGCCGGACACTGTTGCCGTGGATGCTTGGCCCCACCACAAAAATAGCATCGCTGGCCACCTGGAGCTGCCGCCGTTGTCGGATCGATCTGGGAGCGCGGGTTAGCGGGGCGAGGAGGGAGCTGAGCTTGCTCCAGCCACGTTGACTGCACGTGGTCCTCGGGGTACAGCGCCAAGCTCTTCGACGCCGCTTCCAGCATCACAGCCATCTCCATTGCTTGGGTCAAGTCGAGTTTCCCCTTTTCCAGCAATTTAAGCCTGATGTACGAGGACCCTACCCCTGCTACGAACGCGTCTCGGGCGAGGTCGTACATATATTGTTCACCACAGTAGGTTAGAGGGATTAGCGGGTAAATATGTGGGGGTAGGGCCTGGGTGGGATTGTGGTCGGTGCAGACTCGATGGGCCGAATGGCCTCCTTCTGCACTGTAGGGTTTCTATGATTTCTATGATTCTTACTTCCTCCAAATAAAAGGTGTGGTTATGGGCACCCGCATGTGTCCCAGTTATGCCTGTCTCTTTAGGTGTTATGTGGAGCATCCCCTGTTCCGGCCTTACTCCGGCCCTCTCCCACAACTCCTTTATCGGTGCATTGATGACTATTTCGGTGACACTTCACGCTCTCGTCCGGACCTGGAAAAACTTATCAATTTTGCTTCCAATTTCCACCCTCCATCACATTCACATGGTCTATCTCTGACATTTCTCTTCCCTTCCTTGACCTCTCTGTCACCATTTCTGGTGATAAACTGTCCACTAGTATCTATTACAAGCCCACCGACTCCCACAACTACATTGATTACAGCTCTTCACACCCCAAAACCTGAGATGGCTCTCAACTGCATCCAACCCATCCCCTGGGCCACTGCTCTCCCCTCCTCCCCTCCCTCCCAGAACCAGGATAGGGTCCCCCTTGTCCTCACTCTTCACCCCACCAGTCTCCACATTCAAAGGATCATTCTCCACAATTCCCGTCAAATCCAGCAGGATGTCACTATTTATTTTCCCCTCACCTCTCCTGTCAGCATTCCGCAGGGACCGTTCTCTCCAGGACACTCGGTCCACTCCTCCATCACATCCAACACCTCACACCCTGCCGATGGCACCTTCCCATGCAATTGTAAAAGGTACAACACCTGCCCCTTTACCTCCTCCCTGCCCACCATCCCAGATCCTAAATACCGATTTCAGGTGAAGCAGCACTTCATTGCACGTCCTTCAATCTGGTCTATTGCATTCTCTGCTCCCAACACGGTCTACTCTCCATCAGAGAGACCAAACGCAGACTGAATGACCGCTTTGCTGAACACTTTCAGTCTGTCTCCAAGCAGGACCCAGGCCTTCCCGTCGCTTCAACACACCACCCTGCTCTCCTGTCCACATATCCATCTTTGGCCTTTTGCAATGTTCCAATGAACTCCAATGCAAACTGGAGGAAAAGCACCTCAACTTCTGATTGGGCACTTTACAACCTTCCGGACTGAACATTTAGTTCAACGACTTCAGAGCATGAACTCTCCCCTCCACCTTAACCCCATTGCCATTCGACATTCTCCATTCTCGCTCTCCTTGCCTCCCCCACGTGCCCCACCCGCCCCCTGTCCCCACCCACCACCACTTGAGGGCAACTGTCATAATCCCCAGGCAGTCCCTTAACCATTTTTACTTCTGTTCTGCCATTCAAGCATTCTGATCACTTAATTGACACTTTTAACACCTTCTCAGCCTTCTGTATCCTCATTTACATTCCCTTTGTCCCCCACCCCCACCTTCATGGTATAAAACTCTGATGATTCTCTTTGCTCTTAGCTCTGACAAAGCGTCATCTAGACTTGAAACGTGGGGCAGAATTCTCTGGTCGTGCTGATCTAAAAGCCAGAAATTCCCACCCAACCGTCAATGGCGTTTCACATTCCCCACAACCCGCCCACTAAAATTCCAGTGGCAGGCAGGATGGGAGAATTCCGGCCATTGGTTCTATTCTCTCCCCACAGATGCTGTCAGACCTGCTGAGATTTTCCAGCATTTCCAGTAGTTTTTGACTTTTATCATACAATGCAAACTTCCACTCACCCCTTACAAGGCAAATGTGACGAGAAGAGGATAGTGCCAAAGGTGAGAATTCTCTAACCTGGGACCTACTCTTCCACCGGTTGGGTCAATAGACTTCTCCCTTGCATAGGAAACTGAGGAGTATTTGATCAGGTTGGGGATTGAGGACCAGGGTAACCCTTTCCACCCCAACAGGGAGCAGATAATGAATGTTTCAGTGACATGGGGCAAGCGTGCCACAGAGATGTTCCCACAGTGGTACTTGCCATCTTTCCAATGCAAATAAGATGGCCTCCCACCTACCCTACTAATTTGTGCTTGCCAGTACTGGAGAGCTGCAGTAAGTGTGATTCAATATCGTCATAGAATGATGAAGCATAGAAGGCCATTCAGCCAATCATGCCTGTGCAAGCACTTTGAATCAAATTAATTTTGCTCTCCTATCCTTTCCCCACAACCCTGCCTTTTTCCCCTTCAGTTATTTATCCAATTCCCTTTTGGAAGCTATTTCAAAGATATTGGGCGGGATTCTCTGATCTCCTTTGCACCACTACCACTGCCAGCGAGGACAGAGAATTGGCGCTCAGTCAAAACTCCATTCACTGCAGCGGGACTGGAAAATCCCAGCTGCGGACGGGGTCGAAAAGTTTTGGTCAATGAAAGCTTCAACCATTCTTTCAGATAGGACATCCAGATCATGGCAATTCACAGTGTCGGAAACATTATCCTCTGGATCTTTTATCTTAAAAAGGTTTGGCATGTTTTATTCAAAATGGGCTGTAGTTGAATAAGATGCTTTGCATACAAAATACTGAGGTACAGATCTGTTGGTAATAATGCTTGCAACAATTTGAAATAATGAAATAAGAGTATCAGAACAAAGATACATCATCATAACATCAAAGC
This sequence comes from Mustelus asterias, assembly GCF_964213995.1. Taxonomy (NCBI): domain Eukaryota; kingdom Metazoa; phylum Chordata; class Chondrichthyes; order Carcharhiniformes; family Triakidae; genus Mustelus; species Mustelus asterias. Next base: position 117,051,910 of record NC_135804.1, on the reverse strand, counting down.
ACAAATGTCTCCTACATTTCCCTTCACTACAACAGCGACTACACTTCAAAAGTGCATGATTGGCTAGAAACTGCATGGGAATGTTATGGGGAAGAACTTTACTCGTCCCCCCACCAATTGAGTTCTTGATTAATAAGGGGGTCAGGGGTTATGGGGAAAAGGTAGGAGAATGGGGATGAGAAAAATATCAGCGATGATTGAATGGCGGAGCAGACTCGATGTGCCGAGTGGCCTAATTCTGCTCCTATGCCTTATGGTCTTATGGACACAGGGGAAAGTGTGTAAAATTGCATGGATGGGATTCTTTCCGGGATCCCGCCCACCCCGACTCTGAGTTAATTTCACGGTGGGGCAGAGGGGTTCTCAGGCGGGAAACCCACCTCATCCCCTATTAAGGCTTTTAAGTGGCCACTTTATGGCCACTTGAGGGCCTTTTCTCACTGAGCCTCAATTTTTTGGTTGGCGGGTGCGGCAGTGCAGAATGGGCACACCAGGCAGGAAGGGGAGTGGGGGAGGGGAGTGGGGGAGGGGAATGCCTGAATCTGAAGGCTCCACCCCTCTGGAGCCTGGGAGCTCCAGCCCACCTCCCTTTTTGTCCTACTCCCTGAGGCTGCAATCACCCCCCTTCCAGATCCCTAAGGCATCCCCTACTCTTCTGCCCCTGGGACTCCCAAGATTTACCTTGGGAACGGTCCACAACTTAGTTCTGGGCAGAGCACTGCCATAACTCTTCTGATCATTCCAGCGCTGTGCCTGGACAGGTTGGAGAGATGTTGACCAATCTTATTGACCTACAGCTCTCCTTGGCGGGACTTCCTTCCAAGGGCAAATGGAAGTCCTGCCCACTGCCAATCAGAGCTCAAGTGAACATGAAATCGCAGTGGGCTTCAGACCGTTGGCAGGAGTGCATTATGTTGACTGCTCACCATCCTTAAAATCCTGCCCATGAGATAGTGTAAGGCACTACCTAAGTTCAAGCTCCTTTCTTTTTTAGTTGATATTGACCATAACAAATATTTAACAGGGGCAACAGATCTAATACCATCATTATTTCTGATAAATTCTCCGTATCAGAATCAACAAAAGATTTTCTTCTCAAAACACTAAATATATAGGGGCTAGAATGGGAATTGGCAGTCCATTTTATACCGCGCTTGATTTCCATTTCCATTTACTTAAATGGTAAGGAAAACCATTCACAAGTAGAACAGTCGACAATTCACTTCAACGCTTGTTTTGCACAACAGAGGAAGATCAATGTTGTTTCTGCAGTCCCTTTTCAGATGTTGACCAATTCTGTTTGTTATTTCCATTGGTTTCTGCCTGCATTTCAAATTGATAGGACTTTTCTTTCTAAAATTTCATGGTATTTGCAATGAGGGAGAGTATAACATTTGCACCCATAACACATATTGCCTTTTGAGGCATTCTATCCTATTTTGTCCTCAGTTTTGAAATATTGCTGACCTGTACCAGGAGTCGATTCATATATGTATAATTTCTGCTGATAAGATGTCTTATGAAAAGAACATCAAAGAGCCTGCCTGCGCATAATTATTTCAACAGAGGCTTCTAGATTTTTTTAAAAAGTAAAAAGCAGAATATAGGCATGAGCTAATGCAGAACCTTCTGGGTACATTGATTTTCCGACCCTTTTATCTGAGCCAATCAGAGCTGAAAGCACTGCACTGGAGACTTAGGGAATCTTTGTGGGTTTGGAGCTTATTAAGGACATGGTTAGATGCTTAGCAGATGCATCAGCTGCTTTATTGCACATGTTCTCCATTTGCCTCCTTGGCTGTGTGATGGCAATACATCCAAACTTATCTAAAGCACAATGATCAAATTATTCAAACCTGCTGGTGTGTTCGAAAGAAACTAAAATTCAACTCTCATTCTCAGTGTGCTTACAGGAAACGAATCACTTGCATGCCAGGTAAACGTAAGTTTAAGTTGATTTATTAGTGTCACAAGTAGGCTTCACATTAACGCTGAAATGTGAAAATCCCCGAGTGCCACACTCCAGTGCCTGTTCGGGTACATTGAGGGAGAATTTAGCATGGCCAATGCACCTAACCAGCACATATTTCGGACTGTGGGAGGAAACTGGAGCACCCGGAGGAAACCCATGCAGACATGGAGGAAAAAAGTGCAGACTCCGGACAGACAGTGACCGAAGCCAAGAATCAAACCCGGGTCCTTGGCGCTGCGAGGCAGCAGTGCTTAATTTACATACAAAGAATAGTTGGCATGCCAATTATCTAACTGGTGGCATATTACCATAAAATATGAGAGAGACTATAATTGTACTCTGGGCACCAAACTAAAATACTGGCCCTGAAATCACTCTAAGGTATCTATCACCTCACCTACAATCTATAGGGGCCAATTTGGCTTTGATTTTCACCTTGGGAATGCTCGTTTCCTGAGCACAAGACAGAGGGGGAGAGAAAAAAGTGTGCAGTCTCATTGTGGATTGCCTCTGGGATTTCCTGGGGGGATAAACCACAGTTGGCGCAGTCTCCAATAGGTGCAAGTGTTCAAGGATCTTCAAAATGCGGCACCATTGATGTCATTGTGTTTCCTGTCTTGTTTTCCCGTGTGTCGATTTGACGGGGCCCCAAGGAAAAACGCTTCCAATTAACAGGTCTCAGTGTTGCAGGATCTTTCGACTGTTTCCAGTAAAAAAATAATTGGTAGATAAGAACATAAGATATTGGAGCAGGGGATAAGGTTGTCTGCTCCGTCGAGCCTGATCCGCCATTCAATTAAGTCATGGCTGAGTTCTTAGATCAACTCCAACTTTCCTGTCTGATCACCATATCACTCGATTCCTTTAAGAAAAAATACTGATCCGTATACTCAGTAACTAACCATCCCTATAGCTTTCTGTAGAGTTGGACAGTATGGACAGTTCAAAAGATTTCCAATCCTATGAGTGGGGAAATGTCTCCTCATCTTTGGAAATCTACTTGAAAAGTTCTTTTCCCAAAAATAGACCATTCATGCAAGGTAAAGAAATAAAGGAGAGCTGAGCCAGTGAGCAATGAGGCTGCTAATGAGCCAGCCTGGATGCTGTTTCCTCATAGACTGTAAACAATAAGCAATTTGTTGGCTTTTAAGCAATTAGGTGTCTTGGTAATCACTAAACACCCTACAGCCATTGAGTTGGAAATTCTGCAATTTTTTTTGTGGCTCTTGAACAGCCAGCAATATAAAACAAAGAAAGTGACATGGGTAGGCAGGTTTATTTTTTGAAACAGGCTCACTCACTGTGAAGGCAAAGCAGGTTCATTAAAGGGAAAGCTGTCAGTACTTCTGTACAAGTGAAGAGGTTAGTGTTACTACAGGGTGGTTAGAAATCATTTTGTTTGATTCAAGTGCAATAACCTGCTAATGTGAGGCAGTGTGTTCTTTATTCAGTGTGATTATGCAAACATAAGTTGAACACATGACATGAATTCATATACAGGTCCAGTGTCACAAAACCGGTAACCCTGCCACTTAGGCCATGCTGGATTTTAGATCTTGCCAGATTTTGGTTCGGGCTGTTCTGCTCAAGAGTGGTTCAGGCCAAGCCGGGTCTGGTGGGGGTCAAGGCTCACTCGAAATGTACAAATAGGCTGGCGTGCTGCAAAGCAGTTAACTAGTCCGGCACCACACCATGCCAATGCAGCATTGAGCTGAATTTGGATCGCAGGTAAGTTAATTGTTATGGCTCTTTTGCTACTTTTCCAGGAGGTTCCGCCTCTCACAGGCTGGAACTGCTCCAATTCTTTTGGGACAGCACGGTGGCACAGTGGTTAGCACTGCTGCCTCACAGCGCCAGGGACCCGGGTTCGATTCCTGGCTTGGGTCACTGTCTGTGCGGAGTTTGCATGTTCTCCCCGTGTCTGAGTGGGTTTCCTCCAGATGCTCCGGTTTCCTCCCAAAGTCTGAAAGATGTGCTGGTTAGGTGCATTAACCTGAATAGGCTCTGGAGTGTGGCGACTAGGGGAATTTCATAGTAACTTCATTGCAGTGTTAATGTAAGCCTTACTTGTGACGAATTAATAAACTTTGTTTTTATTTTAGCCAATTAAAGATGATACATGGTACATTCTAAACATGTCTGGTTTTCAGACGACTCTGATTTTTGGATAGCTGGATTTGAGACACTGCACTTACATTCCTACATTGATTTCAATATAGTTAACTGTCCAAAGGTGCTTCACGGGAGTGTAATTACCAAATGAGATTTTTGAGGTAGATTATTAATCACTTGGTCAAAGAAGGAGAAGAAAAGAGAGATATATAAGTGGAGAGGTTTAGGGAGGAATGGCAGAACTTAGGATCTTAGCAACTGAAGGCCTGGCTGCCAATTGTCATATGATTAAAATTGGGAACACTCAAGAGGCAAGAATTGGAGGAGCACAGATGTTGCTGAGACTTGTAGGTTTAGAGGCGATTACAGAGATTGGAATGGGCAAGGCCACACGGGAATTTGAGAACTGGAATGAGAATTTTAGAATCGAGGTATTTATTAACCATAAACTAATGTAAATCAGTGAGCAGAGTTTTGGATGGTCTCAAGATTGCAGAGGGTAGAGCATAAGAGGCCTACAAGTAGTGCATTGGAATAGGCAAGTCCAGAGATAACAAAAGCATGGATGAGGTTTTCGAAAGAAGCTGAGCTGCGGTGGGGTGGAGTCAGATAATGTTTTAGAGGTGGAAATAGGTGGTGTTGATCGTGCCACAGACATATATTTGGCAGCTCATCAAGGGGTCAAACGAAGTTCAGAAACAGCCCAGTTTAGCATCAAACAGTTGCCAGGGAGTGGGATGGAGTTAGTAACTATGGAATACAAATTCATTAATGTGAGATAAAAACAAATTACTGTGGATGCTGGAATCTGAAACAAAAACAGAAAATGCTGGAAAATCTTGGCAGGTCTGACAGCATCAGTGGAGAGAGGACAAAGTCAACCATTTGAGCCTGTATGACTCTTTATCAGAGCTGACAAAGAGTCATCCAGACTCAAAATCTTAGCTCTGTTTTTCTCTCTCCACAGAGGCTCTCAGACCTGCCGAGATTTTCCGACAAATATCTGTTTTTGTTTCATTAATATAAGTCCTATCTGTTCTGTATTTTTGCCTTGCTATGAAACAACAGCAGCTTAAGGGAGTGTCAGCCCTTCAGGAATGACACGGAGTCTCCAGAAATTGAAGATCAATCTCCAGGACACTGTTGCATGCAGTCCTGCAGAAAAATAATTGGGGCATTAAAAAATGTTGTCATTTTCTTTGAACATTGCTTTCCCAGATATAAAAATATTGGAAATGGGGAGACAAAAGTTTGTTTAGCTGACAGTCAAGTGTCATCCAATTGGGTAATGAGTCTTTTTATTTTCCAATTGTAAAAGGGAGGCAGTGCATCATCAGGATAGATGTCGTAACTGGCTAATGGCTGGCGTGGGGGCAAGTCATGTAATGAACCCTTTCATCACAGTTGGCAACCCACATAAGATCATAAGATATAGGAGCAAAATTAAGCCATTCGGCCATCGAGTCTGCTCCGGCCTTTGATCATGGCTGATATGTTCCTCAACTCCATTGTCCCGCCTTTTCCCATAACCCTTGATCCCCTCACCTACAGCTTAATGATTAGTTGCTGGCCTTGTATTGCTAAGTGTTTGCTCTCATTGTCTTCAGAAAGATTGGAGAAGTACATGTGCAAAAGCTATGAACATCTGATCAGATCATAGGTTACTGTTGGTGATGTGAGTTAACTCTGACATGATTAAGGTGGTAAGGAGTCTAACAACACCAGGTTAAAGTCCAACAGGTTTATTTGGTAGCAAACGCCACTAACTTTCGGAGCGCTGCTCCTTCGTTAGATGACTCACCTGACGAAGGAGCAGCGCTCCGAAAGCTAGTGGCGTTTGCTACCAAATAAACCTGTTGGACTTTAACCTGGTGTTGTTAGACTCCTTACTGTGTTTACCCCAGTCCAACGCCGGCATCTCCACATCATAATTAAGGTGCTCAGACCAATGCTACAGAATCTGAGAAGGTGGCAGATGCAAGTTCATAACAGCTTACACTCAGGTCCCGCAAGAATTGAGGACTTCAGTAGTTCAGGAGATCCGGAAGGAAAGATATTGGAGGGAGAGGCCTCTCAACTGTTACTTTTAATGATTGACTCTTACCACAACTGCAGGCCTCTCAGCTGTGAGACACAGTGGCAGCTGATGACTTTGCTCGCAATTTGTGCAGCTCAAACATAAGGTCTAATGATCTCAGTACAAACAGATTCAGACATATGGCATGATTATGTTTATTGAAAAATGGAGCCCTCGTGGCTCAATGGGTTAATTCAGTGAATCACTGAGCTCTGTAAAGCAGGGTCGGCTCGTGTTCAAACCTCAGTTTGTGCTGAGATAGCTGATTGATCTTGGTGAGCGTTAGGGCATGGGCACTCCTTTTTGGTATCAGCATTCTGGATTAGGGAGGTGAAAACCAATCAGCGCTTCCTCTCCCAGTCATTCCTAATCACTGTCCAAGGACCCCTGCAGGAAAACGATATTGGCTGAAGAAAACGTCAGCCTCATCAAGAGGACACTATTATTTAAATATCTGCTTACATTGTAATGACTAATGACAATTTGGGCGGGGGGTAGGGGCGGGCGGCAGAGAATTGGCAAGAAATAACAACAAAAAATGTATGTTTATTTAAGAATAATTTGCACTTGACTTCTGGAACATTAGTCGGTTTTAGCTATGTGAAAATTACAAACTCAATTTCTCACTCTATATCCCTGGATCGTCTGTTTTTGATAGTGTTACAAGCTGCATCTATGAAACATTTAAGAATTCAACAACCATGAGCAGTATAATGAGCATTCTAACTGCGTGTACTAACAATAGAAAAGCAAAGCACAAGGGTTTCGGACAGCGCATAGTCTACGGCGTAATAAGCATTAGCTCAGAAACCTCCGGATGTGCAAATCAACGACCGAGTTAAAGTACTGAGATAATTACTAACCTGCATATCACGGTTTAATAATGGAGAGAATAAAAGATGGACATATTCCAGCCCTTTCAAAAGTAGAGATTTTTTTTTGCTCAAGTATTTTATAGTTAAGAGTTACAGAACGTGTCTGTCAGTCCCTCAGTATATTAGTACTTTAAAGTGAGGGGCTCAGTACTTGACTAAATCCCATAGAGATTCCTGTTACTGGTAGCTGCAGAAATACAACGTCAAGTACTGTGGGACCCAGGCTGTAGTTGTTTGACCTGAGGTGCATCTATTGACATAAAGAAGTGCAGCTCATTATAAACAAGCTCTGCTATCCCCTAAGGATTCTAAGAGACTAAAATGATCCCTTTAAAGCACTGGAAAATAGCTCCCAGTTTGTGTCAAAAAACAAATTGGCAAATAAAGATTTTTTTTATTTTTCTCCATTATTGTCTTCACTTTTGTGATTTTGTGGAAGAACATACATTTTTTTTCTTGCAGAAGTTTATTGCATTGGTTATTTCCATCAAATTACTTTTGTGGAATGTCTGTGATGACACATTGCGGGAGGAAGACAACGCTCTAGGCAGAAGGCATGATCGGATACCAGCTTGTAACGTAGACAAAAGCCAGGATTTTCCAGCCCCATTGTGGCAGGACCCGCCAGGAAATTTGGCAGCCCAGCCACAAGTCCATTAACCTTCGGCAGCACCGGATGCTCCCAGTGATGGGCGAGGCTGGAAAATCCTGGCCAGAGGATGGAATTTTGTGTCCACCCCTACGGTGGCAAGTTAGCATTTAATTGGGTGGGAGAGTGGCAGGTGGAACCCCACCGCCTTCCCGTCTTGGCCCCAATTAAAGGTAGAGCAAGAAGGCACATAGGTGGCCTTTCTACCCTGCTGCCAATTGAGACCTGTAAGTGGGTATTTATGCTTATTTAAAGGCTTCATCCCACCACGGCTGGTATTTACCCAGCAGCGGGCAGGCGATTCATCATGCAGGAAGCCTCAAAAGCAAACCATGGCTCCCAGCATTGGGTCCCTTGTTCAAAGAAACTCAGCTTCTGATTGAGGGACACGGCATGGGGAGGGAAGGTACACACTGAAATCAATTCTCCTGATCCTGCCCCCAATGCCAACACTCAGCTGCAGCCTGAATAAATCAATGATCCTGGATTTCCGGTGGGTGCATTACTGGCAGCAGCCACTGCCTCCCCACCATTGCTGCTCACCAATTTACAGCTGTTGGACTCTGACTATCTCGCAGCTCCTGAGGGCAGGATATTCGCCCCCGAGGCACTCAACCCCGAGAAAAGCCCACCACAGCTCAGGTAAATATGGCGGGCCTTCCGAAAGTAGGTGCTGCAGGTATCTCACTGACTCTCCAGCCAGCAGAAGAAACTCCCATCGCCTATATGTAATATTGCCCAAAGTAGCTTCTCTGCCATCACAGCTGCTGGCTATAAGACCATAAGACCATAAGACATAGGAGCGGAAGTAAGGCCATTCGGCCCATCGAGTCCACTCCACCATTCAATCATGGTTGATTTCAACTCCATTTACCCGCTCTCTCCCCATAGCCCTTAATTCCTCGAGAAATCAAGAATTTATCAATTTCTGTCTTGAAGACGCTCAACGTCTCGGCCTCCACAGCCCTCTGTGGCAATGAATTCCACAGACCCACCACTCTCTGGCTGAAGAAATTTCTCCTCATCTCTGTTCTAAAGTGACTCCCTTTTATTCTAAGGCTGTGCCCCCGCGTCCTAGTCTCCCCTGTTAATGGAAACAACTTCCCTACGTCCATCCTATCTAAGCCGTTCATTATCTTGTAAGTTTCTATCAGATCTCCCCTCAACCTCCTAAACTCCAATGAATATAATCCCACGATCCTAGTCTTTAAGAGGAATGTCCCAGAGTGTCGGTGGCAAATATACATTTTTTGACCGTACGTTCATGTATGTGTCTCATTTGTGATTCATCATCACACTGATCGGAACACCTAATTTTGATTGCAAAACTATTTTAAATTAAAACCCATTCTGCAAACATATACCAAGTTTTCGATGGAAAGTAATTATCTTAAGCTCCACGGCAACTCAACAGGAATACATATTGCTCAGTGTTTACCTGTATCACCCAGACAGAAATTGTCAACTTCAATCATTGGTTTCGGCTGACTTTGCTGATTTCAGCTGAGTTAACTGTGGAGTGCAACAATCAGCTTCAGTGTCCCTGGCCGAAGGAGAGAAAAGCCAGACTCGAGCCCTTGTATCAATCTGGTGATTTGAGGGGAAAATGCATAAATATGGACATCAAATAAGGATAAAAATGGCCACAAGGGTGATGCTAACAAGATTGAACAGTGTGACAACAAGCTTTTTAGCCACTGGCAGCTCTAACCTTGCAGTTGATTCTAATAGCTACATGGCTGAGACATCAAAGGGCTGATGGCACTTTTGGAGCCTTACCCCAGCAAGGAGTCAGTGAGATCAATTTTGACTCACTATTGCCCAGATAGCAGAAAGCCTCAGCGCTCTGATATTTTGGCAGGCCTGGATTTAAGCAGAATGCACTAGTAACAGGCTGAGGACTCAGTAACTCTTCAAAAAGCTTCAACTGGCATTGTCAGGGCCCTCAAGAGTAACTTTGGTGTCAGTCAGTGCTTCCACCACAGCTACCTCACCTCACCCACAAACCATGTGTGCTCCAAGTCAGGGGCATGATCATTTGCAGCGTGATGGGCGGCACGGTGGCACAGTGGTTAGCACTGCTGGCTCATAGTGCCAGGGACCTGGGTTTGATTCCCGGCTTGGGTCACTGTCTGTGTGGAGTTTGCATGTTCTCCCTGTGGCTGCGTGGGTTTCCTCCAGGTGCTCCGGTTTCCTCCCGCAGTCTTAAAGATGTGCTGGTTAGGTGCATTGACCCAAACAGGCACTGGAATGTGGCGACTAGGGGAATTTCACAGTAACTTCATTGCGGTGTAATGTAGGCCTTACTTGTGACTAATAAGTAAACTTTACTTTAAAAACTGCAATCAGAGGAGGCTGGAAGGAGGGATGACATTGACTTTTCCTTGATTCTTTTTGGAAACTCTGAACCTTAAAACTTCATCTTGTTCATCCCATTGCTCTTGCAAGTGTTCAGAAATCTGCAGATTGCTTTAATGTGATGCCCAGTTGACTCCTACCAACATTCCTCGGGTGCCTCCACTTTACAGTATGGTAACTGGTCCTCAGGGGAGAAACAAACTGCCTGTAGTCATTGTGGTTGTCATTGGCAGCTCAACCTTGCAATTTAAAATGAAGCATGATCACAAAAGTCAGTTGTGAAATTCCTGTTAAAATGGAAAAAAAGACAAAGCTTGTTTTTTCGTCATAAACCACTGCTATAAACACATTCTCATATATCACGTATTTCGAAGGCACCCTATCACAAGATGTCATTAGTGGATTATTGCTTATGGGAATAAACAAGCCTTTTCCCATTAAAAGAGGATTTTGCCTCACCAAGAGGCTGATTTTTGGCAGCAAGTATATTCAGTAACAGGATAATGTGACTGCATCGCCAATGGCCTGACTCAACTTTTCTCTGTGCATTAACATGGTGCACTGTCTTACAAGGGACATTACCATAGCAACACCCATTAAACAAATCAATGCCTTCTGCTTACTTATCTTATTAATTATTCATGCACTTCAAGAGTCAGATTTTTTTAGTCGCAGGTGTTCTAAATAATTCGACATTATTATAATAATAAATGGCAACCCACAGACAAGTTAGTCATGGCATTGATAACTAGTAGTGCGCGTGTAATGTGGCCATTTTGTATGATGTTTCATGTTAAGATTGCTAGGAGCATTACTTCCAAATCGATCCTGTTGTGGCATTTACTCGTAATGCCTCTTAAACTTGATATTTGTGATCACATCTTCATTTCAGTCCAAAACAAATGTACAAAAATAAACAGAAAAACAAGGTCAAAGACTCAAAAATTCCAGTTCATAGAATAAAATCCCTACAGTGCAGCAGGAGGCCATTTTGCCCATCAAGCCTGCACCAACAACAATCCCACCCACGCCCTATCCCTATAACCCCACATATTTACCCTGCTAATCCCCCTGACATGAGGGGGCAATTTAGCAAGGCCAATCAACTTAACACACACACATCTTTGAAGCGTGGGAGGAAACCAGGAACATCCAGAAGAAACCCACACCACAGGGGAGAATGGGCAAACTCCACACAGACAGTGACCCAAGGCCGGAATTGAACCCTGGTCCCTGGCACTGTAAGATAGCAGTGATAACCACTGTGCCATCCAATTGGGGCTTACTTGCTTTGTCCAACAATCGCCTCTGACCATACAAATCTGTGTCCCCCTGTTTATTTTCCAACAGTCAGCTAATTTTTAAAAATGGAATTGCCTTTCCTGCTCTTTCATTTTGTAACTCCTTACCTGCAGATGTGCTTTCTTCAGCTGGACTGATGGGCCACGTTGCTTCTGACTTCCTACATCAGGCTGTGCAGCTCAGAGAAGGATGGAATGTTGGTTGTCATCCTCCGAAGAAAGAATGTCTCCCTGATGGTTCAGCTGAGAACTTGTAAAACACAGTACACCAGGTGATAAAGAACTCAATCATATTTGTAACTGAAGGGACAGTCATAAATATTGCAGTGAAAACATGTTAATACTCTACTATCACAGCAGCATTTTTCCTTGTTTATTAATTTCAACAAAAGCTGTAAATGTGAATTAAAAAAATTATTACTCACGTTGTGCTTTTACCTACCTTTTCCCTGAATTACTAAGTATTTGAAAATATCACCTCTGATCACTAATAAAAGCTGAACAGCAGAATCAATTCACCGCTAAACAGCCAGCACCAGAAGACTATGGGAAGGCACCTACACTGTAAATATAATTGAGTCAAAACTGTAAATGTATTATCTCCAAAGCGCTGGTTGCAGTAACTAACGGGAGATAGTAGTCAATAATCAGAATTCTTACAGTCACTATTGATCATAAACTGAAAATTACCCACAATGCTGATATCAAGCTTGACAAATGACTGACACCATTGAAGACTGAGATAGAGTCAACTGGCCTACAATTTCTTGGCTTATCCCTTTTTCTTTTTTTGAGTATATACCCAATCATTTTGAATAGCACTTCCACCTCCTGTACCGCTATTGTAATATGGCAATCCTGATTACTCAATGTAACCAAGAGGCATCCTGGCCCCAGGATCTGAAAGTTGACACACAGGGAAATCTATACTATGTCCCCTACTCCAACTGGTGCACCAGTTCAAAATTCCATGGCACCAGAATCATCAACTGGTCCTTAATCACATCCAAGGTAGGGGCTATTGCAGATTTCAAAGAAACTGCCAGATATTCCAATGATTCCTACAAATGAGGATTGTAGACTCCAGTGTCACAGCAGTCAGTCAATCATCAGAGTTGACCTTGGTTCCAACATAGGTGCAATGTTGCTCAAACATCCTTCATTTCAGGCAAGTACCATTTGAGTTCTTGATCCCATGTCTTCATGTCTTCAGGCTGTACTTCCCATGTCTAGTACAGCCTACTAGACTTCCTCTGCTGGAAAGTGGCATATCTTCATCCATTCACAACTCATCTGGTTCCCTTGTACTTTGTAAACCACACCAGAGTCTCTGCTGTGGCTTTGCCCTCAAGATCATCTTTCTCCTCATCATCATCAGCCTCCTCATCTTTGATTTAATCTTAGCCTCCTGCTCATCACTTTCTTCACCTTCGTTATTCTCTTATGTCATTGCTATATTGGATCATCAGAAAAGGAGAGTATAAGCTAAGAATGGGTGAAAACAACACACTTGATATTAAGGAGATAGGGAGGATGTGGAAACCTTTGGCTTCCTGCTGGTTGACCAGGAAGATTCTTCAGGTGTACACCCACTCTCATGTCAGCTGCACTGTTCCATTGATCTTGTCACACCCCTTAACTAGACTTGAGTGTTATCCAGAGATTTTGTGGCCTATTCCTAATATCCAAAATAGTTCGTATGTTCTTACAACCCTTGCAGTTTCCTGTCTTTTTGGGCATTATGTCCAAATTTACCACGAATAAGAGTGTGGGAATTAGATAACATTTGAGGGATGTTTCTCAGGTGGCATCAAGCAGCCAATCTATTGATTTCATCTTGTTAAAATGGAGGAAAGGAGATACAAAATTCTATATACTCGTCATCACCATTTGCCAAATGGCAACAGATATTAAAATATTCCAAGTTAGCTATCTCCTTAACAACAGTATGACAAGGTATGTATTACTGCTATTAAGTTGAGGGTGAAGGAGTTACAGTGACCCATGGTGCTCAAGGAAGGAAAGGACAGCAGTCTGTTACTTTGGCTGCACTTACCAGATCATTGAACATTTCGCTGGCAGTGATCTGCAGTTCACTGGTGTAGGAGGTAGCACTCGATATCACTATCACATTCCTTCCCATGGCACTGAGTCAATTTTTGTGTCTTCCTCCCTTGGACACCATCAACCTCTATCTATTTTGCTGTATTTCATTTCAGAGCAACTGTGGATCTTTGCCCTTAAATGTCTGTACTCATCTTCTATAGCCTGTTTCTATGCTCTGCTAAACTTTTACAGATATACCATAGAAAACATTCTTTCTGGTTGTGTCACAGCTTGGTATGGCTCCTACTCTGCCCAAGACCGCAAGAAATTACAAAAGGTCATGAATGTAGCCCAATCCATCACGCAAACCAGCTTCCCATCCATTGACTCGGTCTACACTTCCCGCTGCCTTGGCAAAGCAGCCAGCATAATTAAGGATCCCACACACCCTGGACAAACTCTCTTCCACCTTCTTCCGTCGGGAAAAAGATACAAAAGTCTGAGGTCACCTACCAACCGACTCAAGAACAGCTTCTTCCCTGCAGCTGTCAGACTTTTGAATGGACCTACCTTGAATTAAGTTGATCTTACTCTACACCCTAGCTATGACTGTAGCACTACATTCTGCAATCTCTCATTTCCTTCTCTATGAACTGTATGCTCTGTCTGCATAGCGTGCAAGAAATAATACTTTTCACTGTATGCTAAAACATGTTACAATAATAAATCAAATCAAATCATTGGCTATCTCTGCCAGGTAATCGACTTGAAAGCATGCTTTAAAATGACCACAGATCTCACACAAGACATCACTTGAACGTACCTGACAGTTTTCTTGGTTTGGCAGAATGTTCCCTAATTGCTTTCTGCAGCAACACTCCCACCTCAGCCTCTTGATGCAATCTTCAGCCATTCCAAGCTGTGTAGAGGCTCCAGTCTACAATTTCTATTCTCTTCAGCACAGTATTCCAATGTTTCACTCTTCCAGCATCAGCAGGCATACTTGCTTGCAATTTATCTGGAAAAGATCAATTAGACAGTACTCCAAACTCCAGGGTGCAATACTGCTCTAAATGGTCCCGTGAATTTTCAGGACTTTTTTATTTTTAATCTGCGATGAGTAAATACCTTGTAGATCATGCTGTCTGTGGCAATTTTATTTAAAAGGCATGACTTTTAAAATATTTATACCAGACCTTCCTTTGGGATAAAAAGTCCCACCTGAGAGAGTAACACTTTTTCACATTCTATCTGGCCTACTTTACATTTCTTACATTTTCTGTTTTTGTTTCAGATTTCCTCTTTTTCTCATTTGTCAAAGGGTGAAGAGGACACTTTGAGGTGAGATAAAGATTCCACCGGGAATCTGTGTCAGTTCTTTATCATTGACGATGAGAGTGAGATTGATCTGTTTGGGGATTCAATCTGGATCATATGTTCTATTTTTTGCCAGATCCTGCTGAGCATTTGCTAAAAAAAATGCAGCAAGACGTGATTGTGTTCCAAGGGATTCTTCTTTGTTTCATTCATCTCTGAGGTCTTGTTCAAGTCTCCTTCCACGTCATTTGGCAATTAAACAGAGTTGAGCTTAATTCTTGCACTGATACCTCCAAATGAGAATTTCAGTTATGCTTAGCAGTTTACTAAATCTTCACTCCTTTTTGAAATATGCCTCAAAAGAAGTTCTTGCAACTAGTGTTACTTGAGTAGATTTCTGCGCCCAAGCCAATCTTCTTGATGCAACAGATTCAGAAAATACAACAGATTATCAATGCTTAGAAGTAGCCTTGTTCATGTGCTCAGATAAAAATTCAAGTGTGCTAAATTAACCTTGTGTTCATTTAATTTTTCCTAAGCGTGTGAACAATTGCAATCAAATAACACTAAAAGAAATGTTATGGATGTGCACTCATAGTGCCCAATGGTCGAAGTTAAACTTCAAATTGAAGTTTGAGTAACGTAAATAATAGGCTGCCCTTTCAACATGGTCTGAAATTGTCCATTGTCTTTTGGCAGAATGTAAGGCCCCATTTGAATATCAACAGCTTCCATCAGTTTCTAAGATACAAAACTACCCACAGTAGTTTGACAAGGTCCCTCATGGCAGACAGGTGCAGAAGATGAAGTCGCATGGGATCAGAGGTGAGCTGGCAAGGTGGATATAAAACTGGCTCGGTCAAAGAAGACAGAGCATGGCAGTGAAAGGGTACATTTCTGAATGGAGGCTGTGACAAGTGGCGTTCCTCAGGGATCAGTGCTGGGACCTTTGCTGTTTGTAATATATATGAATGATTGGGAGGAAAATGTAACTGGTTTGATTAGTAAGTTTGCGGACGACACAAAGGTTGGTGGATTTGCGGATAGCGATGAGGGCCATCTCAGGATACAGCAGGATATAGATCAGTTGGAGACTTGGGCGGAGAGATGGCAGATGGAGTTTAATCCGGACAAATGTGAGGTAATGCATTTTGGAAGGTCTAATACAGATAGGAAATATACAGTAAATGGTAGAACCCTTAAGAGTATTGATAGGCAGAGGGATCTGGATTTACAGGTACACAAGTCACTGAAAGTGGTAATGCAGGTGGAGAAGGTAGTCAAGAAGGCATACAGCATGCTTGCCTTCATCGGCCGGGGCATTGAGTTTAAGAATTGGCCAATCATGTTGCAGCTTTATAGAACCTTAGTTAGACCGCACTTGGAATATAGTGTTCAATTCTGGTCGCCACACTACCAGAAGGATGTGGAGGCTTTGGAGAGGGTACAGAAAAGATTTACCAGGATGTTGCCTGGTATGGAGGGCATTTAGCTATGAGGAGAGGTTGGAGAAACTTGGTTTGTTCTCACTGGAACGACGGAGGTTGAGGGGCGACCTGATAGAAGTCTACAAGATTATGAGAGGCATGGACAGAGTGGAGAGTCAGAAGCTTTTTCCCAGGGTGGAAGAGTCAATTACTAGGGGGCACAGGTTTAAGGTGCGAGGGGAAAGATTTAAACGAGATGTACGAGGCAGATTTTTTATACAGAGAGTAGTGGGTGCCTGGAACTCGTTGCCGGGGGAGGTAGTGGAAGCGGGTACGGGAGTGAGTTTTAAGGGACGTCTTGACAAATCCAGGAATAGGATGGGAATAGAGGGATATGGTCCCCGGAAGGGTAGGGGGTTTTAGTTAAGTCGGGCAGCATAGTCGGTGCAGGCTTGGAGGGCCGAAGGGCCTGTTCCTGTGCTGTAATTTTCTTTATTCTTTGTTCGTGAAACAAATCGGCAATC
Source organism: Mustelus asterias (assembly GCF_964213995.1). Classification (NCBI taxonomy): domain Eukaryota; kingdom Metazoa; phylum Chordata; class Chondrichthyes; order Carcharhiniformes; family Triakidae; genus Mustelus; species Mustelus asterias. Next base: position 117,035,252 of record NC_135804.1, on the reverse strand, counting down.
AGTTGTTAACCTCACTCACAGGAGTGATAAAGATGACCAGTGTGAGGAATGGAAACATTCATATTGCTGCTGTGAGGACTTATTCAGATGGTTGCATAGAGGAGAGAAGAGAAAGTTTATCTTGCTGTGACTACACATGAACTGGGAGAGTCTGATGAAGATATTGGACACTCAGTGTGCCCCTTTTCCATGCTGACATTTTGCCACATTAAGAAGCAAAAACAGCCAAAGTCAATGGCTTGTGAAGAATAAACATTCAAGACATTGATGACAATTTGGTGGTTTACCATATTATGTAAGCAAATTGTGTTCTGATTTCAGAGCTAATTGATTCATGAAACTTCAGAAAACAAGGTGTCAAGAATGATTCAAATTTGCTATATTTCTAACTGTATTTTGCACAGTGTGGGCTGTGTTACCTTCTTGAATTTAACGTGGTAAATTATGGTATAATAATGACAGGATCATTTTATTACAATCACGGGGACAATAGCTGCACTTCAAAACATAGGGTATATCAACTTTACAAACGTAAAGTAGTGTGCTGGTTGTAAATCATAAATAAAAACAGAAAATGCTGGAAATGTGCAGGACTCCAGGCAGCATCAGTAGAGAGAGAAACATAGATTTAACGATTCAGGTCTTTCTCCCACCACCTTCCGTCAGGAAAAAAATGCAAAACTCTGAGGTCACCTGCCAACCGACTCAAGAACAGCTTCTTCCCTGCTGCCATCAGACTTCTGAATGGACCTACCTTGCATTAAGTTGATCTTTCTCTACACTCTAGCTATGACTGTAACACTACATTCTGCACTCTCTCGTTTCCTTCTCTATGTATGGTATGCTTTGTCTGTATCACGCGCAAGAAACAATACTTTTCACTGTATGCTAATACATATGACAATGATAAATCAAATCAAATCAAAATTAAAAGGTCTCTGTCCTTTTATTAGAAAAATTTGAAATGTTCTGCTCACATGGAAGGGGGAACAGCGGGGTGGGAGTGTGGGGGGGGGGGGGGAGACAAACTAAAGGCAAGATCTATGATGGGATGGAGGATAGAACAGGTAAAGTGACAAAAACATTTCAAGGTAAAAAGCCAAAGGGAGTGGTGATGGGGTGAGTAAGGGAGATGTGTCTAACAGAAGTGTGAAGGGATAGCAACAATGCAAACATAAAAAGATTGAGAAAGAAACAAGTGGGGAAAAGCAAACCACCAAAAATACAGAAAAGTTACAATCTAAAGTTCTTGAACTTAATGTTGGGTTCCAAAGGCTGTGAAGTGCCCAGTCGAAAGGCAGTGTTGTTCCTTGAACTTGTTTTGAACTTCATTGCTACACTGTAACAGGCCAAGGTCAGAAAGGACAGAGCGGGAGCAAGGTGGAACATTGAGCATGACTAGAAATAGGAAGTTAAGGGCCAAGCTTGCAGACTAAATGAGTTATTCCACAAGCACAGAGGGTACATTTGATCTCCCAAAAGTAGAATAGACCACACCATGAGTAGGAAATTAATGGTAAATTGAAAGAAGTACAATTAAATCATTGAAGGATTGTTGGAACCTTGAATCGTGAAAAGCAAGGTGGTAAAAGGGCATTTATATGCAAGTTCAGGAGGCACAATGCTTGCCCATTCACCTCCTTCCTTCTCACCATCAAAGGTGGCTGGTTACACATCGAATGTGAAAGACACTTTAATACCTTACTGTTTTGGAATAAAGTTAATATCTATTTATGGACCTGCCTTGGTAGTTCAATGTAGAAAGTGCCTTCAGCAAATTTCTGGTGAGTTTTCAGAGGATTAATACTTCATATGTTCTTGTCTTCTGTCTTCTAGCATCGTTGGAATTATATTGTATTCATCCAAATACGAGAGGGAGAATACAGGGGGATCTTTTGGAAGCAAGATTCAGGCCATTTTATCACTTATAAAATCAAGAACTTCTCCTGCAACTGAGTAATCAGGGTACATAAAGGCAAATATAAAAGGTTTTGGGAGTTGTTGATATACCTTTCAACATAACTTGGGTACACTTTTAGAAGGAATGCAGAAATCTGGCATGTAGGTACAGTGAGCAGTTAGGAAGACAACTGGCATATTGCTCTTTATTGCAAAGGGATTAGAGAACATGAATAAGGAAGCCTTGTCCAGTTTTGGCCTCCATATCAAAAGAAATACACATTTCCCTTGGAGGCAATATAGCAAAGTTTCACCAGATTGGTTTCCAGTTGAGTGGGCGATTTTATAATGAGAGGTTGAATAAATTGAGCCTATACTCTCTGGAAGTTTGAAGGGTATCTCTTGAAATGTTTCCAAGATTTTATAGTGAATATTTTATTGTATTGATGATGCAGTAATTTTGAATTTGGGCGTACATCTCAGCGTTTACTCTGTCCAGCCCCTTCAGAACCTTCTAAGTTTCAAGAGATATTTCCTGTCCATTAATCAATTCTCTTTCATCCATAATTAATATATTATTGCTAACTCCATGAATCCTGATCCTGTGGGGCACCTTTTAAATGGTGGGAAGGTCTTCTTGAAATCTAAGTTTACTACATCTGACAGCTCCCCTTTACCCGTCCAACTAGTTAAGTCCTCAAAAACTCTAATAAGTTTACTTACCTTAATTTCCCATTTGTCAAGCTGTACTCACTCTATCTAATCATGCTATGATATATTAAGTGCATTGTTAAGACTTTCTTAATAATTGTTTCCAGCACTTTCCTGCTGACTGATGTCAGATTACAGGCCTGTGGTTCCTGTTTTCCCTCTTTCTCATTTATTGAATAGCAATATTACATTTGCTAATCTGTAATCTGTAGCAATAGTTAAGGATCTAGGGAATTTTGGAAAATCAAAATGAGTGCATATACTATTCTTGCAAAGTAATTCATGTCTTTTACTTTGAAGACAGGCTCAAACAATTCTACAATGTCTGTTATTTCCTCATAATTTCTCCAGATCCCCTGCATCTATATCTTAAGGTTCTTTGACCTCTTTTAGTTTTCTTATTCCATGGGATATGGGCAATGGTGGCAGGGCCAACATTTGTTGTCCATCTCTAATTGTTCCTGAGAAGATTTTAGTGAACTGACTTCTTGAATTGCTGCAGCTAATGTAATGTGGGTGCATCTACATTGCTGATGAGAAGGGAGTTCCAAGATCTTGACCAAATGACAATAAAATAACAGTGACATATTTCCAAGTCAGGACGGCTTGGGACTTGTGGGGTAACTTGGAGGTGGTGGTGTTCCCATGCATCTGCTATCTTTGATCTCCTAGGTGGTAGAGGTTGCAAGATTACAAGATGTCATTGAAGAAGGCTTTGCAATTTGCTGTAATGCATCTTATAGCTGGTACTGACTGCTGCACCTGTGCATTCGGTGTGGAGGGAATTAATGTTCAAGGTGGTAAGCTTTTCTTCTTCTTTTTATATATTAGTAATTGCCAAAAAGCAATTACTTCCCCAGTTTGTATCAGAAAGCTATAATTAACAGTACATTTTTCAATCTATTTTTATATTTCTGGAGACCTTATTGTCATCTTTTTTCCCCTTTATACAACTTTTTTAGTCACGCTTTGCTGGTTTTTAAGAGTCTCCCATTCTTCCGACTTACTCTTGTTCCTTGCAAATATTTTCTTCCAATCTTATACTATAAGCACGGCAGCAAGGGCGGCACGGTAGCACAGTGATTAGCACTGCTGTTTCACAGCTCCAGGGACCTGGGTTCGATTCCCGGCTTAGGTCACTGTCTGTGTGGAGTTTGCACATTCTCCTCGTGTCTGCGTGGGTTTCCTCCGGGTGCTCCGGTTTCCTCCCACATTCCAAAAATGTGCGGGTTAGGTTGATTGGCCATGCTTAAATTGCCCCTTAGTGTCCTGAGATGTGTAGGTTAGAGGGATTAGTGAGTAAAATATGTAGGGATATGGGGGTAGGGCCTGGGTGGGATTGTGGTCAGTGCAGACTCGATGGGCCGAATGGCCTCTTTCTGTGCTGTAGGGTTTCTATGATTCTATGATTCTATCCTTAACTTCCCTAGGAAGTGTCAGATGCATCTTCCTGATTGATTCCTTTTGTTTTTTTAATGGATGTATTTTTGTTGAACGTTTTAAATAACTTTTTAAAATATTTCTCACTATGTATCGACCACCAATACTCTTTTTGGTTTTTTACACAATTAACTTTAGCCAGCTCCCCACTCATACCAATGAAAATCTTCTGCTTGTCTAGGCATTACAATGCTACACTTCAAAATCATTCATATCCAGAGTTATGGAGGAATGTGTCAGCAAGTGGGAAAGCAGATATATATTTTGCCTGCATTTTAGCTTAAAGTTTATTTATTAGTTTCAGAAATGGGCTTACATTAACACCCCAATGAATATACTGCGAAAATCACCTAGTGGCACACTCCGGTTTCTGTTTGGGCACACTGAGGCAGAAGATAGCATGGCCAATGCACCGAACCAGTGCCTTTCAAACTGTGGAAGGAAACCAAAACACCCAGAGGAAACCCACGCAGACATGGGGAGAAACTGCAGACTCCATACAGACAGTCACCTAAGCTGGGAATTGAACCCAGATCCTTGGCTCTGTGAGGCGATAGTGCTAACCACTGTGCCACCATGCCGCATTTAAAAATTCCACAGTGCTGTGGGAAATGGGGTGATTATACAATCACCAAATAAATACAGATATGGAAGGCTTTCCTGCTTATCACAACTCTTCTATCTAGAAAACATAAATTATTCATCATAGCAACTAACTCTCCTCATATCATTCATATGTGACCATAGAACCATAGAATCCCTACAGTGCAGAAGGAGGCCATTCGGTCGATCGAGTCTGCACTGACCACAATCCTACTCAGGCCCTATTCCCGTAATCCCACATATTTACCCTGCTAATCCCTTGTCACCAGGGTCAATTTAGCATGGCTAATCAACCTAATCCGCACATCTTTAGACGGTGGGAGGAAACCAGAGCACCCGGAGGAAACCCACGCAGACACGGGGAGAATGTGTAAACTTCAGACAGACAGCGACCCCAGGCTGGAATTGAACCCGGGTCCCTGTGAGGCAGCACTTTATGTGTTTACTTCGACTTCCCAACCCTGATGTTCGTTCAAAGTATTGATCTCCCTTTGGCTGAAGTAAGTGCTGACATCAGTCGAAAACATGTCCTTCACTGATTTGAATCTTTGCTGCCTTGTCTTGTGAACATTAAACTTGAAGTAATATTCTTGATTTATCTTTGTTATAATATTAACAATCTTATAGACCTCAACAATAGTCCACAATTCTCAAGTCATTCCTTATAACTCAATCATCTGATGCTAAGGATTGGACAGGTGTATTTTCTCTGCATTATCTCTAACTTGAATATCTCTTTGATGTCTCAGTAATGAAATAAAGATGGAACACTCTGTGTGGTCTGACCAGATAATGACGTTGAAAGGCTGCATAGGGAAACAATGGTCATGCAGGATCAGAGAGTAAAAACATAAAGCAATTACTTCCTCATGTTGTTTAGGACAGTTGTAATTAACAGAAAGAAAAGGCAAGGACAAGAACAAGACATTAAATTATCAAACACATCCCTCCAGTATTCCAACTCATGCAGCCCAGCATCTAATTAGATTTTGAACTCCCTGAATGTTAGCTTATTTCAAATTTTATTTGCGAAGATTAATTTTAAATTTACTTTCACTGATAAATATACTGCACATCCACTCATATATAGTTTAAAGCAATTTTATGGATTCACATTTGCTCTCCCACTTAATAGTTTTTACACTTGCTTGGAGTCCTGCCCCACAACCTTCTGCCCTCCTCATCTGTTGCTTAGGCTTCTCTGACCTCCTTTAGTTTTTTTATTCAATGTGAGTGATGGTGGCAGGGTCAGAATTTGTTGTTTGACTGCTCCTGAGAAGGTGTTAGTGAACCCTCTTCTTGAATTGCTGCAGCTGATATAATGTGGGTGCATCTAATTGCTGTTAGGGAGAGAGTTCAAGGATCTTGACCAAATGACAGCAGAAGAACTGTGAAATATTTCCAAGTCAGGATGGTTTGTACTTGGAGGGTAGCTTGCAGGTGTTCCAATGCATCTGTTGCCCTTGTCCTTCTAGGTGGTAGAAGTTGCAGGTTTGCAGGGTGTCATTGAGGAAGGCTTGGAAAGTTGCTGCAATGCATCTTGGTTGTGGAGTGAGTGAATGTTTATGGTGATAAGTGGAATGCTGATCAAGTGATCCGGTTTGCACTGGATGTTAAATTTCCTGGAAGCAATTTACCAACTTGCCGCACTTGGCACAGATTGCACTGATCCCGGAAAATAACGTGCGGACCTAAAAATCGGTTCTGCGCCCAACGCTGAATGGTTTGTAATCATTCCAACTTCTTTTTACCGGCATAAACCAGATTGCACCCAGAAAAGGTGCGAGGCTGATTAGCATCTCATGAGTGATTTTGGCACATGATTGCCCGCCCCTCCTGGAATGTCTCCACCTCTCCAGCAGGACGTCACATGGGTGCAAATCATGACTGGTCACCACTGGCGGATGACCACACTGTGGAGCTCAAAGACTATTAAGGCCCCTAGGTGGTCGAGGGCATAGCAGGCAATGCCCATTGCGCAGTGCCCAGACACCCTGGTGCATTGGCAGCATCCAGACACCCTGGCAGTGCCCAGACACCCTGGCAGTGCTCACCTGATGAAAAGTCATCCAGATTTGAAGCATTAGCTCTGTTCTCTCTCCACAAATGCTGCTGGGATTGCTGAGATTTTCCACCATTTACCATTTTTGTCATTGTTATTTATATGGCTAGCCAGTTGACTTTCTGGTCAATGTTAACCCCCCACGATGTTGATAGTAGGGATACTGTGATGATAATGCCACTGAATTGCAAGGGACAATGATTAAATTCTCTCTCGTTAGATATGGCCATTGTCTGGCATTTGTGTGGCGTGAATGTGACTTGCCATTTGTCAGCATGTCTGGATATTGTCCAGGTCTTGTTGCATTTGGACATGGACCTCTTCAGCATCTGAGGAGTCACGAATGGTTCCGAACATTGTGCAATCATCCGCGAACATCCCCACTTCTGGCCTAATGATGGAAGGTCATTGATGAAACAGCAGAAGATGGTTGGACCTAGGGCAGCTCCCCTGAGGAACTCCTGCAGTGATGGCCTGGAACAGATCACTGATCTCCAAGTACAACCACAATCATCTTGCTTTGTGCCAGGTATGACTCCAACCAGCGGAGTGTTTTTCCCTGATTCCAATTTATTCCAATTTTGCTCGGACTCCTTGATACCATACTTGGTCAAATGCTGCCTTGATATCAAGGATAATCACTCTCACTTCATCTCTGTGGTCCAGCTCTTTTGTCCATGTTTGAACTAAGGCTGTAATGAGGCGAGGAGCTGAGTGGCCTTGGCGGAACCCAAACTGAGTGTCAGTAAGCTGGTTATTGCCAAGCAACTGCCACTTGATTGCACTGTTGATGATGACCCCTTCCATTATTTTACTGATGCCACAGAGTAGACTGATATGGCAGTAACTGGCAGATTTGTCCTACTTTTAGTGTACAGGATGTACCTGGGCAATTTTCCACACTGCCACATAGATGCCAGTGTTGTAACTGCACTGGAATAGCATTGTTAGAGGCACAGCAAGTTCTGGAGCACAAGTCTTCAGGACTATTGCCAGAATATTATCAGGGTCCATTGCCTTTGCAGTATCCAGTGCCTTTAGCCACTTCCTGATATCACTTGGAGTTAATCAAATTGGCTGAAGACTGGCAACTGTGATATTGGGGACCTCCGGAGGAGGCCGAGATGGATGATCCACCCAGCACATTTAACTGGAGATTGTTGCAAATGTTCCAGCTTGTCTTTTACACTGATGTGCTGGGCACCCCCATCATTTAAGAGGGAAATGTTTGTGGATCCTTCTCTTCCATTTAGTTCTTTACTTGTCCACCACCATTCATCATAGGATGTGGCTGGATAGGAAATCTAATCCATGATTGCTTAGCCTTGTCTATCACATGCAAGTCCTGTGTTGTCGCTTCATCAGGTTGGCACCTTTTTATAGGTACGCCTGTTGCTCCTAACGTGATCCCCCCCAATCCTCCGTAAGAACAAATATTGATCCCCTAGGTTGAAGGTTGTGGTAGTCAGGGACATGCCTGGCCATGAAATTACAGATTGTGATTGTGATTGAATTCAATGATGTTGCTGTTGATGGACTACAGCACTTCAAGAACCAAGTCTCCACAAGAACTGCGCAGTGATCACTCCCATCTGTCTTGGACAGATACATCACTGGTGAGGACGAGGTCAAGTTGTTTCCCTCTCTACCTGCTGTAATGGTGATGTCTGGAATATTGACTTTAAAGTAATTCAATGGGTATAACTAAGTCAGGCTGCTGCTGGACTAGTCTACGGGACAGATTTCCTAATTTTGCCACCTCTCCAGATGTTTGTCTGGAGGACAATCAGGGTCACATACTCATGGTGTGCTTTTGTTGTTTTCAGTGCCTGGGTCAGTACTGGTCTGTCTGATTTTATTATTTTTCTGCTGAGATTTTACGCAACTTAGTGGTTTAATTACTTGGCAATGGAATAGTGTGTGTGTGTGTGTGGAGAGGCCAGATCTCCTCTGAAGGGCATTGCTAAACCATATGGGGACATCTGGAGGAGGCTGAGTTGAATGATCCGCTTCACACTTTTGGCTGGAGATTGTCGCAAATGCCTCAGCCTTGTCTTTGCACTGATGTGCTGGGCTCACCAATCGTTGAAGATGGGGATATGTGTGGACAACCTGTTTTCAGGATCAACATTACTGGGACTGTGACTTTTAAATTCCGGATTTATTCATTAGTTGAATTTAAATTCCTCCACATGTGGGATTTGAACCTGTGTCTCTGGAGAATTCGTCAGGACCTCTGGATACTAGCCCCGTGATGTTACCACATCTGCTACCGTTCCTGTTTGTCCCTTCTGCACCTTGTCACTGTGAAGGGGAAAAAACTGAAAAGGGAAATTGCATCTTCAGTATGAAAACTAATCTCAAGAAATACACAGAATTGTGAAATTTAGTTTAGGTGGGGCATAAATAGACAAGGACAGATCAATCATTCATCATAAACCCAGACCAATTTTCATTCTATTGACATCAAATGAAAAATGGAGTCAAGCGTGATATATAACTGACAGCTGATTCACTACCTCCTGTTTCTCAACCGCCGAAGTGGAATAATCCCATAATTTCATAATAAAGCAACAATGTCATCATGCAACCATAACAGAGTTTACAGCAAAGCAATGGTTTGCAGAAATATAGATAAAAATATACAGAATTGAATAATGTAGCACACATGCAGACTGATACCACTATTCCTTTGGGGAAATGGCATGGTGACATCTCGGTAGAAGAAATAATGGAGGCAGCAAAGATCTTGAGCAAAATAGAAGATGTCACATTGGTGTAGTGGAGCACCAGAGTAAAAGAGTTATGCTTGGATGGTGTTGCAATATTCTAGGAGGAGGCTGTCATTGTGCTGAGAAGATTGTCATGGTTCTATGGTGAAGATGGATGTCGCCGTGCTGACATGGAGATGGATGCAGAGGAGAAGGACTACAATAATGGCAACATTGCTGTGAATCAGGAAGTGGGGGGGGGGTGACACTTGTCTAAGGAAGGGATAATAGCATATTGCTGTAGATGAGAAGGTGGAAGCCATGAGGCATGGGCTGTGGGAGAAGAATCTACCAAAGCTTTGATAGTGAACTGAAAACAGCCATTGTATTAATCTTTGATCACAGTTCAAAAAAGGTTTTTTAAAAAATCAATGACAAATGATAAACCCAAGATGTTCCCTACCAATTTATCTGGTTAATTTTCATCAACAGTAACAAAAGGGATATCTTCAGGGCTTTTAAAAACACAGGTTAACAAAGCTAGATTGAACATGTGAGAATCACTTGAAAGAATAATTAATTTCAGAGTGGAACTTTGCCATGAATGTCTTTGTGCAATGTTTCTTTTGGTTTAACTGGTAGCCATGGGTATGAAGGGGGCACAATCAGTACCGGTCCCTTTTGTGTCAGATCACCCCCAAATCACAATGTAGATATGAACTGAAGCACTGTAAACATAAGCAACAAGTTCAGTGATTCAAACTGGCATCTGCAATCGACCAGTGTTGACCCTGTAAAGCGAGACTTTCAAAAATATTTTTTCTTTGAACAAAAGCAAGAAAAACGAGAAGCTCAGGTTTGATGGGTGAGGTATTTAACACCAATCATGACAAACACGTCCATGGAATCACATCATTTATTTTGCAAAACATATTGAACAGGAGAATGGAAAATGACATTAAAAAGCCATGACTTTTTTTAATAATCTTTAAATGACAGTCCACAAGTAATTAATGAATCTGCAAACCCTACTTTAAAAAAATGTACAAATCAAATATCTATTATTAACCCTTAAAGGACTGAAATAGCACTACTTGTTGTACCTCCTTTAAAGCATACAAGGCATCTATTGTGGATTCCAAGGATTGTTGTATTTAACGTCAGTTTGCTATTAATTGCCATACTTTCTCCCATGTTACCTGATAGTGCCGCAAGTTATTGCCACGTTTGTTCATTGTTGCTTTTCTTTTACAAATTTTCCTGCATATATTTTTTTTTGGTCATGCTAGTCCAACACAGGTGATCACTGCCCCCTCAATGCATTTTAGTATTCCCCAGAAACTTTTGAACAGGTATAAATAACAATTAAAATGGCTAAAGATATGTCAGCCTTTACTTCAAGGGTCCTGGAATACACAGAGGTGAAAGTTATGACATAATTGTTTAAAGCTCTGGTTAATCCCCATTTGGGGCACTGCACTGAGTTTCAGGCATCGCACCTCAAGAAAGTGACCTTGGAGGAGGGCAATGCTTAATCACCGAAGTGAGGCTGGGGCCGAAAGGATAAAATTATGAGGGCAGGTTGCATAGACTAGTCTTATATTCCCTAGTGTATAAAAGAATAAGGAGTGGTCTAATTCAGGTGCTAAAAGTGATCAAATAGATAATTGAGTTAGCTGGAATCATAGAAGCATAGAATCCCTACAATACAGAAGGAGGCCATTTGGCCCATCGAGTCTGCATCGACCACGATCCCATCCAGGCCCTTTCCCCTTAATCCCATGCATTTATTCCAGATAGTGTCAGGGGGACTAAGGGGCAATTTAGCATAGCCAATCCACCTAACCAGCAAATCTTTGCGCTGTGGGTGGAAACCAGAGTATCTGGAGGAAACCCATGCAGACATGGGGAGAATGTGCAAACTCCAACACAGATAGTCACCCAAGCCAGGAATCAAACCCGGGTCCCTGGCGCTGTGAGGCAGCAGTGGTAACCACTGTGCCACCATGCCACCCCCCAACCCCCCCCGCCGCCACCGATGGAGAGCAACCATCTTTTTTGCTGAAGCTGGGCCAGGAAGGGACACAACCTTAAAATTACATCTAGGGTTGATGTCAGGGAGTAGCAGCACTTCTTTACACAAAGGAACTCTCTCCCCTAAAGAGATGCTGAGGCCATTTCAATTGAAAATGTCAAAAATAAGATCGATGAACTTTTGATGAGTGTGTCAAGAGTTATGAAACACAAGTGGGTAAATAGAATTAAGCCACAGATCAGCTCTGATCTAATTAAGTGGTGGAACAGGCAGAATAGCCTACTGCTGTTCCTACCACAAATAGTAACCTCTCCTTGAAGCAGCATGAACGATTATTGTGCATGGCAACAGCTTTGTGTGACAGCAAGCTTTCTCAGTCTGGAGCGGGGCTCTGAGAAAGCTCCATTACGTAGGAGTGAACCGCCGCCACACCTCACTACCACCACCACACCACCCAATTCACACCCCCCGCCCCCCTACCCACCCCACCCCACCTCCTTCCCTTCACAGCGGACAGATTGGCAAGCGGCAGCACTGACATGAATGCAGTAGATCAGTGGAAAACAGGAATGGTTTAGGTACACAGCTTTAACCAGTGTAAACGCGTACTCTTGGCTCCCCGTTTTCCCTGCAGAGAGGACCATGTGCAATATTGGTTAATCTTATTGTTGCCAAAGAGGGAGAAGGAACTTGAGTAAAAAAGACAGCATGAGCAAAATAAGGGGAGGGAGAGGTATTAAAACATTAACAATTACTGCAGCCAATACATTTCGTTTTGTGGTATAAGGTCCTCAGTCTAACCTGGTGCTAACTTTTACTAACATTTTCCAAGCCAGCAGTACGATTCTGCAAAACATTTGCAGATCAATACAAAGCGCAGTGAATAACATGGACACCCATTTCACCCCCCTCCCCAAGTAAATTCTGCAAAGAGTCATCAACCTACAGGTAATTTATCAGCAAAGTCAGTTCTGGAAGGGTTAACATTGTCCATTGTTAACATGCAATTTCAACTGCAATGCTTTGCACAAATAATAACAAATATTCCCATATCCTAAAGCTACCAGCACTACCAAGAAATACTTAAAATTATTCAACGAGACTGATTTTATTTTAATGCTTTTCCATCATTCGGTGATTAAAGTAACTGCTTAATTAGGTGGCGCTCTTTTGCACACTGTAACTGCCTGTGATTTGAACAGATTACCGTGAAACAACATTTGACAAATTACAAAGCCACTTATACCCTCTGAGCACATAAACAGCACAATAAGCTTTCCCCATAATACCCATTTTAGGTGCAAAAAACCCCACATCTAATATACATAGCAACTTTCATTGTTTTACAAGCAGTCATCATACAGCAGATTTAATGCAGTTTTTTACAGCTTTGAGTGACTAGTTAGCTAACTCTACATACAGTAATTCCAAACAAAACTCCATAAAGTCTTTATGTTCTTCTTTCCTTTGCTAAATGCATTCTTAGATTGTCATGTATCCAGAGTGTCTGGAAATTGTGCACGTTACCTGATTTAACATAATAACAAAAAAAGAGGCTCCTTTCATTTACGTCACAACATAGTAGCAAGCCATTTGGTATTAAGTCTGAATTTCTGGGTGGAGAAGGCAGTTCTTCAATTCTTCAGTGTAATCCACAGGTACAACTCAAGGGTCAGTATCAAACACTGCCCACTTCTCTCATCTGTTATGTGTTGCAGCATTCCTGAAATGGCCCTAGAAGATTCAGTTGTAAGACATAGTAATGCTCTATAGAATTGAACAATATCTCTTGTAGAAGCTGATAAGATTTGGACTTCTATAGGATTTTAAGCAGAATATCCCATAAGATTCTTTAATAAGAGCAATCTGTACTTCAATCTAATTCAGAAATCAAACGTACAATATAGAAATAGTATATCAGATAACTTCTAATTACCTATAAGTATATAAGCTTTTAAGTATAAAATGTATGTACATTTTCAATACATTGACTTCAATCTACTCTACATATGTAGTATAGAACTGTACACACAACAGCATTCGATCCTTTCAAGTTAAAAACAAGACCAACTTTGTAAAGAATAAATATAGTTTTAGGTGACTTGGTAGCATGGGGGCAGAACACCAGGTACAGTGGCTTTAAAGACCTGGCTTGTTTGTTTCCCAAATTTGCTTGTCACTCTTATTAAGACGGGTCCCTGGATGGAGTGCCTTTTTACTGTGAGGTTGTGCACCTATTTCAGGGAGGCACATCGTTGGGAGGGCTGGTAAAACTCGACGGTGTCAGTTCTCCTGCTGCAAGTGTTTTGTCTCTTCCCTGATCAGAGTGGCAGTGACACAACTTGTAGCAGTCATCCACAGCTGTCCTGTTCTTTTGTTTTTTAAAAATGATTAATGCGAATCATCACTTCGCCGAGAAGTGGGCTCTCCTTGTACTGCAGAGCACTACGGAATTCCAGCTTACTGATATTGGTACTGATCAAGAGTGACAAGGGTAAAACTGGCTTAAAAGATCAGTGAAAGTAAAACTGATAGTATTTATACAGTCTGCTTTCTTGCTGGCATTTTCAGATTAGCGTCTAACATCATTAGCTCCAGAAAGAAAAAGATGATTCTGGCTTGCCACCGAACTTTGGTGTGATACAATTGCCCACAAAAATTCAATCCTGAAAATATACCCCTTTGCCATTCTGCAACACAAACATTTCCTTCGAGTGTTTGTAACATAACGGCGCAGAGAAGCTGCCGATAAACAGCTTTATACACTACTTGTTTGGAAGGCCTGCCTTACTAAAGGTATACAGGTGTTAGCAAATGTGTGATACTGCAAAGCAGGCTCATCTATTTTGATGTGTAAGCTCAACATGGACTAAAAGCAGCGACTATTTACATCTTCCCAAACATTGCACGAGGTGTTTTTTTCCCTAAAGCTGGTGCTCGTGGACATAGGGGGAGCTGCCGCCTGACACTGACCCCTGTTGGTTTGGCGTAAAGTTTGCCAGGGGAATGACCTTCACAGGATCCTCGTTGCTGCAGTGTCTCTCCGAGCTGCTGTACAACTGCTGCCTGCCGCTGCCTTGGTTTTTGTCAATGTCGTCCTTGTTGCTGGCTCTCCCCAGAGTGTGCCTCCCCTCTGACCTGCCACTCTTGCCCCAGCTTTGCTGAAATCCGATCGACGGCAGGGGAGGGTTAGGCTGCTGGTATTGGGTCAGTGATGGGGGCATCCAGCAGTTGTCAGAGTGACCGAGGACGAGGCACTCCTGCGTACAAGTCTCCGAGGCTTCAGCCAGCGCTTTCTGAAGAGACACCTCGACACCTGCAACACGAGCACAGATACATAATGAATCAGTTTAGCAGATCCATGGGGAATAAATGTATTTTACTAATTTGTACAGGAAAGTGTCAGTAAAATCATTTGTTCAAAAAGAGAAAAGGAAAGTCCTTATCATAATATTCGAACATTGTTGTCTCGTTGCACAAGATAATTTAATCGCGCTTTGTGCCACCAAGAACCCATTGTTATGTCAGGGTGGGATTAGGCTGCACTACATCACTTGGTGTTTACATTTACAGATTTGCAGTAACACCCAAGTGTCTGCTCATATCATTTACATTTGTCGTGCCGTGGTGTCAGTTTTAATCAATCTTGCATTTGTTATTTACATATCTACTTGCCACGGTGCCTGACAGGTTCTGGGACCAAGGTCATTCAAGTTAGCAAACCCGGCCCATCCACTCTAATTAGCAGAATCACAGTTACATGAATTAAACACAAACTAGACAGAAGATACTGCTTCAAGTGTGGTCCTAAAAATGAAGTGGAGATGCCCCTAAAAATTTACCTAAAAGTGAACACATTCAGACATCCGGCAACTTAATATATGCCATAGAATTATATCAAATTTACAGTACAGAAACAGGCCATT
Organism: Mustelus asterias; assembly: GCF_964213995.1. Taxonomy (NCBI): domain Eukaryota; kingdom Metazoa; phylum Chordata; class Chondrichthyes; order Carcharhiniformes; family Triakidae; genus Mustelus; species Mustelus asterias. The sequence continues at coordinate 117,019,865 of NC_135804.1, read as the reverse complement.
CGGTCCAACGGGTCCATGCCAATGTTTAAATGCCACAGAAGACTCCTCCCATTCTACCTCATGCAACCCAATCAGAAGATCTTTCTACTCCTCCTGTACTTACTGCGCCACTCCGTAAATGCACCTATACTATTTGCCTCAACTACTTCATGTGGCCACATTCTAAACACTTTGTGCAATTTTAGGAAATGTCTGCCCAGGGTGCTGCAGCAGGTGAGGAAAGCTGTGTGGAACTCATTGGTTTCACAGCTGCCTTTCTAGCTCGATCAAACAGCACTCTGTGCAATTTTAGTGTGCTGGTGAGGATTACACAGCTGGCTGTGGGAGTGCCTATACTCGCCAGCAAAGCTGGGATTCAGAGATCAGAGTGCCGGTTTTAAAGGGCACCCCGATCTCAAAGTTAAAAGCATCCACTCGCTTCTTCAATGGATATCAGGACCTCCTCTGGGAACACCCCCAACCCTCATACTTAGGAGACAACACACCCCTGCCACTGAAAAACCAGGGTATACCCCCCATCCCTACTTCCCACCATAGGGCTACACAGAGGGCCCAGGTTAGCACTGCCAGGGTGCAGGGGGTAATGCCAAGGCACTGCCCTGCCATTTTCCTCACCACCCGGAGGTTATACTCACTTCCGCACCCCCGGAGTGGTCATCACGATTTGTTTTCCTTTTCAAAAACCAGCAGTGCTTCTCGCTGATGTCACATTGGTGGGGTAATGGGAGGGAGCATCTAACCACCTTGGAAGCAATGTGATTAAGCCATATAATAATATTATAATCCATTCTAATTCATGGAAATCTGCTTCACTCCCTCTCTCGGCATAAACTTGATTACATTTCTAGCAGAGGGTGGGGAAGATCTCAAACTGAGGTCTCACTGCCGTTATGAACCTCTCGTGAAAGTTAGCAGCCATTACGGGATTTGCACCAGTGGCAAATGGGCCTTGAGAATTGTGCCCTTTGAGTAAACAAGTTTCAACTGAAATCTTTATTGGATTTACCCATGGCATCCTTACAGTTATGACTCTTATATCCAATGTCTGTTGAGCTTACTAGCATGATTTCAACACTGAATATTTTTTTTCCCTCTTTGTTGAAGGCACTTCCCTATGCTGGAGTGAAGGTGTTTGCTGAGAGTACCATGCTCAACAGCCCATTCCTCAACCAACAGGCTGGGCAATGAGACGATAGATAGACTTTGGACTTAACAAGCAAGTCTGATTGCACCCATGGTCAACACATGGACTATCTCGCATCCACTTGACTTTTCATCTTTAAATGTTTGAAATGCAGCAAGATGATTTTTGAAATTGTGACAAATTAAACTTCCAACCAAAGAGAAAGAAACATTTCACAAATGACAAGGTTTGAGAAAACAGAGCTCACAGTAGCTGCTCATGTTTCAGCAATGAATAATCTGAAGCAAAGGAATAGGAGCATGAAACAATCATCCTTTCCAAAATTTCAAAATAATTATTTATAACTGCTTTTGAAATCAAGTTGCTTTAGCTGGTGCTACCTTTATGTTTACACCACAAATGATTCTGTTATGCATCACCCTGTGATGATATTTACACCATTGGAAGATCACAGATGTTTGAATCCAGGTGCTGGGGCCAGACAGCAGCATATTGCCATTAGGTCATCATGCTGGCATCACCTGTGGAGACAAGTGCTGTTTACCCTGTGCTAATGGCAGCATTATTCCAAAAGACTCAGTTAGACAGGGGGAGAGTTATTGGGCTACAGTTGCCCAGTTTGTAATGCTTTCTCTAATAGTATATGACCTTGAGTCCAAACTGCAAGTTGTCATAATGTGCTTGGTTCCTCAGGCCAGTGTAACATGAGCAGAACTGCATGAGAAGATGTCAAGAGCCAGATGACCTCCTGTGGCGTTACACAAGGACAAAAATAAATTAGGTCTTGAAAGCCTCTCCGAGTGTAATTGCCCCTCTGGTTGTCAAATTCTGGTTCCCTCCATCTAGTTATTTTTTATTTGAATTCCAATCCCTCTATCTTCTTCTTTTGTGCCTCTGTGTTTGTCCATAAGACGCTCGCACACTAAAAATCAAAGGGAGGCGTCAGTGCGAGTGGCTTGAAACAAAGAATTGCTTGAATGACTGATGTGAAAAAAATGAAATCAACATAATGATTAAAATCCAAGCACAAGTCATTGTATAATAAAGTTCCAGGCTGCAACATACATGGAAAAGTGCATGTTACCACAGGACCGCAGTATCCCTGAATGAGCGCGTCACACTGCCAGAACCAATGCTTCTGGGTCAAAGTTACTTGATGTTCCTAAATGTCATGGGGATGGGAAGCAACTTGACAAAAAGATTAATCAGTGGCCATTATATCTCACCAATGGGGAAACCCAAGGGATTTTACACTTCACCTAAAGGAAACAATTTTAATCTATTCCGCCAGTTCAGAATTGGGTGCACTGTTGGGTTTTGCACCTCACCCAATTTTATTCTCCATTGAAATCAACCAGCAGTATTGTTCAGGGTGTGAAACCAGAGTTCCATCTGATCTGGTGAGGTCCCCTCCTAGAGAAATAGGTTCAAATTATCTCCTCCAGTTTTGAAGCGCTCAGAAAAGGTTTAATACTGGCATTTCACCAACAGAGACTGCTGTCAGAAATGGAGCAAATAAGTGTTATGGACAAGAGGGGGGGTGAATTTAAACAGCCCTGATTTCTCCTCTCACTACCCATCTGTGTTCCAAACCTATATGAATAACTCCCAAGCAAACACGAGTTAAGGTAAAATAAGAGGGTTGGTTTATTTCACACACACTTGCGCAAAATACAAATGGAGTTTTGCAAGCTCTGCCCCTTTTGCATTTATGCAATAAATGAGGAATAAGAAAAGTAAGGGATTCAGAGGAAAATCTTGATTAAAAAAATGAGTTAAAGCATTAAGCGAACTTAGAATCTAAAGTCCAGTGGCGTATTCTTTCCCACAGTAGTAGGCTAACTGTTGTAGGCTGATTTGTCTTTCCAGAAGCAAAGACTTCCATGATGGAAGATGACACATATTTGTTTTGTTTTGAAGGCTATACACTGAAGTTCCAGTAGTGCACTGTATAGATGAGGAACAGGCAATTGTAAATCTGAGCATCAACTCTTTCTGCTGCCGCCTGTGAAATGGTAAAGTGGGAGACACCTCAGACAGCTGGGCTGGAGTCCTGCTTCTCTTTGGAATCGAGCAGTGACTGTTCATAAAATGCAAAGTAGTATAATTAAAGGAGTTCAGACAGCTTAAGTATCAGTCATGTGACAGGGTGGTTTCAGGTTGAGTTATTTGGCTAACGCAGACCCTGATTGAAACCCATTGTTGTTTGGAGCAGGTAACAGTGGGGCCAGGAACATCACATTGGAGATTAGGAGTCACAAACAGCTGTCTATGTCCATAGCTGATTGGGGCAGACAACGCGTCTGCTAAACTATTGCGATGGCTTGGCTGGAATGTTTATATGATGCAAGGAGTGTTACCTTCCAGGAAATGTGGGTGCTAACCTCTGTTCGCTTTCAAACTGCTCAAAAACCCCCAGAAGACAACATTTGACCAGCTGCAGCCATTTTATTAACCCCGCAAATGTCCATTTTGAAAAACAGAGAAAAGAAAATAACTTTATAAAGTAGCCAGGCTGACGGGGATATCATTTCTTCCTGTCTCTTGGCCGACATACGGGAAACAAGTAACAAAATAACAGCTTTGTGTGGACATATGAAGTTGATTTTAAGGGAATTCCTAAGTATTTTCTCAGGGATGTAGAATATGTCAAAAATGATTTAATTTTATGAAAAGATAATCACCAGTAATAATAATGTATACCTATCTGCCTATCCCGAATATATGAGTTTAATATGCATGTGAACAAGCTTTCATTCTTCTCTGAATGTAAACTTTCTGAAAGAATATTGTGAATGATAAGTCTGACAAGAAGCCGTTGAAAGCACTTTGATCAAGACAAAAGGTGACATGAGCATTTATAACAAAGCAGACTGTGGCGGAGTCTCCATTATCCACAACCAGAGTATGGACTCCTGATGGATAATGAAAATTGGTGGATAATTGAGAGTCTCTGAATTTTCCCCTTTGCATGTAAGGCACAGCAAGGTATTAGAAACAAACTGAGCCTAGACAACAAAGGAAACATTGTGCCTTTTTTTTTGATTCATCAAGGAAAGGGAATGAAACACAAACGCCAAAAGAGACTGTGCCAGTAAATAGTGTCTCTCACTAAACTATCTCCTCCAAAAGTTCTGGCGCATGGTCAGGGAGCTGGATAATTAGAACGTGAATAATAATCAGAATACTGTGTAAATAGAAACAATACCTCAGGGTCGCGTCAGTTAGGAAATAAATATCAGGATGCCAGTACAATAATGTTCTTAAAAAGCCTCAAATCTGCACTAAAAGACTACACTTTTAATAGCTTCACATTTCTATTAACTACACAATGATTTGATAACATTTATAACCAGAAAGGAAGTTGAGCTGTTTAATATTTGCTGTATGTACCAACTCTTGTGCATTGGTGTTTGCATGCAGCATTGTTTTATGGCTCTTTTCATCTGTAAATGTGATGAAAATTTGAAAAGAAATCAATGTGAATTGCATGAACTGAAGGGCTATGATCAGTAAGAATTCTAAAAAGCCCATGCATTATACATAACCATTAGAGCAGAGATCTCTCGCAAAACAACAGCTCCACTGCCCTCATCATATATTACAGTGGCTTCATTCTAGAATAAAAATGAAACAGTACATTCCTTTCTAAAGGAAAACCTTAATATCATTGGGCAATTTGAATTGATAAAACCTACATTTTTGCCAACAAAGCAGCCATAGTATAAGGGGAAAATAAAATCAATATATCTTAATTTGCATAAAATACATAGGTAGCAGCAGGGAAGTGAGCCTCTCCTGGAAGTTAACACAGACATTTTCTCCATGGAAATGAAATGAGTAAGACTGTTCCCGTCCCTTTTCCTAGCCTTTGTCAAGTTTCTCTATGTAATATTGATGCTGATAGCCTTCCCCAGGGAATAACATCACATTCATCTACTTCAAAGACAGAATTAACCAATTCAAAAGGATTTTATTCAGGCTTAATGTAGATGTGCCTCATGAGTTACACTTCACCTTGCGCAGCACTGGGGTTGGACACCCTTAGGAGATTAGGAATGAAGTGAAAGACAAAATTAATTCTACATGTCAAAAATGCTAATGGTTTAGGCCCCTATTGTCAGCATATATACAAAGGAACCCTGAAAAGTGTCACAAAAGTCTGAACTAAAACGTGTGACATTTGGTTAAGATAATTAAAGTTTTTGATGGTGAGAAACATTGATTATGAAATGTGTGGTGATCTCCTGCATTACACTGAAGGTACATAAATGGCAAATAGAGTTCCGAAATCCTAGCCATCTCTGTATCACTCAGTGGAAGGAATTTTAACTTTAAACAACTGAACAGGTTGGGAGGTTTGAGGTGGGGGGATGGGGGGGGGGGAGCAGGACAAATTTGAGGGCGAGGAAGGGACTGATTGAAGGTAAAGGGTGAATCCTGGGTGGGGGGGAAGAGGGTGAAAGTCGGTGGGGCAACATGGCGGGAAGGTGAGGTGTCAGAGGCAATGTGGAGCTTGGGTGGAGGATTGGGGAGCCTGGTAGAGGGAGGATTGGAAGCCTAGTAGGATAAATCAGAGGCCTGGGGTATGGGAGGCCTGGGTCAAAGGGTTGGTGGAGAGATCAGAGGCATGAGGGGTGGCTGGGGGGTCTGGCGCAGAGCTTAACATCTAAAAGATGATATTCTTATCCCAAATCTGCCTCCGACTTGGCCACTTGCTGTGGCACAGTGGCATAGTGCTTGGCACTTTTACCTCACAGAATCAGGGACCTGTGTTGGATTCTAGTCTTGGGTGACCAAATGGAGTTTATATGTTCTCCCATGTCTGCGTGCATTTCCTTTGGGTGTTCCAATTTCCTCCCACAGTCCAAAGATGTGTAGTGGATTAGGTGGATAGTAAATGCACAGGTTTACGGTGATGGGAGGAGGACTGGGGGGGGGGGGGGGGGGGGAGGGGAGGGGGCAGGGAGGGTGACCCTGGTTAAGATGCTTTTTCAGAGAGCCAGTGCAGACTCGGTGGGCTGAATAGCCTCTTTCTGCACTGTAGGGATCCTATGATTCTGTCATTCACTGAGGTCCCTGATGCCCCGTTGATCTTAACTGAGACAAGAAAGAGGGTGATGATGCTCCCTATAAATTATGTACGCATGCAGTCAGGCTGCAACCGACAAGTTATTGTGCAGGCCACTGAGGTTGTTCCAGATACTGAGCATGCAATGAATTTAAAGACACCACAGATTCAAATAAACGGACTGCACACAAGAAAAACAATTTGGAGGGCACAATCATGAGCATGCATCCAACCTTCTCTGAGGAGGTGGGCTGGAATGTCAAATACGATAATGAGGCTTTGTCGTCCAACTTTTCAACTTTAAGTTTGGATGGGCAGGTTTTCCAAGTATTACATTTAGGCATGGGTTTGGTAAATCCAGGAAATTAGTGACTTTATAGCTGGCTCCTGGATTCTACCTGTCTGCAGAACCCTTGCCATTGGGCAGTACCCCCACCCAACCTTCCCAAGAGCACTGTGATCCTCCATCACTTCCCAACATGCTTCCGATCCATCTCACCACTCCTTTGAATCTTTTGCTCTAGACACCTGACCTCTTCTCATGCCTCTGACTGCCCCACCACCCCATTTCCCCAGACTTCTAGACTTCTGATCCTGACCTCCAGGCCTCTAAATCACTCTGCTAGGCTTCCAGTCCTCCTAGTACCGGACACCCAATTCCCTCCACGCAAGTCCCACTTGGTCTCTGACACCTGATCTTCACACTATAATGCTCCCTCCCCCCCAACTTTCACTATTTATCCCCCTGCTGGGATTGACCCCTCCCTGCTTTGATCAATTATCTTCACCAAACAGTTCCGTGCTTCACTCGAAGCCAAGTCTGTCAATCAAGCATGGCTTCTGGACAAGGGACTGGCCGGTGACTTCACACAGTACAAGGGATTCCCAATTTATTGCTGCACAGTGGCACAGTGGTTAGCATTGCTGTCTCACAGCTCAAGGGACCCGGGTTTGATTCCTGGCTTAGGTAACACTCTATGCGGAGTCTGCATGTTCTCCCCGTGTCTGCATGAGTTTCCTCCAGGAGCTCCAGTTTCCTCCCACAGTCTGAAAGACTTTTCTAAATTCTTCCTCAGTGTACCTGTACAGGTGCCGGAGTGTGGCGGCGAGGGGATTTTCACAGTAACTTCATTGCAGTGTTAATGTATGCCTAGTTGTGACAATAATAAATTAGCTTTAAACTTCAAACTTTATTTGGGGGAACCCAAATCCTAACCTCTCCTAACCCCTGATCATCTGCTGGCAATTTGGATATGTAAAACTTAAGCTCTGTTAGAGCCAAAATGGCTACGTAGTCAATTTTACTAGTGAAAGTTAATTTTCCAGCTGTGTATTGCAATAGTTGTCCCATTTATTTAGAGTAAGATGGTGATATGGTGCTATTTTCACTGGACCACAGACCCAGGGTAAGGTTCTGGGGACCGGGGTTTGAATCCCATCATGGCAGATGGTGAAATTTGCATTCAGTTACAAAAAAAATCTGGAATTAAAACCATTATTGTTAAAATCCATCTAGTTCACGGATATCCTTGCTTTAGGGAATGAAATCTGCCTACCTGGTCTGGCTTACATGTGCCTCCAGATCCACAGCAATGTGACTGATTGACTCTTAAATACCATCAAGCCAGTCAGCTCAGGGGAACTAGAGATGGACAATAAATGCTGGCCCAGCCGGCAATGACCACATCCAATGAAAAACAAAAGTATCTTTAGAATAGACTGGAAATTAAATTTTTAAAAAACTTTCCTTTAATGTTGCTAAGATTTGTCAGTCAACTTATAATCCACTAATTATCTTGCAATGGACCAAAAGATTGGTTTAGTAAGCAGATAGCACTCAAAGTTCTCTCTGCACTCTTTGATGACTCACCAAGCTTAGTCTATCAATTGCTGAGTCATACAGACCAAGAATACTTAAGATTCAACAACTGGCTTATGCTGAGGTAGTTGATCTTGGCTGAAACATTAGGAAAGGAACAGGAATTGGCCTCGGGCTTAAGTACAGAAAATGACATCTCTCCACATTTACAGATAGCAGAAGAGGGCAGATTTGGTTTCAGTGAGTGATGTCGTTCCCCCCGCCCTCCCCCTTCCCCGGGCTACTAATCCTTTCACAATCACCGTCAAGGCTCACATGGAGTCAAACTACACAAGGGACTAGCGAACAACCAACTATGTTGGAAAAGGGAACAGGGCATAGAGTTAACAGCTGCAAAATTCCTCCAAGTTGCCAACTCAACTTTGCTGGAAATGTGACAGAAAGCTTGATAAGAGTGTGAACGGTTTCTGCCACACATCCGATGAGTGGCGGTGCAGCTCCAAGGAAATTCCGGACCACGCTCTCAGGAGGACATAAATCTTCATAAAATTAGTTTTCTAACCTGGTGAACTGCAAATTGCTGACTTTTTTTCATTTTATGGATATCATTCAATACCTACCCAAAGGGTTGTCTGAAAGCTTCAGTTCATTTTCTCAGGTTAATACATACAAAATGCAAAGATTGAAGTTGATACTGTAGGTGGCCCTTTTCTTGTACTTTGAGCTGATTTTAACAAATGCTTATTTAGTCACTCCTTGAATTTCAGTAACCTGTGATAGCCCTGACTCTATAGGAAGAGATAGCACCCATGAAACCTGCAAAACATTGTCAAACAAGAACAAAAAAGGCAGGTTATAAAAATTTCAACATCTGCTTTCCATCATTTTTTTATGCTGTCATAATACATACCAGAGTTTCAAGGACCTACTTGCATAAAAGCATTAATACATAGGCTGATATATATTTGGATTGAATACTGAAGCTAGTTTTGGTTCCCGCACACGTTGCGTAATATAATGATCTTGGTAAAGGTTTGGAAGAGAGATTTGATTTATTATTGTCACATGTATTAGTATACAGTGAGAGGTATTGTTTCTTGCGCGCTATACAGACAAAGCATACCGTACATAGAGAAGGAAAGGAGAGGGTGCAAAATGTAGTGTTACAGTCGTAACTAGAATGTAGAAAAACATCAACAAATAATTCCAAGCGTAAAGACCCCTGAGTTACTCAGCTCACCTTAAAGAGGTGGGTCTCATTACTTTAGAACAGGGTAGAGTGGAATGTTATGGCCCCATTGCGGCAAAGGCGGAGCCGTAAAATACAGTGAGCCATTAAAAGTCCATTAACTTCAGCAGGACCAGAAAATCTAATCGGCGGAAGGAGCAGTAAAATTCTGCCCAGACACACTCAGGCAATATGACAGAATTATGTATAATTGTGAGAGGACTAGATTATTGATAGATTAGTTCAGTTTGAACCAGGTGAAATGCATTTAAAGTAGCAATAGGCTAGATGTTAGGCAGCGAATACCTGATGTCTAAAGTGAAAAAGGTTTGATTTTGCTGATGTAAGCGATATACATTCACCAGTCATCGACTTCACTACAGCAAAGCTTATTAACAACAATGCATATATCATTGCAGGTGTGAAATCCTTCTGCGAGATAATTTGAAGGAAAAATCAGTATAAATACAAAGTAGGAATACTGATTTTATACACCGCCTTAATCATTAAAATTAATAATAGAAAGCATTTCACCCCTTAATAACAAGGTGTAGCTTGGGGAAGTAGGAAAAACTCAGAATAGTAACATCATTCCTTTAGTTTCGAAAGAAAGATAGAGAACAGAAGGAAAAGGCAGGAATCATATACATCAAATTTCTGTATATGGAATGTACATGTGTACAAGTGAGCCTCATAACAGAAGTAATATTACACCCATGGAAGCAATATGACAAATTGACATGAATTAACTTGATGTTATATTAAACCACAATGTCACTGAGATTGAAACTATTCAAGGGAAAAAAAAACACTAACATCCAACTACATCAATCCTAATTATTGTTGCTGAATTTTAGACACACACGCGCGTGCAGACACGCACACACACACACAGCAGCGCTCGAGACCACAGCAATATCATACAGTGCTAATGAAAGCTGGCTTTTTCTCAGAAAGCAACTGCTCCCAGGCAAGTTATTAATTTTGAGATCCGAGACAGAAAACTGGAACACTTTGGCAAATAGTCATCCAGGAAATTCAGACAAATAGGGTTACCCAACACCGTTAGGGACTTGATCCTGCTTTAAGGCAGACTGTATTAGCAGCACGGCTGGTGTTGAAAGACTATTTTTTCTGTCTGGAAACAAAAACTTTGTAATTTTGTGTTATGCATTTTGGACAATTCTGGTTCACTTAACTAAAAAAAATCAAATTGTTTCCCAAGAAAACACGTCCTTCAGCTAAATATTAAAATGTGTATGACTAGATTTTTAATTACCAAATTTATCAAAAAGGAATTTTTTTCATCTTGAAGAGTCTTGTAGCTGTTAGGATGCAGAACTATATTTGCTGCAGAAATGTAAACATATTCTTTCAGCAAATCAGGTCCCAGAACATAACTTTTCATCCAATTTTACCAAATCTTATGTGACTGTCACGATAGAGCAAGAGCAAGTTAAGTGCGAGAATTTAGGGACGTTTGCTGAATGTCACTGACTGTGATAGCAATGCTGTAATTAGCCAAACAATTCAGACTGGTCGAGAAAGACAGTGTGCAAATCAGAGGTTGTAAGCTAAAGGAAAGCTCTTAAATGGTGTTCATTCAAGAACTTAATAAACCTATTAATTAATCATATTACTTTGTACCATGAAACAAGTTTAACTCATCAGATGCCAGAGCACCTTCATTGTCCCTTCAGTGATTTATATCTTAGAACCTGTCTGTATTTGCATTAATCCATCATAAAAAAATACCAATTACCAAGTTTCAATGGCATACAACTACTAACACATTCTCCTAAGCTAAACTTCACTACAGATTTCACAATGGCATCTATGTTGGAGCTTTACTCGAAGTTCATTGGGCTGTGGAAACACATTACACTGTTGTTATCACCTAACCAGGCCCACACTGCTGATTGTTGTCCACATTCTCCCTCCAAAACTTGATATCTCCAACTGCTCTCACTCAGATCCACACAGGCCCCTGACTTAAATCTCAGCCCCATACTCCACTCAGAGAAGTCTGGCTTTCCAGTTCATTTCTTCTGGACTCCTCCTCTACGTTCACTCTTACCACCCATCTCACATTTACACCTTTCCAATCTGGTCCTCCAAAATTGCTCTATCTAAACTGTAGAGAGCTCCCCACCTTCCAGCTCATTCTCAGCTCCAGTTTCCCCACTTCTGCTTCTTCAGTTTCTATACACCATCTGCACTCCCCTGCACTGGGATGTTTACATGGCCCCTGGGATTTAATTAGTTAGTGTTTACATGGGTCTGTAATCTTAACAGATTTTAGTGTTTAGTTGGGGCTGGGACATACAGCCAAATGCAATAAATATCCAGTGAAGGTCAACTGTCAGAGGGTTAAGCCCAACTCAGACAAGAGGGCTAGGGGAGAGCCAGGACATACAGAAATAAAGAGTAAAGGGCTGGATTTTCATAAAGACTGGCCTTTGATATGAAGGGGTGGTCCCAATTCTGGGATTCCCACCACACATACTTCCCAGAGCCTGAAGTTTTCACAAGATCCCAACCTGGTTCCATTGCAGGGGCTGGCATCTCCCAGCATGACTCCACAATTTTCATCAGCTTTTTCAGGACACGTGATTCACAGCCCCTAAGAATTCAGGAACCTTTTGAAAGGTATGATTAAAAGTATTAACCGTGCTCCCTCAATTCCCCATTCATACCCTCATGCCCCTCCCATATTCTGCATGCCCCCGCCATTCCCTCATGTCCTTGCATGTCCTCCTACAACCTCCCTGACTCTCTGCATCCTTCATGCTTGCTCACCAGATTGACAGTTTTATAGGGTTGTGGTAAAAAGCACAGTTTATTTCAATTCAGATTTTTGATTTTATAAAGTGTATTTAAGACTGGTTTTCATACCGCTCATTGGTTCTGTACTGCATACTGGCGAGTGGGCATAAAGGATGTAAGGGAATCATGAAGGTGGCATGGGTAGTGAGTGGGTGGGAGGTGTGAGGGCTGAGAGCTAGAGACTAACAGATTTTAACACAACTGGGACAAAGTCCTAAAAAACCAAGGTGGGCCTTCCAACCAGCCCGCCTTGGCATGTGCCTCCCTCCATGGCCACATCTGAATTGCTGAGGTCTGAGAGCCCAAACTTAGAACTGGATGAAGGGAGGGAGTGAGAAAACAAGTTAGACAAAATAAATGATGATAGAAAATGGGTGCGCGACACAGGGAGAATGGGGATGCTGGGGATTTTTTTTTCATTGAATCATCATAGCTTCCCTACTGTGCAGAAGAGGCCATTCGGCCCATCAAGCCTGCGCCAAAAGAACATCTTACCCAGGCACTCTCCCTGCCCTATCGTTGGAACCCCACACATTTACCATGACTAATCCATCAAACCTACACATCTTAATGCTGCAATTACACAGTGAAAGATTATGGCAAGCCAAACTTATTACTGTCTAGAATACATAAGGATTATAGCAGCTTCTGCCTAATGTCATATTCTCTGCTGCTTTTGAGGATAAACACAGTGAACAATTCAATTCTTTTTACAATAATATGCTGTCAATGTCAAGGAGTTTTGATCTACGGAGTACAAATGAGTGGAAAATAGAAAACCTGAATCTAATTTGAAAAAAATGTGTCTTTAGATTAATTTGGAACAATCTGTTCTTGTCGTTTTTGGAGGAACTTGGCCATTGTGTGAAGTGTTGGGTATAATTATCGAAGCAAAGCAAATGTTTCATTTGATAAGGAGAATTTGAGCCATACAGGAGGGAGAATATCATTGCTGCTCTGTAGGCCTTGAGCTTGTTGCTGGGTCTGAGTCCTGGTGTTTAAACACTCCCTTCCACAGGCAGCTGAAGGCTGCAGTGGCACACTAAAGGTTGTGTTGAACCTTGTTGTTGATGTCTACCCTAGTTAACAATAGTCTCCCAAGATATGGAAAGTGATCCACATTGTCCAAGGCTTCGTTGTGGATTTTGATAACCGGGGGAGGCAGAGCTGTATGGTGGGGGCATGTTGATGGTGGACCTTTGTCTTATGGATGTTTAGTTTAAGGTCCAGGCTCTTGTTTGCCTCAGTGAAGGTGTTGACGATGGCTTGTAGTTCAGCCTCCAACCGTTCGCAGACACAAGCATCGCCTGCATACTGTAGCTCAATGACAGAAGATGGGGCGACCCCTTGTATCTGGCCTGCAGGTAGCGGAGGTTGAACAGATTCCCGTTTAGCTCCAGTCCAGCATCAAGCTTGCTGAGGGTGAAATGGTGCATTGCAGCAAGGAAGGTCAAGAAGAGAGTTGGTGCAATGACACAGTCTTGTTTGACTCCAGTCCAAATGTGAATTGGGTCTGTGAAGGATCTGTTGGTCAGGATCACAGCTTGCATGTCACCATGTAGCAGGCAGGGGATGGTGACAAACTTTTGGAGGCAGCCAAAATAGAGGAGGGTGTTTCACATTCCCTTGCTGTTGACAGTGTCTATGGCCTTTCCGAGGTCAAAGAAGTCATGTACACGTGATGGTGCTATTCCCTGTACTTCTCTTGTAGTTGCCATGTGGTGAATCAGGCACCTATGTACAACAGATCCTTAAAACCCTGGAGAAGTACATCAGTGCTGCCTCTGCAAGATCCTGCAAAGCCATTGGCAAAGATGTGCGGGTTAGGTTGATTGGCCAGGTTAAAAATTGCCCCTTAGAGTCCTGAGATGCGTAGGTTAGAGGGATTAGCGGGTAAAATATGTGGGGGTAGGGCCTGGGTGGGATTGTGGTCGGTGCAGACTCGATGGGCCGAATGGCCTCCTTCTGCACTGTAGGGATTCTATGATTCTATGATTCTGAATAGGCACATCAATACTGTCGCTCAGGACAACATCTCCATTATCGAAGCACTGACCACGCTCGATCAGCTCCGCTGTGTGGGCCCACATCAGCCACATGTCTGACACAAGACTCCTGAAATAAGCGCTGTCCTCGCAGCTTCAACATGGCAAGTGAACCCCAGGAGGGCAGAGGATACCCTCAAATCCTCCTTGAAAAAAATGTAACATCCCCATCCACACATGGGAGTCCCTGGTCCAAGACTGCCCGAACTGAAGTAAAAGCATCCAGGACAGAGCTGAACATCTTGAGTTTCATCACTGAGAACATGCTGAAACTGAGTGTCGACAGTGAAAGGAGCGCGTGGCAACCTGGGTACCCCAGCCACCTGCTCCTCTAACCACCATAGGTCCCATTTGTGACAGAGACTGTAGGTCATGCCTTGGACTCCTCTTTCACCTGAGAACTCTGTTTTAGTGAAAAAGTAAGTCATCCGCAACCCCGGGGGACTTCCAAAAAAGGAAGGAGAAGGAGACAAAGTTAGATACCACATAAGATGGGCGACATGGTGGCGCAGTGGTTAGCACTGCTGCCTCACAGCGCCAGGGATCCAGGTTCAATTCCAGCCTCGAGTCACTGTGTGCAGTTTGCACTTTCTCCAGTGGCTGCGTGGGTTTCCTCCGGGTGCTCCAGTTTCCTCCCACAGCCCAAAGATGTGAGCGTCAGGTTGATTGGCCTAGTGTCAGAGGGATTAGCAGGATAAATGAGGGTTACAGGAACAGGGCTTGGGTGGGATTTGGTTGGTACAGAATCGATGGGCCGAATGGCTTCCTTCTGTACTGTAGGAATCCTATGATCTACGGATTCTTGTTTATGCACCTATGATTGCACACAGCCATTCCCTCACCTCACACCCATTTCAGCACGAGGGAGCATGTATACCAATTAATCCATTTTGTAGCATTGTTACTTAACAACTGGAAATTGCTATAATAGGGGTAGAGCCTTACCCACACAGGAGAAGCTGGACAGTGGGCAAAATTAAGCTGAACGTTAAAGCAGCTATTTTTGGTCTTATGTAGATCACTTCAAGTTGATGTACTGCTCAGCAGTGAATCTTGAAATCAACTATCCACCATAAATGTAACCATAGGACTTTGAACTGAAGTAATTACGGCAATGATCATTTTACCATGGTCCTCAGTAATGTCCATTTTGTTCAATAGCTTTCCACAACCTTTCGAAAGGAGGCACCAGGTTACTAAAGGATGATACTGAATGCATGATCAGATAATCTGGCAATCTGAAATCCAAATATGAGGTAGCTGCTATCTATAGTGCTGAATGCGGCACCTTTGATCTCCTTTTTGCAGATTTTTTATAAATAGCATTCAGAAGCTTGCCGTATCCAATATTTAGTATCCATCTTCCAGCATTATTGTTTTCATGGACTTGTTGCAATAAAATGCTCTGAGCAATTGCTCTGAGCAATTCATCTTAAAACATCACAATACCACAAATGATGTTCAATTTTTCAAAACTTGTCACAGAGCTGTCCTCCTATCTCACAACATAAATCTAAGATACTAAGGTCTTGTTTATGCAACATCAATA
This sequence comes from Mustelus asterias, assembly GCF_964213995.1. Classification (NCBI taxonomy): domain Eukaryota; kingdom Metazoa; phylum Chordata; class Chondrichthyes; order Carcharhiniformes; family Triakidae; genus Mustelus; species Mustelus asterias. The sequence goes on along the minus strand of NC_135804.1, from coordinate 117,004,183 downwards.
AAATTATTTAGACCACTGGCTGCGTTCCACAAGAAAAATAACATTTTGAAGATAGTCCATAAGATGTGCGCTGTCATCAAGGGCTGATGGTTGTTTGTTATGTTGTGTAGGTCACTACTTACCTGAAACAAAATGTCCATGGCCTGCCCAATACTGTCTGTTCAATAAACTTCTATAAACTTAAAGAGATCACCCAACTGACAGGTAATGAGCAGTCCTCATGGTCAGGGGGGTAAAATCTCTGACTCTGAGCCCTACTGACTGGGAAGATCCCAGTTTTCACTGTGGTGAGTTAAGCCAAAGTGTCACGAGGGACTTCAACGCTGTCACAACACACCTGGGTCACAGAAAGAAATTAGGCCAGGGCTCCCACTTTCTATACAGCAATCCCTACTGGATGCCAGATGAGGACACTGAGATGTCCTCCGCAGCTGCCAATACTAACTGTCAAAGCTCACATGAATAATAACCACATGACAAGGTTTCAGGAGATAAATGTCCCTTGTGAACCATGCCCCCAAATGCAGGAGTTAATGCCTTCAGGAGACAGAAGAGTGAACAAAAAAAGAACCAAAAAAAATTAAAGAATATCTCATCAACAGAAAACAGTGGCATTTTAAAAGGACTGCATTCATTTCCTCACCATTTCCTCATCATTTTTAATGTGGTTTTAATTTGCCCCCATATCTCCCCATTTGGAGATTTTCTTTTATAAATAATTTTTATTCTTAAATTCAAAGTATCAGCCTATTCAGCCTATTAAGCCAGTCTTCTCCAATTCCCTTCGATGTAGTGCAGAGGTTAGGAAGATTGACCAACATATTGGCAAGCTCCGCTGAGTTAGAGTCATAGGGCCCGATTTTACCATTGCGTAACCTTGGTCAAGTCGGGCGTGAGGCGATTAGCGCAATCCGCGCCCGCGTCTGAGCAGGTGCCCACTTTACCAAGGCCCGAAAAAAGCCGCGATCCGAAACGGGCGTATTTACATGCATTTAAATTGAATTGATGGGCTGCCCGCCCAGGTTTACCAGCATTTCCCCCATTACCATCACGTTCGGGCATCCAGCTTCTGCGCAAAACAGACATGCTTGGCAAAGGTCTGTTTTGAGTGCTCCAGCTTCTGAAGGGGTAAGTTCAGAGCTTCCAGCGGCTCTCTAACTCAGACCGGTTGTGGGGTGGGGGGGGGGGGGGGGGGGGGGAAGGGAGGTGGGCCCGATCATCCTCTGATGAGAGGGGGCGGGGGGAGAGGAGGAAAGTCCTATCGTTCTCTGGTGGGGGGAGGGAGGAGGGAGGAGGGAGGTGGGTCAGATGTATCTCTGGTGGGAGGGGGAGGAGGGAGGCTGATCATTCTCTGGTTGGGGGAACAGAGGAGGAACGCCAGATCGCTCTCCAGTGGGGGGCGGGTAGTGAGTCAAGATAGTTTTCTGGCGGGGAGGGGGAGGAGGGAGGCTCGATCGTTCTCTGGTGGTGTGGAGGGAGGGGGGGGGGGGGAGGGAGGCCAGATCGTTCTCTGGTGGGGGGAGGGGGGGGGCGGGGGGGGGGGGAGACGGAGGAGGGAGGTGGGCCAGATGGATCTCTGATGCGGGGGCAGGTGGGTAGGGGGGAGCGCTGCCACTCTGTGAGCGATCAGTCGGGGGGGGGGGGAGTGGGACAGAGGGTTGTGATCGGTCTGGGTAGCGGGGGGGGGGGTGGGTGGATAAGGGGGACAGTTATGTTATGGGGGTGGGGCGATATCTGTGGGGGCCATCGCTCCCATCGCAGTGAAAAAAAATTTGAAAAACGCGCCCCTGTCACATCGCTCCCGGCCTGCTTTATCCGCTTTTTGCAGCCCGGGAGCGATGTAACAGGGGCGTGTTTTTCAAAGTTTTTTTCACTACGCATGCACAGTTCAAAGCTCCGATCGGAGCTGCAGCATTTCAGGTGCACTAAGCCCCGCCCACAGCGCGATTCAGACTCGCGATTTTTTTTCAGGCTGAGTGCGTATGGGAGCGCCTGAGAGCAGTTTTCCAAGTCAGATCTAAATTGCACCCAGATTCAGCACTTGGAATAAAAATGGTAAAATCAGAGTCATAGAGGTTTACAGCATGGAAACAGGCCCTTTGGCCCAACTTGTCCATGCCGCCCTTTTTTTTAAACCCCTAAGCTAATCCCAATTGCCCGCATTTGGTCCATATCCCTTTATATCCATCTTACCCATGTAACTGTCTAAACGTTTTTTAAAAGACAAAATTGTATCACCTCTACTATTACCTCTGGCAGTTTGTTCCAGACACTCACCACCCTCTGTTTGAAAAAATTGCTCCTCTGGACCCTTTTGTACCTCTCCCCTCTCAGCTTAAATCTATGCCCTCTGGTTTTAGACTCCCCTACCTTTGGAAAAAGATATTGACTAACTAGCTGATCTACGCCCCCCATTATTTCATAGATCTCTATAAGATTACCCCTCAGCCTCCTACGCTCCAGAGAAAAAAGTCCCAGTCTATCCAGCCTCTCTTTATAACTCAAACCATCAAGTCTCGGTAGCATCCGAGTAAATCTTTTCTGCATTCTTTCTAGGTTAATAATTTCCTTTCTATAATAGGGTGACCAGAGTTCAGAGTACCTGCCCACCTTGGCTCTATTGCCTCAGTAAGAAGTCTCACAACACCAGGTTAAAGTCCAACAGGTTTATTTGGTAGCAAATACCATAAGCTTTCGGAGCAATGCTCCTTTGTCAGATGGAGCATCTGACAAAGGAGCATTGCTCCGAAAGCTTATGGTATTTGCTACCAAATAAACCTGTTGGACTTTAACCTGGTGTTGTGAGACTTCTTACTGTGCTTACCCCAGTCCAACGCCGGCATCTCCACATCTATTGCCTCGCGCAGAGTTGGGCTCTGTGCGAGGCAATAGAACCAAGATGGGCAGGTACTCTGAAGTCACATTCAAAACATGGTTCCTGTTGAGATAACAGCAACCTGGGACTGTATTTTACAGTGGTGGGGTTGGGGGAGGGGGTAGAATGGGCTGCGGGGGCTTGTTTTCCAACACTACCTGAAAAGCAAATTTTACAACATCGGTTTTCAGCCCGCTAACCTCTGTGAAAGAATTCATAGAAACATAGAAGATAGGAGCAGGAGGAGGCCATTTGGCCCTTCGAGCCTGCTCCACCATTCATTCCGATCATGGCTGATCATCCAACTCAATAGCCTAATCCTGCTTTTTCCCCATAACCTTTGATCCCATTCACCCCAAGTGCTACATCCAGCTGCCTCTTCAATACATTCAATGTTTTGACATCAACTACTTCCTGTGGTAATGAATTCCACAGGCTCACCACTCTTTAGGTGAATAAATGTTCCCTCACCTCCGTCCTAAATGGTCTACCCTGAATCCTCAGACAGTGACCCCTAGTTCTCGACTCCCCATTCCTCATTGGTCTCTGGTTCTGTACCCTGTTACTCATGTGAACCAATATTTATATTCCCCATGGCCTCTGTGTAAAACTTTATTTATCTATCCCTCCCTTTGCTGTATGAATATGGAGGGGGATGTCGCGGACTCTGTTTTTTGTGGTTTCCAAATGGGTGCAATAAAATTCCCTAATCCTACCTCAAGTTGGACGTAAGGTTATTCATAGAAATCAGAGCACACAAAGTCTGAGGGGTTGGGAAATACGTCACCACTTATTTAAAAAAACCTTCTGTTTACTGATAAGTGATAAGAGGAAAAATCAATCCTCTTTGAATTGACTTCCTCCCCTCCATGACTTAAGACATACGGTATCTTGGCAATATTAACCAGCCAAATTAGTGTTGAATCATTATTGTCTTCCTGAAGCGATAAATCAACATCCTGGTAACTTTAATTTACAATATACCTTCAACTGGATGTGGCATTGTTTTCAAAAGGTTCCACAATAAACCAGGAAATGCCAAGGGCTTAAACTACACACATATTTGTAACGATTTTAAAATGTAGTAGACAGTTGCACATCTTATGGAGTACTCTTGTTTTATTTTGTTCCTCCTTTTATTCAATGAATTGTTTAAAAACATTTTCTCAACATTGCAATACAAGGCCTGCAACTTATTTTTGCCTTTGATTATACTTTGGTACTCAGTGGAAAATTGCCACTCTAAACAGCGCACGCAGAGGTCCTTAAAAAGACCTTCCAAAGGCCTCCACGGAAGCAGCAAAAGCAAAACTACATAGTTTCACTTATGCCTTTCCAAAGATTATCTTGGTATAAGGTTACCGACAGTGTAGCCATTTTCTTTTTCAATTAACTCAACGGGAAAGAAGTCCGCAAAACCAGTGCATTATTTGAGGTTATTTTTCACAACTTGTCTATTGCAGTGGGTGACTGGGTGGTGTTTGAACATCTTTCATCTCTGACAATGAGGGGCTAAAAATGAGAGGGAATGATGGTCTCCCCTTTCCAACAGCTGTTCAGGAATCAAGCATATCCCAGTCTGACAGCTGTCCTCAGCACAGCACCCTCCAATTTTGCACTAATTGGGCTCAACAAGCTTGGCACCATGAACCAATAGAATAGACACAGTAGCAGATGAAGGGCAGATCAAAAAGCTTTAAAAAGTCAAAACTCATTACAAATTTTTAAGGCATCAATTATCTGTTCAAAAGTACAGAATTATAGCAATATTCCATGCCTACAAATTTGCTAATGAGCTCATTATTTTAACCATTGTTTTTAGTAATATTGCATAATTAGCAAAATGGCAAAGAAAGTAAGACTTGGATGCAGATCATATCTTATTGCAACTTGCAGGAATATTTCAAACTCTTGCACATACGATTAATTACTTCACAGTGCAAGGACAGTTTAGACAAGCATGGCAACCATTTATGCACATCAAGACCCCACAAAAACAGTCTTTGTTCAAGATTGAGATATTTTCCTAGTTGGATGAGGATATCAATAGTTGTGAGTCCAGTGGAGGGGGTGGGACAGGGGTTAAATCGAGTTCAATTACAGATCGACATGATCCAATTGATTAGTGAAATAAATAGCCTTGAGAGACCAATGCACCACTTCTGATTCTATCTCCCATCAAGCAGTGCGTAGTGTTAAAATATATTGGGGTTTCCCAAGGGTCAACAAAGAACAAAGAACAGTACAGCACAGGAAACAGGCCCTTCGGCCCTCCAAGCCTGTGCCGCTCCTTGGTCCAACTAGACCAATCGTTTGTATCCCTCCATTCCCAGGCTGCTCATGTGACTATCCAGGTAAGTCTTAAACGATGTCAGCGTGCCTGCCTCCACCACCCTACTTGGCAGCGTATTCCAGGCCCCCACCACCCTCTGTGTAAAAAACATCCCTCTAATATCTGAGTTATACTTCGCCCCTCTCACCTTGAGCCCGTGACCCCTCGTGAACGTCACTTCTGATCTGGGAAAAAGCTTCCCACCGTTCACCCTATCTATCCCCTTCATAATCTTGTACACCTCTATTAGATCTCCCCTCATTCTCCGTCTTTCCAGGGAGAACAACCCCAGTTTACCCAATCTCTCCTCATAGCTAAGACCCTCCATACCAGGCAACATCCTGGTAAACCTTCTCTGCACTCTCTCTAACGCCTCCACGTCCTTCTGGTAGTGCGGCGACCAGAACTGGACGCAGTACCTCAAATGTGGCCTAACCAGCGTTCTTTACAGCTGCATCATCAGACTCCAGCTTTTATACTCTATACCCCGTCCTATAAAGGCAAGCATACCATATGCCTTTTTCACCACCTTCTCCACCTGTGTTGCCACCTCCAAGGATTTGTGGACTTGCACACCTAGGTCCCTCTGTGTTTCTATACTCCTGATGACTCTGCCATTTATCGTATAGCTCCTTCCTACATTATTTCTTCCAAAATGCATCACTTCGCATTTATCCGGATTAAACTCCATCTGCCACCTCTCCGCCCAATTTTCCAGCCTATCTATATCCTGCTGTATTGCCCGACAATGCTCTTCGCTATCCACAATTCCAGCCATCTTCGTGTCATCCGCAAACTTGCTGATTACACCAGTTACACCTTCTTCCAAATCATTTATATATATATCAGTATGAGAAACAGTGCTTTTCTTAATCTAGATTAATAAACTAAATCTGTATTTTTGTAAAATGGCAGGCAGGATCATAATTTCAGGATCCTTGTCCTCATTCTGGGTGCCACCAATGGTGGCAGACGTGGGAGAAGGATGCAGATAGCAAGCCCCCACCCTGCACTCTTGACTCCTGACCTAGTTGGCTCCATTGCAAGGGCAGACATCTCCTAACTCCCTGCAACTTTCATGGAGCCAGGCCAGCTTCTGGATTACTCATTGTTCACAATCTCTTGGAATCATGAACCATAGTCTGGATTTGGGGACCTTTTGAAAGGTAAGTTTAAAATGCCTTACCCATGTTCCTTCTAGGTTCCACACACCCCTCCATTCTCATTCACAGAGCCCACCCAGCCCCATGAAAATTTATATCACCCATGCTAATTTATTCCAACTCATGGTCTCCACACACCATGAGCACAGTTAGGAATTAGCATTAAATATTGGTCCAACTAGTGATATCCACGTCCTGTAAAAATGAATTAGAACAATTGTGAGGGCCTGGATAAAGGAGATGGGAAGGATCTATTTACCTCAGCAGAGAAGCCAATAGCTAGGTGACATAGACTTAAAGTGGCTGACAAAGGATTAGGGGAGAGATGAAGGATTTTAAAAAATCATACAAATGGTGGTAGGGATCCGGAACTCACTGTCCGAAAGGGTGGTAGAGGCAGAAAACCTCATCTCATTTAAAACGTGTCTGGGTATGTATCTGAATTACCAAAACCTGCAGGATCCCGGACCAAATGCTACAAAGTGGGATTAGGCTGGGTGGCTCATTTTTGTGGCTGGTGCAGACATGATAGGCCAAGTGGTCTTCTTTTGTGCCATATGATAGGGCAGCACTTGTTGAACAATCCTGAGCATGCTCATTGCTACATGAACAACCAATTCAAGATAATCGGTCAATTAGAGACACATGCAATGTGGAATATCTGTAATTATGAGTGACTTTAATCTGTATATAGATTAAGCAAATCAAATTAGTAATAATACCATCGAGGAGGAATTCCTGGAAAGTGTACAGGATGGTTTTCTGGGCCAATATGTTGAGGAATCAACTAGGAAGCAGGCCATCCTAGACTGGATGTTATGAATTGAGAATTCAATAATTGACTGTCTAATTGTGCGAGGTCCCTTGGGGATGAATGCCCACAATACAATATAATTCTTCATCATGAGAGAGAATGACGTAGTTGGGGCCAGTTCATTAGATATGTTCAAGAGGGAGCTGGACATGGCCCATGCAGCTAAACGGATCAAGATGTATGGAGAGAAAGCGGGAGTGGGATACTGAAAGTGCATGATCAGCCATGATCATATTGAACAGTGGTGCAGGCTAGAAGGGCCAAATGGCCTACTCCTGCACCTATTTTCTATGTTGGACAATTCTACTGGAATTGTTCGAGGATGTAACTAGTAGAGTTGATGAGGGGGATGTGTTTTTTTTTTGATTCCCAGAAGGCTTTCAACAGGGGTCTGCATAAAACATTAGCATGTAAAATTAAAGTGCATGGGATTGGGATAGTGTATTGAGATGGATAGAAAACTGATTGGCAGACAGGAAACAAAGAGAGTAGGAATAAATGGGTCTTTTTCCAATACAGGCAGTGACTAATGGGATAGTGCAGGAATCAGTGCTAGGACCCCATCTATTCACAATGTATAGTAATGATTGAGATGAGGGAACTAAATGTAATATCCCAAATTTGCAGATGATACAAAGTTGGGTGGGTAGGTGAGCTGTGAGGAGGATGTATATAGGTGGTTCAGCATGATTTGGGCAAGTTGAGTGAGCAGGCAAATACATGGCAGATGCAGGATAACACGGATAAATGTAGGGTTATATATTTTGCTAGTAAAAACAGGAAGGCAGATTATTATCTGAATGGCTTTAGATTGAAAGAGGAGAATGTGCAATGAGATCTGGGTGTTCTTTTACACCAGTTGCTGCAAGTAAACATGCAGGTGTAGCAGATGGTGAACAAGACAAATGGTATATTGGCCTCCTTAGCGAGAGGAATCAGATAAAGGAACAGGGATTACTTACTGCAGTTATACAGGGCCTTGGTGAGAACACACCTGGAATATTGTGTGCAGTTTTGGTCTCCTTATCTGAGGAAGGATGTTCTTGCTATGGAGGAGTGCAGCAAAGGTTTACTAGGTTCCTAGGATGGCAGGACTGACATATGAGGAGAGATTGAGTTGGTTAGGATTATATTTTCTGGAGTTTAGAAGAATGAGGGAAGGTCTCATAGAAACCCTTAAGATTGCAATATAACTAAACAGGGTAGATGCATGGTGTTCTGATGGTGGGGGAGTCCAGAACCAGGGGCCACAGTCTGAGGATACGAAGTAAATTATTTAGGATTAAGATTAGGAGAAATTTCTTCACCCACAGAAAGTACTTAAGCCTAAAACATTGTTTTCAAGAAAGAGTTAAATATTGCTCTTGGGGTTAAAGGGATCAAAGGATATGGGGGAAGGCAGAAACAGTTTACTGAGTTGGCAGATCAGCCATGATCATAATGAATGGAAGAGCAGGTTTGAAGGGTAGAATGGTCTACTCCTGCTCCTATACTTCTCTGAATGGAACCATGCAGGGGCAGTCACATCCAGCTGGATGACAGTGGAAAGGCATTGGAAGAGGATTGTGTGATCAACTGTATCAGATAGGTCAAGAAGGATGAGGAGGGACAGTTTGTCTTTGTCACAGTCACAGAGTGTTATCCATGCCAGTTCCACATCCTGTTGTATTGATATTTGTCTATGTGGATTCTCACAAACCTGGTTATTTGGTGTGCAGTTCACAATTTCTCCTCGTAGGTAATGCAAGTTGTTTGAAATTGGATTCCATCACCCTTTTTGTGAGAGTTTGTTACCTGATTTCAACCCTGAATTGCTAAAATCCAATTTTTAAAATTGTGCTCCCCTTTACTGAATTCCTTCAGCAGAGGAAATAATTTTCTGTGTCCACTGTATCGAATCCTCCCATCATTCTATATACTTCAATTTGTTCCCCTTTCAACCTCCTAAAGACAAAGCAATACAGACCATATTTATGTAACCTTCGCTCACAATTTAACCCGTGAAACTTGATATTTTACTGAAAGGGTGGTGAAAGCAGAAGAACAGAAACATTCAAAAGGAAACTGAATATATATTGGAAATGGAAAACTTCACCAGATTAGGGAAAAAAAGAGTGGAGTGCGGCAAATTGGAGCTCTTCCAATGGCCAGCACAAACGTGATGGGCTGAATATCTTCCTTCTGTACTATACAATTCAACAATCATTCCAGTGAATCTCCTTTTGTTTTTTCCCTTGCTCACAGTGGCAATATAAAGCAGACATGTGAGTCTTTCCCTATAGCGTTTGGGAATGTACAGCATGGTTAACACTAATGAACAGTTCAGCCAGTACACTTCACGAATTGCTTTCTTCAATCCCTAGGTGTTGTAATACATGTCACAGAAGTGAGTCACAAGTACATATACCATACATATACCTACAAAGGGCTGTGGGATTCCCACCATTGGAAAACCTTTTCCTAAAACCTAAATGTTTAATTGCTGCAAAAGCCCAAATGGTTCACTAATGTCCTCCATGGGGGAACCTACCATTCCTATCCAGTCTGACACCCACAGGACTCCAGTCCCACATTCCACTGTCAATTCTTAGTACCTCTGAGCAACTCAAAATGGCACGGAAAATGTCTCATCAGAGTCACCCACATTCCAAGAACAAACTTTAAAAAAACTATTAGACTAGTATCTCGCTGCACCAGAGCCTTCTCTTGGAACCATGATTTTGATGCTAATCCTGGCTCTGGTATTGTAGACAGCTTGGATGTGAAACACAGTATTCAGTTTAGATAAATAGTGTTGGTAAAGTATGGTGCACAGATGGAGTGGTACCTGGCCAAGTCAGAGGTAGTACTTCAAAATTGTAGGATAACTTTTACCACTCATGATAATGTGCCAAAATATCGATGCCATTCCAAACACAAAATATAAATAACAGTGACAATAAGTGCAACATTTTACTCCCTTTCCTTTTTCCCAACTGTCATTGCACGGTTTTCTTGCAAATATAAACTTACACTACAATGAGAGTAAAATTGAGTTTACTCTAGATGTTAGACATTTGCACTAATTTTAGGCTATTTGTATATTAATTCCCAACTACCACCTGCTATTTTCGTTATAATCTAAAGCAACAGAACACTTGCATTATTAGCACTTTGCTATAGATGATCTTTTAATCCTTTGGTCCTTTGTTTACATATTAATGTTGGCTTATCTTTGCACTTCAACCCAAGCTGATAAAATTCCCACTTACCTCATCCATCATCCATGGTCCAGGAAAAAAATCAACATTCATCCTGTCAGCAACCTCATGCCAGGCATGCTGATAGCTGGTTTTTGTGGGATCAGCATTAGCTCAATTTAAGAGACCTTTCATTTGCAAGAGCACATTACCAGGTTTTGTCCATGAGCTGGGATTTTCTCCTGCACACCAAATATAGCAGTCCCTAAAATAATGGATGCAATTGTGCGTGGAATTCCAGCATGCCAAGAGGACGGAAGGATGCTGGGTGGGGGGGTGGTGGTTTCCGTCAATCCTACCCCAAGGTCAACGATAGATTGGCAGACACGTGGAAGTAAACAGCTGCTTATCCCCTTTAATGTCAATGCAAGTGAAGCTGCCTTTATCAGACTGATGTGGAGATGCCGGCGTTGGACTGGGGTAAACACAGTAAGAAGTTTAACAACACCAGGTTAAAGTCCAACAGGTTTATTTGGGAGCAAAAGCCACACAAGCTTTCGGAGCTCTAAGCCCCTTCTTCAGGTGAGTGGGAATTCTGTTCACAAACAGAGCATATAAAGACACAGACTCAATTTACATGAATAATGGTTGGAATGCGAATACTTACAACTAATCAAGTCTTTAAGAAACAAAACAATGTGAGTGGAGAGAGCATCAAGACAGGCTAAAAAGATGTGTATTGTCTCCAGACAAGACAGCCAGTGAAACTCTGCAGGTCCACGCAACTGTGGGGGTTACAAATAGTGTGACATGAACCCAATATCCTGGTTGAGGCCGTCCTCGTGTGTGCGGAACTTGGCTATCAATTTCTGCTCAGCGACTCTGCGCTGTCGTGTGTCGCGAAGGCCGCCTTGGAGAACGCTTACTCGAATATCAGAGGCCGAATGCCCGTGACCGCTGAAGTGCTCCCCAACAGGAAGAGAACAGTCTTGCCTGGTGATTGTCGAGCGGTGTTCATTCATCCGTTGTCGCAGCGTCTGCATAGTTTCCCCAATGTACCATGCCTCGGGACATCCTTTCTTGCAGCGTATCAGGTAGACAACGTTGGCCGAATTGCAAGAGTATGTACCGTGTACCTGGTGGATGGTGTTCTCACGTGAGATGATGGCATCTGTGTCGATGATCCGGCACGTCTTGTAGAGGTTGCTGTGGCAGGGTTGTGTGTTTTTTTTTCCCTGCAGTGGTACTGTTTTCTACTGTGGTACAGGGGGAGGCTTGGTTGCTGCTGGTGGAAACCCTGCCACACAAACCCTGTCACACAACCCTGCCACAGCAACCTCTGCAAGACGTGCCGGATCATCGACACAGTTGCCATCATCTCACGTGAGAACACCATCCACCAGGTACACGGTACATACTCTTGCAATTCAGCCAACGTTGTCTACCTGATACGCTGCAAGAAAGGATGTCCCGAGGCATGGTAAATTTGGGAAACTATGCAGACGCTGCGACAACGGATGAATGAACACCGCTCGACAATCACCAGGCAAGACTGTTCTCTTCCTGTTGGGGAGCACTTCAGCGGTCACGGGCATTCGGCCTCTGATATTCGAGTAAGCGTTCTCCAAGGCGGCCTTCGCGACACACGACAGCACAGAGTCACTGAGCAGAAACAGATAGCCAAGTTCCGCACACACGAGGACGGCCTCAACCGGGATATTGGGTTCATGTCACACTATTTGTAACCCCCACAGTTGCGTGGACCTGCAGAGTTTCACTGGCTGTCTTGTCTGGAGACAATACACATCTTTTTAGCCTGTCTTGATGCTCTCTCCACTCACATTGTTTTGTTTCTTAAAGACTTGATTAGTTGTAAGTATTCGCATTCCAACCATTATTCATGTAAATTGAGTCTGTGTCTTTATATGCTCTGTTTGTGAACAGAATTCCCACTCACCTGAAGAAGGGGCTTAGAGCTCCGAAAGGTTGTGTGGCTTTTGCTCCCAAATAAACCTGTTGGACTTTAACCTGGTGTTGTTAAACTTCTTACTTTATCAGACTGACCAGATTACCATCAATAACACAAAAACAGGAAAAATGAGTAAGGTTCCAATTGGGAAACATGTTGTGTTTTACGTGGAAGAAACCTGGATAAATCCAAAGAGTAGGTATATGGGGCCCAATTTTAACTCTACAAGTGGATGGGGTTTGGATGAGTTAACACTGCCCCCATAATTAACCAGCAACCACAAATAGAAATTCTACCTGAATATTTCTTCACTTCTACATTTTGAAGCCCTTACCAACATGTCGAGTACCTTTGAAAGCTTCTGTGCTATGACGTATATTGACCCAAAAAGAGAAAATATATAATTGGTCAGGCAAGCACCAAATTTAATGATATATGTTCCAGCTAAAAGAAAACTGCTGAGCACTTAACAAGCGAGCCAGAAGAATGGCAACTGCATTTTACTTTCAAAGTCATCCCCAAGTTCTATGTGTGAAAATATACTTTCAGTCTTACAAAGTGAAGGTCATGCAGCATGTCAGTCAAAGCACTGACAAGTTTCTTTTCAGAATATCATCTACAAGCTCGACAATAACCAGACTCCTGAGTAGAAGAATGCAATTTCAAAGCAATTCAGGGTCCCCTGTTCAGTAATTATGCTCCATGTAAATGGCCAATTCAGTCTATAATTATTGCTAGCAAAATACCTCTTCCACAGTCAAAAAGAAAATTCTCAAATACAATTTCCCTGCGTTTATTACAGATGCATTCCAAGAAGTTGGTGATTTGAAAATGTTAATGGATGAACTAGTCTGTAATCCACTGATGGAAGTGTGTCTAATTGCTGAACACTACCTCTATTTTATTAAGATCCATTCACCCCATTTTAGATGGGCATGAGTCAAATAAGGATTTAATGGCATATTAAACATTTTGAAAGAAGTCCTAAAATATACAGGAAATCATTTAGAACAAAAAAATATTCTTGCTCTGAGCCAATTTACAGATACTCAGAAGAATGTTTTTTGGAAGATATTTTTACCCACTACATCAATGGAATAATTACGCGAGTAAATAATTAGGCAAACATGTGGGAGAACATTACCACCAATTACAAGGTAATTGCATGCAGCTATTCACATAGGTATAATCAGATTTCTAATCAGAAAAAAGTTATCAAAGTTTTTTTATACAGTGCGATGAGGGAGGGGGAAATGTACTAAACTGGAACATTTCCCAAACAAGTCAGAAGAGCTATTCAATTTGATAATATCTGGCTGGTATTAGAACAGATACTAATCATACTCTGGTTTCTCCCAGATTTCAGCCCTAAGCCTTACATTCTTAATCTAAAAAAATAAATATTCCCTGCATCAACTTTAGACGTGCTGGTTAGGTGCATTGGCCATGCTAAATATTCCCTCAATGTATCCGAACAGGCACCGGAGTATGGCGACTGGGGGATTTTCATAGTAACTTCATTGTTGTGTTAATGTAAGCCTGCTTGTGACACTAATAAATAAAACTTTAAAAAACTTATTTTAATCTGAAGGTGGTAGCGAAAGTTGGGAAATTTCCTGGCTTGCCGCATCTGCCTCAGGAGATAATGCCCAGCAAAGACCTGATTTTCACTCTGGAGAGTGAATGGGTGGTTTTGGGCTGTGAGGCGGGTTGCACAATATAGTTGAGCCGTCACCTCCCCAGACTCAGGGCCTACCGAGTGCTGGAACAAGTGGATTAAAAGACCCACCTTATAAAAACAAACGGACTTAAAACCCACATCAAAAATAGGCTATCATTGTCAATGAGAGTTGGAGTGCTGAAAATTCAACTAAGTACGCCCAAAAAACAGGCGGCGAGTGAGTTAAATTGGCTGAAGACTGGCATCTGTGATGCTGGGGACTCTAAGAGGAGGCTGAGATGGATCATCCACTTGTAACTGATGATTGCAAATGCTTCAACCTTATCTTATGTATTGATGTGCTGGACTGCCCCATCATTAAGGATGGGAATATTTGTGGAACCTCGTCTTTTGGTTAGTTCTTTAATTGTTCACCATCATTCATGACTGGATATGACAGACTGCAGGGTTCAGATCTGATCTGTTGGTTTTGGGATCGCTTAGCTCCTTCTATCAAATGTTTCTTCCTCTATTTGGCACGCAAGTAGTCCTGTACTATAAGTTCACAGGTTGAAACCTAATTTTCTGCTCCTCGCATACCCTCCTGCATTCTTCATTGAACCAGGGTTGATTCCCAAGCTTGGTGATAATAGTAGAATGTGAGATTATGCCATGAAGTGAGGTTACAGAATTCGGTTAAATATAATTCAACTGCTGCTGATGGCCCACAGAGCTGCATGGATACCCAGTTTTGAGATGCCACGTCTGCTCAAAGTCTGTCTATTTAACACTGTGGTACTGCCACACAACACAATGAAGGATATCCTCAGTATAAAGAGGGGACTTAATTACCAAAACCACCAACCACTATGCGGTAGTCAGTCCTACCAACACTGTAGTGGACAAATGGAATGTGACACCTAAATTGGTGAGGATGAGGTCAAGTAGGTTTTGTCCTCTTGTTGGTTCTCTCACCACCTTCAGGACTTGGCCAACTCAATGAGTAGTAGTGTTACCAAGCCATTTCGGTGATGGACATTGAAATCATCCGTCCAGTATATATTCTGTGCCCTTGCCACCCTCAGTGCCTCTTCCAACTAGTGTTCAACATTGGAGAGTATGATTCAACAGCTGAATGGGTGGAGTAGGTGACAATCAGTAGAAGGTTTCCTTGCCAATGTTTGACCTGGTGCCATGAGATATCATGGGGTTTGGAATCAATGCTGAGGATTCCCAGTCCAACTTCCTCCTGAGTGTATGCCATTACATCTCTGGTGGGTCTGTCCTGGCGGAAAGGATGGTGTTGGTATCTGGGATATTGCCTGTAAGATATGATTTGGTGAGTATGACTATGTCAGTCTGTTGCTTTACTCGTCTGTGAGAAGCTCTCCCAGTTTTGGCACAAGATACGAGATGTTAGTGAGGAGGACTTTGTAGGGTCTGCAGGGCTGGGTGCACTGCTGTTATTTCTGTTGCCTAGATAGATGTCAGGTAGTCCAGTCAGTTTAATTCCTTTTAGACTTTATAGCAGTTTGATACAACTGAGTGGCTTGCTTGGTCCTGGAGTCACATGTAGGCCAGACCAGGTAAGTGTGGCAGATTTCTGTTCCTGAAGGACATTAGTGAATCAGATGTTTTTAATGATGATTGACAATGGTCACATTACTGAGATTAGCTTTTATTAAATTCCTAAATCACTCATTGAATTGATGAGATATGAACACATTCCCTGGAAGATTAGCCTGGGCCTCTTTGTTTACAAGCCCAGTTACATTACCACCAGGTCATCATCAACCCTCTCCTGCTCTAAAATTCATGTTCCCACACTGAGGGTTAAGGTCCTTGCGACAGTGAAAGTGAGCTTCACAATTCGTTCAAATGCTCCTGCTGAGTTCGAGTTTCCTCAAGTGTGAGTCATGCACTGCTCCCTTTCCTCTACCAGTGAAAATGGGATCTATTGGAAATGAGAGCAGGCCTTCTGACTCTGGGTCCCACCACCAATGTTCAAGGTCCATGGAGTCTCCACAACTCTAGGAAAATCCTGCCTTATGAAAAAATTCCCTTTGGAAACCAATATACTGTTGAGTAATGCCTGCCTTTATTAAAATGACTTTTATGTATTTCAAAAGTAAAAGTATTTTTTTACTATACTTACCATTAATATCTAATTGTGTTTCAGTGTGTAGTCTGTTCATTATTTTGCTGTTATGTATCTACATATTTTTAAGGCATAAATACAGCGATGTGCAGCTATCCTCTGTTATACACATTCAAGCAGATATTAGTTTATAAAGTAGATGAATTTACTATCCACCCAGGGGCTATTATGTAAACATAATTGTTCATTTTGACATATTCTCCCGTTTTGACTTTTAAGTAAATCCAGTGGGGCTGAAGACCTTTGATAATGTCACACAAGAGGAACGTGCTCCAGGGTTTCCTCTGTAAGCACAGTACATTTCAAATAATTAGCACATCTGGTTGTGAGTTCCTCCATTTGTGATTTCCCTCGTTGTACCATTGGAAAACAACTTCAAACATACCAATATTATCAAAACTTCATGAAGGTAACCTAACAGCACATCTCAAATAGAGACTTCAGATGCAGCAGGATTTGACTTTAACACATAGCTTCGTACTCATCCACACCTTTTGAGAATAAAGATGATTCTAACTAGTTGGATTGAAACGGGTCCCAAGCTGCCTTGAAGAAAGCTATTCAACCCATCATGTATGTGTTGGCTCTTTAAAAGAGCAATTTAATTCGTCCCACTCCCCCACCCTTTCCAAGAATGGTAGCCAATTACTACTGATCTTCTGGTGATCATAGGGGCAGAGTGGCAATCCAAAAGTTCCAGTCCTTGGAAGTTTCTGCAATCCTCCAAACCACCCCCGCACCCCCCCTCCCCCCGCACCCCCAACCACCAAAGATTTGCAAAAGTGAAGATTAGAGTGAAGATGATACTAAGGAACATTTGAGGATGCAGACATTCTGACTCACTTCTAGCTCTTTATGTGTGAGTCTTTCAATGAGTAAGAAATCAACTCATCAAAGTATTTTAGTATAGCTGGGGGTAGCAATATGGGATGGAGTGTCATAAAATGGGTATTTTAACAAATGCAAAAAATTGAGATGAGAACAGTGTTCAACTGATTTCAAAATAACAGCTAAACTTTAAAAAGCTTGCATTCTAAAAAGATTAACTGACCTGTAAATATATCATTTATACAAAACATATTTCTTGTTGTAATGGGTTCAGCATTATATTAAATCCAGTCCTAATCAAATCTAAACTGTTAAAACATGTCAGCTTATTGGTAAACTGCAACAAACCAGCTCCAAATTTTCATTTCAACTTTGGGGGAAAACATCCTAAAATATTAAGCTACCAATTCCCATTGTGGTTTTTTCCATGCAACCAACCAAATTGAGATTAACTTCAATTTTTTGTTAAGGTTGAGGCTTATGGTTTGTGTAGTACAGCAGTTGAAGCATTTGACTTTGCAGCTACATTTGTAAATTGAGGTTTCTTTTGAAGAAGGAATAAAGTAGCCAGTAATGCTCCCACTAATCTGCAAGGTTGACTGGAAGTTACCACACAGACTTTGTTCTGTGATAAATACCTGTGCAAAGGGACTGCACACAACAAGTTTCAAAGGAAATGCTGTTACCTAGGTCACCAACAGATCAGAGGTGAAGCACTTCAAAGATTTGTACTGACCACTTATATGTCAAGGCAACAGAATTGCAAAGAACTCAATACCTCAACACTGAAAAACTAACACCATCTCAGGAAGGAAACAAACAAAAAGCATTTCCAAGAATTGTTAAGAATACTGTAGGAAACAAATTTGTGTTTTGTCCAAAGCAAATAACAGCCTATCTGAATCTTTCAATTCCAGTATATATTTGACTTACGGGAAAATGGAAAATGACATATAAAAGATAAAGAGTTCACCCTCACTGAAGGATAAATATAGTTTGCATGGAAATAATTAAGTTTGTAATTACTATTACTTAGAGCTGTACATTTCCCATTCCTGGTATCCAGGCTGCATTAGAATGGACTCATTAATAATAATGAAGTCATTTAACCCTGCAGGCACATTACAAGGTGAAAGATGCCGCATTTCATTACTATGAATAGAACAATAATGTGGAGGTATGATAGACTATTGATGCATACTTACGACAGAAGAATGCTTGATAACTGTTTCTGTACATATTTCTTCAACCTGTTATTTAATTACTAATAAATGTGCAATTATTTCATTTCCTCCACTCGAGATGTCCTTATTTAATTCAGATCAGTAAGTACGAGCTGAGGCTGAGAGCACTCTTTCCATTAATTTACAAGGATCCAATCTCACTAAAACTCTCAATTTACCAGGGCCTGTTAGAAAACGTAGAGGCCTTAGTATTAGCGACCTTAACCCTGCCCTTCATGCAGTTCTTAATACATCTCTAATATAGCTCCGTGAAACATTGACAAAGCAAAACTGAAATCAATAGAAGTCAGAATTGTTTCTGCTATGTTAGAGATGTTAACTAACGATACTCAGGAAGAGGGGAGAGGTAGGGAAAGGGACTCTGCCTTCATGGGCTCACCGTGCACACTTTTATGTTGTGCTCATTGATAGCTTAAATCTAATTTTTCGACATCTTTGAGCATCAGCCTGGTGGAGATGGTCATGATGTGGCAAGATGTCATATTCTACATGATGAATTGCCTGTCTTACCTAGGTCCTTGGATCAAATGTAGAACAGGTCCTTCTCCAAGGAAGGGATATTGAAATTCCTCACTCCTGAGCTCTCATCACTCATTTCTTTTCTAACGCTGGAATGGGGTGTGAATGTTGAATGCAAGCATCAGCCAGGGAATACAATATTGGCCATAAGGATTTAACCAATAGAATAAGCCAGCAAAAACAGTGAAGGATAGAAAAACAAATCCGGAAGCAAATAAATATTTTAGTACAAAATTACACCATGGTTCCGTAGGTTGGCACAGTAAGGAGTCTCACAACACCAGGTTCAAGTCCAACAGGTTTATTTGGTAGCACAAGCTTTCGGAGTCTCGCTCCTTCATCAGGTAAGTGAGGAGTTGTGCTCACAAACAGGGCATATACAGACACAAACTCAATTTACAAGATAATGTGGCATCTCCACATCCACAGGTTGGTTCAGGACCCTTTCATCTCTAGAACCCAATGGCACATACAGTTCAATGTAAATCTTCTCTCTCCCCCCCCCCCCCTCTCTCTAATGATTCAGAGACTTTCAATAAAATAAGATGGGTCAACTTTGATCGAACTGTTCAACTCAAATCCTCACCATAAAATCACTGGTCTTCTGTTGGGATCTACATGAATTCTACAACAGTGCTTCATTACAGATTGCTGGTCCTGCTCAAACGGTGGGATTCAAGCATTGTTCCTAACTGATTTTCACCTGATTTAAAGCCAGTTAAAGGGCAACATTCTTATCTTTAAGACAAGAGATTAGATTTGAAGTTGCCAAATCTGTGTCCATAGGATGCTTTCTGTTCATGTCTGTTCAAATTGACAGACGTTGTGCTTGAAATCAAGTTGGAGGAAACGAGGAAAAGAAGGGTGGCATGGTGGCACAGTGGTTAGCACTGCCGCCTCACAGCACCTGGGACCCAGGTTCAATTCTGGCCTCAGGTGACTGTCTGTGTGGAGTCTGCACGTTCTCCCCGTATCTGCATGGGTTTCCTTCGGGTGCTTCGGTTTTCACCCACACTCCAAAGATGTGCATGTTAGGTTGATTGGCTGTGCTAACTTTCCCCTTAGTGTCAGAGGGGCTAGCGGGGTAGATACGTTGGGTTGCGGGGGTGGGGCGTGGGTGGGATTGTGGTTGGTGCAGACTCGATGGGCCAAATGACCTCTTTCTGCACTGTAGGGATTCTATGATTTTTAGCACTGAAAACTACGATCTCCAGTCACAGCTAGAAAGAGATAGAATGCACCCTGGCAGCTATCAGCAACACCCAAAGCACTTGGCTGCAAGTACAAAAGGTATAAATTTGAGGAAAAATGTCAAGGTAAAGTGACTCATATGTCCCATATCAAGTATTTGCCCTAAGTATGCATGACACATAGCATTGTTTCTTGGCTAGATTTTTACTGCCACATCTAAAACGCTCATAATACTTTGTAGCTTTTTGGACGCATAGCCATAATGCAGAAGAGTGTAGATTCAAACCGCAACTTACAATTAAATCTATTGTCTAAATCTTTCTAACATTATCCAACTGTGTGCTCATGTTCATTTGCTAACATGGGTACACGTTGGCAAATTCATTCTCACTGGCAGAACAGTCCATAATCTGGTACTGCCATCCTTGTGTTGGAGGTTGGTGCAGGAGTCTTTGAAACAGATTGCAAAGCTCTGCAACTTTCCCTTGCTGAACCTTGGAGGGGGTTCAGCAGAGACAATTGCTAACAACATGCTCAGACCAACTCTGGCGCCATTTTAGTAACCCTAGCATCCCTTCTTTGTTTTTCACCCTCTTCCACAAAACCTAGTGAGGAGCATCACAGTAAGTAGTTCACGTATCTTCTAATGAATGGTATCAAAATAAAAAGAACATAGCTTGAAGGGTTTCATTTCTTACCGGCAAGGACTTGGCTGACCTTTAAAATCCATCGGAAACCAGTAAGCATAGCTCACCACACGTGTGGTGTGAGAAGCGAGGAATTTCACAGGTCTCTTCATTAGAATCTGATTAGCATTGTGTTTGAATAGAAAATGAAGCCCTTATAAAGGTTACGTGGCCAGAAGAACAGTTGTGCTAAATGCAAAGCAAGTGGAGAGGTAACACGCTTCTTAACTCTTGATTACATGATTACCTACTTCTCCTGGGCTGATGCATTGCTACCAGCAGAAATTCCCCAGGTTTGCATTGTACTGGAATCAGCTGTCAAGTTATATAGAATTGCACAAAAATTACAATGCAGAAACAGACCCTTTGGCTCAAATGGTCTATGATCCATATGAGCCTCTTGCCACTGTATTTAATCGCACGGCACTTAATTCAGAATATTGAGAAATACACACCATTTCTAAGCACTCTAAGCCATGTGAATATTACTTTCAAAATATGTGGAAAGCATGAACTTAAAACTGGCTGTTCAGGCTTTTGCGTACCAGTTAGGTGGAAACGAGCAGCTCCAGGAACACACTGGCTCCTCATATACCGGTTGTTTGCATGTGATTCAGAAATCAAAGTATGTACACTAAATCTATGCAACATTCATCAAAGGCAAATTTATAGGGGTAGTTTTTTGAAGCTCAGCTTCCAAAGGGAGTATGGGGCAGCATTAAAAACACAGCCTCTCAAAATTAACCCTACAAAATGAAGGTGTTTCATCAAGTTCAATAAATATAATGAACAAAGAAGAGTTTTTTTCAAATTCCTTTGATTTTTCTCTCTCCAGCTTCTGGCTCAATTTTCATTCTCTTTGCTCTTTACTCCATTGTCAGAGGTTAATTTTTCAGCCATTGCATGACTGCCCTCTGGAACTCTTCCAAACCTACACTGCCCTTAGCCTTGCCCTTTCCCCATTCCTCTGCTTCTACTTAATATCCATCGCTCGCTTCTTGTGAAACACTTGAGGCCGTCAGGCACATCAGCAGTGCCTTACAAATGTTTGTTGTTGCATTCACTTAGCAGGATACACAGCCATTGGTAATCGCTTATGAGGGACGGTCTAGAATGATTGTCTCTGGCAGCAGTGTTGAAATAATGTCTTTCAGTTGTGTGTGTGGGCTCTTGTATGCAATTATGTCCTCAGCCTCTAGCTTAAGCTGTTCCTTCGCTTTAATGCTCACTCTACAACCCTCAGGGCAGTGTTTTAGAATGACAAGCATTCTGCAGCAATACAACAAACAACAATTCAGTACTCAGAAGGCTATTTTATTTTATTGCAGTTTATGCCGTTACTATTTAACTATTCATTGCATTTAATTTATACCACTTGAGGTGCCAACTAAAGTAATTGTGAGTGTCCTGGCTATAGACTTGTCCACTGAAAGTCTTTAAGCCTATTCTTGCTTTAAAAAAAAGACTATATGATAAACAAGGTCCATGGATTAGTATCTAAAACCTATTTTGGAAACTGGTGCAGTTGCCTGTGCTTTTGCATTCTGTACATCAAAAGGAATTCCATTTTTTACATTGTGAAGGGTCTGGGTAACGCAGTGGGTTAGAATCCAATGCAGGCATCTCTGGGACCTGAATTTGAATTCATTCCAAAATCAGATAGATGAAAGTCTCGTCTCTCTGCCAGCTGTAACAGTACAAGTTAAAAAATGAGTTTGGGCAGAGTCAATCCAGCTCCTCAGAGGCACGAATCCACAGCACAAAACTGTCCATAATTCAGCAGTAATTAGCACTAAATTAGCAGCCTCAGTCATAGGGCTCAATCGGGATTTGGTGTAGGAAATGCATTGCTGTACCACTGCAGTAGGAAATGCTCTTTTCCGGCAGTTTCAGAAAGCAGAAGATGCTCGCTTTGGTACAAAACTCATGCTGTATGCGCATGTAAGATTTCTCAGCACTAATACAGGTGAAAAGGAAAGGGGTAAAGAACATACGTTATTAACTCCCTTTACTTTTGCCAGAAGTCTAGTTTTGTCAGAATTTAAGTGTAAGACTAATACAAGGCTCTGAAACTTCAGTTGTACTGCCACTCTGCACACAGATACCCAAATGATGATTACATTTTTAATGTTAGGAAAGGGCAGATGGGCAAGTTGGTTCTTGCCCAAATTAACGAATTTCTATATTGGTCAATTGCGAGGTGAACTGCCAGAATTCATTATTATTTTTACCCCATTTGCAGGACATAGTGCGAGCGCAGGTTAGCACAGAGCCTGACGTTGTGGTCTGTCACTTACAGCTTTGCTGCGCACTGAATCCCCAACGTTGTCAATCAGCAGAATCAATTGGTGAGACTTTCCCTTTTTTCTGCTCTCATATCAATGTTGGAAGCCCATAAATGTTAAGCCTTGCTTAGTGCAGTGTAACTCAGTTTTTAAATGATGACCTGAACAACAACTACTGCTGAACAACCAAACTGGCCCTGAAAAATAATTTCATATTTGTGGAATGTTATTAAATGTCTCAATTATGTTTAATTATGAGATGTTTAAAAATAGATTAAATAATATATTACACAATTAAAAATTTTAAATATAATTTTAGATTTGTTCATCTATTTCAGCTTCTACCTTAACCTTGTGTGCATGTTCCAATCTATATTTTGATTTCTGTAAAAAGTTTTAAATTTTTGAAGTGACATGATTTTAATACTTTTCATTTTCTGGTTGTCTGTAAGTAAGAATTGTTGAATGTGATTGGCTGCTTGGGCAGCTTGATGAGCTTGACATTGGGAATCCCCATTAAACTAGCCTTTGATCAATTGCATGTCAAGGCTGACTGATCTATAATTCCTTGTGTTCTCTCGACCTCCCTTTTTAAATAACTGGGTTACATTAGCTACCTTCCAATCTGTAGCAACTGTTCCAGAGTCTACAGAATTTTGGAAGATGATCATCAATGCATGCAGTATTTCTAGTGCCACTTCTAGGATGTAGATTATTAGCCCCTGGGGATTTATCGCCCTTCAATCCCATCAATTTCTCCAATACCATTTCCATACTAATATTGATTTCCTTCAGTTCCTCCCACTCATTAACCCTGTGTTCCACAACATTTCTGGTACATTATTTATGTCTTGCTTTATGAAGACAGAACCAAAGTATTTATTTCTTTGTTCCCCAATTATAAATTCCCCTGTTTCTGACTGGAAAGGAGAAAATTGACTTCAACATTTTTTTCTCTTCATATACTTATAGAAGCTTCTACCGTCAGTTTTTATGTTCCTCTCAAGCTTACTCTCTCACTCTATTTTCCCCTTCTTAATTAATCCCTTGGTCCTCCTTTGTTGAATTCATCAGGAACGAGGATGTGCCCATATGTGACCAGCAGTGGAAGACTATTTCCTTCTCCAGATTTTCTGATAAGGTGGTAATACACCAAGGGTTATGGACTGTTATGCTCCTTGCAGCATTTCTCATCCATCAATGATTGACTTTAAGTGAGGATCAATGATGAGACTCAGCAGTTATCAGGTGCAGTTCAAGAAAGGGTGTTGTGTAGAAGGTAGCCATCTACAAGTGAATACTACATAGTCACTGAGTGGAAAGTCTGCATGTCAAGTTGCCATTTATGTTACAGGGAAGCATGCTTTTGTGATCTCCCCACTTCCCCTTTGCCTTCCAGATTCTAGAGGTTGTGGTTTCTAAGGGAGCCAAGATTGCTATCAGGTTGCAGATGTCACGCACTCCTGAAATTAGATGTCAGTGGTGAATGGATAATGTGGAAGGTAATTAAAGGAGTTGTTCGAACATAATTGTGGTCTCACCCTGCACAATGTGCATTAGATGCAGTGCTGTTAGCACATACAATCATATCTGTAGGTCCTGGGTGTAAAGTACTGCTTCATATTGGGCACTCTTGGGAATGCTTTGAATTAGATAAAGGATGGTGTTGTTACCAATTCATTCACAGCTACTAACAGATACGTAAAGGATCCAGGTTGAGAAGGACTTCTCGAGGTTTGTCTGTGCGCTATATTGAGGGTTATGATGGTCATGGCTTTAGAGATGTTTATGGCACTGAATTTTATTTAGTACTACAGGTTTTCTCTCTTGTTGGGAATGTGTGGCTTCCATGTTAAAGGTTTATTATGTGCTAGTTGCTCACTGGGAGCCAGCTGATGTTATTTGTGAGCTTTCAGGGGAATCTACGTGGATGAGCAGCTTTTTGGTGATGATGCCTTCCTGCAAGGAAGGAGTCATTGCTACATGTACCTGCCCCTGTGCTGGTTGCCCATTGCTACCCTCTTCCTCCGCCTCAGCGTCAGACCTATGATTCGCATGGACAGGGACTTCCTCATCATCATCATTTCCTTCATCATCTTCCTCTTCAAACAATGTAGCTATGAGCCTGGTTTCTGCCCCTTTACTTGCAATCCATATTGTGTTGCATGGAGCACACCACTAATATTGGGGAGATGCTGGCAGAGGAATATTGCAAAGCTGGTCAAGGCACCTGAACCGCATTTTAAGAATGCCAATAGCCTACTCTGTTGTACTGAGAGTTAATACATAGCTGTTTTCAATAGTTCTCGCTGAGCTCAGTTTACATCTGCCTAAAGGTGGTGTGCCTCAGGGATTAGTGCTGGGTCCACTGTTATTTGTCATTTATATTAATGATTTGGATGAGCATATAGGAGGCATGATTAGTAAGTTTGCAGATGACACAAGATTGGAGGCATAGTGGGCAGTGAAGAAAGTTATCTCCGATTGCAATGGGATCTTGATCAATTGGGCCAGTGGGCTGACAAATGACAGATGGAGTTTAATTTAGACAAATGCGAGGTGATGCATTTTGGTAGATTGAACCAGGGCAGGACTTACTCAGTTAATGGTAGGGCACTGGGGAGAGTTACAGAACAAAGAGATCCAGGGGTACATGTTCATAGCTCCTTGAAAGTGGAGTGACAGTTGGACAGAGTGGTGAAGAAGGCATTTAGCAAGTTTGGTTTCATTGGTCAGAACATTGAATACAGGAGTTAGGACGTTTTGTTGAAGTTGTACAAGACATTGGTAAGGCCACACTTGGAATACTGTGTACAGTTCTGGTCACCCTATTATAGAAAGGATATTATTAAACTAGAAAGAGTGCAGAAAAGATTTACTAGGATGCTACCGGGACTTGATGGTTTGAGTTATAAGGAGAGGCTGGATAGACTGGGACTTTTATCTCTGGAGCGTAGAAGTCTCAGGGGTGATCTTAAAGAGGTCTATAAAATAATGAGGGGCACAGATCAGCTAGATAGGCAATATCTTTTCCCAAATGTAGGGGAGTCTAAAACTAGAGGGCATAGGTTTAAAGTGAGAGGGGAGAGAGGGGCAATTATTTCACACAGCGGGTGGTGAGTGTCTGAAACAAGCTGCCAGAGGTAGTAGTAGAGTTGGGTACAATTTTGTCTTTTAAAAAACATTTAGACAGTTACATGGGTAAGGTGGGTATAGAGGGATATGGGCCAAATGCGGGCAATTTGGAGTAGCTTCGGGGTTTAAAAAAAAAAGGGTGGCATGGACAAGTTGGGCCGTAGGGCCTGTTTCCATGCTGTAAATCTCTATGACTCTATGACTCTAAAGGGGATCATCAGACAATTCCCTAAGGTGTACTCCCTTGTCTGCCGGAGCCAATCACAGATTTGTGTTGATGTTTGAAAATGATGAAGCAATGTGAATTCCTCAGGATGAATCACTCATGGCAGCTTCCAGAGCACCATGCACAGATGTGCAGGGAAGTCTTGGGATGTTCACTTGTGCATTCAGGGAATGGAAGGATTTCCTGTTCATGATGGTATCAGCTTGATGAGTCGGTGCCTTTACGGCGATGTGGGTAGTCAACAGTCCTCAAATCTGAGGGAAGCTTGCTAATTCTGAAAATGCCCTGGCCCTCTGTATCTGTGACACCTTATCCACTGCAAAGTTAATGTGCGCCCTCACCTGAGCAAAGAGGGCCTCGATGCAGTTGTGCGTGGCTGATTGTGAGATTCTGCAGATGTTTCCTGCTGAGCCCTGGAATGAGTCGGTTGCATAAAAATTCAGAGCCACAGTGACCTTGAGACTCACCAGCAGGGCGCGAGGATTAACTGACTGCGGTTCGAGATCCTACTGGAGCATGACACATACGTAAGTGACCGATTTACAGGTTAACCTAAGTTGCTTTCTCCATTGGTTCTCAGTCTTGGCGAGATATGACCTCTGCAGCTGATAATCCCTGACCTCAAAGTAAAACCTGACTGTCCTCCTCCTCTTCCTCCTCCACACTGCGCTGCCTTTAACTCCTGGTCTGGTCCCCTCCTTCTGGCCTCACCTTGATCATGTTCACTTTCCTGTATGACGTGAATACATGATGGTGAGATCCCCATTTTGCAGTTTAATGGCCACAATATACACTATTCCCTTCTCTGACCCACTCTCCTTCCTGTCACCTGGGTAACAGAGTTATGACGGACAGAAATATCTGCCCCTCCAAGACTACAGGCCCCATTCTCCGAGTCCCTTGGCTGCCAGCCACATATCTATGATTGAACTTGTGGAAGTTCTATGGCATCTTTTTGTAGCTGCTTAAAAGGGTGCTTAGTTAATCTTTTTGTAGCTGCTTAAAAGGGTGCCTCATCTCTCCAAAAGGGTACCTCACCTCTTCAAAGATCTCTCCTAAGTTTAGATATTCTCCTGAAAAGTGTAAAGCCAACGAGTCATGTTCCCGAAGCCTGGCTAACAAAAATTGGCACCCAACTGAAGGCAGCTGCACTTTTATATCCGCAGCTGCTTCTGTGAACTGCACTTGTCCAAAGTATAGCCGCCCCCACCCCTGTTCCTTCCTGATGAAAATGGTGGGTGTTGGGTTCAGGGGCAGGATTTGGGGCTCTACCATCATTTTGCTGTGGAGCCCTTCCATCCCCATGAAAATTGGAGTCTCAGTGGAAAAAAACATTTTAAGGTTGCGCACACTTAAATAAATGCAAGCCGGCTGCAACCAACCCAGGCTCTTATCCTGGGGCAATTGTTCTATTGTTTACGGCAGCATGAAGATTGATCCATTCAGAAAGTAAACATTCTTCCTGCTGCTGCGAGTTAGGGCATAAAGCACTGATCCTAAAAATGGAGTTTAAATTAGTTACTGAAATATCACATTCTTCATTGGCGCATGGAATCATAGGTCTTGTTTCGTTGGAGTTTTAATTTAACAGGTTGATGTTAGTCCACAGAAAAAAATACTTTAACTACTGGAATAGTTTGGACCAAAACTGTCACATCATCCACTGGTTCCTATTAAGCATTGTAAGATTTATATGGAATAATTGTTGTTGGAGCAGGCAATCCTCTTCATTTTACGTCTTAGATCTTCATGCTGCAAATCTTAGGTGATCCATTCTCACGACTACTCCTTGTCAGTGAAGTGTTGCAGTATATTTTTGTCATATAGCAGTGACTCTTACAGCATATCTAAATCCAGCTCGAACCAACTTAACCCCAGCGTCTTTTCAAAGCCAGCGACAAAGTAACAAATTTCTGTAACCTATAACATTTTATCTTCCCTTTACATTCTTGTGCCTTTTGAAATAGTTTTCCATGAAGTAGCAACTTGCTTTACTGTATGAGTCAATACTTTTAATTGATCTTTCAGTCCTATCTATCTCATAATTGACACCCTAACATGCTGAGGTCCAAGTCAGTCAATAAATGTATTAAATGGCTCTGCTGAGCCTTGGTGCACACTTTTATAAGGAGTTAATCAATTGTATTAGCGAAAGGTTAAAGAATATATATTCATTATTTGGAAAACAGATTCTTATTTGCTGCCTGGTCTGATGTGGTTCATTTCTTCTTATCCATTCTCTGTTAATTAGGTCAATAGTCTAATAAACTTCTTGCTATTAAGTCAACAGTCCAATCTCAGTCAAATGCCATTCATTTAATTAACACATTAGAAGCCTATTACACTGAATCAGATGGCCATTTTGTTCAAGCAGAATATTCAGCTGCTGAGCTTTCCCATTTTCGTTTTTGTTTAGTAGATACAGGCTGTGCAATGTTATTTTCCAGAGATGGTATTAATCAGGGAAATCAAACAAAATATCCAATACATTATTTTTAGTATCTGTGGCTCCACCATAAAACATAAGTAAATGAAATGGCATGAGATGGTTTTCAATCTCATTTGTTTTAAGGATGCCACAGTATTTCATAAACTACAGATGTGATGAGTCCTCCAGTTGCGCACTAATGTTCCATTAGCTTGTTAGGTTTATTCAGAAGTGAATCCTGTATAACTTTCACTTCATGATTAGCAGTGAAATATAACAGGCCAACATCGTACTAGAATGAATTCGCAAATCCCCAGCCATGGGATTCATTACACCTGCACAACAGTATTCTGGCTGTGAAAAAACAGACCTGTAAAAACATTAGATCCTGCAGCTAAGCCGCCTGTCCCTCTAACAAAGATATATGTGCTTTTAGAATGCTGCGAAAGGACAGCAGTGAATTATATTGTCCTGATTGTAACATTTTTTAGTTTTAGGAGAAAGAAAAGCCTTGGCCCAGTGGCATTGTTCTTGTCACCGTGTGAAGAAAAGTTGTTAACATAGAAACCCTACAGTGCAGAAGGAGGCCATTCGGCCCATCGAGTCTGCACCGACCACAATCCCACCCAGGCCCTACCCCCACATATTTACCCACTAATCCCTCTAACTACACATCTCAGGGACAATTTTTAACCTGGCCAATCAACCTAACCCGCACATCTTTGGACTGTGGGAGGAAACCGGAGCACCCGGAGGAAACCCACGCAGACACGAGGAGAATGTGCAAACTCCACACAGACAGTGACCCGAGCCGGGAATCGAACCCAGGACCCTGGAGCTGTGAAGCAGCAGTGCTAACCACTGTGCAAGCCCCAATCCAGAAACTGGAGCACAAATCTGAGCTGACATGGGTGTGTTGCACTATTGGGGATGTCATCTACTGTTAATTGTATGTATATTATATATAATGTTAAGTGTATACAGTTAGGAGATACTCATTGGATAATTACTTCCGGACATATAAAGACAGTTATTGACACTGATAGTAGATTTTAGGGCTAAGTGTTATACTTTCGTAACACTTAACTTTGTGAATAATACTTCTGGTCTCGTCCTTCACCTACTGGCTGCCTATCAGTAGTTTAGCATCTAACGGATGAAAAATTGAACGCAAAAGTTCCCATGGCCCTTTTTTTGAAGAAAAGTTGGGGAGTTTTTCCCCAGTGTACTGGCTAATATTTATCCCTCAGCCAATATCTGAAAAACAGATTATCTGGTCATTATCATATTGGGAAGCTGCTCTGTGCAAATTAACTGCCATGTTTCCTACATTATGACAGTGACAACACACAAAACATACTGTAAAGTACTGTGGGACTTCCTGAGGTTGCGAAAGGTGAGATATCTGGACTTAATTATCTGTATGGTGAAAGGCGAATAAAAACAGAAAATGCTGGAAAAGCTTAGCAGCTCTGGCAGCGTCTGTGGAGAGAGAAACAGAGTTGAAGTTTTGTGTCCATGTGACTCTTCACTAAAAGGGAAACTTAGCCTCTTTTCATTCAGCTATTACTCTATTTTTGCTGTCAGTGGAGATTTGGCTGGGAACGTGCATGGACCAGGACAACTTGTGAAGGTCACAGAAACAAGGCACAATAAATAACCTCCTGCAGATTGTCACTGTCAGCATAAGTCAGTGATTATACACTTGGCAGCAGGAACAATATGTTTTCATTATTTTGGAACACACTTTATTAATTAGGAGTGTGGATGTAAGTTTTGACTTATTGACTCTTCTATGAATGGTGATTGTTTCACAATCCAGGATAGAAGCATGGCAGATAGGTTTATGTTTCAAGATTGGAAATTTGGAAAGTGTCTATTTTGAATTGGAAGAATGTTGACATCTGTTTAATCAGGACCAGATGTATGGGAGATGTTTGATTGCTTGACTAACTGCCATTTCAAACTCGTCATGCAAGGAACTTCTAAAAAAAAGCCACTTGCCACAATTTTGTAATATATGCTCGCCGGTTTACTGTTTATTAACCATTGAATGCCGACATATGAATACTGGGAAATGCTATTCATAGAGCTATGCTCCTGATTAGAATGGGCATAAGGCCATGATTATCATTTAGGCTAAGCTGCTACCAGCAGCAATGGCACCATTCACAGTTTAACTTGCTTAAATTATGAAACTTCCAAAAGATATTAATGATAAAATGTGTGTCTTGGAAATCTCAAAGAGGTGGTTTAAGTAAGGAATTCATTTCTCAATAGTACTCTTGATTTTTTTTAGGTGGAATAATCTAATGATTTTACATTTACCTTTTTTTTAAAGAATGTCGTACCAACATATGAAGGTATCCATTTAAGGTTTTCTTTCGTGATTATAAATACTGGACTGAATCCACCCATATACATTTTCACTGCTGAAAGTAGCTCAGTAAAGTTGTGAACACCTTGTGAACAGGCAGCTTTGGTATATTCTAAACAATGCAAAATGTGGAAGAGTGTGATTAAATGACATAAAAACTATATTCTGACAACGAACATGCACAGATGTGTGAAGTGTGGCACGAAAGTAAACCATGATGAGAGAGAAACAGCCCACACATCTTCACCCAAATTCAATTTGTTAGTCAACACTGTGAACAATTTGGGAATCTACAATTCAGACTCCATATGTGATGTTTCACAGCTATAGGCAGAGCAAATAAATAATTGTGTCTTTAAAATATAGGCTTGCTTCTTTTCCAGTTCATTATTTGGTGATTTCTATGTAAATTTTGAAAATGAGAGACTAGCTTGTCGCTGGGTTCAAATTATTTTAGAAACAGATCTGTCAACAAAGACATACCTGCAAGATGTCCAGAACAAGACATTCCAAAGCACATTATTCATAACATAGGGACATGTTGACAAGGCTGTTTAAAAAGAAACATGTGGGATTCTCGACTTCATTAATGGAGGAATGGAGTACAAAAGCAAAGAATTATGCTAATTCTTGAATAAAACAACTCAGCTGGAGCACTCTGTTCAATACTGGCACCGCACTTTAGGAAGAATAACAATGTCTTGAAGAGGATGCAGCAGGTATTCACGAGAATGGTACAGGCATTTGAATTCCAATTATGTGAAGAGACTAGAGAAGCTGGGCTTATTCTCCTTAGAACTCAGAACGTGAAAAGGGAATTTGATAAAAGATGTTTAAAAGCGTGAATGGTTTTGATGGAGTAAATGAGGAGAAGCTGTTTCCAAAGGCAGAAAGAATGAGTAACCAGAGGACACGAGACACAGAATGATTGGCAAAAGAACAATAGAATGTTGGCCTGTATTTCAAAGAGAATGGAGTATAAAAGTACAGGAGTCTTGCTGAGACTATATAAGACATGAATTAGCCCACACCTGGAATACTGTGAACATTTTTCGCCCCAATAACTAAGGAAATCTATACTGCCATTGGAGGCAATCCAGAAAAGGTTCACTAAGTTGATCCCAGATGTGGAAGGAATTACTTATGAGGAGAGGTTGAGCCTATACTCATTGGAGTTTAGAAAAATGAAAGGCAATCTTATTGAGACATATAGAGAGCAATTTTCCCAGCCAGCTGCGGTGCTTTTGTACTGCAGCGGGCCAGGAGATTCGAATGGAGGTCGTTTCGCGGGCTCCCCGCTGGACGCCACAGTCTCCGTGCATCACTGTCAGCTCCATGCCAGAAATTGGCGTGGAGCTGAATAATTTATGGAGATGCTAATTTGATTACCATCATAATATCATTAGCGGACCCGGGACTGAAATCTCCGGGCCCACCAGGCTCTCTCTCTATCGAGGCCCCCCAACAGGGCGGGGGGGGGGTGGTGCTGCCTGGGCATTGCCACCTTGGCAGTGCCAGCCTGGTCCCCCAGCACTGCCCAAGGGCAAAGTGCCAATGCCCAAGGGGTAACTTGGCAGTGCTCATCGCACTCAGGGGCGGGGCCTCTGGGGGGGAACGATCACAGGGAGGGGGGTCCCGCTGCCACTTTACACTTGGGCTGAGTGATAGAGGGAGGGAGGCCAGCGATCAGGACTGTCGGGGGAGGGCTATCGGGGCTGCCGGTGGGGGATGGAGGGAATCAGGGGAAGAAAAATCGGGAGATCGGGGCTGCGGGAGTTGCGGGGGGGTGGGGGGAGGAATGACATCGAGGTGGGCTGGAGGACTCAAGGCTGATGGCTGGTTCCTGGCATGTTCGAGGGGTCAGTGATCGGGAATGGGGGGGGGTTCAGTAAGCCAGCAATATGGGAGTCGCGGGGCTGGCCAGTGATTGGGAGACTGGCAAATGTGGGGCCACTGTGCATGCACCAGTCTCGGTGCTGACAGATCGGCGCATGCACAGTGGTCCACTCAGCGTTATGCTGCCGGCCTCTCCAGTGGGAATCGGCCCTGAAAACTGATTTTTAGAGTGATTTACACTAGTGCACTCAGGAATGCACAGAGTGTGGGAGATTCATTTTGAAACTCCCGCTGAAAAAACCAGTGTGATTTACTCCAGTTTTTGCAGGAATTTGACATTTAGAATTTTTTTGGGAGTATCTCCCCCATAGGGTGGGATTTTATGACCTCGCTTGAGCGAGACTGGAAATTACCACTTGAGGTCAATGGACATTTCCTTTTCTGCCCATCACCTGCTCCAATTCCATGGCAGGCGAGGTGGTAGAATTCTGACGATAGGATTCTTACGGGGCTTGACAGAGTGGATGCTGAGAGGCTGTTTCCCCTTTCAGAAAAGTCTAGGACCAGAGGGCATCATCTCAGAATAAAGGGGTCACCCATTTAAGACAGAGATGAGGAGGAATTTCTTCTCTCAGAAGGTAGTGAAGTTGTGGAATTCTTTACCATAGCGAGTTGTAGAGGCTGGGTCATTAAGTATGTTCAAGGCTTAATTAGGCAGAGTTTTAATCAGTGAGGAAATCAAGGGTTATGGGGATAAGGCGGGAAAGGGCAGTTGAGATTATTATATCAGTCACAATGTCATTAGATAGCAGAGAAGACTCGATGGGCCGAATGGCCTACTTGTGCTCCAAAGTCATACGGTCTAACAAGAGACAATTTGACAAAACATTTTTATACACAGTGACTTGTTACAGTCTGGAGTGCACTGACTATATGTGTGGTGGAAACAGTTTCAAAAGTAACAATTACAAGAGATTTGCATAAACACTTGAAGGGAGAAAAAAATATATAAGGCATTGGGAAAGAGCAGGGGAACGGGAGCAATCGGGAAGAAAAACAGTAAATCCTGGAAATGACTGATACAGGTTTATCTGTAAGGCCTTGCGTACCTGAACATGGAGTGCCAGTAGCCCTGCTGATTCTGACTTTTTGACAATTTTGAACTGTTTCTTTTTTCCCTTTCAGCATCCTCACAAAGGAAAAAAAAGTGACTCCTTCTGCGCTGTACCATTCTATGATTCCAGAAGAAATAATTGAATAAATGTCAAAGAATAAATTATATTCTATTAAATTCTATTAATAGAATTTAATATTTTATTTGATTCTATTAAAATCTTTGATTTAAGCCTCTGAGATCCTTTGAAAAAGAATGATGCATATCTTTAAAAGAATACCAACCTGTATCAAACCTCCTTAAACATGTCAAATTCAGCAAGGTAAACCACTTCACTGGTAAATGTAACACAGCAACGAATTAAGCACACAGCTATAGCTGTTAAATTTTGTGCAGCTTCTCTTGGAAAAATGAGAAGATTGATTAAAGTTTTCTACCGTTGCTCCATATCTCCAATTGTCACCTATGATCTCCCTTCAAGCTTCTTCATATTGATTCATCAGTCGCTTTGGTGCAAATTCATAATTAGGAATTGCCATTCAGAAAGCACATCATTCATCTGGGTGGCACAGTGGTTAACACTGCTGCCTCACAGCGCCAGGGACTCGGGTTTGATTCCCGGGTTGGGTCACTGTCTGTGTGGAGTCTGCACATTCTCCCCGTGTCTGCATGGGTTTCCTCCGGGTGCTCCGGTTTCTTTCCACAGTCCAAAGATGTGCGGGTTCGATGGATTGGCCATGCTAAATTGCCCCTTAGTGTCAGGGGGACCCAGCTAGGGTAAATGCATGGGGTTGTGAGGATGGGGACTGGGCGGGAGTGTGGTCGGTGCAGACTCGATGGGCCAAGTGGCCTCCTTCTGCATTGTAGATTCTATGATCTTCTAAATGCCTGATTACCTGTTGTACCTCTGCCTGTGAAAGATCTAACAAGGACAGTCAGAAGAAACAAGAATCTTTGGAATCTAAATTTCTATCCTTCAACGCCCCAGGTTTGCATTACTTTTTTAATGCTTCTGCTAAATTTCCCATATTTCAAGGCTCTGTTGGCCATTGCACATATTTCTCCTGGTAACAACATTCATTTTCATTTCAAATTGTCTTCTCTTCAGGACTATCAAAAATAAATTGTTTAAACAGCTGCAGTTTAAGTGGAAGAACTGACAATGTTATGGATCAGATACCCTTAGGTTCTATGTAATAATGTTTGAACAGTTAGTGAGATATTTCAATCGCCCAATTTGTAAATTTCGAAGGTCATATATATTCATTGAAAGGCAGCAGGTCATCTGAATTTGGAGTTCACTTCGATTGGATTGATTTTGTTTTTAAACTCCAGCATGAGCATGACTTCCATTTACATAGCAGTCTTCACACCGGTGAGATGTCTTATAAGCGGAGAAGAAAAATTACAAAGGCTAAGGACATACTCACCTTTATCTTTTGATTATCATTTATATGTTATTGGAATGTATCTGAAGACTAGAAATTGCCAAAGCCCCAAAAAATTAAAATACACCGTTCCAAGGTACCCAAGTGTTACTTTCCCTGTTAAAAACTGAAATGTCATATATGCTTCCTCTTTGAACTTGCTCTGATTATCAACTGGAAGGATGAGATCCATGCAGCGACTGGCCCTTTTAAGTAACCCCGTTAGCTTTCTGCTAACTCGCCCCATTTCCTTAGTAGAACAGATTCTGATATTGGGAAAAGCATGCGCACAAATCTTATTCACATACAAACAGCTGTCCCATGAGATCTTGTACATGGTGCAGCTACATTCATTGTGTTGCTAGTCTGCCTCGAACTTTCTATGTTGCCAGGGAGTGTAGGTACAGGCCAATAAAGTGAACATCATTTTACTGGTTTATATGGATGTGCCAAGAGCTCAAAGAAATCACAGCAACAAACACTGACTGGCTTGACAGTGGCCATGTCATTGTCCATTGCTGAGAAATCATTACATTGCTCCTGATCAATTGGGCTGGTCTTCTGCTGAGACGAGATCCAATCACAGAGACTTGCTTGGGATGTACTTGAAGATGTCTGAAAGTGAGTTTTAAAGTTGCAACATAAGAATTCTGTAAGCATCCCTAAAGTCATGCATTTGTTGCACGGTAGAAAGTAATGTTTCAGGATAAGACATAATCCAGCAGATAAATCTAATCAGATAAAAAAAATTAAAATACCATTTTACTATGGACACCGCACTGCCAAAGTAAAAAGGACAGAAACTGTTTTATTCCTGACCTGGAACGTTTCACTCCCTCAGTCATAATAAAACACTGACTGATCTCAAATTTTACTTCGACCATTCCTCCCAAACATGAACAGAGTGGTGACTTTTAAAGGACAGACCACATTAGCAGCTAACATCACAACTATGCACTGGACCACAGATTTCCCATGAATGATGCTTCATTAGATATCACTGCTTATTACAGATGTAAAACCAAACATTCTTTTGACCAGGAGCTTGAAATTTGGAGATAATTTACAACTGACTTCGAATTGACCGCAGAACTTCAACAAACAGTTGTAATTATCTATATTTCTGCAAGGAGCACTAGAACACAGTCCATAAAGGGACACTATGCAGCGAAACATAACCTTGCCCCAAGTTGCCCGCAAGCATTGCAATGCGTGATCCTCTAATATTTGCAAAGTGTCAGTTAACATTAATCAAACAGAATATTCTGAGTTGTTGTATTTAAATGCGCCAAACTCCATACTCAGACAGTACAGTGTGAAATGAAGACTACTGGCCCAGATAGCGGCAGTGAAATTCAATGGAAATAAACTTGAATGGGAAAGGAAATCGAGCAAAGGAAATCGGGTGGCACGGTAGCACAGTAGTTAGCACTGCTGCCTCACAGTACCCAGGTTCGATTCCAGCCTCGGGTGACTGTCTATGTGGAGTCTGCACATTCTCCCAGTGTCTGCGTGGGTTTCCTCCCACAGTCCAAAGATGTGTGGGTTAGGTTGATTGGCCAAGCTGAATTGCCTCTTAGTGTCCCTAGATGTGTAGGTTAGGGAGATTAGCAGGGTAAATATGTGGGATTACGGGGACGGGGGCTGGGTGAGATTGTGGTCGGTGCAGGCTTGATGGGCTGAATGGCTTCCTTCTGCATTGTATGGATTCTATGATCCAAAATGTAATCCTGAATCATGGACCATAGCTCTGTACATTGTTCAAATATCTGGCACTCAGATGGCAGATCAGCTCCACCCCAATTGAAACTGGAGGATTTTGTGGACATTCTGGCAATATCCCTTTGACCATCCTTCTCCGATAGTCCCTGGGATGAGTGCCGCCGCAGCTACTTTGGTGTGATTTTCCAAAGCTCAGCCTGTTGCAATCACAACCTTCTCTGGCCTGATTTTTATGACAGTGATTTTGTTATTTACTTTTTTTGATCTTCTTTGCATTACAATCTTAGCCCGAGGGATCAATCTGCTTACCAGTTCTTTATTGTAGTACTATTCTTGTGTCTTCAAAACTCTACTGTGCAATCAGCATGCTACACTTTCAACACTCTTCGATACTGCAACTCTGTTGGTGTCTGGCCAGAACGTCGAGGGTGACCTCATGCCATGTATCACAATCTACACATCATACCTGCACTGACTCTTCCTACCAGGTTGAGCATTAAGTTGTTTAGAAGGAACCACTGCTGCACACCATGTTGCGTGTGTTAAAATGAAAAAAAAGCAACAATCACTCACAAGGGGTTGGGTAAACATATTGTGGGTTCATTTATTGACTCTAAGCACATGTGAACAGATACACATTGACAGAAAGCCTAAATACAACAGAGTGGCAGAGTTGTGTCTGTGTTTGCTCTGCTGGAAGCAAAAGCTAAGCTCAACTGGATTGCATGACACACTTCCTTTCTAATGATGTCATGCTGCAATTCCTTAAAGACATATTACAACAATAGACAAGGGGCCACATCAATGTACAATTGAATCCATTATGGAAGTAAAGTTAATATAGCAAATTCTGGACTACAGCACTTAAAATTGTAATCTGGTAAGTACGTAAGAGTGGAAGATTTATTCTAGATTTTTAAAATATTTGAAATTTGAAATAGAAAATTGTGTGTGAAAAGGTACCATTTGGGTCTTTTCTCTTCCAGAACCTAATGATTCGATGCGCACTTCCAGCAACTTCTATTCTATTTATTGGAACAGAATTAATGGAGAGCCACCTCTGGGAGAACTTTAGTGATAAACTTCCATGCTCAAGGCACGAACATTGTCTACTACATTGCTGCTGCATCACCACATTCTCCTAGGCTGTACAAAGTTCCACATAAAACAGGGCAACTTCTCACTCGAACTGTGAGATTTCTTCCATCTGTAGTGCTCACGTAAATGTGTGCACACGAGTGACAGTTATCTCAATGTGAGCTCCCAGTGGAACACTTCTCTGCTGCGGATACATCAAGAAATTGTGTGTTGATTTTGGACAGTAAATCATGGGAACATGCCTTTTATTTTCTATTATGTGCTGCAGGGAGACAGGTCTCTTGGTTAGCATTTGTAAAATCAACCCCATGCCGTACTGATTTAGAAAAAAAACACACTCCATTTTTGCAATATTCTCTGATATTCTGACAGTTAAGCATCGTAGCTGATCATCGCCATTTTAAATTCAAAAACCAAATCAGACAATTGGATTTTTGGGAATGAATATGGAAATTGAAACCATCCAATTAAGTAACTCAGAATCTGATCCATCTGCCTGAAGGTTGAGTTACTACAATCTGTTGTAACACTGTTCCTCTATAAGCATATCTCAACATTAGTCAGGAAGGGCGGGGGGGGTGGGGGGGGCGGGAGAAGAGGACGACTGTCAGATTGGCACAAATAATTATTGTGGTGCTTTAATGACCAGTCAAACTGGCTTTCTACTAATGTTGCAGACCATTAATTAGGTGGAGAGGCTAAAGCTGACAGGCTGATCACGCATATCTATTCTCCAATTCAGATCTGTGACCAGTGCTTCAATGTTACTGCTCTGACAGGCATACTTTAAACTGCTCACACATTTTCAGACTGGGGTCCACAAACACCAGGGTGCAGACCAATTAGGGGTGGGATTTGACATTTCCATGTAGCCATTAGATTTTCCATCTGGGTATGGCCATGAAAAGGCTTGATGTGGAGATGCCGTGAAAAGGCTTGCCAGACCAAAATTTATAACTCTTGTTTTATTTTTCTCAAATTTCTTGATGCACTTTTGGCAAATTGCTTCTACTGATAGCTCATCATTACCTGTGTTAACAGCAGAATATGCTCTATTAGGAACAACTGCCACTGTCTTTTGGATGTTGGAACATGGCTGGCTGGAATTTGGAATCATGGGATGTTTGCATCGCTTGCTAGCTCAGTAATGGTTGCCCATCTCGAACTGCTGTTGAGAAGGTGCTGGTAAGCTGCCTTCTTGAATTGCTGCAGTCTTTGTGCTGTAGGCACACCCACAGTGCTGTCAGAGAGGGTGTTCCAGGCTTTTGACCTTATGACAGTGAAGGAATAGCAAAATATTTCCAAGTTGTGTGGCTTGGACGGGAACCTCTAGGTGGAGTTGCTCCCAAACATTGGCTATCTTTGTCCTTCTAATGTGGAGATGCCAGCGTTGGACTGGGGTAAGCACAGTAAGAACTAGAAGTTGGAGAACAGATATCCACTCCATCTGACGAAGGAGCTGTGCTCCGAAAGCTTATGGTATTTGCTACCAAATAAACCTGTTGGACTTTAACCTGGTGTTGTGAGACTTCTTACTGTAATTTGTCCTTCTAGACAGTAGTGGTCATAGGTTTGGAAGGTGCTTCCTGCTGCCATTGTATGTCAGTGGTGGAGGGAGTGAATGTTTGTGGAGGAATGCCAATTAAGCAGGCTGCTTTGCCCTGGATGTCGTTAAGCACTTTAAGTGTTGTTGGTGCTGCACTCACCCAGGTAAGTGGAGAGCATTCTATTGCATTTCTGACTTGAACC
Source organism: Mustelus asterias (assembly GCF_964213995.1). Taxonomy (NCBI): domain Eukaryota; kingdom Metazoa; phylum Chordata; class Chondrichthyes; order Carcharhiniformes; family Triakidae; genus Mustelus; species Mustelus asterias. The sequence continues at coordinate 116,964,168 of NC_135804.1, read as the reverse complement.
CTTGTAGGCTTTGGGGAATCAGGAAGTGAGTTAATCGCCACAAGATTCCTAGCCTCTGACCTATTCTTATAACTAAGCCTTTATATGGCTAGTCCAATCCAGCTTCTGGTCAACAGTAACCCCAGGCAAGATATTGATCATGGGCGATTCAGTGATGGTAATATCATTGAATGTCAAGAGGCAATGGTTAGTTTCTCTTTTATTGGAGATGGTCATTGCCTGGCATTCTTTTGATGTGAATGTCATTTGCCACTTGTCAGTCCAAGTCTGGATCTTGTCCAGGTCTTGCTGCATTTGGGCATCGACTGCTTCTGTATCTGAGGAACCACACATGCCCTTAGTGTCCTGAGATGTGTAGGTTAGAGGGATTCGTGGGTAAATATGTAGGGATATGGGGGTAGGGCCTGGGTGGGATTGTGGTCGGTGCAGACTCGATGGGCCAAATGGCCTCTTTCTGTACTGTAGGGTTTCTATGATTCTATGGTGCTGAACTTTGTGCAATCATCAGCAAACATCCTCATTTTTGACCTTATGATGGAAGGAAGCAGCTGAAGGTGGTGGAGCCCAGGACGCTACCCTGAGGTATTGCTAAAACGCATTCTGGAACTGAGAATATTGACGTCTAACAACCACAACCATCTTCTTTTATGCTCGATATGATTCCAACTAGTGCAGAGTATTTCCCAATTTCCAATGAACCTAGTTTGCTGGGGCTCCTTGATGCCAAACTCCATCAAATTCTTTCTTGATGTCAGGGGCAGTCACCCTCACCTATTGAGTTCAGCTCTTTTGTCTATGTTTGGACCAAGGCAATAATGAGGTCAGGAGCTGAGTAACCCTGGCGGGACGCAAAGTGAGCATCGGTGAGCAGGTTATTTCTGAGTAAGCGATGCTTGGTAGCACTGTTGATGACCCTTTCCATCACTTTGCTGATGATCAAAAATAGACTGATGGGTCGGGAATTGGTTGGGTTGGATTTTGTCAGTTTTGTGTACAGGGCATACTTGGACAATTTTCTGCACCAGTTTTGTGCTGGAACAGTTTGGCTAGGGATACGGCAAGTTCTGGATTAATGTATCAGTATTTAACAAGAATGGGCCAGGGGCGTTTCATGACAAAATATTTGTTCAATCATTGATGCACAAAAAACAAATTGGTCCAAACTGGATTACATCATTATCTGACCAAATAAGTCCATTCCAAGTTGCTTGGTAAAGAAAAAAATGCAGCTTAAAATATAAGTCTCATGTGCCTCCAATGCTACTGGCAGTTGTATGGGCAGCATGGTGGCGCAGTGGTTAGCACTGCTGCCGCACAGCGCCAGGGACCCGGGTTCAATTCCAGCCTCGGGTCACACCTCTTGGGTGGAGTTTGCACATTCTCCCCCTGTCTGCGTGGATTTCCTCCGGGTGCTCTGGTTTCCTCCCACAGTCCAAAGATGTGCAGGTTAGGTTGATTGGCCATGCTCAATTGACCCTAGTGTCAGGGGATTAGCAGGATAAGTATGTGGGATTACGGAAATAGGGCCCAGGTGGGATTGTGGTCGGTGCAGATTTGATGGGCCAAATGCCCTCCTTCTGCACTGTAGGGATTCTATGGATTCTATGAATGCTGATGGTAAGCGGCTGCCACTTTTATAAAGGGCAATGTGCAGCAGCAGGGTTCATTCGTAATCATCACTCCCCCTGGCAGTAGGAGAATGTTGTGAATTTCTATCCTGGACAGTGATGGATTTTGGAAACGTTTTTTTATACAGGGAGTTAGAAGGGAAAAATTTGCAGAAGGGAAACTAAAAATCTTTTTCTTGTGGGATATTTTATTACAGTCATGATTGTCAATGGCTGGAATCTTCCAGCTGGTCACGCTGGTGGGATCTTCTGGTCCCATTGACAGTTCACCCCTACCATGGGTTTCCCGGCAGTGTGGGGTGTAATCAACGAAAAATCCTATTGATAGCGGTGGGACCAGAAGACCCTGCCGCTGGCAAATGGCGTGCTGCCTACCACTGCGGGAAACACGGCACGGGGAGGCCAGAAAATCCTCCCCAGTGTTTCAAAACTCTGTCCACTTTCCCTGTGAGGCAAGTGGATTGTGGGTCACCGTGAGTGTTAGGCTATACTGACTCTCCTCATTCTTCACACTTCTGTCACTCTGAGTTCCAGGCTGCAGGTTCCTGCAGTGATGTCATTAGATTTTGTCACATGAGACCAGCGCGCATGTGCAGATGGGTCATGATGTGAAGATGCCGGTGTTGGACTGGGGTAAGCACAGTAAGAAGTCTCACAACACCAGGTTAAAGTCCAACAGGTTTATTTGGTAGCACAAGCCACAAGCTTTCAGAGCGCTGCTCCTTCATCAGGTGATGAAGGAGCAGCGCTCTGAAAGCTTGTGGCTTGTGCTACCAAATAAACCTGTTGGACTTTAACCTGGTGTTGTGAGACTTCTTATAGATGGGTATCGGCAGCCATCTTGCATGGCCAAACTGCATTGGCAGGAGACACTGTTAACATATCCTTAAATAAAATTTATGTATAATTGATAATCATTTCTATTTGCATTTAGGCACTCCAGCAAGACAGTAAAAAAATCAACCTTTCTGATGATAACTGTAAGTGCCTACACCGATTTATCGGAGTTTCCTCATGTTACATCAGTCAGAGTGAAAATTGTATATCCTTGTGTCTTTCTGTCTCGAGAGTATGCTTTTTTAAAACAATATTGATATAGCCTACAGGAACACATGATGCATGGATATTGGTTATTAAAGTGTTTTGCAAGAAAGTAATGGATTTAACTGAACCAGATCGGGCCATGTTATTAATGTGCAAGGTGTTGCTATTGACCATAATATTCATTTCACAGAAACTCTTAAGTTCTCCTCAGGGTTCTCTGCACAGCAGGAGAAACCTTGGTATAACTGTATATATTTGGGAGGATATCAATAAAAGCACCCGACACACAATTCCCTCTGCACATTAGAGAATGTGACATATCTGAAGCTTAATGCATGCTGTCGTCCAGCAGCCTGTGCTTATTACTGCACTTTCTCCCTAATGACACCGGAAAGAGGTTTTCAGCAAAACCATTTTAGCTTAAGCATTACTGCCACAGACAGATTCCTGCAATTGAGGCTTCATTGGCTTGACCTTGGTGACCATAGATTGGGAAGGAGACAGCAGATAAACGTTTGGGCTAACAGTTTTCATCTCAAATGTAACTGCCAGCTCTTCACCTGGGTACAGGTACCATCTATCATTAAGCACTCGTGTATGTGTGTGTGTGTGGGGGGGAATTCAGTTATGTCTCTCAAAGGCTAACTCAAACTGTGCAGTTCAATTTTCATCCTATCATTTCGGCTGAGTAGAAAATCCGACAATTTATTACAGACCCATGCAGGATAATGACCCAGTTGCAAGGAAGCAATGATAAAGCTTAAGTTCATGAGCTACTCCTCCGTTTTGCAAACACAAGGCTGTCAGATCCATTCCTATCACCTCCTCCAGAATGCAGCTTTTCTAGCTGTACCTTAACCCCTTCACGAGCCCACTGGGTTTACCAGAAAGCTTTTGCTGGCACATCAAATCATAGCTGATCATGAAGTTACAATTTGAAGTTCATTTTATTCAATCATAGAATCGTGGAATCCCTACAGTACAGGAGGCCATTCAGCCCATTGAGCCTGCACCAACAACAATCCCACCCTATCCCCGTAACTGCCCGTAAACCCACATATTTACCCTGCTAATCCCCTGAAACTAGGGTCAATTTAGCATGGCCAACCAACCTAACCCGCACATCTTTGGAGTGTGGGAGGAAACCGGAACACCCAGAGGAAACCCACGCAGACACGGGGAGATCATGCAAACTCCACACAGACAGTGATCCAAGCCGGGAATCAAACCCGGGACCCTGGTGCTGTGAGGCAGTAGTGCTAACCACTGTGCCACTGTGCCGCCCCAGTTGATCCAAGTTTGCAGCTTCACAGAATCTCCTCAGTTTGACTTATACTCTCTGTCAGGAAGGCATGATGGCTCGGATATTTATGCCTCCTCGTGATTTATTAATGGTATCTGTATTGTTTTCACAAGCTGTTGATTAGAAATGTTTTCTGCCATTTTTATAACAAAACCATCAACATGCTTTATGGGAGCTTTAAGACACTTAACTGCTCCTAGAACAGTCAGCTTGCAAAATATTGTTCCTGAGCTGCTATGTTGGTTGCAGCAATAGAGGGAGAAAAACTGCCCAATTGACTGTGCAGCCACGCCAAAAATTAGCTGATGAAGATTTCTGCTGGTCAGTATTGATAGGAAAATGGATTTTTTTTTGTTTCAGACTCTATGTCATTGGACTTCCTAGCCAAACGATAACTGCAAGCTGGATCAAGCCAAGTAAAAATTAACATATGCTATCTGCCCCACTGTTAAGCTGGTGGGACATAGTCTAAAAATATCATCTGAAAGGACATTCAATGGCTGAGGAAGGAAGGAAGGTATTTCCCTTGTTGAAGGAACTATTAAAAAGGTTATACAGAGAACCGTACCTAAAAGAGAAAGGCCGGTCTCTCTATCATGCGACTGTAACATAGAGAACAGACGCACCTAGGTTCATAAGTACATAAGATAGAGGAGTGTAATTAGACCATTTGACCCATCGAGTCCGCTCTGCCATTTGATCATGGCTGATACGCTCCTCATCCCCATTTTCCTGCCTTCTCCCCATAATCCTTCAACCCATTACCAATGAAGAATTTGTCTACCTTCTCCTTAAATTTACTCAATGCAGGGGATGGTAAGAATTCCATAGCTAACTTCATTGGACCTCCAAGACTGAATTGTAACTTTTCCAAGGATTCAACAAGCGGTTTGGTGCTCCCTATCTAAACTCACACATGAATTATAAATGATTGCTTGAGGTGCCCATGGAACCATTACTCTCCTGGACAGAGATTTGATGAAAATATGAGAAAATCTACTAAATAAAGATGCACTTTTGTTTGAAGACTAAATTGTCCATATGTTTTCCAACATTACAGTCATGACTACTCTTCAAAAGTACAGGTCTTTCTTTCCATTTTCTTTGTCCTAATTATAAATGTGGCCTCAAAAAATGTTCCCCATTGTCCCTTTATTTCTATCCTCACATACAGTTAAAATGTTCTGAGTTGATATATGGACCCTATTTTACCATTTTGATTCTGCGTGCTGGGCGGACTTGAATCTGGGAGTGTTTCAGATCTGACTTTTAGACCTGTTCTCAGGTGCCCCCATATGCACTCTGTCTGAAAAAATATCAGCAATTCTGAACCGTGCTGCACAAGCCTGTGGGCGGGGCTTAATGCACCGGAAACCCTGCAGCTCCGACCGGCACCTCCAACTGCGCATGCGCAGAAAAAAAAGATAGAATGCTGCTCCCCTGCCACATCCCTCCACGGCCAATTAATGCCTCCCCCTGTCCCCCACAGACAATGCCCCACCCTCCCCAACATTACTGACCCCCTTATCCCCTGACCCCTCCACCACCCAGATCACGGGCCCCTCCCCCCTTGCCCCCCCACTGATCTCAGGCAGAGTGGCAGCGGACCCCCCTTCCCCCTCACTGATCTAAGCCAGAGTGGCAGCGGACTCCCACTTTCCCTTCACTGATCTCAGGCAGAGTGGCCGCGGACCGCCCTCTTCCCCCCCACTGATCTCAGGCAGAGTGGTAGCAGACCTCCCCTTCCCATTCCCCCTCCCCCCCCCCACAACCGATCTCAAGCAGAGAGCCGTGAGAGTGTGGAGGCACTTACCTCCCCACTAACTGGAGCGTCCAAATCGGACTTTTGTGGACCATGCCTGTTTCGCATCAATTCTGAATGGGTGAACATGGTGGTAAAGGGGGAAGTGTCGGTAATGTTGGGCGTGCAACCCATTAAGTCAATTTAAATGCATGCAAATGCATTTAAATGGCCGTCGCGCCTGTTTCGGTCGTGGTCCCTATGGGCCCGATGTTACCATTTTCATTCTAAGTGCTGAATCTGGGCGTAACGCAGATCCAACTTGGAGATCTGCTTTCAGGTGCCCCAATACGCACTCAGCCATCTCCAGTCCCATTCGTGCTGTGGGCGGGGCTTAGCGCGGCCGAAACGATCGGAGCTCTGAACTGCGCATGCGCAGTTAGAAAAAACTTTGAAAAAGCGCGTCCGTGTCAGATCACTCCCGGGCCGCAGGAAGCGCAGAAAGCGGCCCAGGAGCGAAAAGCGGGAGCGATGGCCCCCACAGACATCACTGTCCCCCTTATTCACCCCCCTACCACTACCCACACACATCACTGTCCCCCTTATCCACCCATCCCACTACCCACACACATCACGCAATGGTAAAATCGGGCCCTATGTTTCTGACACATTCAGATTTTTCATTTAACAATAATTAAGAGTGATTATTTGCTAAATATTTGACTATTTGATAAATATTCATTTTTCATACAAAACCTTTCCATTCCATCCTCTCTTGTTTTCTCCTGTGCACCAGTAAACAAATGTGACTTCCCCAGTGAACATAAAGGGCTTACGCAAGGCTGCTCATTTGTACATGCAACAAGTACGTGAAAGGAAGAGTTTCTTGAATCAATGACTCATGTCTACTTGAGGTGCAGTGACACATCGAGGGAGATGGGGAAGTGAACTTGCATTAAAACTGGAAGTGTTTGAAACTGTGCAGTGCATCAAGAGAAAAAATAACATAGACTTGGGAGGAACTGTTCAACAGCTGATTGGCCTGTCACACACATTTCTAACATTTACTGTTCTTACTTCTATTTTTCAGCATCCTTATTTTGCTTTTTATCTACCTGCTCACAAAATATGAAATAGTTGTTGCGCTATAGAACAGATCCATTCCACAGAGTTTGTGGCCAGAATTCTCTGACCTCGCCTGTGGCTGGAATTCCCCAGTCCCGCGGCAGTGAATGAGAATTTAACTGAGTGTCTAATTCACCGTTCTTAATGGCCATGGTGGCGGGGCATGTGGGACTGGAGAATTCCGGCCTGTGTTTTGCTAAGTCATTGCAGAGCAACTGCAAAAAGCTACAATTTAAGCAGATTAGCTAAAACCCTGCCTTGCAGCAGTAGGATGCAGATCTAAAGTGAAGTAAAGTTTAGTTATTATTCATAAGTAGGCTTACATTCAAATAGTAATGAAGTGAAAATTCTCTAGTCGCCACACTCCAGCACCTGTTCGGGTACATTGAGGGAGAATTCAACTTGGCCAATGCACCTAACCTGCACATCTTTGGACTGTGGGAGGAAACCGGAGCATCCAGAGGAAACCCACACAAACAGTCACCCAAGCCGGGAATCAAACCCAGGCCCCTGGGGCTATGAGGTAGCAGTGCTAACCACTGTGCCACCCTACGGATCTAGAACAAATGAGAATGGCTCTTGCATCAGATTTATATGCAAGTAGATTGATGTGCTTTTCTTAAAATGCTTTTCGTTCAAAGACTTTCAATGTCATCATAACATAAACTTGAATACTGCAGAATACATTTTACAAGCTAAAAAGTGGCAATACCAGCTGACTTCAAAGAATGATACAGGACAGAAGGAGCTCATTCAGCCCATATTGGTTTTTTTCGATTCCTTGAAAGAGCTATTGAATTCGTTCTATTCCCCGGTCTTTCCCCATAGTCCAATTTCCTTGTCCCATCAAGTGTTTATTCAATTCACATTGGAAAGTTATAATTGAATTTGCTTCCACCACATTTTCAGGCAGTGCATTCCAGATCACAATTAGTTTTTGTACAAAAAATGTTTCCACATGCTACCTCTGGTTCTTTTGTCAATTACCTTAAATCTGTGTCCTCTTGTTGCCAACATTTCTGCCACTGGATATAGTTTTCCTTATTTACTCTATTAAAACCGTTCATGATTTGGAACACCTCTATTAACCTTTGCTGCCCGAAGCAGAATAACCCTGTTTTATATAGTCTCTTCACATAACTGCGAAGTTTGATTCTTGATACCATTTTCTCCTCACATCCTTCCTAAAGTATCTTGTACAGAATTGGACATCATTCTCCAACTGGGACTTTATCAGTGATATCCAAAGGTTTAGCATAACTGCCTCATTTTTCTGCATTATGCCTTTATCCATAAAACCAAGGACAGTGTATTTTTTTTAAACCACCTTCTCAACTTGGCCTGCCACATTCAAAGTTATGTATGTGTCCCGCCTGGTCCCTGTGTTCCTGCATCTCCTTTATAATTGTACAATTTAGTTTACATTCTTCCTATTAAATGGATCACTTCACATCTTGCAGTGTTGAATTGCATCTGCCATGTGTCTGTCCATTTCACCATTCTGTCTATAGCCTCCTGAATTCTGTTACGATCCTTCTCATTGCCTCCTAATTACTGAGTTTTGTATCAACTGCAATCTTTGAAGTTTAGTCTTGTATACCTAAGTCCAAGTGCACATTTATATCAGAGGCTCTAATACCTGTTCCTGGGGTGCACCATCAGTATACCTCCATCCAGACTGAACAAATACAACCAATTGCCAGTACATACATTGATGTGAAACATTGGCCATGATTTAGCACTAGTCATGAGGGACTCCAAGCAACAGTTGGAGAACCGGTTTGAATCCCCATTCCACTATAGCTACCATGAGGGCTGCCTGATCTGATTTAAGTTCTGGCCTGTTTTGGGCCTTCAATCAAAGCTATAGTCAGGCAGAAATCCTGGAGAGCTACCAGCCAATCAGAGGCTGGTAGCTCTCCAGTACCGAGAAATACTACTGGTAGTTGTTGCCAATGCTTCAAGGCCCAGCACAAGGATCACCACTGGATCTCTGGACAAAGGTGAGATTGCGGGTTATGGTTTGTTGGGAGGGAGTTGTGGGAAAAGAGACTGTGGGGTCGGAGATAAGGGCGAGTGTGAGTGGCTTTCAGTATTCCCTCCTTTTCCAATACCAGGCCCTCGATTGGGCATCAAGTGCCCGACAACAAGACTTTTTTAACTCTGCTTTGCTCTTCACAGACATTGCCATGATCTGCTGAGTATTCCCAGCCATCTTCTGCTTTTATTTCAGATTGCCAGCATCTGCGGCATTTTAGTTTTGCATTTCTTGTCCTGTCAGCCCCTGCGGCATTTTAGTTTTGCATTTCTTGTCCTGTCAGCCCTTCTTGTCCTGTCAGCAATTGAGGCCCTTACATGACCAATTAAGGCTTACCCAGGAACTCATCCCACCACGACTGGTCGTAACCTAGAAACAGGAGCACAACAAGCAACCCTGTATGTTGCTGCTTGCGGAATTGCAGGGGTGTCCCTTGTTCAAATGCATTCAGTATCTGATCGAGGGACCCAACATCGGAAGTGGGTCCCACTGTCCATGCTGCTGACCACCTCTCTCCTCCCGTGACCCCCCCACCCACCATCACTCACCTGTGGTCTAGAATCTTGTGACAACTTAGGCCTTGAGTGGGTAAAGGCTCGCCACTGGCCTATCAAGAATTTGACTCTTGACTCTGATTGCCTCCAAAAGCTTCACCACCACCAACATTAGAATGACTGACTTGTAGTTGCCAGGGTTACCTCTCGCTCATCTGTTGAACAAGGATGTAATATCTGCAACCCTTCAATTGTCCCTCCCCATCTCTGAGGAAGTTTGGGAGAGTGTAGCCAGAGCCTTCTACTGTTAATTCTTCCCTCTCGGGGCCGGATAATGCCTCCCCTTGGCCCCCACAGACATTGCACCACGCCCCCCCCCGAATATTACTGACTCCCTTATCCCCCACCTCCTCCACCATCCAGATCGATTGCAGGCCCCTCCCCCCCTTACTCCCCATCGATCTCAGACTGAGTGATCCACCCTCCCCCCTTCCCCCCACTGATCACAGGCAGAGTGACAGTGGACCCCCCTCTCCCCCCACTGATCACAGGCAGAGTGACAGCGGACCCCCCTCTCCCCCCACTGATCACAGGCAGAGAGGTAGCAGACCCTCCTTCGCCCCCCATTGATCTCAGGCAGAGTGGCAGCGGACCTCTCTTCCCCCCCAACTGATCTCAAGCAGAGAGCCGTCGGACGCTAGGGACTTACCTCCTCACTAACCTGCACTGCTGGAGTGTCCGAATCAGACTTATATGCAGCATGTTTGCTTTGCGCCAATTCCAGATGGGCAAACGGGGTGGTAAAGGGGGAAGTGCCAGTAAAGTTGGGCATTCAGCCCATTAAGTCAATTTAAACGCATGCAAATACATTTAAATGGCCATCGTGCCTGTTTTCAGGCATGGACCCAATCACGGCCATTTTCGGGCTTTGTTAAAGGGGGAACCGGCGTGTAGGCAGACGCAGATCGCGGGCGCAGATTGCACTACTCACCTCACGCCCAACTTTACCAAATTTCTGCACCCAAAAACGGGTGCAATGCAATGGTAAAATCGGGCCCACTGAGTCTAGGGAGATATTAGGAGAGGTGATCAAAACTTGGTCAAAGATGCAAGTTTTAAGAGTGCCTTGAAGAAGCAGAGAAAGATGAAAAGCCACAGGAACTTAGAAGATAAATTCCAGACTGTGGGCCCAGACTACTGAAAGCACAACGACTGATGGTGGGAAAAGGAAGTGAATTTGGGCATTTTAAATGTTTTCTTCTTTAGCTCTTATCTTGTGGGATTAAACAAAAGAACCACTGAAAACTTCCAATAGATAACTAGGTATATGCATGAAAAAGGAAATGTTTGTAGGACTGTGGGGAAGAGCAGCAGAGTGGGTTTAATTGGTAGTCTTTTCAAAGAGTCAACACAGACATAATGGGCTGAATGTGTGCTGCATCATTCTATGACAGGCTGCCGGAGCTAATGCCACATTTAGGCAACATGTCAGGACATCTTTGACTACTGTGCTCCAAATCTCCTTCCCATGCAATGCAAAATGCTAAATTGTAATCTCTAATAGTATGTTCATTTTGTTTCTTCATTCTTTCTTGGGATGTGAACATCACTGGCAAAGCCAGCATTTGTTGCTCATCCGAAACTGCCCTTGAACTGAGTGACTTGCGAGATCATTTCAGAGAAAATTTAGGAGTCAACCACATTGCTGACAGGGTACAAAGTATAAATTCATCCTATGGACAATGCTTCTTTGTCTATATGTGTTATCAGTCTGTGGCACAGAACATTGCCACATCAATGCAGTGCACCACCCTGTCACATCCTGTTTTATTTTGTTAATATTTTATAAACTTCTATTTCAGACGACTTACTAAGTAGTCCATGTTGCCTGACAAACATTAACTGGTTATGTGCATGTAATGGTGCACAGTTTTGTTATGACCCACTAACATTGCACACCACATCCATTTTGAATTTCTGATTAATAATTTCTTCAGATTCTACCAGCTGCCTTAAGGCAATACAATATGAAACTTTCACTATTTGAGAAAGAGCACTAATTTTGCCAGTTTGTTATAATCTCAATTTTCAAGATGCACTACCTAAATAGAAGAAAAATAGACAATGGATCCAGAATGGGAAAAATAGAGTATAAGCCAATTTTCAAATAATTCTTCTGGGAGCTTTTATAAAGCCCACAATAGAACATCATCTTCCATACCTGCAGAAGCCTTTAACAATAGCTTAGACTTACAATTTTGGCTAGGATGTCCCTATCTACACCAAAGGTGATGAAGTGGAATGGTTGAGAGCTTCAAGTTTCTAGGAAGCCAGATCACCAACAGCCTGTCCTGGTCCCTCCACGCTGACGCTATAGTTAAGAAAGTCCACCAATGCCTCTACTTTCTCAGGAGGCTAAGGAAATTTGGCATATCCACTATGTCTCTCACCGATTTTTACATATGCACCATAGAAAGCATCCTTTTCAAATGTATCACAGCTTGGTATGGCTCCTGATCTGACCAAGACCACAAGAACCTTCAGAGGGTTGTGAACATAGCCCAGTCCATCGCGCAAACCAGCCTCCCATCTACTGACTCCGCGTACACTTCCCATTCCCTCGGGAAAGCAGCCAGTATAATCAAGGATCCCACGCACCATGACACATTCTCTTCCACCTTCTTCTGTCAGGATAAAGATACAAAAGTCGGAGATCATGTACTAACTGACTCAAGAACGGCTTATTCCCTGCTGCCATTAGACTTTTGAATGGGCCTACCATATATTAAACTGATCTTTTTCTACACCATAGCTAATACTGTAACACTATATTCCGAACCCTCTGCTTTTCTTCTCTCCTATGTACTCTATGAATAGTATATTTTGTCTGTGTACTGCGCAAGAAACAATATTTTTCACTGTATCCTGATCCATGTGACAATATCAAATCAAATCAAGCAGTTTAGGTGCAGGGCTCATATTGTGCATGCCACATCCTTTGTACATTGCTTCACAGCCATTTATCTCTGAGCAGTATTCGCACCAAATGTGAGGTGGGAGGAAGTTCATGCGGAGCACAAACATCGAAAAAGACCTGTTGGGCCAGATGACCTGCCTCTTCGCTGCAAATTTCTACACAATTCTATAAAATAAAATCGAGTGGTTGCGTCAGTCACCAGCTGAATTGTCAACTGCTGGCGCCACTTGAAGGGCTCTCCGCTTTGCCTGCAGCATTCCTTCTTCATCACTTTCATTGCAATTTGTTTGCCTTTGAAATATAGATACTAGCAGATTTGTAATAGCTCCAGCACCTCATCAAACCATAGTGCTGGGGAGAAATTACTGATAGGGAATAATGGAAAACGACATTCTTGAAAACATGACCAGAAACTGAACAAGTACCAGTTTTTGATCCCAACTTTAAAGTTAAAGATTGTAACAAACTGGCAAAATTATTGCTCTTTCTTAAGCACCGAAAGTTTCTTATTTCTAGTTAACGTAGCTTTTCATTGCAGTAATTGGAGCTGAAAATTTGGTTGTAATGAAACATTCTGGTGAGATTACTGAGGAAGATGGAAATGGCTCCTGGAGATATTGCTGCTATCATTTTAATGGTACTTCAATTTTTAAATAAAAAGAGGTTTGACTTCTTATTGCACTGACTGTGAACCTGTAAAAATTAATTTTAGAATCAAAATGGCCTGCAGTTTTTTTTCATTAATTAGTGAAGAGTGACATTGATAGAAGATCAACAAGGTGATGCGATTCCTGATTCATTTTGTTCTGGGTAGAAATGTACTTGCTGGCAAAATTATTTTAGCGCATCTTTGTGTTGAACTGCTCTGTATCCTAAGATTTGAATCTCATTTTTAAGTCTGCAGATATTTAAAACAACATGGCTGCATGACTTTTCTCAGGGTTGCTTATTGATTTGGACCACAGGCTCCTAATCTTACAGCAACATGTGATCCTGGTTAGACTTATGTGGCTGACTGGCAGTTCTAAAGATAAACTAATACGGGGCAATTTAGGGTTTATTATATCACTGTAATTGAAGAGAATTGGAAAACGATAATTTTTCAAGTTAGGATTATTTGAGGAAATGATTAAGAATTAAATTAAAAGTCATGGTGCAGGCAGCTTTATCCAGTTTAAAAAGGCACAAAATGTCATATCTTGCTTAACTAGAGCAAGCGGTTTGGAATATGTTGCTGAGGAGCTCAAAACACCGCTCATTCTTTGAAATCATTGCAATGGCATCTTTGTTCTTCTGATGGGACTGTGAACAATTACTTTTTATTTGGACACTGACCTGTAACATTACAACCTAATAATGGTCGCGAAGCCAGGTCAAGCCTTCCCATTAAAGCAGGAACCCATATCCTCCTGCTCGAAAGATCACACAGTTGATGAGACAGATAATGTTGTCAGAATGCAATATCATAAAGGTTTAATATCCTCTGATCTCTTAAAATATTATCTTGTTTCCTGCTGGTTGCAATGAACAAATGGTAGACTGTAATTATCCATTATGCTGCTGTCATTATATTAGTATAATTACTCAAAATCTATTGAAAACATCAAAGAGGGTATATACTAGAAAAGGGAATCTTTACAGACATCATTCATTTGTGATTTTTAATATAGGAGAAGGGGAGATAATGGAGTAATAAGCTGATTAGTAAATTTACGGCAAAACGCTTAGGCCAGAGGAATAAACGGACTGGCAATAGCTAGAGAGATAGTAAAATGATCAAGGCAATAAAAGAATGGCTTCACTGCTCGAGGTTAGTGCCCCTTTCAGACAGTAAACAGGTTTGTTAATGTGTTGACATGGAAACAGCAAGCAAAAGAGACTTTCCTCTGGTGCTGTCAACTTGAAAGGACACAATGTATGGTGCTACAAAGTGAAAACAAACGAGAGAAAACAAGTCCAGCTACAATCAAAATGTCACAGAAAACTCCTAAAATGCAGCTGGATACAAAACGAGATACAGCATGACAGCTCCAGCATAATAAATTTCCTTTTCATAAGAGCAGTTCCGATAAACTGACAGTGACATTTAATGAGGAGAGCGGGGGGCACTGTTCACCGACACACTACTCTCGTTCAAACCAGAAGGTGTTAAGGCACATCAGTCATCATACATGACAAAGCTTCAGTCTGCTTGACTTCAGCTCATTTTCACTGCATTTTTGTTTTGCTATTTCACCGACATTCGAGCCACTCCAACTGACTTAATTGCAAATGACTCTCACAGAACAGTGAATCCAGTCACGGAACAAAATAGCAGCAGACTTCCATTTTTAAAGGCAGGTAGAATATCAAATCAATTGTCAAATATCTGATTCATCTAAAATCCTGGTTTAAAGCATACATTTGTTGTCATAAAGAGACAGTATTCCTTGTTAGGTTAAAGAACTTGGATTTTAACATTAAGATCTATCACTACGTTTTATTACCCATATTCTCAATGACATATGTGCAAAGTATCTTACATCATCACTGACAAATGACATAGTTCAATCACCAAATTCTTGTGCACAATTCCAATTAGTTTACTAGATTATAGAAAACCTCCATTCCAAATGCAATTCTACTTCAAGTACACAAATTTGTGCTAAAGTAGTTCTTGTTTCTAGGGATTCAGCGTTACTGCAGAAACTCTCTCTCTCGCTCTCTTTTATTTGAGTGGTTGCAAGATTTAAACAGTTTTTTTTACAGAAAGTACATGATGTTTAGCCTAAAGGCTTAAGGACTTTAATAAGATACCACATGCCGGACAGATTCAATCTTTTTTGACATTGTGTCGAACAACCTTGCTTGGTTAAAGGATACTGTCTCTTTAAGTGACCTTAAAATGCTGTTTAGCAAGCTCTAAATCTATATATTTAATGCAAACAAGTCTGAGAACATAACAATTCAACTATTTTGGAAGGGGAATGGATGACGTGTGTCTTGTAACAGCAGATCAGTACCAGGAGCTCAGAATCATTACAACTGTGAAAAACAAACATATAAATGGATATATGTTTCCTCTCAACTGGTGCTTACATTCTCATTACTAATACACATTGTTTTGCTTTATAGCAAAGTGCTTTATCTTAAATTATCTATCATTTTAGATTTTTAATTACCATCAGATTTGTGTGATGCACTTTTTATTTTAGCGCTCCTCTTCACTGCAACAAATTTTCACATTTCCAATTTGTTTTTCCTGATTCAGCATCAATCTGTAAAGCAGTGTACTCTAAAAGAATGGCATTCCTACAGGCAGCCAAGATTTCTGATCCCCTGGTTTAATCACTATTGCCTGAAATCATTGCAAGTGATACCGTGTGATAAGTACGTGCACAGGAATGACGTATACATACCCCTTATAGGAGGGTTCACGTTTGATTCCACATTCAGGTGGACG
Source organism: Mustelus asterias (assembly GCF_964213995.1). Lineage (NCBI taxonomy): Eukaryota > Metazoa > Chordata > Chondrichthyes > Carcharhiniformes > Triakidae > Mustelus > Mustelus asterias. Next base: position 116,948,376 of record NC_135804.1, on the reverse strand, counting down.
CTGCGATGTTCTGTGGAACCAGGACAACGAAATGAACTTTCAGAGATACACATACCCCCTAATAATAATAATAATACAAACACTGAGAATAGTAACAACAATCTGCCAACAGATTACAAACAGCAGGTAGGGTGATATTACAGGCCCATCTGAACAGTCGGTTGACTGTATGTGAGCTCATTGCCTTCTATGAAAGACAACAGACAGGATTTTCTAGCCGTTCTCACCCAAAACCGGAAAATCCCGCCCGAGGTCAACTGACCTTTCCATGGCCCCTCGCCCGCTTCTGTTCCCGTGGCGGGCGGAACGGGAAAATTCGGCCCGACATCTTTTTCCATTGGTGATAAAATTAAAATACTGTTACCAGAATGGCTGGCTGCATTTAGTGTTTACATTTCTAGTTAACACGATTGGAAGCTCAAATAATAGTAAGGGTCTTTCTAACGACTGAGTCCAAGAGCTCAAACATAGATTTTAAAGCATCAAGAAGGAGATATTCCCATTGACAGAGGAGCCTGTTTCACACCCACGAATTCACATACAATGCACATCTTACTAATGCAGTACTTTGACATAAACAGAGAGTGCATGAAAAACTAAGCCAGGACAAGGTAAAACACAATATGGGTCTTTACAGGGCAAATACACGATCTGTGTTCAAACAGGAAAACAATATTGCACTAACTTGAATTGACAATGATGTTCCCTTGGTCTTCATGGACTAAAGAATCATACAGATTCAATGCCAACACTGTTCCTCACAATAGATGTCCACTAAAAGGGACTTATGAGTACAATAATTCATGGGCACAGAATCCATTGGGAAGCATCAAAGTTGCAAAGTTCATCGCCTGTATCTTACCGCCCCACCCACCTTGGAATCGGGGCGGGCGAGGGGTGGACAATGGAAATGTCCGTTGACCTCGGGTGATATTTCGCTCGAGTGAGGCCGTAAAATCCTGCCCCATGTTATCGATATACAGGATTTTGAATATTTGGATATACGATTCTAATAGAGGGTCCATTACATTCCAAATGGAACACAGTGTTGGCATAAATGCAAAAACTACAACCAAGACAGTTCATGTTTCCAATAAAAACTCATTCCCTGTTTTACCTTGGCCTGAATCTTGGTTCTGGGATTATTAATTAACATATCTCTTCATGAATCACTGACGTTTTAAAGCCAATCACAACACTTTTGTTTCTCATCACAGGGCACCTGCTGACAACAGTTGATATCTAGCTATCCTCAAGGACCCCTCCTATAAATGATTTATTTGAATAGTCTTTGTGAATCACCAGGCAGTTTCTTTATGATGAACCTGTATTATTTGGTGTATGTAAAAGTTAAGAGAGATTTACAAAACAGATTTTTGGATATTATAAATGGGTGTACAAAAGGGGCACATTAATCTTATACTTGTTCAAAATGAGATTTCCTTTGATCTTAGAAATGAATAATTCACAGAGAAAATGAATTTAATAAAGTGGCTGCCTGAGAACTTCCAACAAGTATCTTTCTGTGGTCTGAAACAGCAGAGCAAGAGAGGGAAAAAGAAACAGGAGGGAAAAATAGACATACAAAAGCAAAGGGAAAGGTGACGCACAGAGACAGCCCCTTTAATGGCTTATTTGGTAACTGCCCCTATATAAAACTGAACCACAAAGAATCCCAACTATGATACCTATTCTATGCAAAGCCTACTGATCTTGGACAGGGCAGCAGAAAGAACATAGCAATTAGTCTCAATGCCCCGTTACTGAGAGAGGAAAAGAAGAATTCCATATGCTGGAAAGTGTAAAAGTAGGTGCGGATTGTCCATGGGGTGTGCTGCCCCCAGCCCTCAATCTAATCTTCATGCCTTACATCATGAATAAAATTTGATTGTTTGGGCGATGTACTGGAGAGCATACACTGGAGTTACAGCTTAGCATATGTCAGCATCTACAGGTGAGGAGAGCAGGACATTTGCACAAGATCAAGAAATGAAACCAGGTACAAGGCAAGGTGAGAATGAGCAGAAAGAAAAAGATGTAATGGAAACAGTCTGTAAGGAACATTCACCCATGAACTAATGCTGAAAAAGAGACATGCTATCAAAGTGTTTTGCACTCATCAGAACAGATACAAGAGTGGCAAATATTAAAGAGAGCAATAAGTTATACTGCATGGGAAAAGGGGATTTTGATTGACAAGTCAATTCTGATCTGTTAAGGCATTGCCATGAAGAATGCACCAGGGAAATATTGCCCCCCTTGGTTTTGTTTAATTCACAAAAGGCATAATGACTGAACATGATTTTTCTTTTTGCTAACAGAGGATTGGTTCCTGCATTTATGTGCAGTTTCAAGCCCAACTGATAATCTTAAATTGGTTGTTAGTGTAATTCTTAGCACACTTGGGATTGTTCGACAAGTGCTGTCCAATTTTAGAATGACATCTAAAGTTAGATACTATGCTATGAATTTTGCCAGCACAGGCATGTTGAGTATGGTATGTGCTGTCCCAAAAATGTCAAGAGCACTGCCTTTACATGGTGTTTTTTTTTTATTAGTCCATGAGTATTTTCACTTTTTTTTTTGCTCATCATTACTTGCTTTCCATTCAATTTTAATGATTGCTTGGAGTGTTGCGAACAAAGTTTTATATGCCAACAACCTCTGAACTCGTCCACTGCTGGGATTCTCCGGTGCTGCTGCAATGAATGGAGTTTTGACTGAATGCCAAATTCTCCATTCCCACTAGCAGTGGGATGAGAATGGACAAGATCGGAGAATCCCGCCATAGTACATCATTTGAAAGAATATGGATGAATTATGACCACAAGCTAATTCTTAAAATGGTGATGTCTCAACATACCCATGAATGGCTGCTTGGAGTAAAGCTGGGTGAACCGGATGTGGGGGGGGGGCGGGGGGAGGGGGTGGGCAGGGAATATCTGGGGGAGGTGTTAGTTGTGGCTGTGGAGGTAGCTCGTGAATGTTCTTCCGGATGTTTACAATAGTTACCCAGAGGTCAGAAGCGGTTTTAATTCTTCTAACTTTTTTCTGGGTAACTATTGCTGTAACCCTTTTGGGTATCCCACAATTTGATGATGGGGACTTTGGAATTTACAACCAATTTCTGTTTTCTCAAATTTAGTGGTTAATACATTTTCTCTTTCTTGTTTGATTGATTCCTATTGCTCACTATCTAAATGGTTAAACATGTTTGGATTCATAAAAGACATTTACTCATGTTGAAGAAACCCAAGCCTTTTTTTTTGATCAACCGAGGAGGCTGAATAGAGAAGAACCAGTTCACCCTTCTCACCTGGTCGTAACAAAATCAATATCCTATATTCAACCCAGCTTGCACATATTTTATAGTTGTGATGCTCTGGTTTAAATTTGAATAAAATTACTATTTAGTGCAATGCAGTCTCAGTAGCCTCTTGGATTGTGTAAACTCAGTTAGGTTATAGTCGTGAGCCGAAAAAGATCAAAGCTGTGGCTCAGTGGGAGCACTGTCACTTCTGAGTCAGGAGAGTATGGGTTTAAATTCCTCTCCAGAAACTCCAGTACAAAATCCAATCTGACATTTTTAAAGTGCAGCAATGAGGGAATGATGCAGCGTAGGAGGTGCCGTTTCTTGGATAACACCTTAAACAGAGGCCATGCCTGCCCTGACAGGTGGGTGTAAATGATTGCTTGGCACTACTTAAAGAAGGAAAATTCCCCCTGGTGCCCTGGCTGATATCTGTCCTTCAAACAAAAATCACTGAAACAGTTTATCTTGTTGCTGTTTGTGAAATCTTGCTGTGCTCAAACTGTCTTAATGTAAAGAAACGTAAAGCCAATGTCTACATTTCAAAAGTATTTCATTGGCAATAATGTGCTTTCGGACATCTTCAGGTCACCACAGGTGTATCAATCTCAGCTTACAATCTCTTCCTCATGCCTTAATGGAGGGCCCTGGAATATTGCTTGATGTTAAAAGAAAAAATACAAATACAAATGTAAAATATGAATGGCACAGAACAATAGAACTGCTGAGATGTGGTGCCAGGAAAGTGGCCTTGGCTTCATGTGAAAAGAGCCTGCTGTCCTCTCTGATAATGACAGCATACGTTCTCCCTTGCCACTCACTCTTCCATACTCTTGTCAGTGCCACAGATTGCACCAACCCATGTGGGGATGCTGCAGACTATGGTTGAGCCCTCAAGGCCCAGAGCTGCTCGAGCTCATCCACCAAGCTCATTAAAACTGTCTCAATGGTCAATCAGCTGCCATCCCCTTCCAAGCTGTAACCACTTGGGAAACATATGGAGGAGCACTAGAAAATCAGTGCAGAAATTAGAAACGTAAGTGGCTGCACAATGACAATTCTTAATTATTTCTCTTAACTGATGGACACAGATGGAATTGAGTAATCTGTTTTTGTCCTACATTTAGATTTGCTGGTTTTACTTGGTGGTGGGAAAACTCCCATAACAATGGACACAGGGATGGGAATCAGATGGTAGCAGTAAGCATGGTGGTGATGAGGATTGCAGGATTGTTAGTGCATTGGGAATTGGAGTGCTAATTTACAGGAAGAGTTCTTTGATGTGCTGTTCTCTGAGAACTGAGGGAACTAGTGGCACTGATAATCAATGTAACTACTGCTCATCTCCTCTTTATCCTGTTTCTCCTCCTGTTCTACTTCCAGCTGCCTGGGTGGTGTGAAGAGTAAGTCTTGTCATAATGACAAAATCATGGAAGGGACAGTGGACAACTAAACATTGGGATACTAACTCTGGGCTGCACGACCAAGCTTATACTGAATGGTTTTGTCAGCAGAAGCATTGCTTGGGCATAAGAACTGTTGCACAGTGGCAGGATAGCTCTTTTTGTGGGCTAACCCAGCAGCTGGTCCTGGGTTCCTGATACAAGTCATGACTTGAAGTCTACCATATCAACCAACACCCAGCCTGCAACCCGATGGCCTGGAACAGGGGCAGGACAGAGAACTGGTCCAGAAATAATGCGTCATGGCTGCTGCCATGCATTATTGCACTGTCAAGTGGTCACAAACAAGCTTTATGGAATGGAATATTCTCTACTGAGAAATTTGTCAGGATCAGGTAGACGAGAGCAATCGATGGTACCATATACTTAATGAAACCAATCATGCAGATAAAGCCTAATGTTCTGTTGTCATACTTTGCCCTGATCATAAAAGGAATGTTGCTGTTGGTGATTTTCCCTGATAGAACAGGTGAACAGCATAGATGATGCCTCTGATAAACCTGCCTGAAAGGAACCTGTAAAGAATGCACTTTTACAGGATTCATTAGTGAAAACAACTGATATTTATTAATAAGAATTGTAGAGCAGCCTCATGACTGTAACCAGCTCCCAAAATATCTCTTTGCCTGAGAAGCCATTCTCATCATGGAGTTATTCCACACTCTTAATGGGCGACACGGTAGCACAGTGGTTAGCACTGCTGCTTCACAGCTCCAGGGACCTGGGTTTGATTCCTGGCTTGGGTCACTGTCTGTGTGGAGTTTGCACATTCTCCTCGTGTTTGCGTGGGTTTCCTCCGGGTGCTCCGGTTTCCTCCCACAGTCCAAAAATGTGCGGGTTAGGTTGATTGGCCGTGCTAAAAATTGCCCTTAATGTCCTGAAATGCGTAGGTTAGAGGGATTAGTGGGTAAATATGTAGGGATATGGGGATAGGGCCTAGGTGGGATGGTGGTCGGTGCAGACTCGATGGGCCGAATGGCCTCTTTCTGTACTGTAGGGTTTCTATGTTTCTTATGGTTGAAAAGGCCATGTGATCCTGACTCTGCTGTGTTGCCCTTAAAGGGACAATCACCACAGAACCTCTTGAAGAAAGGTTAATGGCTATGTTGATTTTGAGAGTCACATTCATTTCTGCTGGTTAAAGGTTTGAAATGTGCTTCCAGCAGGTTCCATAGCTTGGTGACAGCGATCTTTATGAAATAAGGCCACCTGAGACATTACTTGTAAGTGAAGTTCAGGTAGAAAATACACTCTGTATGGCTTCCTAAGCACCCTACCCTTAACTCCCTCGCCCCTCTTCCCCCAGTTGCTCCTGCTGTTGCCTATTGTCTTTGCTGTTCCCTTCAATCATTCAAGTTTGAAGGCAGCCTTACTATAATTGCACTATAATAAATATAGGATGCTTATTTAGAGATTTTAATGATTATTTAACAAGCCTCTAGAACCTACCAAGCAGTCCAATCCACTGTGGTGCTGCAACACTTCAGACATGGAATGAGTGTGTTTGTGTTATCTCCTATATGGCTAATTGGACACCTATTTTGTGGCTAAGAATGGACAGGGTAGCAACAAATTTCAAGGGCTGAGAGTTCAATACAGAGAAGAAATAAAATTGCACAAAAACTGAACAAGATTGAACTTGGAGAAGTTGTTTACTCCCACATCTTGAATAATGAAGGTGGCTATCACTCTGATTTTGAAGGTAAATGTGAAAGGCAGTCCATAATTTATTTGATTTCCAAGAGAAATTCATTTCCGCACTCAATAGTAACTGCTTCAAGTGGCTTTTCAAAACTGTTGGGTGTTACTGCCGGAATTGAATTTTCTTATTCTGCGATAGCAATAGCTTGCTCAGCAGTACAGTTTACAAATATCTGTGGAAAAATCAATATGTTTTAATTATAAAGAACAAAAGCAAAAGCAGATACAGATCTATTGTTCGTCTCTTAGGTTAGCCAGGTCACCCTGCCAAGAAATGGAGCTTTCACAGGCTGAGAAATTGAATGTCTACAGAGTTCATGGCTTCCTTTTGAACAAGGTTATCTTTACTGCAAGCTACTTTTACCGGCTGTTGTCCGGCAGCAATTACTTTATTTTTTTTGTCTGAAGACCGCTGCATTTTCTTTTCACTAATAGAACTATATATCTCTTAATGTCTGAGAGTTGATCTCCAGCTTTTTCTGTTGGGGTTAAATTCCTTGTATCTGTTTCAAATCATTACAAGCAAAGGCACTATCTGTTCCAATCATTTTCCCCTCAACTTCAAAATTCAAATTTGCCCTGCCAAAGTTTAAATTCAATGCGTAGTTCGTCTTCAGCCAACAGCCTCAGACCAATATCTGTAGAATTCACATGTACAGCTCTCCCACCAGAGCTGGACTCTGTGATTTGCTGCACAAATCAGTTCAGGGGACATGACCTGAGATAGATGCAGAGTGCTCAAACTGCTAATTAGTAATATTAGAACAATACACTAACACTGCAGATATCCAGAGTGCTGACCAGGTTGGAATCAGACTGAAGAAACTTGAGAATGACACTGCCTTCAATAGTCACTGGCAGCGCCATCCAATGTTTTGTGGTGATTGTACACATCAAAGAAGAACAAAGCACAAAAAAAAGTAAAGCACTGGAACAGGCCCTTCAGCACTTCAAGCCTATGCTGATTATGATGCCCTAAGTAAACTTTAAAAAAAACCTCCTGCCCTAACTCGGTCCAAATCCTTCTATTCCTTCCCTATTCATGTACCCATCCAGATGCTTCTTAAATGTTGCTAATGTGCCTGCTTCCACCACCTCCTCTGGCAGCACGTTCCAGGCATCCACCACTCTCTGCATGAAAAACGTCCCCTGCATATCTCCCTTAAACTTTCCCCTCTCACCTTGAACCTGTGCCCCCTTGTAATTGACAATTCACCCTCGGAAAAAGTCTCTGACTATCCACCCTCTCTATGCCTCTCATAATTTTGTAGACCTCTATCAGATCTCTCCTCAGTCTCCGTCTTTCCAGTGAAAACAATCTTAGTTTATTCAACCTCCCCCCGTAGCCAACACCCTCAAAACCAGGCCAACATCCTGGTGAACCTTCTTTGCACTCTCTCCAAAGCTTCCACGTGCTTTTGGTAGTGTGGTGACCAGAACTGCATGCAATACTCCAAATGCAGCCTAAACAAGGTTTTATCTAGTTGCAACGTGATTTCCCAACTCTTGTACTTAGTGCCCCGGCGATGAAGACAAGCATGCCAGATGCTTTTTTAATTACCTTGGCCACCTGTGTTGCCACTTTTTGGGTATTGTGGACCTGCTTGCCCAGTTCCCTCTGCATGTTCATGTTCGAAAGGGTTCTGCCAACTACTGTATAAAATTCCTGAATAAGACAATTGGAGTGAATGAAAATTTGTTCGTGAAATCTGGAGATCTCTAAATTTAAAATAATTGTGAAACTTGGTGCAAGTCCAGTGAATCATTGGATTGATTTTGTGATACAGCTTTGCACTGAACAATAGATATACTGGTGCAAATACCCAATCAGCATGAATATAGAATAAGTGGTTATCCAAAGATCTGTGCTTTTAGAAAACTAAAATCTAGACTCAAGTTAATTGTCAGATTGGTAAGTGGCATTCATCTCAAAGCAGAAGGTTGTGGCTGACCACTTATTATTCTAGGTCAATATTTTTGGTTAAATTGTGGCTCCGTCTGGTTGTCCAGGTAGATATAAGAGCACTATTCAAAGGAGAGCAGAAATTTCTCCGAGAATCCATGCCAAAATTCTTCCCTCATTCAATCCCATCAAAAAAAATAGGTTATCAAATTCTTCACCTCACTCACTATTTGTGAAATCTTGTCTTACACAAGTTGGTTATCGTGTTTCAAAAAGCAATTCAGCTTCAAAATGCTATTTCATAATTCTGAAATGCTTTGCTAGTCCTGTGGACATGGCATGTTCTTTCTTTTAACTCTGAGTTTATCGTGTGAAAACATGAGTTATTGAAGTTTTCAATACATTTTCATCCACAAAGAAATTATTAGCACCAAGAAATGTCAGTAGCTCTCAAACAAACATTGGTGGTGAATCTGTGATAGTGTCCAAAAATGAGTTTAGCATAGCAATCATTTACCGCCTTTAACAGAATCTTTCTTCAAGTTCATCAAGGTCCCACATGGAAGACTTGTAAAGAACATAAATTCACATGGGATACAGGGTAATTTGACAAAGTGGATTCAAAATTGGCTCAGTTGTAGAAGACAGAGAGTGATGACAGAAGGCTGTTTTAGTGACTGGAAGCTAGTGTCCAGTGGCATACCACATGTTGGGCCCCCAATTATTTGTTTTTTATGAAAATGACATTGATGACTATGTGGGGGGGTAAGATTAGTAAGTTTGCGGATCACACAAAGATTGGACAGGTGGTTAACAGTAAAGCAGAGTGTCTTGGGCTACAAGAAGATATAAACGGAATGGTCAAATGGGCAGATAAGTGACAGATGGAATTTAACCCTGAAAAGTGTGAGGTGATACATTTTGGAAGGAGTAATTTGACAAAGAAGTATTTGATATTATTATAAGTATAAGACACTAGGAGGTTCTGTGGAACAAAGGGACCTTAGAGTGTTTATCCACAGATCTCTGAAAGCAGAAGGGTATGTAAGTAGGGTGATGAAAAAGGCATACGGGACACTTGCCTTTATCAATCGAGGCATAGTTTACAAAAGCAAGGAAGTTATGTTGGAGTTGTACAGAACTTTGGTGAGGCCACAGGTGGAGTACTGTGTGTAGTTCTGATTGCTACATTATCAGAAGGATGTAATTGTGCTGGAGAGGGTGCAGAGGAGATTCACCAGGATGCTGCCTGGGATAGAACATTTAAGTTATGAAGAGAGGTTGTGTCGGCTTGGTTTGTTTTCGTTAGAGCAGAGAAGACTGAGGGGTGACCTGATTGAGGTGTACAAGATTATGAGAGATATGGACAGAGTGGATAAGGGGCAGCTGTTCCCCTTAGTTGAAGGGTCAGTCACGAGGGTACATAGATTCAAACAGAGGGGCAGGGGGTTTAGGGGGAATGTGAGGAAAACCTTTTCACCCAGAGATCTGGAATGCGCTGCCTGGGTGGGTGGTAGAGGCGGGTTGCCTCACATCCTTTAAAAAATACCTGGATGAGCACTATGCACATCTTAACATTTAAGGCTATGTGCCAAGTTCTAGTAGGTAGGATTGGGTGGGAGTTCAGATGTTTTTATGTGTTGATGCGGACTCGATGGCCAAAGGGCCTCTTCTGCACTGTATGATTCTATGATTCGATAAGGTTGCTTTGTTCACACAAAAGGCCAATTAGATGGTGAACTAAACACAAAGAGTCAAATATTCTATATTGCCACAGTAACACATCTTCATACACTGCATTCATCTTATTCAAGAGTACCTCCAGCCAATATAAAATATGGTATCCCACTGCCAGTAACTATTGAAATCAATATTGCTCTCAACTTTCATCTTGCTAATTCCTTGTTGGCCAGCACTCAGGACATCTGCAGTGGTGATATATTCACTCCTTCATAATGTATCAAGATGGTCATGGAGCCACGATTCAGCAACGCCAGTTGGTCAACACTTTACAACATCATAATGGCAACACAATTCTATTTAACCACTGGCTTACGAGACCAAGAATCTGGTAGTCATGTTGAACATGTTCACAGATGACCGCCCATGTTGCCCAGCATCATGAACTGTGCCCATGTTGACATTGGATGTCCATTTAGATGGTATGAACCTAGCAGTACAGATTTATTATTCTGCTTCCCTGGAATCTGTATTACCCTTTAATTTGAACATAAACCTTTTTGGCACCTTCATATAAAGTAGAATGAAGAGTGATATGAAGATTTCAGGGAGGTCAAAGCTACACATTGTAGCCAAATGTTGCAGCAGAGTGTCAGGCACTAATCAGATGCTCGCCAAGGATTGTCATATTATCCCTTGAATTAATGAACTGCATGGCCAAGTGAGTATGCAAACCACCTTATCCAACAATTTCATGCTCAGCTCTTCAAATACAATATTTTGCCATCCAACATTAGCCTCCTATTGTCATAACTTACGCCTAGTCAATGTTCAACTTTATTCTATCAACCAATTGAAATCATGGGCTGCATTTTACAGCCATGAATTTGGCAGGCCTGGTCCCTGCACTTCTGTAAAACACAGACGACAGGTCAGCAATCTGACATCACCAAACCAATCTGCAATCTTATGAAGGTGGGCAGGCGCTGAAGCTCACCCACCATTTTGCAAAAAAAACAATTAAAAAGCTGTCAAGTTTGTTAAATATCCAATTGACTGAAATTTTACTTTGCTGGTGCATGGAAAAAGTTTTGGGAGTGATTTTTGCCAGGTATGGAAAAGCAACACAAAGGGTGAATGAAAAGGCCTTCAAATGGGGCCACGGCAGCATGTGGCAGTATTTGTATGTTACCAGACTTCAGCATTGTTAGGCTGCCATATCAAATAAGGAGAAAATGAGAGAGCAAGGGGTCTAAAGACATGCTGGTTAGGTGGATTGGCCATGCTAAATTCTCCCTCAGTGCATCCAAACAGGCGCCGGAGTGTGGCGACTAGGGGATTTTCACAGTAACATCATTGCGGTGTTAATGTAAACCTACTTGTGACTAATAAATAAGCTTTAACTCTTAACTTTAAATTGATGGCGATGATCAACTTTCAGTTCACATTATAAGCCCTCTCCTGTCTGACGTACCACCCTAGATGCCCAATTGCATTGGAATGTGGGGGGAGCTCTATGCCGAAATTGGCCAGCTTCCCATTGGGTGGTTGCTAACTGGCAATCCAACACTTGTTTCACCATGCTTAGGTGGCAGGGGCAGAAGTGAGCGGAGCACTCACTTCTTGTGTTGCCACCCTTGCCAGAAGCCATAAGATCTAGCCCCACATTTCTTTCCTCTGTTGTGCAGCATATGGCAGTCAGCATGGTACTTTGTTCCTCATGATTCTCTTGTGGAAGGGGTAAGTGCATTGGAAGTTTGCAATGTTTGACTGAGAGCCTACTGGGATCGCTGTTGTCTTCGAACTCCTTGATATGTGCATTCCAGAAACAATGTATGAAAATGAACCATGCTCAGGACTGTAATGGATGACTTGAGGTGTTTTCCCACCAGTTAACGTTCGTAGTGCACAAGATGTTTCTGCAGAAAAGGAGGTCAATAGTCCCATACAGTGTCTGCCTCACATTCCCAATTCTTTGTAGTAACATTTCCAGCACCTGGTCAGTGATTATGTATTCCCTCCCTCACAGTAACCAATCCTACACTAATTTGTCTCTGTAAATACATATGTTTTATTTCCAATTAAGTGGTCAGCAGTTTAATTGTCCCCTAAAACGCAGTTCAAAGCTGATTAAGGGCAACTTTCACTGACCAGCCTGTTGTGTGGAAGATGTAACCCTTTTGACTTTCTTTTAGTAACTCACAAAGAAGCCCTAGAATATCGACCTTGGGTCAATGGTAGCACTCGTAATCTCCAAGCCAGAATATCATAGGGTGAACCCCATTCGAGAAAAGTGAATGTATAATTTACATCAGAGTAGCAGTCGGGGAACATTGCACTAACCAGAGGTACCATCTTTCAGATGAAACACTGAATTAAGATACTTTCTAAATCACAGAGCTATCTAAAGATGACCGGTGGAGTGCTCCTGTTAAATGGGTCAATATTTCTTTCCTCAACAAGCAGTATTAAAGCAGGTACAGATTAAAATAAGAAGTAGGAGCTGGAGCCATTTGTTTAGTCCTTTCAGCCTGCTTCACTATCCCACAAGACTTATGGCTGACAAAAGAGAAATGGGGATAATAACAATGTATTGTAGGCTGCAAATGCTGCGTCCACACAAGTAGTTGTCCTTATTTGAATTTTCCCATGTACTTAGTGTTTTACATCTTCCGAGTTATACTGCTGCCTAGGGATAGAACTCATGCACCCACTTTATTTGTGGGCCAGTCTAAAACAAACAACAACTGTATCTCTTAGCATTTGATCATGTGATTCAAACTGAAGCAGCCTAAAGCTACTAAATGCTTCGTACTAATTTGAATGTCAAGTTATCCCTCTGAACTGAGCACTTTGAAACAATTGATCTTAACTTGAATTAAACTGAAGTTCAAATGAAGCAGACATTTATTTTGAATAACAAAGTCCCCTCAAGATGATCTTTTAATAACTCAAGATCAGGCTATTGTTTTACACTTCGCTTTTAGTTTGTCAAATACCTTCTCTCTGCTCCTGTCCTGAAGCCAATGATTCAATGCTGGAAACGGTTCCAAAAATGGCAGCCACCCTCTGATATGTTATACTCCTAGTAGCCAGTGAATGAAGGAAGAATCCAAAGCTGCTCTTTACTTGGATTAGTTATATTTTCAGAGTGAAACATTGCAGGTACATATCTCCTGACTCCATTCATGTTGGAAGTATCTCCTTAGATATGCTTGTGTAACCATCTGATCAATGCCCTCCATCTGCATGCAGTTAACATCAACTGATACAATTAACATGGTAGTCTAATCAAGAATCTTTAATTCATATAAAATGAGTGGTTATAAGCAACGTTAATCGAATAACGCATCAGAGTTAAGTCAGATCCTTACCTAACATCCTCACATGCATACTTCCAGCAGGGTATCGCTGGATAATAATTAGGCGTGGGGAACCAGGATAGTGTTCTCTTCACTAACTATTGTATAAATTACATCTACTGTTATCCCAATTGAATCAGATAAACTAATTGGGATTCTTCTGGCCTGCATAGCTCAACTTTCAATGCATGCTTTCACCAAGGGGGTCACTCAGACAATGACTTTAAGTTGCAGTATTTTTCCTTTGAGTATCTAATTTGTTAATATATTAGGAAAATGCTTTACTTTCTGATGCGCGACAATTAAGCACGTGGAACCAAGGCTTCGATATTGAAGGCTTTTATTGTGTAACAATGGAACTACTAACACGAATACACCAGTTCAGACTGAAGGGGTCCTGCCGGAGCAGAGGGTCTTATACCTCGCCACCGGAGGCGGGACCCCACTGGAATGTGCCATGATAACTCTTATAACAGGTAAACACCCTAACCCAACAACATTGTACAACCCCCACAGTAACAACACCCTAGCCCAACAGTAACATAATAACAACCCCCAGTGGTGAACCAACGATGGTTCACCACATTCACCCCTCCTTTAAGAACAAAAGGTGGCGGGGTGCAAGAAAAAAAACAGGTCATATAAACAGAATTCACAAGTCCAGACGGTCTGGAGGACCGCACCGACGCTGTGATCTCCTCAACACCGGTTGCGAAACCGGAGCAGGTGCTTGCGGTGGCGTTCTTTCCAAAACAACATCTGGCTGTCCCCTCAAGGACTCCCGGGCCGGCTGGCCCTGGTGAGGCGATGGTGCAGGGGATCCTGGAACCTTTGGTGGTGGTGGTGGTGGTGATGATGGTGGCGCCGATCTCCAAGTCTCAGGCAAGCTGTACATGGGAGTAAAAGTGTTATGCACTGGTCCCGGTGCTGACCGCGCCACGTCTGGGGAAGCAATGAGGAGTAGTGGATTCGTGACTGGGGGAATAGGAGCGACAGGAGTTGCTACGTCCCCTGCGGGCGCCAGGTCTCTAATGGAGACAGTGTCCTCTCGCCCGTCAGGATATGCCACATAGGCATACTGAGGGTTGGCGTGGCGGAGTTGGACCGGTTCGACCAAGGGGTCGGACCTGCGAGCCCTCACATGTGGCCGCAGAAGGACGGGTCCTGGGTACGTCAACCAGGCTGGCAATGAGGTTCCCGAGGACGACTTCCGAGGGAATGAGAACATCCTCTCGTGGGGAGTAGCATTGGTTGCCGTACACAGGAGGGAGCGGATAGAATGGAGCGCATTTGGAAGGACCTCCTGCCAACGGGAGACTGGAAGGCCCCTGGATTTCAGTGCCAGTAGGACAGCCTTCCAGACTGTAGCATTCTCCCTTTCCACCTGTCCGTTACCCCTAGGGTTGTAGCTCGTGGTTCTACTCGAGGCAATCCCGAATGAGAGCAGGAATTGCCTCAAGTCGTTGCTCATGAACGACGAGCCCCTGTCGCTATGAATGTAGCAGGGGTACCCGAACAGGGTAAAAAGCTCACTGAATGCCTTGATGACGGTGGCAGTCGACGTGTCCGCACAGGGGACAACAAACGGAAACCGGGAATACTCGTCTATTATGTTGAGGAAATAGACATTCCGGTCCGTTGAGGGAAGGGGGCCCTTAAAATCCACACTCAGCCTCTCAAAAGGGCGAGTGGCCTTGACCAATTGTGCCCGGTCTGGTCGATAAAAGTGTGGTTTGCATTCTGCGCAAATCCGACAGCTTCTCGTCACTGACCTGACATCCTCCACCGAGTAGGGCAGGTTGCGGGCTTTGACGAAGTGGTAGAGTCTGGTGACTCCAGGATGACACAGATCATTGTGGAGAGCCTTCAAGCGGTCCTCCTGCATGATGGCGCATGTTCCGTGCGAGAGGGCATCCGAGGGCTCATTGAGCTTCCCTGGACGATACATAATATCGTAATTATAGGTGGAGAGCTCAATTCTCCACCGCAAGATCTTATCGTTCTTGATCTTGCCCCTCTGCGTGTTGCTGAACATAAACGCCACGGATCGTTGATCCGTGATCAGGGTGAACCGCTTCCCTGCCAGGTAATGGCGCCAGTGTCTGACTGCCTCCACAATGGCCTGAGCCTCCTTCTCCACCGCTGAGTGCCGAATTTCGGGGCCTTGAAGGGTGCGGGAAAAGAACGCGACGGGCCTGCCTGCCTGGTTTAGTGTGGCGGCTAGGGCGAAATCAGATGCATCACTCTCCACCTGGAAAGGGATGGATTCATCCACCGCGTGCATCGTGGCTTTCGAGATGTCGCTTTTCAAAGCCTTGAAGGCCAATTGGGCCTCCGGCGTAAGTGGGAAGGTCGTGGACTTAATGAGCGGACGAGCTTTGTCCGCGTAGTTGGGGACCCACTGTGCATAATACGAAAAGAACCCGAGGCATCTCCTCAGTGCTTTCGTGCTAGCGGGCAAGGGAAGTTCAGTAAGTGGGCGCATACGGTCTGGATCAGGGCCAATGACCCCGTTTTCCACCACGTATCCGAGGATGGCTAACCTGCGCGTACGGAATACGCACTTCTCCCTGTTATAGGTCAGATTCAGGCGAGATGCAGTGCGCAGAAAGTGTTGGAGATTCGTGTCGTGGTCCTGCTGGTCATGGCCGCAGATGGTGACGTTATCCAGGTACGGGAAGGTAGCCCGCAACCCGTTCTGGTCCACCATTTGGTCCATAGCACGCTGGAAGACCGAGACCCCATTGGTGACACCAAATGGAACCCTGAGGAATTGGTATAGACGACCATCCGCCTCAAAAGCCGTATATTGTCCGTCCTCTGGGCGGATGGGGAGTTGATGGTAGGCGGACTTAAGGTCTATGGTAGAAAACACTCGGTACTGCGCAATCTGATTGACCATATCAGAAATGCGCGGGAGAGGATACGCATCCAGCTGCGTATAACGATTAATGGTCTGACTATAGTCGATGATCATCCGAGGTTTGTTCCCACTTTTGACTACCACGACCTGCGCTCTCCACGGACTAGCACTGGCCTATATGATCCCTTCCTTGAGGAGCCGCTGAACCTCAGATCTAATAAAGATCCGGTCCTCAGCGCTGTAACGCCTACTTTTAGTAGCGATGGGCTTGCAGCCAGGTACCAGATTTTTAAAAAGGGATGGTGTAGTGATTTTCAGGGTGGATAGATTGCATGCGGGGCGCTTTGGGCAATTTGGAGGCTGCGGCTGATTCCCTACTGCCAGTGAAGGGAGTGGCCCACCGTACTGTAGGATCACACTCTTCATGTGGACCATAAAGTTTAGTCCGAGGAGAATTGGCGCACAAAGGTGAGGTAACACAAGGAGCCTGTATTGCTCGTAAATTGTGCCCTGTACCTCAAGAGTTACCATACATCGTCCTTGGATCGGTACAGACCGGGACCGTGATGCCATGGAAATTGTCTGCTTGGCAGGGAGAACCCGGAGTCCACACCTTTTAGCAGTTTCAGGGTGTATGAAACTTTCGGTGCTCCCACTGTCAAACAGACAATTCACAGTTCGACCACTAACCTTTATATCCATCATGGAATTTTCAAGTCTGTAGTGCCTGGTCTGGTCCAGGGAGATCGACGCCACCGTTGGCCCCTGGGCGTCACTGCATGCTGCCGATGTTGATGCTGAGGACCCCTGCTGGTCGCTCCTAGTCGTCGTGGACCATGATGGCCGCCCCCATGAATCGCACGTGGGCGACAGCGCCAAACGCAGCGACTCCTGGTGGTCTTCCTCCTCCTCCGTCAGCCACGATGGCGCCATCCTAGGTTCGCACGTGGTCGGACCTCGTGGGTACTGCGACGCCAAAGGAGATTGTCTCCGTTCTGGAGGGTTACAAGCTGCACTGCCGTTTTTAGGCTTGGACCTGCAGACTTTGCCGTAGTGGCCTTTTTTACCGCAGTGGCTGCAGATTGCCGTTCTTGCCGGACACTGTTGCCGTGGATGCTTGGCCCCACCACAAAAATAGCATCGCTGGCCACCTGGAGCTGCCGCCGTCGTCGGATCGATCTGGGAGCGCGGGTTAGCGGGGCGAGGAGGGAGCTGAGCTTGCTCCAGCCACGTTGACTGCACGTGGTCCTCGGGGTACAGCGCCAAGCTCTTCGACGCCGCTTCCAGCATCACAGCCATCTCCATTGCTTGGGTCAAGTCGAGTTTCCCCTTTTCCAGCAATTTAAGCCTGATGTACGAGGACCCTACCCCTGCTACGAACGCGTCTCGGGCGAGGTCGTACATATATTGTTCGGCTGATACGTCTTTACAATCGCAACCCCTGGCAAGCTGCAGGAGCTCATTGGCGTAGTCCTCCATGGTTTCGCCCGACTGCCGACGTTGTGTAGCGAGGAGGTAACGAGCGTGTATCTCGTTGGGTGGCTTCGTGTATCGTTTTTTTAGGAGCTCGACGGCACCCGGGTAAGTGGGAGCTGCACGAATGGCGAGATAAATCGTGTCGCTTACCCTTGCGTGGAGGACCTGGAGTTTATCACTGTCTGTAGTGATAGCTACCGAGGCTGCCAGGTAGTCCTCGAAACACTTCCACCAATGGTCGAATGTGTTAGCGGCACCGACCGCACGTGGGTCCAGTGTCAGACGATCCGGTTTTAAGATCTGTTCCATACTCTTTTTTTTGTACAGCTGTGAGTTTTCTGTTACACAATAAAATTGATGCGCGACAATTAAGCACGTGGAACCAAGGCTTCGATATTGAAGGCTTTTATTGTGTAACAATGGAACTACTAACACGAATACACCAGTTCAGACTGAAGGGGTCCTGCCGGAGCAGAGGGTCTTATACCTCGCCACCGGAGGCGGGACCCCACTGGAATGTGCCATGATAACTCTTATAACAGGTAAACACCCTAACCCAACAACATTGTACAACCCCCACAGTAACAACACCCTAGCCCAACAGTAACATAATAACAACCCCCAGTGGTGAACCAACGATGGTTCACCACACTTTCAAAGTATAAATGTTCTATAATTTCATTCCATAAAGAATGCATAATAAGAATGAATACTCTGCCTTTTGTACAATCAACTTTCGATAACAGTGTTGGCTAAATGCTTTTGGCTGTCTTTTCTGGATGATGAGTGTCAATCAAGTTGCTCAGAGTTCCTGGTGTCTGTACTAATTCAATACTAGGCCAATTAAAGCTTTCACTGGAGTAGTTTAACTCCATTTGGCTCAATCAATCTTCTACAATTAACAGTCACAACAAAATATCTTGCAATTTTGAAAATATACGTGCAACATAATTTATCAAGAGTTAGGTCATTGCTGGCAGCAATATTTAGTGCTGCAATGTGATGAAACTCAAACCCTGGAGGACTTGTTGGGTTTGTCTCTCTCCAAGGGTAAACTCAACTCAGACAATTGTTATTTATTCCAATCTAGTTCCTTTCCAAGTTACTTTTTCAAAGGCACATTCAAGAGAAAAGAGCCTCAGCATTAAAACGAAAGATTGCTTGACCTTGAAAGATATTTCTCACAAAGGAGACTCAAAGGATGAGATTCAATGGTCTGACTTTTATCTCTGTGCTAAATTAACGATTTATAGGAGGCTTATGATAAGAATTATCATAAGGGTGGCACGGTGGCACTGTGGTTAGTACTGCTGCCTTACAGTGCAAGGGACCCAGATTCAATTCCGGGTAACTGTGGTTTCCTCCGGATGCTCAGGTTTCCTCCCACACTCAAAAAGATGTGCGGGTCAGGTTGATTAGCCACGTAAATTGCCCCTCAGTGTCAGGGTAAATTAACAGGGGGTTATGGGGATAGGGCCTGGGTTGGATTGTTGTCACTGCAGGTTTGATGGGTCGAATGGCCCTTCTGCACTGTAGGGATTCTATGAATTACCTTGGCTTGGTATGAAAGAGGAACCATAAAGCTCGGTCTTTATTACTGCCTCAAAGTTCCAGTATAAAGGAGTAAGACTTCAGCAGTCACTTTTAAACACAGGTGTCTTCTACAGTCCAACAAAGCTTTCTACAGTCTAACAAGATACTTGTGACACAGTTATTATATGTTGGAATAGGTGCAAAATGGATTTTAAAAAACCTCCAAGCATTGGGATTTTAAAAAATAACAGAAAATGCTGGAAATATTCAGCCATTCCGACAACACCTGTGAAGGGAAAAACAGTTAACACTTCAGATCTGTGACGTTTCACCAGAACCAGAAAATGTTAAAAATGTGATTGATTTGTAGCAAGTGAAAGAGGAGAGTGTGAGAAAAGAACAAAGAAGATCTGTGGCAGGAGCAATTAAATGGCAAAAATGTTGATGGTCCAAGGTCAAAGGGAGTGGCAATGGGATGAGTAAAGATACAAAAGATGTGTCTGGGAGCAATGCGAATGGCAGAATGATGGTGCCGAGAAAAATGATAGCAAGAGAAAAACAAGATTAAATGGCAACATACAAAGAAAAAGGGCAAAAATTGAGGGGAATGGGGGGAAGAGATTGCAGTTTGACATTGTTCAACTCAATGTTCAGTCTGGAAGGCTGTAAAGTATTTAATCAAAAGATGAGACGTTGTTCCTCGAGCTTCGTTTGAACACTACATGAGACTAAAACAGAGATGGATCTGGTTGTCATCAATGTACTTGTGAAAACTGATGTTTTGTTTTCAGATGATTTTGTCAAGGGGGCAACATGTATGTAAGAAATATGAGGGAGCCCAAGGGTAGGAGGACACAGGAGGTACCGATCCAGGAATAGGAGGAGGAATCACTAATGGTGATTCGCTGGCTACAATTAGATAGCTAAGAATGGAACCAGGTGAGAGCAGTCCCACCAAGCTGGATGACAGTGAGAGATAGTGGGCAGGATTCTCCGATCTCGTCCACGGCAGCCTCACTGCAAGTGAACACGGAGAATTTAGCGTTCCAGCCAAAACTCCATTCACTTTCAGTGGCACCAGAGAATCCCAGCCGCAAATGAGGCAAACATATCAAGACAGTTGCAAAGAAGAATACCTGATGCACAAGTGTTGTCATTAAATATTGGGTCCAGAAAGTTGAGCAGAGCCAGAAAACATTGGAATGGAAAACTGCTGGAAAAGATCATTTGAAGTAGAGCAAGGCAATGGAGGAATTTGAAATAAAAGAACCAGAAAGGATTTTGCTTTTGGACCACAACATAGTAATTTGCTTGCTGCATGGGCCAGCTTCAAAAGTAGATACTGTTTCCCCGTACAACCTAGGAGTTCTTGTATGTATGGGAGCACAGCAATGTAGTTCATGATTCATGCCTTTTTCTTAACTAATTGGATTATATCATGAGATACCTTGCGGAAGAATAAAAATTTAAAAGCTATACCAAGTGCAGTTCAGGAACACTGTGCTAAGTTATGATGAATTATAACTACTCTTTCAGTATTGAGGGCATTAATGTTTAAGTCACTTTTTTGGAGCTCAAATAAGGTTCTGTCAGTAATGTTACTATCAGTGTTTGCTGACAAAATCATCCACTACCTGTCACATCATCTGCACTGTAGTCAAAATTGATGATCATAAAAAGAATTGTGCAACAAATGTTACATACCCAAATCTGCCTTTACAATGCAAATGTATTTTATCTTTTATCTTTTCCCTGCCATCTTTGGAAATATACTGTGAATGAGGAATCAGAGGGTTACAATCCAATGCCACTGAACTTATCTTGATAAAACTAAGGAAGTCTGCTCAGACAATTACCAGAAAATAACATCTTTTAGTTGCATGTAGAACATTGGTATCACATCTATAATGGCACTATATATTCTTTTTAATATTTAATTTTCAATTTGCAATAACTTAGGGCTTTTTGAATGAAAGGTATGATGCATTTCTGTTTTATGAAAAGTCATTTTGCCATGAAGCTCGCAAGAAATAAGTCGGCTTGCATATGCAAAAGAGCGCTGTCAATTAAGCATTATTTAGCAGCTTAACATTTCCTTTCATCACAAAAAATAAAGTAAAATAACACTTCAAGGTGTTAAGTGGTGTGATGCATTCATACCAACACACAGTTTAAGAAAGTGGGTACTCGTCATTGGGAAACTCCAAGCCATGATGTGTGACACAATTAGAAATGCTTCCCCATTTAATTAATACAACAGTGGGGACAAAATGTACAAGACAACAATCTTTCCTATGCTAATATAGTGTAACACATATGCAGGTTACGTGTATCATGCATTATACATGTCAGCTACTGACTTACTCATAATGGAAAATTATAGGCTCGTTATCCAAGATTTGCTGCCTCAAAAAGTTAATGGGTAGGACTTGGTGGACAGCTTGTCCATGATACCCTGATTCTGCAAGGGGAGAGTTCCTCTCTGAAAGTGAGCATTTATAAAACTGGCCCCGAAGTTAGGTAGTACACATTTAATTAGTCTTGCGCTTGAATTGCAGACAGCAGCCCTGTTTTGTGTCCTCAGCCTGAACATTTCTGTCCTACATACGAGCAGCATGAGTCATGGGTAACCTGTACTCTGGAGCATCATTATAATGCTTAGCTGCTAAAATGGAGCTCTGTTTAAATCGGACTTCTCCCTTCAAATTCACTGTTTAATCCCCGCTGTGGGGAAACTGGACAATGTCAGTAAATCCAGGTAATTGCAACTGCCGGTAAATTTCAGACTTCAGGTCAGAAGAAAGAAAGCAATAGACTTGCTTTAGCACTACGTTTTAAGATCATTATATAACAAGATGTGACACTTTAATTGGGATATCTGTAAAGTGTTGGGCATGTTCAAGGTGCAAGACTTCTACGAGTACATTCACCACATTCCACTTCCTTTAATTTAAAGATGTCTGATTCAAATTATCTGGCATTTCAATTACTACTGGATACACTAACGCCTGACACTCCACTATTGCCTTTGTACTAACGATTCCCTGCTTCCCTTATTTGCTCCATTAAAATACACGTCTGTAGTCAGACATAGTTATCAAGTAAAATAAATAATTTTACTCCTGACTATATTACTGTCATCTCTGATTATTTTCAAATCACTTACTGGAATTTTAATCCAACCATTTTTAAAGGCCCTATTTTTTCTTCCTTTAAATTCTAATTGTGAAAAGCTTGCTTTAACAATAATTGCAGTAACACGTATGGAAGTTGCATTTATAGATAACTCGACAAGAAAAGCCAAAATGGAACTGAGGATTCCAAAGTTCCTCATGAAGGAAAACAACATTTCTGAATCTCAGGTTTCCAGAGTTTTGCAAAGGAAAGTCTGCGTGTTGAAGATTTGGATAAGTAATGAGAATTGGTCCGGGAAACAGAAGCATGAAAGGAAGATGGCCAATAATGCAGGATCCCTGCTTAGTTGGTTTAATCACAAAAGAGTTTGGAAAATCCCATTGGTGGCTGCCTGTTGAAAGCTGAAGATAACAAATGGCAATGGTACCCTGCGAAGAATATTTGTCTTTGTAAGATAATGGATGCGATCTTACCAACTTGCTGTGCCCGCCAATTAGCATGGAGAGCTGGGAACATTGTGTCAGAGGCCAAAAATCCAATTTACACCCGGCATCAGAGTGCCTTGATCTCCATATCATTAGCAAGCCGGCATTGCTACTTCCCTGCTCCCAGATGCTTCCCCGCTCCCGGATGCTTCCCTAATCTCCGGCAAGATGTCATGCCGGCACAAATCACTACAGGTCTCCACCAGTGGAGACCAGGCGCCATGGCCACACTGGGGGGATCAGAGGCCATTAAAGCCCCTGGGTGGTCAGGGACATGACCAGGCATGCCCATCATACACTACCCACCTAGCAGTGCCCACCTGACGCACCGACAATGCCAGTTGGGCACCGTAAGTGTGCCAGGGGCAGTGGCAAGGGGGTGGGGCCTCAGTGGGGGGCTATGATGGGAGAGCTATGCACTTTAACATGGGGGTGGGAGGGAGTGGCATGTCAGGGGTCTGCCAGGGTACCTTTCGGGAGGGACTAGATGCCCCGATGCCAGCAACCCATGTTGCTGTGGGGGGTGACAATCCCATTGATGGAGGGGGAGGTCCAATATCTGTGAAAGGGAGGTGGGAAGAGGTCTCCCAGTTCACCAGTAGATCAGGACACCCTGCAGAATTGCGCCCAAGCTCGCTGAAGGCTCACCTCCCCCCTCCCCCCCTAACCCTCGTACCAATGCAAAGCTCCCAATTGTCAAAAAAAGTGAAAGAATGTCGGAAGATCACAGTGCGGTCCTCGCCAACAAGTCCGGCGTGGAAGACTCCAGTTACCTCCCTGTTATGACGCTTAGAATTTTCCTGGGAAATTTTTGCCCTTTATCTGCAAGATAACCGGGAAACCGGGTGCTCCGGTTTCCTCCCACAGTCCAAAGATGTGCGGGTTAGGTTGATTGGCCAGGTTAAAAAAAAAATTGCCCCTTAGAGTCCTGAGATGTGTAGGTTAGAGGGATTAGTGGGTAAATATGTGGGGGTAGGGCCTGGGTGGGATTGTGGTCGGTGCAGACTCGATGGGCCGAATGGCCTCCTTCTGCACTGTAGGGTTTCTATGATATGATTTCTATGATTTCTATGATCTTTACTGTATTCACCATTATTCGATGCTGTTTCACAAAAGTTGGGCAAATAAAGATTGTTGTATGCCAAACCTTCTTGGATTTTTTATTGCCTTTATTGTTTAGAATTTCTGGTTTAATTTTCAGACAACGTTCTGAGTGGTTGCAAGTGAACAGGTTTGACTGTGAATCAAAAAGCAGCTGCTATTTTGAATACTCGTTTAATTTTCTTCCCTTGTATGAACAAGCATAGCTTCATCGGTCTATGTGCAAAAATTAATGAGAATCCAATGCTTGTAGCCTGGGTTAGATGTAATGGATGCAATTTTTTTACAGTTCACACGTAGAACCATTCCATTTATAGCAATAAAGAGAATCCATTCAACTCACTATATTCATACTGGCTCTTTGCTGAGGCAATCCAAAACTAATGCCACTGCCCTCATCTCTTTCCCCTGTGGCATGGTTCAAATATTTATTAAATTACCCCTTAAAATATGCTGTGGCCTTGCCCTGTGGCAAATACTCATGAGGGTAAAGAAATTTAACCTCTCTCCACACTCTGATAATATTAAATTAATGACCCACTTGTCAGTCACTCCATAACTAGAGGAAATAATAATTTAATATTCAATCTTTCAGAAAACTTTCAGGTTTCTAAGAACATTGTTTTTAATGTTCTCTTCGCCTTCTCTACCCTGACAACTAGCTCCAGCATTTCCAGTCTCTCCTCATAATTCTCATTTCTGGCATCATTCTAGTAAATCAACACTGTCCACCCTGGTTTTAATGTTTCTTCTATAATGGGGTATCCAAAACTGTACACAATAATTTAACTTGAGGCAAAATGATAGTTTGTACAAATTTGTTATTACTTTACCCATATATCCCCTAAATTTGACGTCCCAAATTCTATAGGTCTTTCTAATGGCTTCATCTATAGGTGTTCATTCTATTAAGGAATTATGCATTGAAACAAGTAGACCTAGCTGTCCGTTCACATCCTTCTTTTCCTTGTTTATTTTCTCCCAAAATACATTGAGTGGAGGAAACTCAATGTATGCCAAGCATACATTTCCCCAAAATGACCAAATCACCACAGAAGACCACCTAATTTCAAACACAAATTCCATTCAGTACAAATCAAGTTTTGTAATCTTTTGCACTGGTTTTAAAAACATCATACTGAAGGAAAGCCGCACCCAGGCCATGTTCTCAAATCATATTAATCACCATGGTGAACTTACACTAATTGTATCTGCCTGTGAGCTTCCAAAGTGGCTCCACAAAATTAATCTTTTTTTTTAAATAGGCACCTGGGAATACTAGCTCATTTTAAAAGCTTCTGAATATTTGAAAATGAAGTGAGAAACTGGCTACTATACATCAACAAACCT
This sequence comes from Mustelus asterias, assembly GCF_964213995.1. Classification (NCBI taxonomy): domain Eukaryota; kingdom Metazoa; phylum Chordata; class Chondrichthyes; order Carcharhiniformes; family Triakidae; genus Mustelus; species Mustelus asterias. The sequence goes on along the minus strand of NC_135804.1, from coordinate 116,923,014 downwards.
AATAAATGGTTCTGTATAGTTTTAAATTATTTTTAGTTCTGTAAAATTTATGGTTACCCACAGGTAGTTGATTAGACACTCATTAAAATTGCTTATTTTTTTATGAAAAACCCATTTTCAGTTGTATTAATCAAAATGCAGCAGGTTACTCTTGAAAACAACAAGCATTCTGGTGCATGCTGGTTCATGGAAGAGTTTTGCGTTTGAAGCTATTCGTATTGTTTTGAGTGGAATCCTGGACTACATTCCAAAAACCAGCACAATTTTGTGCAGAATTTGCACCTTGATTGCCAAATGTGCCCAAAGTAGAAACTATACACCACCCATCCCGCCACCCTCCAAGCCATGTGATCTCAGACTTATCTGCATTAAGTTCCATATCCCATCTGTCTGGCACAGTGGTTCGCACTCTGCCTCACAGCTCCAGGGACCGAGGTTCGATTCCTGGCTTGGGTCACTGTTTATGTGGAGTCTGCACGTTCTCCCCGTGTCTGTGTGGATTTCCTCTTGGTGCTCCGATTTTCTCCCACAGTGCTGGTCAGATGCATTGGCCATGCTAAATTCTCCCTCAGCGTACCCGAATAGGTGCTGGAGTGTGGCGACTAGGGGATTTGCATGGTAACTTCATTGGTATGTTAACGTAAGCCTATTTATGTAATACTAATAAATAAACATTAACTGTCTTCCCATTCCAGTAACCTCAATGTCTTTATGATGTGGTGATGCTGGACTGGGATGGGCACAGGAAGAAGTCTCACATCACCAGGTTAAAGTCCAACAGGTTTATTTGATAGCATGAGCTTTCAGAGCGCTGCTCCTTCACCAGGTGAGTGGAGAGTTGAGTTCACAAACAGGGCATATATGGACACAGACTCAATTACAAGATAATGGTTGGAATGCAAATCTTAACAGATAATCAAGTCTTTACAGGTACAGACAATGCGAGTGGAGAGAGGGTTAATCACAGGTTTAAGAGGTGTGAATTGTCTCAAGCCAGGACAATTAGTGAGATTTTGCAAACCCAGGCCAAATAGTGGGGGTTACAGTAGTGTGACGTGAACCCAAGATCCCGGTTGAGGCCGTCCTCATGTGTGCGGAACTTGGCGATCAGTTTCTGTTCAGCGATTCGGTGTTGTTATGTGTCTTGAAGCCACCTTGGAGAACGCTTGTCCGAAGATCGGAGGCTGAATGCCCTTGACTGCTGAAGTGTTTCCCAACAGGAAGGGAACACTCCTGCCTGGTGATTGTCGAGCGGTGTCCATTCATCCGTTGCATGGACTCGCCGATGTACCATGTCTTGGGACATCCTTTCCCGCAGCATATCAGGTAGATAACGTTGGCCGAGTTGTATGAGTATGTACCATGTACCTGGTGGATGGTGTTCTCATGTGAGATGATGGCAGCCATGTCAATGATCTGGCACATCTTGCAGAGTTTGCTGTGGCAGGGTTGTGTGACGTCATGGTCACTGTTTTCGTGAAGGCTGCGTAGTTGCTGTGAACAATGGTCTGTTTGAGGTTGCACGGTTGTTTGAAGGCAAGTAGTGGGGGGTGTGGGGATAGCCTTGGCGAGATGTCAATGTCTTTAAGCCTTTTATAATCCTTCTGTTTGCCATCACTCTTGATTTTTGACATCAGTACGTATACTACTGTATACGTTCTTATGGATTGCTAGTTGGCCCATCATTATATAATGATGTAACATGCATTAGATTCCATTAGTTAGGGTGACCTACTTACAAACATGGTAGGTTATGCAATTTTAGAGATAGCAATTTTTAAATGATAAAGAATGGACTTAGAGTCATGCAAAGGGTATCTTCATAAAGGGATAGCCTCGATGTTTCAAGACCCCATTCCAAAACGGTTATCTTTATAATATTAGGGATATAAAAAAAGCGACAATGTCTTTCAAATTAGTTTCTTTCTCCCAATTAGTCTCCCTCTGATCTGTACGTTTCTATAATTCCAAGATTCTAACACCCTGGAAAATAAGCTAATCCATATTTTTCTTCCGGTAGTGATTACATTTTAATAATTGCCCATTGCTGAATTGAAGCACGTAGATGTCACCTCAGAGAAAGACAAACAGAATTTGTCCTCCTGTTATTTGCACTTATAAGAAAAGAGTGTTGTTTTTACCTCACTGTAAAGCCCCATTTCTCTACACACTGGCTTCACATGCCATATTCAGACACAGGTAGCATTTTCAATAGAAAGAAAACCTGAAAGATTGTGGGATAATTGCATACGTTTCAATAAAAACCTGACACGGATGGAAACAAAATATGGAGCTCATATGAGAGGATTGAGGTTGTAATTTTTCTAACTAACAATAAAACTGGTGTTGGTGAAAGAAAATGAGAGTGGGTGAGGAAAAAAAATAGCAATAGTTTGAAAGAGAGAAAGAAAATGAGAGCAAAAAGAGAGAGAAGGTAGAGCAAAACTGAAAAATTGGCAGACAGGAGGAGACAAGGGGAATGTGATCATGGGAGACGGCAAAAAGAAAGAATGTGAGATTTAGAGTGTGATAAACAATGGAAGAGAAAAAAGGTGTTGTGACGCAAAGGATTCCACAACTGCACACCACCCAACCCCCCTCCTCCACCCACCCCCACCCCATCTCTCCACATGACTATCCAAAAACACATTTTGAGCAGCAAAAGCGTATCAGATTCTGTAGTTACTGGCTTCCGATTGGACTCTGAACTGCTAACTGGGAAAAGATAAGGGGATAGATTGTGCTGACAATCCTCAGTCAATCTTTGAATACTTCCTTGATCTCCATATTTACTTCAATACTTGGGTCTTACATCACAAGATCTTCTTTTTAATGTCCACTGATGTTCAAACTTCTTACAGCCAGTTGGTGAGGAAGGAGAGCATAAATCAATTTTACTCAGTAGTGAATGATTCACAAAGTGAAATAATACAAATGTATTGCTCCTAAATGTATAACCCACTACCAGTGTCAACTGTATCTGCATAAGTAATTATCCAATAGGTGCCTCCCAACCTCCGTATACACTTAGCATTCATTTATACAATTAACACTAGGTTCCAAAGCCTTCTCGGTGCTCCACAGGAGTCATGCCAATGTTTACAGATCCCAAGATCATCTTTCAAATTCTCCCACAGAACTGAGAACTACAGATACTTTTCCCTCATATCCCTTGACTCTTGAACATCCCAAACCCACTCCAACCCACCCCCTTTCCTGTCCTCAGCCCCCACACTCCACTATCCTGCCACAATTTTTAAAAAATTAATTTAAGGAATGTGGGTATCGCTGGCTGGGCTAGCATTTATTGTCCATTGATAATTGCCCGAGATGAGCTGTCTACTGAACGCCTGCAGTTCCTGAGGTGTAGGTACACCCACAGTGCTGTTGGGAAGGGAGTTCCAGGATTTTGATGCAGTGGTAGTGAAGGAATGGTGGTACATTTCCAAGTCAGAATGCTGTGTGGCTTGGGAGGGAAACTCCTAGGTGGTGGCCTTTCCATGTGTCAGCTGCCCTTGTCCTTCTAGATGGCAGCAGTCATGGACTTGGAAGATGCTGGCTAAGGAGCTGTTCTACGTTCCTGCAGTGCATGTTCAGACAGCTGCCAAACCCTGGGATGCCCATCCATTACTGCCACACTTTTTGATTCATTCATTCTGCCATTGTAAATGAAAAGTTGTAACAATAATACACTGTCCATTATATTGTTGTTATAAAACAATAAAAAGGGAGGCAGTCTGGTCTCTATCTGACCTGCTATTGAGCTAAGAACAATCAACATCTAATTAACCTGCAGAAGGTTCAGCTTGTAGCCTTGAAGTGACAAATCAAAGAAGAACAACTGCATTGCTCACAGCACTATAATACATTGGCGAGACTTTCTGCACTCCATCCCGCCCCCCTCACCTCCAACCCACCTCCCACTCCCCCTCAGCATGTTTTCTAGCAGCAGCAGAGGTGGCTTGTCCATTGACCATCAGTGGGATCACCTGGTCCTGCCAATGTCTATACCTCATCGTGTGGCTCATCTGTTGCACCGGATCGGAAGGATTGGAAAATCCCACCCATTTTGCGCTACATGGCATCAGATTCCAGTCCTCAAGAAACACCAGTGTCTTCCTGCATTCTCAGCAACACTACAGTGGATCCACTGACACCATAAATTACTGTAGCACCAAAGATCCGTAAAGCTTTTTTTAATTAGCTCAAGTTTCCTGGAACTATCAGAAACCATTCAATATTTCACATTTCCTATACCCCTTTGCACATCGTCCACACCCACATCAGCAGCCCCATCCCTTCACACTCCTCCTCTTTGGGAAGAGAACATTCTAACGAGTTTCTATACCCTTTGACTCACTGTTGACTAACGATAATGGAGTTCACTGATACATTTTAAAGAAATGATGAATTACTCAGGTGGGATCTAGGCATCAAACGTTTATTATTATGTCTTGTTGGTGATTTCATGACACAGTCTAATTAAAAAAAAAACATTTTCTCACTGTAGGCTACATTGAATTGTCAGAACCTATTTTAGAACTGGGGTAATCTAGCAGTGGTAAAAGAGAGGAAAATGTCAAACTTTGATTTGCAAATAGTTCTAATCAAACAGTAATAATATACTCATAATAGGTTCTCACATTTTATTTTATTGCAGGTTTCTGAGCTCAACAGGGCTTACGGGCTCTTTACTCAGGGATAATCATTCAGACCTACAGTTGCGATTGCAAAAAAATTGAAATTTTCTGACTGCACTTGGAAACAAGAGCAAAGACTGTCTACAGAATGGTGAAAGAACCCTTTCATCTTTGGGAAACTTACCATGCTGCAATATGACTCCTATTGTGCCTATACAATGCAGCCTGACTATGTAAAGATGTCAAAATGATGGTGAAATAACCTAGTCAAGTTGCCTTTGGCTTCCTTATGGCGGTAAAGGCAAATGGTGTGAGATTCCATCCAGGAAGCAACCTTTTGTGCCTTGGGTTCATGATCTCTGCAGGACAGCTTTGAGTCAGCAGCTGGACTCAATTTAAGAAGTACTAAGTTTGGTAAGCTGCCTGGGTATATGATATATGAAGAAGAGCACATGCTGCTGTGGACTTCCAACTTTAAGATTTAACCAACCATCCAGCAACCTGGATATGCAGGGCCTCTTTCTCGAAGGCAGGGTGCAATTCGCAGGCAGCAGTGTGACTTACCTGTGTTACCTGTCTGTAGCAATCTACATGGACTAGTCTGTTTGTATGTGTTACCTTTGCAAAAACTGACATGATTCCAGAACCCCTTGTTCTAATGTCCAAACATTATCCAATACTGCAGTCTTATATTGCAGAAAATATTTTTCTTACTAGATACATTATACTGTTGCCAGTAATTTGACAAAATATGGGAAAGTAAAGCATTCTTCACGTATTGTTCTCATGGCACAATTGGGATCTGCAGTCTCCAGCTTGGAAATCCATTCAAAAATATGTTTGGACACCCCCACCAAGCAGCTAAGGCACACATACAGATTCACAACTGGACCTTTATAGACTAAAGCGTGAGTTTCCACTGGATTGATAGGTTAGTTAGATGCATGGATTGATTTTATCCATCATAGCCAGTCCATCAATAAAATGGGACAGATCCCAGAACACCACTTGAATAAGCAGGGAAACTAAAAGATCAGTTTTTCTGGCAAGAGATGTTGGTCGATAACTTGTTCTTTATTCCCAACAGGAGTCAGGTTTGGTTAATTCATATGATAATTGATGATTGGAGACTCATGCTGTAACCACTGAATCAATTGATAAATATCTGTTGAATTGTTATGTGCCCTTCTTATTATTCAGGGATCTTCTGGTGCTTATGTGTAACAATTCATAATAGAAACACCCACAGAACAATGATAGAACAACTTGATTGATGAAGGAAGAATGGATATTAAAAATATTTTGATCAAGACTGAAGTTATATGTAGTTATCTGTGATTCAGCTATAGAGAGGTTGTGGGATCCTGTTCAATGCGTATGACTATTGCCCATTCATCCTCAAGGGGCAAGTTCAAATCTGTTATTTGTGTTGGGGTGTAGTCCCTTTATGGGAACAGGTCATGTGACCCAGGTTGTGGGGTGAGATGGCTGGGAACTGCTCTGAGAGGGCAGTTGTTGTTTGGAGTGTGGAGCGAGTAGTCTGAATGAAGATCTGTGTTCCCTGGCGCCTGGCTGTGGGACCTCTCAGTACGAAGGAATTTAACAAAATCTAGCTCAGAAAGAGGATATTCTTGTCGGTGGAGCCATTTCTAAATAACAAAACTGCCTTACATTAAAACACATGTTGGGGCGATGTCTGTCACTTCATTCTGAAAACCCTTATGAAGGACTTGCATTAGGCTACAAATACTGTAGTGACACTTTGTTAAACAGACATGGAGAATGGTTACATCTGACCCATACCATGCTGCTCCAGAACACGTTAGTTGCTGCCAACAGATGTGAGGTGATACAAATTTAATTCCCCAGCACTAACATGTCTCACCTTCCTCCGTCTACACATTGTAATGAATGGGTTCCTCACTTCTTCACTGTCCCTCTCCTATGAATCAGTCAGGAGATAATTGAGCTGAAGACCGATCTACAGCTTCCAATGCTAGAAAAGCTTCCAATAGTATGGTTAACAGATGTTCTACTTCCATAGAGTAGGATGGACAGTTAGATTTTCCCCATGGTGGCAAGTCAAAAGCTAGGGGCGTAGCAGGAAACTGATCACACTCTTGACTCTGTAAAACAGTGGCCTGCAATAGCTGCCAAATAAAGGTAACATAGTTTTGTTGGTAACATTCTATTTATTTTAATCACCATCATCTATTGCGAAGAGGTTTCAAATAAATGTTGAAGGCGGGAATTTATCCAGCTATTTGCTGTAGGCAGGTATTATAGGTGCCTCCGTGTGATGACATTGCGAATGAATTTCTAGCTCCAAGAGGAGTCATAAAAGGACTTGAAACATTAACTGCTTCTCTTTCCACAAATACTGCCAGACCCGCTGAGTTATTCCAGCACTTCCTGTTATTATTTAAGATCCACCAGGTCAATTTATGAAGGCTCAGTTGTTCCTCAATTCAGACTCCTTCTAGCTTGAATCTTACTGTATGTTCAAATGCATGGCTGCACACTTGGTTGGAGTAATGAACACTGCTGCTGTTTCTTGGGCTCCAGCCAGCACCTGGTACTTTGTACAAGTAACCTATGTGAGCCTGGACTGTGAATCTTAAGTAAGTATTTGACTATAAAGGGAGGTCAAGCTTGATCCCCATGCTCGTTCTCATGAACTTCTTACCAGGGCACACTGATTAGTGAATATTTTCCCTTTCCAAGGGGCACTGAGGCCAAGTGCAACATCTTGCTATGCTCCTGTCTTAGCATAGCTAATATAGTACCACTTCATGATTAAAAATTAAATCTTTCTGATCTGTACCCTTCTATGCAAACAGTTTAACGTGTTGACTAACCCAACCAATATAGGCACGGGACGACATATATTACAGCGTCAGGGACCGGGTTCGATTCCCGGCTTGGGTCACTGTCTGCGTAGAGTTTGCACATTCTCCTCATATCTGCATGGGTTTCCTCCGAGTGCTCTGGTTTCCTCCCACAGTCCAAAGCTGTGTCAGTTAGGTGGATTGGCCATGCTAAATTGCCCCTTTGTGTCATGGGGACTAGCTAGGGTAAATGCATGCGGTTATGGGGATAGAGCCCATGTGGGATTGTGGTCAATGCAGACTTGATGGGCCAAATTGCCTCCTTCTGCACTGTAGGATTCTATGATAGGCAAGCTCGTTTCAATTCATTTTAGTGAGACAGGACAGAAAAGTCATTTGTGTTTCCTCTTGTAGACTTGTCACTGCGGAGGGAAAAAATAGCAGGTTTTACTTATGCTACTGGCTACATTTGCTGTTTGTGGGATCTTTCTGTGCAAAACTTGTTTTGCATATTTTCCCACATAACAACAATACTGAGAATTTTATGGAAACTTATGAGAATTTGGCTGAGTATCAGTTCTGGTCAGAAAACTGGCGTGGAACTGTCCAGCTCCATTGGCCTGTTTTCTCTCCAGATCTTGTCCCTTTAACTGCAAAGAAACAAGTGCGTGAGGTTTGCGCCATCAGAGCTGGGAACCGACTCAACTGAGATCAAAAGGGATCCCCGAAACCGAGAGCTCAAGTTTCTTTTGCTGGCAGCACTTTCTGCACATATGGTCGTTTCAGACACCAGTAGCTTCCGTGACTTCACACAAATTACAGGATACATATTCCATCGACTGCGCTGCCCTGCCATGTCTTAACTTTGCTTCCCTTACATTAACTTTATTCTACTTCGGATTACTTATAATACCATGTTATACTGGCCCCAACTTTCCTTTATTCCAAATACCACTACCTTTTACACTGGACACTTACCAGCCAATCAACTCAATAGTTTCCTGCGGTTGCACAGTTTTTCCCCCGTGCAGCCTTGCAGCAGCAGAAATGATGAAATAGTGCAGTTCTCATCTCCCAACTCTCCCACAGTTCCGCACTGACTCAGGCCACACTGCAATCCCCGGGCTTGATTTATAAGTATTTCTTAGCTCCCGACTGCCTCACGTTGGTCTCCACTGACCTGAGGAAGGTATTATTCTTTGCAAGCTTCGAACAAAAACTTACCTCACCTAACTGCTGAAAATTGCAAAAAGAAGTTTAAGCTATCCATCTCTTAACTGCAGCTTCATTGTGCGATAATCACAGGGAACCTATATAAAATGTGCTTTCTAAGTGACCCTGCACAAAGGCGTAACATATTTTTCTCCATCTAAACTATCTACTAAATGTAAGTAATTGCATTAGTGAGTGCATTTGGTTGGAATTCCTAGTGAAGAGGTAACAGTCCATTGCATAACAGAAAGGTTACAATTACATCTGTCCATAAAAATGGACAATGAGTGTTGGCTGGTCATTTGACCACGGAGTATGGGTTAAGTGAGAAGGACGTGCATCACATTTGATCCAGATCCTGTCATTTGAAGCACTGACATTTGAATAACAATCACCTGACAAGGTCAGAACTGGCAACCTTAATCATTTTTAATCTTTTTTACTAACATAGGGGGACTGATGCCTAAACAGTAGTATCGTTTGAAGTATTTTACAATTCTTCAATTATGAAAAATCTGCACTTTAACACTATTGCAGCTAAGATCAACAAATTCACCACAATGCAATATTGAATCTGGAACCATCTTGATCTCCATCCTTCTATTGCATGTATATTCACTGAGTAGGCCACTGAAAGTACTCCGTTTATTCCTTTTCTAAAAAAAATTCCTTCTGCATTTCTTTAGCACAGTACTGAGAGGGTATTCAGAGATTCTGTTTTTCAAGTAAAAAGTTAAACTGGCCAAGGTGGACAGGAAAAAGCCACTGATATCTTATTTCAATAAAATTAGAGTATTCCCCCAATGTCCTGGCCAACATTGTAATATTAACATCAAAAAAATAACTAATTGGTCATTTCATATCACTTACTGATGCTGCGATCTAGCTGTGTGCAGCTTGTTTGTTAAGAACATATGACCATGAAAAATAAGAGCAGAAATAGATCATGTGGCCTCTCGAACCTGCTCCATCAATCAATACAATTAGGGTTGATCTTCTGCCTCAACTCCACTTTCCTGCTCACTCCTCATCTGCTTCGATTCCTTGAATGATTAAAAATCAGTCTACCTCAGCTTGGGACATACTCAACACTGGGGCATCTCACTGAGTTAGAGAATTTTAAAGATTCGCAACCCTCTAAGTAAAGACATTTCATGGAATCATAGAATCCCAATGCAGCAAGAGGCCATTCAGCCCATCGAGCCTGCACTGCCAACAAGCCCACTCAGGTCTGATCACTGTAACCCTACAAACTTACCCTGCTAATCTCCCTGACACTAAAGGGCAATTTAGCATGGCCAATCAACCTAACCCACACATCTTTGAACTGTGGGAGTAAACTGGAGTACCCGGTGGAAACCCACGCAGACACAGAGAGAACGTGCAAATTCCACAGAGACAGTCACCCAAGTCTGGAATTGAACCTGGGTCCCTGGTGCTGAGGCAGCAGTGCTAACCACTGTGCTGTCCCATTTCTCCTCATCTCAGTACTTAATTGATTGACCTGAGGCAATGTCCTTGAATCCTAAATTCCCCAGGGAGGGGAAATAATGCCTCAGTGTATACTCTGTCAAACCCCTTCAATATTTTGTATATTTCAATGTAATAACCTTTCATCTTTCTATACTCCAGAGTGCGTAGGCCCAATTTAGTCAATTGTGGGTAGCTACATAACAGAAGTAACTGCACTTTAAGAGCAGTCCATTAGATGGGAAACAGTACATATTAATGAGGTAAAATATAATTACTGCCTATTTTTCTTTCGAACTAAGCATACAAGATCATAGCTGTGAGCATAAAATCCTGGAGTGTAGGAGAGAAAACATAAGGCTCTTATGACTGTGGCATCACCAGACATTGAATTTTGACCAGATAAAAGGTCATGAACCTGAAACATTATCTTTCTCTCTGCACAGATGCTGTCAGAACTGCTGGGTGTTTGCAGCATTTTCCAATTTTATTTTTGATTTTCAGCATCCACAGTATCTTGCTCTTGATTTGATTCTACTTGGGGAACAGTGTCTATGAGGCAACTGTCACCATATGGATCTGGGCTTCCTCGATCCATCACTTTACTACACCTTACATAGGCCTCCCCTGATGACTGAAGGAATTGCTTAATCAATAACTGATCCATATTGACCAAGAAGTGTTTGAGTTATATCAGCAGTTTCAGCTGATTTTGCAAATCTGAACTGCATCAACAGTAGGGAACTTTACAATCGACCAGAATGCTGATTGGCTGCGGAGCAATTTTTTTTCTCTTGCTCACCGTCTAGTGATTCCTACTGCAAGTTGCATTATGCGAATATGCAAAAGTAGGAATAGATTTGGCTGTAATACCTCACAGCCAACTGACACTATCTGGGTCACACAACCACTTAAGGTACTTCAGGGTAAATGATACTCAGGGAACCAGACTCCAGCTCACAGAATACTCCCAATGTGATGTTATGTTAATAGCACATTCCACTTCTACTTTATCATACCGGCAATGAAAATGCCATGTGCAGGTGCGACGAAAATGAAAGGATGAGAATTTTGAGCTGAAAATGTCTCTCAGTACTGAAAGGGTTAAGGGTTTGATGCTGGGGTTGAGGGTCTCTTGCTAATTAAGGTACTTGCACTCACCTTGTGTTTAATTAGCTTCCTGTCCTCCATTTCAGCATTAAACCTACTGGATATTCACTGCAATTTGTACCTGTTAAAAATACACGTGCTTCAGCCAAAGTGTCTCTCCAGTTAGGCTGTTCAGAATTAATAATTACGTTGGCATCGTGACATTGTGGTGCTCATTTCAATGTAGGAGAGTGAAATTCAACCCAGTCTGAAATTACTCCCAAAAAGAAATTAGGAAACCATCAAGAGTGGGTTAAACACACATCAGACACACATTGAACAGAGTTTAGAGAGATAAATGCGCATGTTAGTCAAAGCTGCCTCACAGCGCCAGAGACCCGGATTCAATTCTGTACTCGGGTGACTGTCTGTGTGGAGTTTGCACAATCTCCCCGTGTCTGTGTGGGTTTCCTCTGGGTGCTCCAGTTTGCTCCACACTCCAAAGATTTGTGGGTCAGGTTGATTGGCCATGCTAAATTGCTCCTTAGTGTCAGGGGGATTAACAAGGTAAATATGTGGGATTGCTGAGATTAGGATTGTTGCCAGTGCAGGTTCAGATGGCTTCCTTCTCGGGCAGCACGATGGCACAACGGTTACCACTGCTGCCTCACAGCATAGGGACCAGAGTTCAATTCCGGCCACGGGTGACTATCTGAGTGGAGTTTGCACTTTCTCCCCGAGTCCGCATGGGTTTCCTCCGGGTGCCCCTGTTTCCTCCCACACTCCAAAGATATGCAGGATAGGTTGATTGGCCATGCTAAATTGACCCTTTATGTTCGGGGGAATTAGCGAGGTAAATACGTATGGTTAAGGGGATAGGGCCTGGGTGGGATTACTGTCAGTGCAGGCTCGATGGGCCAAATGGCCTCCTTCTGCACTGTAGCGATTCTATGATTTTAAAGCTGGATCTTATCACCATCCCGGTAGTTTTGATTTTAAGCTAAGACTTGATACAGCTACCAGACTGAGGCCTTTGATGAAGAACTGCACATATTCACTCCACAACATCTTAACCAGCTTGCAGCACGTTTAAACAACTCAAAAGATATCATTTTGTGGGAGGCGATGGCTTAGTGGTATAATCACTGGCAATGATCCAGAAACTCAGTATTTTATTCTGGGGACCTGGGGTCAAATCCCGCCACAGGTGGAATTTGAATTCAGTAAAAAATATCCAGAATTAAGAATCTACTGGTGACCATGAAACCATTTTCGAACGTCAAAAAAAAACATCTGGTTCACTTTCGGGAAGAAAATCTGCCATCTTTAACTGGTCTGGCCTACATGTGACTCCAGAGCCACAGCAATGTGGTTGACTCTCAACTGCCCTCCAAGGGCAATTAGAGATGGGCAATTAATGCTGGCCAGCCAGCGACGCTCATGTCCCACGAATGAATAAAAAAAAATCATTTGGTAACTGATATTTTACTATTTTACTGCAGGGATTTTTGAAAATGAGGGGACATAAGTTTTTAAAGCTCTTTGTGTTTCTTTGGCCGGGAGTGTACTTTAATTCCACATTTGGCTACATTGTCTGCTTGGGACAGCCGACTGAGGGAGTTGTTTTTCACTGGAACCTCATCACTTTAGTGTAATAAAGTTAAATTCTACTAGGAATTTAGTCAATTTATTTTGCACGTCATATTGGGACCAAGTCTTGGGGGTCTCTTTATGCACAGGTGGCACGGTGGCACAGTGGTTAGCACCATTGGCTCACAGCACCAGGGACCCGGGTTCAATTCCGGCCTCAGTCACTGTCTTCGCGGAGTTTCTCCTTGTCTGCGTGGGTTTCCTCCGGGTGCTCTAGTTTCCTCCCACAGTCCAAAAATGTGCAGGTTCGATGCACTGGCCATGCCAAATTGCTCCATAGTGTTGGGGGACTAGCTAGGGTAAATGCATGGGGTTATGGGGATGGGGCTGGGTGGCATTCTGATCGGTGCAGACTTGATGGGCCGAATGGTCTCCTACTGCACTGTAGCGATTCTATGATTCTATGCATGAAACCCCTATGCGCAAAGTCTGAACCCTGGTGCAGAAACGAAAGCAAATGGAGCCTTGCTTATTGATGTGCTTAAAATATCTTGCAACAGTTTGAACTTTGTGATGCAATTGCATACCATCGATTAATGCATTGGGAAAAGTTCCAGATGAAATGGTTAAATCTAGCAAATTATGAAAAGGAGCAATTCAATAACCTGAGGAACATGTCATTGATGTTTAATGATGAACTGAAATCTATCACTTCAAGGTGCCAGATTGGAACAGTAATACAGCTGCAAAAACAATAGATTTCAATTGGGTGGGCATTAGAGGAAGAATTGTGCAGTGCAGCAAATTGCAATGTAAGTTAGAGGACTAAATAATGACTTTTTCCAGTACTGTACTTTGCCATTTGATTTTCTATTACCTAAAACCTACAAAAATGGTATTTGATTTAACTTTAACTGCACATATTGGAAGTAGATTGAGATGCAATCAGACTAAGCAGCAGCTAGTACATAAAGGCAGGATGGGATACAAATCATTGAAAAGCACACTCGCTCAGGCCTCACACAGGGTCAAAATAATTGTGCGCTGGCTCAGTTCAGCTTTATATTTTCAGGGCTGGTGCAAGAGTAATAGGTGCCCTAGGCAAACTTTCAGCCTTGCGTCCTCCATTCCCACCACCACAATTACCTTTTGACAATGAACGTTGTGCATTAGGGTGCATAAAAATTCTGCATTTATAATTACAGATTTATTTTACATGGAAAAGGAGAATATTACAATTCCAATTGTACATTCCCATTGTTCTACACTTTTCATGGGATATGTACTAGAGGAAATGCACGTTATAATGGGCCAGAACATTGCTTCGTCAGATAGTTGTGCCCAGATGTGTTGGAGACCCCTGGAGGTCCACATGCAAGGACTGTACAGGAATTGTCCATAAAGTTTAAACTTCCGACTGGGCAATTACCCTGCTCCGGGAACCATCTGACCTACTGATTTAAGTTGGAATTTCAGATTGTTCAAACTCCCTTAGCAAAATAGTTACCCAGGAAAATTTAAAAGGATTAAATCCACTTCCAGCTCCTGACTAACTGCCCTCCACCCGACTGCACCTCCTCAACTAGCATTACTCTTCCCCTGACTACCCTCCTTACCCCAACCACTCTCCTAAACACATGGCCTGCCCCAACCCGGACGACTCCTTGACTGCCTCAATGATCTTTGTAGGCCCCGACTAACCCCTCCAAAACAACCACCCTCTCAAGCCCCTGACTACCTCCCTAACTCTGACCACCAGTTCACTGCCCCTATTCACCTGCTGAACCCCGGACTAGCACCATTACCCCATCCACCTGATCTCACAGCTCCCAACCTCAAACACTCTTCTGAACCCCTGACTACGTCCCATCCCACTGACGACCCTCTCATTCCCTCAACTACGCTCCCACACCCAGGCTAACACCAGACTGCACCTCCCACCTCCCTGACTACCACATCGGTTTTCTCACCTCAGCTAGCACTTGGCCCAAAAATTCAACCCTATGTGTTCCCAGAACAGTTATTAGTTGATTGAATTTACCCAAATAGTAGCCATTATGATAGAATGGGCTAGATTAAATTGCATTCTTTTATTTCATTTACTGATTTGCAATTTTGGAATAACCATGTAGATATTCGAATTTGTAAAACAGTTCCAATAGCAAAGTGAGAAATGTAATATGAAATTTTGAGAAAAGTTACATTGTAAATACATGGAAATCTATTAGGGATTTCAGTATATATGGATATATATCTAGCTCTAGACCTTTCTTTCCCATTGCTGAAGCCTGTTCATGAATAGTTCATTCAGTTTTTTGTGGCCCGCCAAATCTTGCCACTCTGTGACTGTCGTAGTGCTGGAACCGATTCCATACACATTACATTGGGGGGAATTTTACCATTTGGAGTCTAAGAAGATGGTAAAGTGGGATTTGGCAGTAGAGTTGGGCGCGCCATTCATTAAGTCAATTTAAATGCATGCGAATGCATTTAAATCGTCGGGCCGCTCGATTCGGGCGCGGACCGGACCCGCGCCAGAATCGAGTGTCAGTAAAGCCACGATCTGCTCGGATTCAGGTGCAGATCGCTTTAAAGGCCCGACACCTGACTTTACCACGATTTCACACCCGAAAACGGGCGCGAATGTTTGGTAAAATAGGGTCCATTGTCTTTTGCTCTATGGAAGATTCTAACTTCAGTCGCGGATGTGAATCCTTTGAGTAGCTAAGGTGGATTTCCATGGCCTTGCTTATGATTTTTACTTTCAGAACACTTTCTCTTACATGGGAAGGATGGTGGGGAGTAGGATGGAATTACATAACATGCATGTATGGCCAGAGGATGTCAATTCATTATTCAGAACTGGTGCAGTGGTTTCCTCATGCTGGGTTTGTCCCAGATTCAGCCTTTCTGGCTCAATGGGTGACATATTGACACTGAGCAAGAGGTCATTCCATCTATGCATGAGTGTCAACCCTGTACCTCAACAACATATTGTAAATTTCATTTGCCAACAAATAATTCTAGTGACACAAAGAATAGATGTATGGAATGTTCATTATGGTTCAGTGCTGAGTAGAGCACAAATTACAACAGAATGTTCTCTCCTCCATTACAAATGAGGGAGAAATTCTTGCTCTTTAGCTTTGTGCACATGCTAGAAGAATGAGCTTTAATTGTTAACAGCAACTTTTTCGGAGGTAAGAATTGCATGAGGAACAAAGAACAAAGAACATTACAGCACAGGAAACAGGCCCTTCGACCCTCCAAGCCTGTGCCGCTCCTTGGTCCAACTAGACCAATCGTTTGTACTCCTCCATTCCCAGGCTGCTCATGTGACTATCCAGTTAAGTCTTAAACGATGTCAGCATGTCTGCCTCCACCACCATACTTGGCAGCGCATTCCAGGCCCCCACCACCCTCTGTGTAAAAAACATCCCTCTAATATCTGAGTTATACTTTGCCCCTCTCACCTCAAGCCTGTGACCCCTCGTGATCGTCACTTCTGATCTGGGAAAAAGCTTCCCACCGTTCACTCTATCTATCCCCTTCATAATCTTGTACACCTCTATTAGATATCCCCTCATTCTCCGTCTTTCCAGGGAGAACAACCCCAGTTTACCCAATCTCTCCTCATAGCTAAGAACCTCCATACCAGGCAACATCCTGGTAAACCTACTCTGCACTCTCTCTAACGCCTCCACGTCCTTCTGGTAGTGCGGCGACCAGAACTGGACGCAGTATTCCAAATGTGGCCTAACCAGCGTTCTATACAGCTGCATCATCAGACTCCAGCTTTTATACTCTATACCCCGTCCTATAAAGGCAAGCATACCATATGCCTTCTTCACCACCTTCTCCACCTGTGTTGCCACCTTCAAGGATTTGTGGACTTGCACACCTAGGTCCCTCTGTGTTTCTATACTCTTGATGACTCTGCCATTTATTGTATAACTCCTCCCTACATTATTTCTTCCAAAATGCATCACTTCGCATTTATCCCAATGAAACTCCATCTGCCATCTCTCCGCCCAATTTTCCAGCCTATCTATATCCTGCTGTATTGCCTGACAATGCTCATCACTATCCGCAAGTCCAGCCATCTTCGTGTCATCCGCAAACTTGCTGATTACACCAGTTACACCTTCTTCCAAATCATTTATATATATAGCACAAATAGCAGAGGTCCCAGTACAGAGCCCTGCGGAACACCACTGGTCACAGACCTCCAGCCGGAAAAAGACCCTTCGACCGCTACCCTCTGTCACCTATGGCCAAGCCAGTTCTCCACCCATCTAGCCACTTCTCCTTGTATCCCATGAGCCTTAACCTTCTTAACCAACCTGCCATGAGGGGCTTTGTCAAATGCCTTACTGAAATCCATATAGACGACATCCACGGCCCTTCCTTCGTCAACCGTTTTTGTCACTTCCTCAAAAAACTCCACCAAATTTGTAAGGCACGACCTCCCTCTTACAAAACCATGCTGTCTGTCACGAATGTCACTAAGGAAGGAAACAAACTTTTTCTGAAAGGGCCATCTGTCGAGGCCATGCGAAATTGCATGTGGTAAAGTTTAAAGTTTATTATTAGTGTCACAAGCAGGCCCACATTAACAGTGCAATGAAGCCACTGTGAAAATCCTCTAGTCGCCACACTCCGGCGCCTGTTCGGAGATTTAGCACGGCCAATGCACCCAACCAGCACATCATTCGGACTGTGGGAGGAAACCAGAGCACCCGGAGGAAACCCACGCAGACACGGGAAGAACGTGCAGACTCCGCACAGACAGAGACCCAAGCCGGGAATCGAACCCGGGTCCCTGGCGCTGTGAGGCAGCAATGCCAACTACTGTGCCACCATGCCACCAAGATCTTTCTGTTTGAGCCATTATCAATAAGGTTATAATGTTACAGTAAGGAACAGCTTTTTAAGGCAAGATGAAAGTCATGGTTCATGGAAAATACTTGATCTAGAAATAAAGGCAAAATAAGAATGCTATAAAGAATGGTTGCTGCTTGAGTTCTACATAGGCCTCTGTCTCAAAGGCAATACTATGCCTGTGATTAGAAGCTATCCAGCCAGTGAGCAGTTATTCGACATTGCTTTCCTGCATTGGTTATTGTGATATTTTGCCTAAAGTTTTTTTTATTCCATCAACTATATGCATGGCTACATTTGATTGGATTTGTCCTTCAGGTATGAAAATGCTAGTTGGAGTCCCAGCGTAAAATAATCTTTCAGCGTATGGATAAATTGATAAAAATACATACTTTGAAAGCTCTTCAAAAGTGTTCCTTCAAAACAAATTACTTTCTCATTCCTCTGCATAAGCGTTTTAGGCTGGCTCTAACATCTGCTTATGCAAGAACGAGAAGATCACATCCAAGAAATTCCTAGTCATTCAGTGTTTCACAGGTGAATGTCAAATTTTCTTAAAATTGTTAAATTCATACTCATCTTGCTCACATGGTATAAATACGTGTTATCTCTCAAACCACCTACAATATTATAGTCAATGCACAACTCCACCAGACTGATTTATGCCTACAGCAACCAGGACTGAAATGTCATAAGAGGAAATGAATGTGACATTTTTATCAGCCTGATGAAAACGCTTTTTGGAATCAAGCCTGGGACAAGACATTGCAAGATAGTTCACATTCTCAATCTAATATCTTTTTACTGTGTGGTCCAAACTACAATGGCTTACAAAATCATTTTTGTGGTGCACCAATAGTCTGACCCATTTCACGGAGCCTTGTGTTCCTATTGTGACCTAACATTTAATTCTCTGATCGCTAAATACAGGGAATGGTTTCAAACTGCAGTGCTCAGCAGCTTCTAAAATTACTTCTTCTTCCAAGAAACTAACTTTTCTAATATCCCATCCAGTAGATATTCAGCTTTTTCTTTCCTTAGACAGGGATTAGGTTTATGGATGTAAAGCTTGTGTACTGACCTTGTTGACTCCCTGGGCTTTCAGCCTGGGATTCTTGCTGATCCAGGGTTAACATAGGTCAATATCATAAATGTGTAAACCTCCTATGACTGGCTTTGACCTCTACGTGAGAAAAGTTGACTAAGTCCCTCAAAAGTGTTGCTGAAAAGAATTGTATTGTCTGCAACAGTTTTGCTACAATTCGCATGAAAGATATCTATATCTGGGAAAAGTATGGGGCAAGTATGGCTTTAAGTGTAAGCCAAATCAAATATGTCAGTAACATTTGAACTCCGATCATAGTACTGCTGTGCCAATTCAAATCAGATGCACATATAACTTTAATGAATTTACTGAATGGATAGGTGATTGACGCCTGAACCCAGACACTTTTAGGTAGGTAAATATGCCTGCATAAAATCTCTTCATTCGAGAAACAAACCGTTGCAAATAAGTGTGAATATATCTCAGAAAAAAAATCTGTCAACAAAATAATTGTTTTTCTTGACAATGATACACTTTTGCAGTAGATTACTATTCAGTATTAATGCAGAAGATTACTTGAGGAAAAAACCATTATTTGAGGAAAATACCATGCCCACCTACCATACATTGGTCTGTATTCTGCACAGGTCAAAATTCACAAATCCAGTTCACTTATTCCTGCATTAAACTCTGACAGTCGGTAATTCACTTGCATGTCAGAAGGCAAGGAGCATAAAAGAGAATATTAAAATAATTGATTGTGCCAGTCCTTCAAACTGATCTAGGCATCGTGTACAATATGCTTCCTGGAGATGGTAACTCAAATTAATAATACAACAATTCGACTGTTTTCACGGTCAGAAATAAAATATGATATGCCATTGGTACTTCAGAAATATGTTTGGGGATTGGACCAGCTTCTATTTTAGATTTCTTTGTACGTTTCCTGCTGATCTATTATGTCTCCTAGCTGGCTGTTGTTTGAAGCCAACTTTTTCAAAAAAGAAAATAACCCAAGTGACAACATTTAAACAGCCAAATATAGCAACATTAAAAAAATGATATTAGCTTTGGCTAAAAAACACTGTGTTCCTGCACTGTCAATGGCTGTTGATTTGTGCCTCATATCTGAGATGGGTCATTGTGAATGGAGCACATCTGCGTATCATATTATTTATCATTAAATCCAGAACAGTCGTGTACATGTTAGTGTAACAATATAATATTGCCACTTGCCCAGACTGGCAGGAGATGCAGCGAGCATCTTGGTCTGTGGAAAGGAACTTACTCCACCCATGGTTAATTGTAAGGCTTGACCACTGGTAAGGCAAAAAACATTTAGGAGAAAAACTGAGCTCTGAAGAAATGTCAGTCTGCAATGGGAAGTCTGAACAACCATTTGATGCATGAAATATAAAGCAACAATCATTGACTGAATCCAGCATTTTATCACACCATGGCAGCAATGCACTGTCCCAATCTGCCACCCAGTTTGAAGCTTTTCTTTTATTTAGCAATTTCCCAACTGTCATCTCTCCAGATGAGAGGCTACTGTTTCAGTAACGATAAAGAGAAACATATAGTTGCAGAAACACTTCCAACCCACATATGCATAGAAACCTACAGAGAGACATGGCAAGCACAAAAACACAAAAATCCTCAAGACTACTGTTCTCCCTTAAGCTTCTAGAGTTAGGACAGTTCTGTGAACTTGAACATACTACGGAATTCAGGCATGAAGTATTGCTTGATTTACCTAACACAATATATTGAACTGTAAAATATGCGATCTTACTGATATCACTGTTTAAATAAAGTGCCGGCGGTATTTATTTGCTTCGATGTAATTGCAAAAGATGCTAATTGGGATCAGAGTCGCTTTCAGAATTTATTAAATGAAGATTTCAATTAACCTCTGGAGAAAAGTTTAGGGAAACATTAATTACCATTGTATCATACAGCAATGAAAGAATTTATTCAATTATGTACAAAATGTGATGAGGGCACATTTTATTAATAGTCACCTCTTTACCCTTCATCTCTGGAGACCTAAACTTCACTCATTCACGGATAACAGATGAAGGACAGACTGGTATCTGTTGATGTACTCATGCGAAGCAAGGTCTTTCAGTGCCCAGTGGACATGAGCCTGTGGTACATTTCTAGCCTGTGAAATGTTCAGCACTGTCCTTAAATGCAAATTAGAAATGATTTCCAAATCTGCCAGTCCTTATTACAAAGACATCTGCTTAAGTAGTTCATGACAATTCTGAACCACTTTTCATCTCATGGCATGTTTAGGATACTTTTTAATTATTGGTCCTTGGGGTGTGAGCATCTGGCAAGGCTGGCATTTATTGTCCTTTAATGACCCTTGAGAAGGTTGTGGTGGTGAGCTGCCTTCTCAACTGCTGCAGTCCATGTGATGTTAGGACACCCATGGTACTGCTAGGAAGGGAGTTCCAGGCATTTTGACTGAGTGACAATGAAGGAATAATGGTATGTTTTCAAGTTGGGATGATGAACAACTTGGAGGGTTATCTGTAGGTGGTGGCATTTTCATGAATATCTGCTTGATATCACTGGTGATGTGAGGAGCTGTCCATGGTACTAAAACAAAATCACAGCAGAGTGAATTCTACAGCACAGAGCCATCATATAGCAGGCAAGCTGATGTAGCACTTCAGCTATATTGACGGCCAGGTGCTTAGACCCTATCCAGCTGAGGACTGATCTTTTCCAGTTTTCTGACATTGGAGTGGAACTTGGGTGTGGGTGCGTCAACAATGTAGGAGTGCTATCTTCCTGAGAGTTGCAACACTACCAAGCTGGAGCACTGCTTAGCACTCTCACATTTATCTATCGGTGCACAGACTGCAGGAGGTCCATGATGCAACCAAATCCACCATTCATGCCATTCCCCCAAACTGTCAAGGTTGCTGGAAAGGGTTATCAGAGCTTGAATGTCACCAGTTTGATAATCATTCAAAGTTGTTACTGCTGGCGAAGTACAGGTTTCCGCTGTAACTACCATAGAGGAGACCATATGCTCCGTGATCAACTGAAAAATACTGATTTCTTGTGCCAGCATGCTGCAGGAGATAGACTTTAACTTTTTGTCAGACATAGCTGCTCCTCGCAGGTCATTTGTGCCTTGAGAATTTGCTGATGAGCCTGAAGATGGTTTCCTTTAGCAGCAGGTCTTGAGTGATGGAAGTAACTTATACAAAGAGTCAGCAGGTAATGTGGCCAGATACGTGATCACACAAGGCAGCAGCAGATTGTCACACTCCCTGTATATGATTTTGCTTCGAGAAAGAGAAAAGGAAACGGAAATAGACAGAGAGACTGTTCGACACATCTCTAATGTCAAAAGTCAAGTCTGTTTCCAATACTCCCAGTTTCCTCTGCTCCACCAGGGAGATGACTTGAAACCTCCTACAGTTCTGGGCCTCTCCTTGATGTTATACAATGATCTTGTCATCAGAGAAATGGTGAATAAGTTAGTGTTAGACCGGTGAAAACAATTGTGCAGATGTGTGAAACATCTGAACACAGTGTAAAAAGCAAAAGGGAGAAGGAGGAAGAGGTTTTTTTAAAAAAAATCATTCTTGGGATGTGGGTGCTGCTGGCAGTGCCAACATTCATCACCAGTTGCCCTTGAGAAGGTGGAGTTGAGCTGCCTTCTTGAACAGTTGCAGTCCATATGGTAAAGCTACTCCCACAGTGCTGCTGGGGAAGGCTTTCCAGGTTTTGACCTATCAACAATAAGATGAACAGGTGGGGAAGAGGTAAAGACAGCGTGAGATCTGCAAGCAGTTAAGGGAAGAATGAAAAGATTTCCAGTTGTTATCAGGTGAGAGGAGAATGCTGTTCGTGTCTGCTGTGAAGGTAGCAGCTGGTGAGAATATGATTATAATGAGGAGCAAGTTTAGTGTGGTGTGCAGTGTTAATTGCAAGAGAAGCACGTGGAACTGGGAAGGAGAGTTTTGTTGAGGGGAGCATTGTTGAGGGGAGAGAGGGACTGTAGCAGTGTCGGATGCAGGGCGACACAGCGCAGGAAGTGATTAGCACATTGACTGACCGGGTAAGGCTGTCAAAATTATCCTTGCAATGTACCCATGTCCTGGAGATGATGCTAACAGAATTCACATCTTCTAATATGTCCCTCCAACCTTGTTACAAAATCTATCTGGGATGTCTTCTTCCAGTTGAGGAGAAATCTCCATCTCTGAACCCTGACCTCCTCCAGTAGGATCTCCTTAGCTGCAGTGGAGTTCTTACACCACTCATGGTAACCACAACCTCATTGCAAACAACTGAAAGGGAGGATATTTCTGCCCCCTTAGGGGTAGGGTCCAGGAAAAAAAGTGAAAAACCTCAACTGGATACCTCTAAGATGAAGTCCCACCTCCAGATAGGTTTTCCAAAGGTGAGAAAGGCAATCAAAATACTTAAGGCCTTAATTATGGCTATTTTCAGAGAGAGAAGCTGCTTTGCTGTCAGGGCATTGGTCCCCTTGCTGTGTTCAGAGTCTCACAACACTTCAGGGTAAGAGATCAGAGGGAAATCATAGGCTGATGCAAACGCGCGTATCAACGATCTCAAAGACTGAAAGCAACCAAATGCATTCATGTGGTTGCATTCCCCAACTCTCCTGTTGCGCCCTCTGAATTACCCTCCTGCATCCATGTGCTGCCCACTATCCCTAATTAGACAGAAAACACAGAGGCAGCCTTAAGATAGTGCAGGAAGAAAAAACCACTGGCATGGGTAGGATAGCAACCTGGAAATGGTGCCGAAAGTTATCCATTTTCTAAGATCACAAGATCTCGACCAAAGCCATAGCACCATTGCTTTATGAAGTGTAATTTTTCAAGTAGGCAATGGGATTGCTGAAGATTGTGTCTTCTTCACAAAAAGCTCCCTGCCAGGCAAGGCCTGGTCCCCAATCACATTTAAATGAGGTTCACTGATCCAACTACTTTGAAGTAGTCATGAATCTGATCAGGCAAAGAGCCTGCATCCACCAAAACAGTATCACAAGACAAAATCCCCTCTGATGAGTTCCTGACATTAGGAGAGCTGCTAAGCCTTATTAATGATGTGGAGATGCCGGCGTTGGACTGGGGTAAACACAGTAAGAAGTTTAACAACACCAGGTTAAAGTCCAACAGGTTTATTTGGTAGCAAAAGCCACACAAGCTTTCGGAGCTGAGAAGGGGCTTGCAGCTCCGAAAGCTTGTGTGGCTTTTGCTACCAAATAAACCTGTTGGACTTTAACCTGGTGTTGTTAAACTTCTTACAGCCTTATTAAAGGCAGTGAGCAGACACATGATAATTTTCTGGACAAATCAAGAAGAACTGCAAGTTAAGCCAAACTAGGCCACTTCTGGACAATCCCGAAAGATAGTTCTGGAGTGTGCCATGTTACTGGACCATTTTCTTGGTTGGCATGGAGAAGTTGAACTTAAATCAGAATGAGTGCAATCAAGCTAATGCATGGTTCATTTTCCAGCACCTTGTCTACATTTGGTACCTTAATCTGGCCTCAGCAAGTCGAGAAAGTCTGTATTCATCCTAAGTGAATGCATTAAAAGTTGAAAGCTAATGGAATGTTAATTCTGAGAATCCACCAAGAGTTTCCCTGTAAGTATTTCAAATCAGGCATGGCATATAACTTAACCAGCCAATTTGGAATTCAATATTCATTGTAATTATGTTAGATTTGGGCTGATGCAATCTCTGTAGGTATCCATAATGTGCAATGAAAACGATATCTGGATTAGACAGCTAGCAAACTAACCAAAGCTCAGAGTGAAAACAACAGCTTAATACTATTCGAAGAAACAGTAGCTGAAATTAACAGCTACTTGTCAGCACATTTAATATCTAGACTTGACTATTACTTTCTTAAAGTGTATCCAAACGATAAATAAAAACAAAACAAGTACGTGAAGCACATTCATGTTAAATAGATAACTAAGCTATTTTAAACCTTGAACTATCTCTCTATAAATGGGGATTTTGCTGTGGTATTTGAGACATCAGTATTGCAGAATACTATTTCAAAAGCTGTGCTGAAAATGTTCTCCATGTCAGGTTAGTATCATGGATATTACTAGTTGGTTGAGGTCACTGATAGGTTTTGGGTTGAGGCTTAAAGACCAATTGCACAAGTGACATTTATTTGTGTGGACCTTTGGAATTAAAGGTTAAATACACTATTTTGTCCTCCCAACTGGATGCAGTAATGATTTCTAGGGAACCTGAGAGGTTAATTCAATGGTATTGGAGGAGAAGAAAGTGAAAAGGAGAAATGAAAGCTTTTCAGTTATTGGCATCTTTGGAACATGTTCCAGATTCACAATTCTCCAGTTTCTCTTTCGATGGGAGAGATCTAGACTTTGGATCCAGAGTAGTTGAGTGCTCCAAATGAAACCTGAAGTCAAAATAATCTGAATATTACTAAATTGATATTGAGAATTGGTGGCTGCCTGCCATTGAGTAGCTGCCATTGAACTGCTAATTGCATGTAAAAAAAATCCACCGACAATAGCTTTCTGAGCAAAGTGAGATCTAACGTATCAGAAGCTGCATGGCTCAGCCTGCCTGATCAATCTCACATTCTCTGACGACATCTGAAATGTCCATCCAATATTGCTTCACTATGCTTCAAGGAGGAGATATAGACATTGAAAATGGTGCCGAAAAGAACAACAAAGGTGATCTCAGATATAAAGGAATTGGGCTATGCGGATGTTTTAGAGAAATTGACATTCTACAATCCAGATAGAAGGTGGGAAGGTGAAGGTGTCATCAAAGTATATAAAATATCAAATAGGATAGACGGTGGACTCAAATGTACTTCAAGGTTAAGTCAGGCCTCCAGAACTATTCGAGGGAAAAAATATTTGAGGATTTCAAGCTAATAGGAGCATTCAAAACGCAGTTGGATATCAAGTTGATTGTAGGCTTGGATAGGCTGAAACATCTTCTCCTGTCGTTTTTTATATATTGTTCTGGCCAATATTAGGTCTTTGCCCAACTCGACAACATAATATTTCTTTTAAAGGAAAAAAATTGATTAAAACAACTTGTCACCTTCAGTGCCTCTGTGGATAAATGCATGAAATGAACACAGTCCCGTGCTCAGTGATCTGGAGCATTAGTGGTGATAGGGTGAGTTGTGTTGTCACTGCAATTAGCTTCGAGAATTCCCGAGTACGGGGATAAATAACATTGAGAAATCGCATCTCCTGACTATTCTTCAAATAGTGGAAGAACACATCAGCAGATACCACAACGAGGTTTGCTTCTATCCTGGCTCATATATAGGACCAAGAACCCACAAACTGATACATAACTGAAGGAAGCCACTCAGCTCATCACCTCCTTTCTAAAGCAACCCATAACACATAGGAACAGAAGTAGACCAATTAACTTATTTGATATAGTCCTTGACTCCACTTTCCCATCTTAACTTCATAATCTTTGATTCCCTTACCGATTAAAAAAAAATCAGTCTATCTCAATTGAAAATTAACTCAAATGCCCTACTCTCTTCCCATAGTCTTGTATTTTTCTCTGATACAAATATTTACCAAATTTTCCCTCAAAGAAGCTAATGGTCCATATCTCACTATAACAAAGCATTGCATATTCCTACAGTCTTTTGTGTAAAAAAAACACCCTAACTGCCATCCTCCTTCACTAATGATGGCTTTAATTAATGACCCCCTCCCC
The DNA here is from genome assembly GCF_964213995.1 of Mustelus asterias. Taxonomy (NCBI): domain Eukaryota; kingdom Metazoa; phylum Chordata; class Chondrichthyes; order Carcharhiniformes; family Triakidae; genus Mustelus; species Mustelus asterias. The sequence continues at coordinate 116,896,513 of NC_135804.1, read as the reverse complement.
TCACCACATAAATCAAAAAGGAGGGAACTGCATGGACCTAGAGTCATAGAGTCATCGAGGTTTACAGCATGGACTTGGGGAACCATAGTCCAGCATAAATTACCAATTTAGGATCCAGAGAGGAAGAAAAGTATGAGGAGAATTGGGGGGGGGGGGGGTGTAAAATGCAATTGTAATACACACATTTATAATTGGTCATATGTAATTGCAAATCCAGAAATTATTGTAATATTTATGGGCATTTGATTGCAGCAACAAGAAAGTGCTAGTCTAATTTCTGATTACATATTTTACATGAATCATCGGTGAGTAAGTTAAAGAAAAAAGCAATTTTATTTCCATTTAGTTTTAAAGAATACAGACCAATATTAGCAGAATAAATGTTATTCAGACAAATGAAAACATCAAATACCAATAAGCAACCAATTTGAAGATATGAATCATGGAACAACTGAAATATTTCAGCTCATACTTCTACCTTCAGCAGCTTAAGCAGTTATGTCTGTACCAATATCAGAAGCCATTTATATTTCAAAATTAACTCAGATTCTGGTGAGCAACTTTAATAACTGTTGAAATGTAGTCTGACGTATTGAAGTGCCATTTTGCTGTGTAAAATTCAACCTAATAGTAAAAAAGTTATTTTAAAGGTCAGACACTACAATTACAAGTCAAACTGGATTTCCACGTTATATGCCTGTCTGTGAAGTAAAACTTTTTTTCGAAGCAGATGTGGCAAAACAAAGCAGAAACAGAAAAAGCTGGAAAATCTCAGCACGCCTGACAGTATCCGTGGAGAGATAATAGAGCCAACATTTTTGAGTCGATGTTGTCAGACCTGCTGAGATTTTCCAGCTTTTTATGTTTTTGTTTCAGATTCCAGCATCTGCTGTATTTTACCTTTCTTTTAGTGGCAAAACAAAGAATGTATTGATAATGAAAAAGCATCAACGTAGTTTATTCTCTGATAAGATAGGCCGGGATGGCCTAGTGATATTATTGAGACCATTAATCCAGAATCTTGGCTAATGTTTGGGGACCCAGGAAGATGGCCATGGAAGATGGTGGAATTTGAATTCAATAAAAGATATCTGGAATTAAAAATCCACTGATGCAACTATTGTCGATTGTTGGAAAAACCGATCTAGTTCACTAATGTCCTTTAGGGAAGGAAATCTGCTGTCCTTGCCTGATCTGGCCTACATGTGACTCCAGAGTCACAGTAATGTGGTTGACTCTCAACTGCTCTCTGAAATGGCCTAGCAAGCCACTCAGTGCAAGGGCATCCAAGGATGGACAATAAATGCTGGCCAGCCATTGAAGCCCATGTCCCACGAATGAATAAAACAAAATGTTCCAGCACAGTCGAGGCAGGATCTGCCACAGGGAATGTGGAATGCCAGCCAAAAGTCAATTTATTTTTGACAGGACCAGACGTTAGCAGCGGTCAGTGGGACTGGAAAATTATATCCACAGCCTTTTAAATTTATAATCCAGAACAAATTCTGTGCTATTCATTGCTTTAACTATACAGGTCAAATAGCAATGGGACATTGCAGCATGGAAGTAGAAAACTCAGCCCAACCAGTCCATATTACTGTTCTTTATTCACATGAGATTAGCACTATAGCTCTTAAATACCCACTCACCCACCCCTTTACTGCTCTTTTCTTCAGCCAGTCACCTAAACTATTTCTAAATGGCCCCTATTTAAATTCCAAATCCAGCAGAGCATTCCACAACCTCACAATCTGAAACATGGAAAAAGGGTCCCTTTCTCTGTGTCGTAATCACTCACATTTAATTTTTTAACTACATCTCCTGGAACCACTAGAGCAATCAGTTTCAATCTTGTCTCAATTCTTCATAATTTAAAAAAAATCCTTTATTAAACCACTCATAATTTCCTTGGCAATGAGAGCATCTTGATTTTTACACTCTTGTTTGTATTGCCTCATGCCATGCATCCAGTGAATCTACCCTGTACCCTCTCTATTGCCTCTACATCTTTCTTATAGCGTGAAGCGGAAAGCTGCACAAGATACTTCAACTGTGGTCATAAGAAAGGTTTAACATAGATTTACTGTTATATTCTAAACCTCTTGTCATAAACTCCTATTCTGTAGGCTTCATTGTTATAGTTACACATCATTCAAAATAAAGCAATGTGGTTTCAATTTGTAGGTTGTACTGAATTGTCCTATGTATGTGAACGAACAGCATAAAATATTCTATTTTGTTATACTGTGGATCTTATGAAATAAAATAGGTTTGATGCATTTTATATCTGTCAAACAAGACCATTTTCAAAGTTCTGTGTACAGTTCTTATTTTTGGCACTGAACCGTTTACAAAGATATTATTACAGTCGCTGAAAGCTGATAAATACTAAAGCTGGTTTGCCAAGAAATGTCACACTTCAATCAGGAGCGCTTTGAACTTCAGTTAAAAATAGCCAATTGACAAATCTTTGTACCAATGCCCATTTAATCATTCATTTAGCAATTAAATCCAAACACAAACAGCCAACAAAATCACAATTTGCACCAGCTGATTAGGGTCTTAAAGTGCATTTCTATCTTCTTGTGAAATTTGGCAAGGGACTGCCTTCTTTAATGTGAACATAAAAATTATAATTGCAAAAGACTTTATGCATGGATCAAAATCCGTATTTAAATGTCATGCTTGAATTTGAAATTGCATACAATAGTAGTGGATATGAAATGTATAATACAGTGGAATTCTTTGAATTAGAGAGAAGCTTGAATCAAACATTCATTTAACCAGACTGAATTTTAGGAAAATCCTTTAAACGTTTACAGAAATAAGACGATAGTAACATCTGAAAAAAACAAATAAATCTTTGAACCATGCCTCTACAAATATATACCATTAAACTGTGTTACCATAGACCTGGACAAGCAATACTAAAGTACAAAAAAAAACAATTCGTAAGGTACCGTAAAACACAACTAATTCATTTTGAGAAGTAGTCACTATTGTTTTGTAGACAAACAACAGCTAATTTGCACATAGCAGGGTTCCACAAACTTCAATGAAATGAATGATCATATATTGTGCTTTTGATGGTATTGACTGAGGGATACATATTGGCTTGAAGCATTTATTTGTTTTCTTCAACTAGTGCCATTCTATTCACCTGAGCAGACAGATTCCCCTTTTTTTTGATGTCACATCTGACTAAAGATACCTCTGAAAATGCAGCACATCTTCGATACTCCACAGAGCTGGCAACCTAGAAGATATATCACACACAACCTAGAAGATATATGCAAGTCCTGAAGCAGAACTTGAACCTTCAATCTTTTACTTCAAAGGCGACAATGCCTTTGATGCTTGTTGGTACTTGTTATATAGATCTGCACCATTAATGTTTTATCCAAAAATGTCACATTTACAATTTCATGACAATAATGCCAATGAAAATCTTCCTGTAGTTTTTTGCCCAGTCTTACTACACATAGCTGTCAAAACTGCGCATCCTTAATGATTTATATTAGATAATAGTGGATGTGAATCCCAATACGGAGGACATGCAATTAGTTAGAAATGAAATTCAACAAAGCACTGGTACTGGTGGGATTATTTTACAGAACCTGTTCCAGAGATTAAAGGAGAAAAGAATGACTTTGGACATGCTGGCAGGAACTTCTTATCCCACTAGAGTCAACCTCCATGGCAGGCGTCTGGGTGGCAGGGTGGCTTAGTGGCTTAGCCATGCGAAAGCTCGTAGACTGGACCGGGAAATCCCGCCAGTGACTAACATTTCACCGTATTCACCGTGAGAAAAATACCATGTGGATGAGGAGGAGGGGGATGGGGCAGGAAAATCCTGGCCTTTGAATCAAATGCAAATGTTAGCTATGTAATCTAAGTTACGATTGTAATATGGTTGCTTCACTAAGGAGCTTAGTTAACGATTTTTGTGCCACAGCTTTCCAAGATATTCGGATCACCAAGTTAGCATGTAAACAAATAATAAACCATCTCCCATGAGTGTTATTGCTCTGCATTTCCAACACATAGCTAAACTCATTTTAAACACTTGATAACTTTATTTTTTAAATCCTGAGAAACTATGCACGGAATTGGTGCACTGAGTCTAGCAGTCCAACAGGAAGTGGGAATCACTTCTGTCCCTTGCATTTTGCCAGTTCTCACGTAATTCCAATTAAAATTTCAAGTGTGCATGGAATGCACAGGCATCACATGCAATGTGGAAAGCTTTTCAATGGCAAAATTCGCTGTTAACTGACAATGCGGCAGATATAGGCAGGCTATAAAGGAGTAGCCTGGACCAGCAGAGAAGCTTTGCATCAAGGCCACAATGTGTATACCCAATTCCATTGCCACTAACATAAATTCATTAACTTTATTAAAAGTAAAGTGGTGGCACGGGTATTTTTTAAATTTAAATTTCACATAACATTGGTTTCACTTTATTCATGTTGGCATCATTGGTATTTGTTGAGACTAACTTAATCATAGAGCTAAAAGCACACCACATTGTTGGCCAACATCCTGCAAATGACCCATATGTGGATATTACTGAAATAACTCCTCCGAGGCTGGTATACCTTCACCAGATTCCTTGCCTTTACAAACTCTATTCCTAGAGTGCTTCAGGTACACAGTCAGAATCAGGAGTGCCAGTGGACCTGACACTCCCATATTAATATATCTGTGAGGCTCCTTGAGGTCATAATTGTCTGCCCAATCAATCAGGGAGCACATTCTCCAAGAGGCCAACCTCATGAGTCTCGTTGAAGCCAATACAATTACTTTCATTGCTCTTTCTATTCCCCATTTTTCCCTTCAACTCCCACCACACTCAGGATACCAGGCTCTTCCTCTTTCACTCCTCCATTTCTGCAGTCTTACTCTCTCTGCTCCCTTGGATCCCCTTCCACGCCGCTATGCCTGCTACCCAATAAGCACTGACAAACCCTTGCTGGTCTTGAGCCTCCATGCAAGCTGCCATTCTCCTGTCCCCCTCCCTTGTTCTGCAGAGTTCAACAAGAAAAACCACCAACCTCAGACATAAATTGCAAAAAGCCAACTGTTGCATATCCCCTTTTCCCCTTTAAACAAACATGAATCCGGTGCCATGGGGATTCTCGTGTGCCACTCACTTTATCATGAAGGTAGGATGCAATTACAAAAAAATTTAATGCAATGAGTATTCATGGTACGTAAATACATAACAAGTGGAAAATCACCACGGGATGGCATGAGGCCTGACCCACCACGAACACATGTTGGAGTTAAACACGAAAAATGAACCAGCTGTAGGGAAAGCAAAAGTTTAGCTCCCATCTAATTGATCACTGTTCCCGCCCTTGCGGTCTCCATAAAATCCCCACTTCCACGGAGGTATAATTCCCCAGGAAACAAAAATCCCGTCAGAAGAAATGTCGCTCTTTCTATTAAATGTTGAACAAAGGAATGTTTCGATACGATATTTATAAAACCAAATTGCACTTTGAGTCAAGCAAAGGCACCACTTGAAGATAATATCACGTGAACTTCTCCACCCTCAACAGCCACCTGCTCCACCAGTTACAAAAGCAGATGTATCACATTCCCTCCGGCATAATCCTTCAATTCAATCAGGAGACACGAATTAACGGTGTGAAAGTCCTGAAGACAGGATAAGACAGACACTTGATATTTAGATATCATGTGATATCAGAAGTACCCTCTCTTACAATTAAAATGAAATATGCAAGTAAGAGAAAACTAACCCAGCTGTGGAAGTGCATGGAGATTTCATAAAGGACAGTTTGAGTGGTTGAACTACAAACTCTTCTCCAGTCAGAAGATATATGTACAGGTTTGATATCATTCATTTTGCTAGGAGCAACATCCTCAATCCAAAGCAGAACATTTCAAGATATGTTGCACAACACCTAATGCTGTACCATTGCAGCCTGAGGAAAGTCTTCATTAGTACATCATTTACTGCTATATTTCAAGGTATCTTTATCTAGTGCCACTTGCCATTTTCTGGCTTAGGGGGCCAATGCAGGCAGACTCCTTTGCAAAGCATTGCAAATGGCACTCAGCACTAGACACTTCATAAAAGGCAACTTAGGTAGAATCTGCCTCAGTGATTCCCTTTTACTTCTCAAAGGACATTTTTCTCCTCTGCATGACATTTTTTCCATGGCAGGTCTAAGATCTAGAAGTTACAAAAAAGGAAGCGTAGTCCATTTTTGCATTGTTCTAACACACAGCATCACAGGCCAGTAATGTGCAACTTGACTGCTTGTTTCTTCAAGTTACTGTAAAGAATTCCAGATACCTGCGGTTGCTTAAACCTGCTTATCACCATTATTTGTTGAGATTTTTCTTCCTTTTTCCGTTAACTTGTCGCAGTTGCTTATATTTTTGTAATAAGAAAGGTTAAATAGATAGTAAACCAGAACTCACTAGACAAACTTTCTGTGATCTTCTATAAAAAGGATTTTTCAACATATGATAATATATATTATGTACTATATTGTAAAGGAGTGAAGTCCCACTCTGTGGGCTGGTCAGCGGTGAGCCCACTTTCATCTGGCTGTCTCACCCTGTAGCTACCTATCTGCTAGCATCTCTCTGGTCCCAGCAGGGCCATCAGGGACAGTAACCACTGCTGGGACTGCAACGAGACCTGAAGAAGGCATGCTGTGTTGGAGTCCAGACTTTAACGTAAGTCAGTGGTCTCCCTGAGGACAGACTGGTAGGCCCCTGAGAGGCAGGGTTAAGGGGGTTAGGTGGAAAGGGCAGGGTGTGAGAGGTAAGGCATGGATGGAAAGACCTGCAAGAGGGGGGACTCAAATGGATAGAGGGAGCCTGTAAAGGAGGCCTTCCACCCAACACCCACCACACTTTATAACTGCTGAGCTGCACACTTGACATGGGCCTCTCCTGCCACAGGTAAAACCCCAGTGACAGTGGGAAGAGATCATAAGATATAGGAACAGAATTAGGCCATTCAGCCCATTTGAGTCTGCTCTGACATTCAATCATGGCTGATAAGTTTCTCAATCCCATTTTCCCGCTTTTTCCCCTTAACCTTTGATCCCCTTACCAATCAAGAACCTATCTATCTCTGTCTTAAATATACTCAATGACCTGGCTTCCACAGCTTTCTGTGGTAATGAATTCTATCGGTTCACCACCCTCTGGTTGAAGAAATTCCTCCTCATCTTGGTTCCAAGGGGTCATCCCTTTATTCTGAGGCTGTGCCCTCAGGTCCTGATCTCACCGACTAATGGAAACATCTTTCCCATGTCCACTCTATCTAGGTCTTTCAATATTCTGTAAGTTTCATTGAGATCCCCCTCATCCTTGACGCTCCTCTTATGTCAAGCTTTTCATTCTTGGGATCATTCTCATGAAAAGCCAAGAGGCTCTTAAGTTACTATTAACTGACCACTTAATGGCTTCTATTGGCCCACAGGCAATTGAGCTTCCCAACACCTCCCCCATTGCTGGCAAAATTGCAGGAGAGATGGGCAAGTAGACACCAGAAATGGCACCCAAGATTTTACAGCGCGCCCACCCCCCATACATGCTAACCCATTTCCAGGTGACCCTATATTTAATACAGTACACAGATGCTGGAAAGTTGTGCAAAGTGGCAAGCGAGCATTCATAAGAAACAGGAGCGGGGGTAGGCCAAATGGGCGATCAAGACTACATCTTCACTCAGTAAGACTGTGCTTGAATATATCGACTCCACTTTCTTGCCCTATCACCTTGATTTCCTGAGAGAACCAGAATCTATCAGTCTCTATCATGAACCTACTTATCAACTGAGCTTGCCGAGCTCTCTGGGGTAGGGAACTCTAAAAGGTTGATAGCCAGTGGAGAATGAAGACATCTTTCCTCAACACTAAGTGGCTGACACCTTATTCTGAGTCCCTAGTTCCAGACTCTTCAGCTTTAACTTATGAAGCGCTGAAAGAATTAAGAAGAGCAACTCTCATTCTTCTCAATGCCAAATAAGACAAAAGGAATGAAATTGGATGAAACACTCAGCATCAACCTAGGCATCAGAAATGACATTGGAAATCCCAGCCCTGACAACCCAGTAAAGTCCTCCTAACTAACATCTGAGGGCTTGTGCCAAAATAGGGAAAGCTGTCTCACAGACTAGTCAATCAATAGTCTGATGTAGTCATACTCTGCAGTCACACATTACAGATAATGTCCCAGACACCAGCATCACCATCCCTGCAAACATGATGTGGAGATGCCGGCGTTGGACTGGGTAGGCACAGTAAGAAGTCTCACAACACCAGGTTAAAGTCCAACAGGTTTATTTGGTAAGAGCTTTCTGAGGGCTGCTCCTTCATCAGGTGACTCATCTGATGAAGGAGCAGTGCTCTGAAAGCTCATGATACCAAATAAACCTGTTGGACTTTAACCTGGTGTTATGAGACATCTTACCCTGCAGACATGGTGGAGGCACCATGGTACACAGACAGGAGGGAGTTTCCCTGGGAGACCTCAACATCGATTCTGGATCCCATGAAGTCTCATGGCACCTGGTCAAACATGGACAAGGAAACCTCCTGCTGATTACCACGTACCCTCCCCGCTCAGCTTATGAATCAATACTCCTTCAAGTTAAACACCACTTGATTCCCATGGCGGGCGGGTCAGGAAAGTCCCCCCCACCCCCTCACCCCCCCCCCCCACCCCCGAGGTCAGAACCTAGGCCTTCACTTGGGTCACACAGCTTGATGTAGATTTTAGCAACTTTAACCAGCACTCCTACCACTTTAGTAGCAGCAGTGGAAATTAATCAGCTACTAACATGAAAGTAGTTGATGATTCCCTTGAATAGGTGGTAGTGATGGGAGTGGCGGGGGGGGGGGGGGGGGGTGGTATTTCCTGCGTCTGGACACACACTCAGCTATTGAGGCTTCAGCTGGAGTATTCAGATCTAAAACAGTCGCACTGGCATCAAATCAGCGTTACATGCTAATGGACACCACAATCTACCTATGCTGCATACTTCTGGCATGCACTCCCTGTACCTCTACTAGTGCCCTTACCACAATCACATCCAGGGTGGCCAGCACCTGAAATATATGTTTGTGCTGTGGCTACCATTTTGAAGCCAAATTTGCCCTTGTAAACCCAAAATATAGGTGCTATGATACAATCATGTGTTTTGACGAGAATTTCTTATGCAAAACGATTCATGTTTTGGGATTTATTTCCCCTGGATTGTTGATATGGTTGATGTTCCAAGAGCTAGATCACAGAAAACTATTTAAAAATTAATCACTTTTTTTTCATCCAAATTAACTGTAAATAGAATAAAAGAGAATAAAGTCTGTAACTCCCATCCATCTCTAGGTGGATGATCCACCAGTGACAAGTGTGTGTGGCTGAATGCACTCTATCCATTAGGGAGGGAATTAAAAGGCAATGACTATATAATGGGATTCATGATGCCAAGTAGTTAATAAACGGAATCTGATCCAAGAGATGACTCCATTGCATTTAGTTCATTGGCAGAGATTTCATCTTCGGATACAGAGCCTCAATTTTACCTTGGAGAGTGACTCGCACAGGCATCCATGGCACAAATGCCAACTCCCCACCTGCACCCCTTGGACTTCAACAGTATGCTGTTGATGTGCTGTCAATGTTTGTATCGCATCCCAGTTGTTTCAGTTGGAATGTATAATTGTGGTCAGATATTTGGAGGGTGGAGCCTTTTATAAAAGTCAAGCGTCTTTCATCTGAATCGATGACCTCGGTTTTAATTTATGCAAGCTATTATTTGTGGAAACCGATAGCTCTTTATTCGCTTTCCGTGATTTTAAGGACACAATTTTTTTTCATAATAATCTTTAGTTATATTTTATTAGGAAATCTGGACCATATCATGCATGCAGCTAAGATTTGGCTGTGTTATATTGTCTGTATCTTTCGTATCCAATCCCAGGAGTGTAATGCTATATAAACTGCTGTTCAGATGATTACTGGATATTCCATGATATACACGTGTATCTTTGATTTCAATGCATCTTACCAGTTACGGGACATTCTATTTGAAACTTAGGGATTAATTTAATGCTGTGTAGCTTTCCTGCAAAATAATTTTGACCTGATTCTGGTGTCATTGGTCAGGTAGGAAGTGCCTCATCTCAACTGGGGAGCTCATGATCACCTGCCAACATGTAAATAGATGTTGGGATGTAGGTTTTGGGTGGGTTTTGCATGAGGGCAGGGGTGGGTATGAGTCAGAGAAGGCCTAAACTTGATTTGTCCCGTTCCTTTCGGCTCCAAAATAGAAAGTAAATTATTCCTTTGCGAGCCTTCATCATGTCTCAGCTGTCTCCCAGTTTGCTTCAATTAGGGCTTGGTGGCATCATTGCATCTAATCTGCATCTTTAAGGAAAGACCCTCACTGCTCTTTGCTGACTGCCCAGAGGAACAAGTTAAAAACCAGGATCGGAATGAAGCAGTTGGTATGTCACTCTGGGTATTTAGCTACTCAGCCATTTGGTTCATTGATAGATCAGGTAAAAATTCTCCCGCAAGCATATATTAAGTTGGAGAAGATGCTGATGAAACGGTGTTCTGTGTTACAATTAAACGTGACTCAATTCAAGCTATTCCAATAAAGCGACCTCAAGTATCGTACATGGACTCACAAAATTAGTCGAAACATCGCTGCAAGTTCAAATAATATCAAGAAGGAGGTCTTTGAGAGAAAAATAAATTTAATTAATATTTCTGCATGACTAAATTAGAATCTCAGGTGACAATGAGCCATCCTACTTCCTCACTGCTTACACACTTAATTATATAATGGATAAAGTTCTTATTGTAATGAAAAAACGTAATAATCTGCAGGAACTCCTTGTACAGTCAGAGTAATGAAAAATAAATTGTCATTGCTGCACCTCTGAATTAGCATTCTTGCATAGGCTGATGATTATGGGAATATTTGCCACATTCCTCACAGCACCTCAGATTCCGGTTTCTTCCCACATTCTGAAAGACGTGCTGGTTAGGTACATTGACCCAAACAGGCGCTGGAGTGTGGTGACTAGGGGAATTTCACAGCAACTTCATTGCAGCCTTACTTGTGACTAATAAATAAATTTTACTTTAAAGTAAGATATATCCCACATAAACAATTTACTGCGGTGCATTACAGGAAAAAATCAGAGACAGTGCAATAATCATGTTGCATATTGATGCTTGTTGAAGGTGGGGTAGTTAAATGGAATTGGAGAACAATAGGTGGTTCCTTGTTGAACTGCATTGAAGTGCAGCATCACTTGACTGACTCTGCAATCAGCAAGATAGCTGAGTGATCTGAAACAAAATCAGAAAATACTAAGAGTTGCAGTTTATGTTTTATGAATCAGCACCATGGGTAAAGCTAACATTTTGTTTGGCAAATCATCCACCTTCAATGTATGGTGGCACAGTGGTTGGCACTGCTGCCTCACAGTGCCAGAAACCCAGGTTCAATTCCAGCCTCAAGTCACTGTCTTTGTGGAGTTTGCACTTTTTCTCCCGTGTCTGCGTGGGTTTCCTCCAGGTGCTCTGGTTTCCTCCCACAGACCCAGGATGTGCGGGTTAGGTCGATTGGCCATGCTAAATTGACCCTAGTGTCAGGGGGATTAGCAGGGTAAAGAGGGTTATGGGAATAGGGCCTGGGTGGGATTGTGGTCAGTACAGACTCGATGGGCCGAATAGCCTCCTTCTGTACTGTAGTGATTCTATGAAAAGACGACACGAGAAAAAAAAATACCTTTATGAACTCTAATCATCCTCACCCATGTCACATATATGTTGAGCATCATATATCACAAGATAACAGATGCACAGACTTTGTAAGCTATGATAAGATAGAAATCCCTTGAGGTGTATGGCAGTACCATTTTGTTACTGAAATCAAACGATGGGCAGAATAATGGTTGGGTTTGATGTTGTCCAAAACTGCAATTTGATTTCCAAAGGTGTGCAGTTTGTTCTTTGTGCTATTTTTTATACAATATGTGGCTGGAGGAAGGGCAATTATACAGAGCCACAGAAAGATTCCATTGTGCCCATGTTGACTGATAAAATGTTGTGCAGGATTATCCAACTCTCCAGCTCCCACACCGCAGCTTTGTAGGTTTGGCATTTCATGTGACAAACCTTCTCAGAACTTGATCAAGAAATGTCAGCAATACAGAATTTATTCTTATAGGATGAGACTAGAAATTTATATATTATGTCTACTGGTCCATAACCAAGTAGAGATGTCAAGTAAAGCAAGGTTCAATGACAAAGATTAAACCAGGGAGTTCAATCCATCTTCAGTCTCTGTTTCAAATGTGCAAGTTCTCTCCTTCCTTAAACATGTTTTTTGCAAATGCTGATGTCCATATTTAGAATGGAACTTGCTTATGTAAAATTTTCACTCAGTAAATACATCCTCCAGCTGTGATGCCACTGTGGTGCCTCTGTTGGTAAGAGGATGTAATTGCAGTTTGACTTGTTTACATAGGTAGCTTCCACTAACGGGAAAATTTGTCAAAAAGTGCACAAAAATATGACACTTTACACTGTCGATAATGTAGCAATTTTTAAGTCAAACAATACTCAGTTTTAAAGTTTCAAGTGCTTTTACATTCCGCTAATTTATTTTCTGCTGCTCAAGGGTGAGGAATAATTATTTGGGAATAGAAGACTCTCTGCTCAATGTGAACATCAAACATGAGTTAGCAACTCCCCTAATGCCTCAGTGAACAAACAGTCTATCTGTGATTGTCCCGAGCCCTAAAGATCAGGAAAATGTGAAGTTTAAATCATTGCTTTGTTAATCAATCTCAGCTGCATTGGCAGTAAATTTTCTACAAATAGCTTTAGTGCATGGAAAAAAAAAATCATTATTTTCCCATTCCCAATCCCAATCCCTGTTGTAAGAATAAGTAAGGAGAATCCTGCCAGCGATTATTGTCCAGATCCAATATTTGAACAGAGACCATTTGGGTAAGATCCCAACTGTTATTCAGCAACAGTGGAGTCATGCCCACCATGTGTTCTAGAACTGTCCTCGAGATGAGTTGGTCTGATCTGGAACTGTCCCCACCACGAGTCAGTGTTCTAAAACTGTCCCCATCATGAATTAATGTATGCTGGAACTGTCCCCATCATGAGTTGTGTTCTGGAAATGTCCCCACCGTGAGTTGTGTTCTGGAAATGTCCCTACCATGAGTTAGTATGTTCTGGAACTGTCCCCACCACAAGTTAATGTATTCTGGAACTGTTCCCACTGTGAGTCAGTGCACTCTGGAATTGTCCCGATCATGACGTCTTGGGAATGTGCCCACCATGAGTTAGTGTTTTCAGGACTGGCAGTGAATTAAAAGGTATGGCGTTGATTAAATGGACGTGAATCCATCCTATAATCAGCCCAGATTTGCACCATTTACAGGGTAGCATTTGTGCTGAATTGGGTTGACATTTCCATTTCACATAGCAGTAAAATTGCAAATTTAGCCACAATTAATGTTCTATCCATTTGGGTTGGATTTGGACACAGGCCCCTGAGGAGACAGAACAGCCGTTTGATCCTTTTCTTTTACCAGTCTCTAATTTGAACTTGCAATGCTCAGCTTAAGAAGTTTACAGAAACTTTACTTTGCTGGCAAAGAACGGAAGATGATGTTCAGGTCTTAAAAGCTTAAAAAGCCTTTCAGCACTCAAAGGTTAGTCCAGAATGTGATTTCTTTATGACATTAAATAAACAGAAAGATTATTTTAAACCTCCAAAAGTCATCTACTCACATAAAGCTCAATCTTGGTCAGTAAACAATCTGGTTGTCAAATATTCTCTGATATCGGTACATTCTCATATGTCAAAATATTTGGATATCCTCAGCTGGATTGAAAAATTCTAAGCAACACATCAGTTGGTAATACCTTCTTAATTGCAACTTAATGTCACAAAGCACTTCTAACAGCAGCCAATAAGGAGCATGAATTATTAAATTTGAGCAATAATGAACTGAACGTATGCAGTGAATACAAAGGAATAGAATCAGTGAAAAATGTAAGATGATTTGGACCTTTTCAGTGTCCCCTCATTTAATAGAAAGACATTTATTGGGCATTGATCTGTGGTTTGGACAGCTACGCAATATGCTCAGGTTCAGGACTCTCAACCTAGAATTGTTGGAATCCCAGGGGATCAATATAAAAAATGCCCTTTGATGAAAATGTATAAAAGAACCTTCAATGAAAAATAAAGAGATTTTGAGTAGATTTTGATCTAACTCCTGATCTTTCTTTTCCACAATACCCTTTTGTTGAACAGGAAATTACCATCCATTTGTATAAATGAACCAGGTTCTTACAAGCATGCCAAATCCTTACAAAGATTTATTCCCCTTCTAAAATTATATTACTAGTGATTGAAAAAAAACCTTGTAAACAGCACTTGGCTTAAGCAGTGGAACCATCGAAAGACAACTGGAATATATGATAAATAGTGTTATTTTGAAATAGGTGGCACCATTGGGATGGAGATAGGTAGAAAAATCAAATACTCAACAATCTGAATTATATTCGGATAATGTTAGCTGTAGCTATGGGATGCATTTGAAATATCAGTGTCTTATTTGTGATTTGTTTTTCTAAGCCTAAAATCTGTTGACGTTTGGAAGGGCTATTAATCTAAGAAACCTTGATCCACTTGCATTTTAAGCATTATCCACACAGTTGTGATTTGAAACAATTACAAAGATAAACAAAGTGAAGTCACTCAATAGGTGAGGAAATTTCAAATTGGAGCGATTGAATCTATTCGCATTTTAAAGAGCATTTGCAGGAATGGAATCAGAGGCAGAACAATTCTATATTATTGGCAATTTTGTTTCTCAAGAGGATTTTTACATGTGGAAAATCCTGTTATTTTTAAAAAGGAATAAGAAAACATGTCCAAATAACACTGATGGTTCCCATGCCAACATCACAATCTTGAAATAGTGCAGTGCAAGAAGTGTGCTCTTATCCTCGCTTGGGATCATTTCTCTGGTATGTATTTCATAGAGGTTGAAAGATGGGCACAATACTATATCTGTATCATATCGGGACAGAGTGAAAGACATGCAACTCGGCTTGTCCATTACAATCTAACTGTTGCCTGCTCATACAGGGGCAGATGTGTATGTGCTTCCACAGGGATGCGGACAAAGATTTGACATTGTGTCCATACTTTTGTTGCAGCAAGCATATTGAGCATGTTATTGTGTCTTTCATTGTACTGTGAAACTATGGAGATGCAACAATGGACAATATTTTAACAAAGAAAATGGCAGACTGTTCATTCTGGTGAGAAAAATTGCATTTTTCTCTCCATGGAAACAGGTCGATTTTCTCTCCAGATCTTACAGCACTGTCACAAAAACAAGGAGTTTGACAAAGGGTCAGCTGGACTCGAAATGTCAGCTCTTTTCTCTCCTTACAGATGCTGCCAGACCTGCTGAGATTTTCCAGCATTTCCCCTTTTGGTTTCAGACCAAAAAGTAACTTCCCTCCTTCCCCAACCAACACCCCCCTGACCAACTCCTCCAAATCAGAGCCAGCATTCATTCACCACATTCCCCCACCCCCCCTTCCAACAATCAGTGCCAGCAAACCCACGGGTGTGAACCCAATTGCGTCGCTGGCGATGCGCGGTAAAAATCAGAAGTCGCGACCTTGCCGGCGAGATTCACGACTTCTGGGTTTCGCTGGATCTTGATCCCCCGCCATCATTCCCATGGACAGTGAGCACAGACTCAGGATCACCATGTATAGTTCTTTAGGGAAGGAAAAGTAATTTATATTGCTTGGCTGCACGGGGCAAAAACACAATGCCTGAAATCAGACCTTGCAATAGTAGTGCAAAAATATTTAGAAATCTGTCTGATATTCCTCCATCTGCTACTTTAACTATGCCCTTAGTCCATTTTAAATGAACAGATTAGCCTATTTAATGTGAATAGAATTTGATACAAATACATTAATTGCCAAATTCTCCATTCTCGCTGGCAGCGGTAGCGAGGCAAGCAACCGGAAAAATCTATGTCTTGTTGGTGGCTGATTCTGATTTTCAGGAAGACCTTGGAGCTGGAGTTTCCATTAGAAACAACTAGGCGCCTTGTGAATAACAGCAAATCAGGGTCAAATGTCGCACTTATGCCACTCTCCCAATGCCATTTTCTTTTGTCTTTATTACTATCACCAGTCCTTGATCCCACACACCATAGGTAATAGAAATTGCAAGGCAACCATATTGAATGCCATGAAAGGGATTATTAGTTTCTGTTAGGAAATAGGTTCATTTTTACTGCAGTTGCTTTTGCACTTTGAACTTTTGAGATATCCACTATTTAATTTCCTTGCTGCTGTAAGTGCAGCAATTTTTTTCCTTGCCACTGTAAATTGTTGGACCCTTTGAGCACTGATGCTTTCAAAGAACAAAGAACAAATAAAATTACAGCACAGGAACAGGCCCTTCGGCCCTCCAAGCCTGCACCGACTATGCTGCCTGACTTAACTAAAACCCCCTACACTTCCGGGGACCATATCCCTCTAGTCCCATCTCATTCATGTACTTGTCAAGACGCCCCTTAAAAGTCACTACCGTATCCGCTTCCACTACCTCCCCCGGCAACGAGTTCCAGGCACCCACCAATCTCTAATTGGGATTAGCTTAGGGGTTTTAAAAAATATATATAAGGGCGGCATGGACAAGTTGGGCCGAAGGGCCTGTTTCCATGCTGTAAACCTCTATGACTCTATGACTCTGTAAAAAATCTGCCTCGTACATCTCTTTTAAAACTTGCCCCTTGCACCTTAAACCTATGCCCCTTAGTAATTGACTCTTTCACCCTGGGAAAAAGCTTCTGATATCCACTCTGTCCATGCCTCTCATAATCTTGTAGACTTCTATCAGGTCTCCCCTCAACCTCCATCGCTCCAGTGAGAACAAACCAAGTTTCTCCAACCTCTCCTCATTGCTCCATACCAGGCAACATCCTGGTAAATCTTTCCTGTACCCTCTCCAAAGCCTCCACATCCTTCTGGTAATGTGGCGACCAGAATTGAACACTATATCCCAAGTGCGGCCTCACTAAGGTTCTATAAAGCTGTAACATGACTTGCCAATTTTTAAACTCAATACCCCAGCCAATGAAAGCAAGCATGCCGTATACCTTCTTGACTACCTTCTCCACCTGCATTGCCACTTTCAGTGACCTGTGTACCTGTACACCCAGATCCCTTTGCCTATCAATACTCCTAAGGGTTCTGCCATTTACTGTATATTTCCCATCTGTATTAGACCTTCCAAAATGCATTACCTCACATTTGTCCGGATTAAACTCCATCTGCCATCTCTCCGCCCAAGTCTCCAACTGATCTATATCCTGCTGCATCCTCTGATGGTCCTCATCGCTATCCGCAAATCCACCAACCTTTGTGTCGTCCGCAAACTTACTAATCAATCCAGTTACAGTTTCCTCCAAATCATTTATATATATTACAAACAGCAAAGGTCCCAGCACTGATCCCTGAGGAACACCACTTGTCACAGCCCTCCATTCAGAAATGCATCCTTTACATTTAAGATCTGCTGTTAATCCTTCAGATTTGGCTGCTCCCATGGTTCTCCCACCCCAAATTTGATGAGCTGCCCCTGAAGAATGTGTTTCATGCCAGCAGCTCACCAGCTCCTTTTAAGTTAGGCCCGACCATGAACAAGGCACATGCCTTCCGATGGCTACTGGGCATGTTCTGGCCATTGCACAATTAATGGTGCTAACAAGTATAGTCCCTGTAGGCATGAGAGTGGGCACCCAGTCAGGTGATGGACTTGATATTGTTTCTCAAAGTCAGAACTGACATCCTACATGACTGTGAAGAACATGAATTATCTCTCCTAGGCCTTCTTGAGCTATCTGCAACCTTTGATATATTTTACCAAACTATTCTCCCCCAGATCCTGTCCTTGGGAGTATGTTTGCCTGATTCATTCTTGCACATCTAACCATAGCTGGAAAAACAACTTCAATGTTTCTCGGCCTGCTCCTGCACTGTTGAGTCCCCAAGAATCATAGAATCATAGAATCTTACAGTGCAGAAGGAGGACATTCAGCCCATTGAGTCTGCACCGACCGCAATCCCACTCAGACCCTATCCCCATAACCCCATACATTTACCTTAGCTAGTCCCCCTGACACTAAGGGATAATTTAGCATGGCCAATCCACCTAACCCGCACATCTTTGGACCGTGAGAGGAAACCAGAGCACCCGAAGGAAACCCACGCAGACACGGGTGAATGGGCAAACTCCACACAGACAGTGACCCAAGCTGGGAATCGAACCCAGGCCCCTGGCGCTGTGAGGCAGCAGTGCTAACCACTGTGCCACCCAATGATGTATCCATTCATCCTTCCTTTTCCTCAACTACTTGCTGCCCCTCAGTGACATCATCTGAAAACACAGTATTAGTTTCCACACATATGCTGAGGGTATCCAGTTCTAACTCACCACCACTTCACTCGACTCCTCCAATGTCACTCCTCCACTATGTTTTCATGCTACTTCCTCAAATTCCAATGTTGGATGAACAGAAATTTCCTCCTGCGAAATATTAGGAATGCCAAAAACCATTGTCTTTGTTGTCTACCATAATCTCTGCTCACTATCCATCAAACCATTGCTTTCCTTGATAAATCCCTGAGGATGAGGGAGCCTCTTTGCAACTTTGGTGACATATTTGCCTCTGAGAAGAGCTTCTGGTCACATATTCATGCCAATACTAAGACCACCTAGTTCCATCTCCATATCATTGCCCAACTCACTCCTGCCTCAGTTCTTCTGCTGCTGAAATATTCATCCCTGCCTTTTTATCTATTCCAATTTACTCCTGGCCACCTCCTAACCTTCGTGAACTTGAGGTCATTCAAAATGCTTCTTGCCTGTGCCCTTACATACACTGAGTTCCATTTGCTCTCAGCCTGTGCTCACTGACTTATACTTATTGCCAGTTAAGCAATGCCATGATGTTAACATTCCTATCATGTTTTGAAATCTTTCCATCCCTCACCCCTTCCATTCTCTGTAATCTCCTCCAAGCCTACAACCCTCTGGGATATCTGCACTCCTCCAACTCTGGGCTTTTGAGCACCCCTGATTTTAATTGGTCCACCATTGCTTGCTGTACCTTTAGCCGCCTAGGTCAGAAACTCTGAAATTTCCTTCCTCGACCTTTCCACCTCGCTTTCTCTCTTTCAAGACATTCCTTCAAATCCACCTCTTTGACCAAATTTTTGGTCACCTATGCTAATATCTCCTTATGTAGCTTGGTGTCAAATTCTGCTTTATAACTCTTCCATGGAGCACCTGGAGAAGTTATGCTACATTGTAGGCACTATTTAAATATAAGTTGTTGTTTTTGCGAAGCTTTGGGGGGGTGGTAGCCCTATGTCGATATAAGATGAAGAAAGACTAGATTTGATAACTCTGCTTCATTAAGGGTCACCAACAAACCGCTTTAGATTTCTGCTTTGCTCGCTCTCGGGCCAATGGCATGGTAACAGAAAAGCAAGATACTGCCGATGCTGGAACCAGAAATAAAAACAGAAAATGCTGGAAAAGATCAGCAGGTTAGGCAGCATCTGCGGAGAGAGTAAATAGAGTTAATATTTCCGGTCCTTCAGAGCTCTAAGGAAGGAGCGACATTGCCTCTGTGCTAATACTGAGACAAGCATCAAGAGATTTCATATTGCGTCCATGATTATTCAAGGTCAGACATCAGAGGCATGAAATGTCATTCTTGCTTCTGCACAGTTAGAGGTGACAATTGATATTGCACCTGTTCTACAGTACAAAGGCAGAGTAAGACCATTATTGGACTTTAGACACTGTTCAACCAACAAGCATTCCTCATAATTAATGTCTTTGGTGAAGCTTAACCTCTGATTTTAAATAAAAAAAGAGCTTACTTAAGACAGATTTAATTGAATCTGCTCCTTTGAATGGATTACAGAGCCATGACATGAGATCCATTTCCCAAGTCTTCATTGCCGCATCCTTCGCAAGCAAAAATAAAGTCCAGAAAATTAAGTGGGCTTCTGGTGAAAAACAATTCTTCAGCGAGGGTAAAGGGGTTTAAAACACATAATTAAATCTGAGGAAAACTCCATTTTCAGCCTCTTGAGTTTCTGCAACCACATCTGCTAAATGACATGACTATTTTGAATATCCAGGAAATGCTGGAGTTAACACAGCAAATACTGTAACAAGCACTTTGAGGGATTCAATTCATCACAGTGGTTTCTTTGTCCCTGATCATTTTGCTTCTAAATCAACCTGAGCGCAGAAAAATCACTCGTTGGGTGATTTCAAATTTCTGAAATTGACTCGAAATTGTCAAATAGATTGTCACAGAGGGACAGGGCAGCTTAAATATACTTATTGAGGAAGATGAACCAGATTTCTGAGTTTAAAGTATGATGCGCTGTAAGATGCCTATGAAATGAAAAGCTACCAGGGTTTTTGTTGCAGTAACAAATATTAATCATCTTCAAAAAATGTATTTCAGCTTCTCTATAAAGGAGATTTAGACTTCAATCATAAGGTTATATACCCTTCTTCTCATAACACCAACTAATCCAGATTTTTTATTTTTATGTTAATTCAGTTTGGTTATTAATATGGCATAAAGAGAAAAATACACGTTCCAAGGTTAGAGCTAAGCCTGAATGACAGATCATTAAGTTTTGTATTACTTCCCACATGATGCCATTTTCTGTGCAGGTGTGACTGCTGTCCATTTTATTATCCATGCTACATTAATAGATCTCTTTCTGTAGGAATTCCATAAACTCAACATAATTATGTAATGGTTTAATGAACACACCTTAAATGAGGAAAACTGTTACGGTTAATACTTTACACGGTGACTGATCATCATTTGACAAATCAAGGTAAAACTTGCTGTAGTGATTTAACATAAAATGCCTCCGAAAATGCTTTGGTTGTTAAACTCCTCATTTTATTACAAGCTGTAAAAAGTAATTAGCATGATTGTTTTCGGCTTTAAGCTGATGAAGTCCTTTAGGTGATTCAATGACTTCCTTTCTTTTTCCCTGCTGCATGTCTGGTTTCTTTGTCATTCTGACGCTGAGAGCATGCACTTTTGCTTTTTGTTCAGATCAAAAAATAGGCAGAAGTTTCATGTCTCAACCTCTTGGACAAGAGAGGAATAATAGGCGATTATTCATTAAATATGTTTTCGTAAATAAGGCTGAGCAACGAAAAAAAATCTGCCCCTCACCTCAGCTACATTATAAATACTCACACCCAGAATTTTTATTCATTCACAGCCTTCAAGTGCTTATGCGTTTCAGTATTTATATTTTACTAACCAAATTCAAGCCTAGATTTTGTCACAGTCCAAGTGAAATGTCGAAATTCTGAAGGTATGTACTTCACTTGACTAACTGTCAGTTTCACAAAATCAACTGGATTCTTAATCCCTCCACTAAAACATTTGTCCTTCCTGAGGTGCTGACTCACTTTGAACTGTGGGTCCACGGCTACCTCCTATTGCCACATTAAAATGCTCATTCTTTGATTTTCGATTGGATTTGATTTTTACTATCACATGTATTGGGATACAGTGAAAAGTATTGTTTCTTGCGCTCTATACAGACAAAGCTACCATTCATAGGGGAGAAGGAAAGGAGATGGTGCAGAATATAGTGATCTTTACCTGTAAGTCCAGGTGAAACAGATGACTCAACCACCACGTCACACTAAACCTGTACTCGACCAATAGAGTTCTGCATATGGCTTCTGTCCTCCCGAGCCCAGGGACTAAAGGATAATTGTCGGCCTGACAGACAATGAGCCTGACAGCTCATCACATAGAGATTGAGCCCGGGCTTCGTCTATTCTAGGGCTCAGGTCTTCCATTCTAAGACTCAGGTCTAAATACAACCTTTACCAACTACTGAAACATGAGGAAGCCATCCATAGGATGTTACTGCGACTAGAAGTTTGAAAAGTTATTAATCTTGGTCCTTAATTTCTGACTAAAATAAAAGCAAAATACTGTGGTAGCTGGAAATTTGAAATAAAAACACAAAATGCTGGAAAAACTCAGTAGGTCTGATGAGATCTGTGGAGAGAGAAAGACAGTTAATATTTCAAGTCCTCTTCTTCAGTCATATGGTGGGCGATTCTCCCAGCCTGCTGCACTGCAAAAGCAGCGCAGCGGGCCAGGAGACTAAAGCGAAGGCTGCTTTGCGGGCTTCCTGCTGGATGCCACGGCCTTTGTGAATTTCTGGCAGCCGGATTTCCAACGCCGTCAGCTCTGTGCCAGAAATCGGTGCGGAGCTGTTTAATTTAATGAATGAGAATTATCATATAATTTGCATTGAATTAGCAGGCCCGGATCTGAGGTCTCTGGGCCCACTAAAATCTCTGTCCCCACCAGCAGTATTTCACTCCAGCGGAGTTTACAAGAGCTCCCCACGAACGGGGAGCAAGCGGCCCGATCCCGCTGGAATGAAAGGGGGCCATTGAGGTCCCCGAGAGGGTCAGGGGGGTAAGGAGGAGTACCGCCCCCTGGGCGCTGCCAGTCTGGCAGTGCCAGCCTGAGCCTCCTAGCACCACCAAGGGACAAAGTGGCAATGCCCAGGTGGCATCTTGGCCCCGCCCACCAAGCATCGGGCAGAATCAAGGGGGCAGAGGCTCATGGCAATTGGTAGATGTGGGGGGTCCCGCTGCCACTCTGCAGAGGGATCAGTGACAGAGGGAGGGAGGCTAGCGATCAGGTGGGGTGGGGAGGTGCGGAAATTGGGAGATTGGGACTGCCAGGGTCGGGGGGGCGGGGGGGGGGCGGGCAGAGATCAAGGCGGGACAGAGATCGAGGCTGGCCCGGACATGTTCAGGTGGCTAGCAACTGGGTCACGGGGTGGTTGTACGGCCAGCAATGGGGGGTTTGCTGTGCAGGAGGCCAGCACAGCAGTCTACTGCACATGCACCAAACTCAGCGCTAACAGATCAGCGCATGTGCAGTGGCCCGCTCAGCGCTATGCTGCCGGCCTCTCCAGCGGGAATAAGCCCCAGCCACAGATTTTTCACGAGGTTCACGCTAGGGCACTCTGAGTGTGGGAGATTCATTTTGAAATTCCCGCTGAAAAAACCAGCAGGATTTACTCCAGTTTTTACGCGAATTCGACATTTAGGGCCCGATTTTACCAAAACTTGCGGTTAAGGTGGGCGCGCGGGCCTATACCGTGATCTGCACCCGATTCCGAGCAGATCGTGGCTTTGCCGACACCCGATTGGGCGGCCCGTCAATTTAAATGCATTAGCATGCATTTAAATCGACTTAATGAACCGCGCGCCCAACCCGACCGCCAAATCCCACTTTACCGTCTTCTGGTCCGTTCCGGATCTGCGCTTTTAGCGACCTGCAGAATAAAAGTCCGAAGCGGATTTCTGTTCTGAAGGGGAACCTCCGAAGCCCTCTCTGCCCTTGAGAAGTCACCATCCTCCTCGACCATCCTGCGCGGACCCCCCCGCTAACCACCCCGGCAGAGCCCCCCCCCCAACCCGGATCCAACCCCCCTAGGAGGCAGGCCCCCTCCGGCAGACCCCCCCCCCGCCCCCCTGCCACCCCCCACCCCCACCCCCAGGATCGGACACCCCTGGGAGGCAGGCCCCCCTCGGCAGAGCACACCCCCAACCTACCTCGATCGCTGGTCTCCCTCCACCATCCTTCCG
This sequence comes from Mustelus asterias, assembly GCF_964213995.1. Taxonomy (NCBI): domain Eukaryota; kingdom Metazoa; phylum Chordata; class Chondrichthyes; order Carcharhiniformes; family Triakidae; genus Mustelus; species Mustelus asterias. The sequence goes on along the minus strand of NC_135804.1, from coordinate 116,872,692 downwards.
TTAGCAAGATAAGCTGTATGTTCCTCAGCTCGATCCACTTTGGTCAACACAAAGATGGTCCTTCTGCCTTGTGGGTCCATCTGGCTCACTAAGTCAGTTGCAATACTGCGTTCAGCATCGACTGAACCATCTTGAATACAAAGGATAATGAATGGTACTGGTCGATCTTCCTGGTCTTATCAGTACTGTAACATCAGGAATGGCTGCCGACACCAAGGATATAATTTTTAGCATAAGCAAGGCTTACATGCAGAACCCTACTGCCATTATCCTTTGTATCCAAGATGGTTCAGTAGATGCTGAACGCAGTATTGTAACTGACTTGGTGAGCCTGATGGACCCGTCACACCCCCTCTCCTCCTCCCACCCCACCCCCCAGAGGGCGATCTGGGTCCCGCCCCCTCTCCTCCTCCCACCCCCCCTCCCAGAGGGTGATCTGGGTCCCGCCCCCTCTTCTCCTTCCACCCCCCGCCCCCCCAGAGGGTGATCTGGGTCCCGCCCCCTCTCCTCCTCCCCGCCCCCAGATGATCTAGGTCAGTGAGCCGCTCTCTCTGCTTTTTTTCTCCCCGCCCGGGCGTGCTGCTTCAGATTTTCTTTCGAACTGCGCATGCGCAGTTCAGAGCTCCGATCGTTCCGGTAGCGCTAAGCCCCGCCCACAGCGCGAATTGGACTGGAGCCAGCAAAAAGCGTATGGGCGCGCTGCAAAGAGGATTCCAGGCTCGGATCTATTTGACGCCCAGATTCGGCACTTATACTCAAAATGGTAAAATCAGGCCCTTAGAATTTTTTGGGGAGAATCGCCCCCATGGAGTCAAAATGTTAAATCTGTTTCTTTCTCCACAGATGCTGCAGGAACGGCTGAAATTTTCCAGCATCTTTTGTTTTTATATTCTCAGAGTGGAATTCTCCCTGACTGAGACGAAGTGCGGTGGCATGTGGATCCAGCAGTACCTGCCCTGCTGACCGGAATAGAGAGATCCCATGCCAGATTCTGCACTTGGAAGCTAATTAATTATGCACAGGCAAGTTCCCCTCCACAGCTCCTGGCAGGCCAGCAGCTCATTCACCTGCTCACCTTCAGCTGTGAGTTTGAAGGTTTGGGTGCCATATTTAAACACTAGTCAAGCACACTCATATCACTGACTGCAGCCCATCTGGCTTCACCAGACCGTGCAGGATGTCCTGTCGGGAAAGGCCAGCAGTCACAAGAGGAAGTTTTTTCCTTGATTCAACCACCCTCCCACTGAATCCAACACATGCGAGGCGCTCATGCTCCACTTGTTCCTCGACCAACCACATCTGGAGTGTCCAAGCATCCACTTTCAGGAAACAATGACCCGCTGGTTTGTGAGCATTTCATGCAGTTTTGTCGGGGTCCAGCTTTCCTCCCCATTTCTTGCGTCTGACTTCCACTATACATCTTCTTCACCCTGGTGCGGCGACAATAATCTCTCCCTCAATGTCAAAAAAATGAAAGAGACAGTCATCAACTTCAGGAAACATAGAGGAGAACAAGCCCCTGTCTACATCAATGGGGATGAAGTAGAAATGGTCGACAGCTTCAAGTTTTTAGGTTTTGCAGATCACCAACAACCTGTCCCGGTATACCATGCTGACACTATAATTAAGCAAGTCCACTAATGTCTCTACTTTCTCAGAAGACTAAGGAAATTTGGCATGTCCACTACGACTCTCACCAACTTTTACAGATGCACCATAGAAAGCATTATTTCTGTTGTATCATAGGTTGGTGTGGCTCCCGCTCTGTCCAGGACCGCAATAAACTACAAAGGGTCGTGAACGAAGCCCAGTCGATCACGCAAACCAGCCTCCCATTCATTGACACTGTTTACACGTCACACTTCCTCGGAAAAGCAGCCAGCATAATTAAAGATCCCACACACCCCGGACATAGTCTTTTCCACATTCTTTTGTCGGGAAAAAGATACAAAAGTCTGAGGTCATATACCAACCGACTCAAGAATAGCTTCTTCCCTGTTGCCATCAGACTTCTGAATGGACCTACCCCACACTAAGTTGATCTTTCTCTGTATCCTAGCTATGACTATAACACTACATTCTGCACTCTCTCCTTTCCTTCTCTATGAACAGTATGCTTTATCTGTCCAGCACGCGAGAAACCATTCTTTTCACTGTATACTGACACGTGACAATAATAAATCAAATCAAATAAATTGAAATATTAAATGTAAATTGCTGTTTTACCAGGAAGGAATAGTGGAGGCTGGGATGGGAAGGGGAGAGGAAGTAAAGGACAAGCATTGTATCTCCCACTCTTGCATGGAAAGGTGCTGTGGGAAAGGAATTCATGCCTCTCTGCATGAATGATCCCTCGCCCTCCCCTTCCCCACACTTGCACAGCCCTCCTTCCAATTTGCCCCCCTTTGCCTTTGTTTGGAGACCCTCACCACCTTCCCCCGGCCTTAACCCGCACTCCACCTCCTGGTTGAAATTCGGATCTTTGTGGTGGCAGCACGAGTCCCGCTGCACAGTACTGTGCAGACAGACACTGGTGTGTGGCAAGGGGAAGGAGACCTCTGTACTTTGCAACCCCAAGTGCAGTACTGATCTGAGATGGTGACACAGGAGGCTCCATGGGTCCTGTAGCACAGTGCTGCACATGAAGACCAGCCTGGCATGGAGATGGAGGGCAGGAACCAGTCTGAGCATCAGGAGCAGTGCCGCACTATGGCAGAAAGTTGTTGCACTCATCTTGGATCTCTTGGGAACTGAGGACCACCCTGTGCTCATCACTCATTAGCAGTTGAATTTTAGACCAATGTAATTTCACACTGGTGTGACACAAGATTGGGAAGCCTGACAGGATGTCAGCAGGCAGCTTTCTTAATGAGCATTCATGAGGTGCAAATGAATGCAAATGGCATTCACACCACCAGCCAGCGGGAAGGCCAACCTGCCACTGGGAGAACTACAACATGATTTTACACCGACAGGTTTCTGACTTTTTGGCTCCCGCCAGATTCACCGCACCTGCTCACAAACCCATTGTAGGCTGATTTGGAGAATTCCTTAACTTCTGGAAATATTACAATAGAAACAATAATCACACAGAAACATTTCACAAAATGTACACATTTTAGATGAGAACCATAATTTGCAGACCAGAATCCAGTATTTATTTCATGTGAGTGTCAGAGAATAAAGGGGTGAGTTGATGGGCAGTGTGGGGACAGGTGGTTGGAAGGCTGGAGGTAGTTGGAGGGTCATGGGGAAGGTAGGTCAGATTGGGCTGGGCAGGGTTCTGAGGGTCAGGGGGTTGTTGGGGATAGGGCGGCAATGACAATCTGTGAGCAATTATGTATACTTACCCAGGAGTTAGAACTTAATTTCTTTCTAACATTTCCTGGGTAAATATCCAGGTAAGAAAGTCAGAACCCTTCAAAACCTCCAACTCCAACTCAAGAGATGGAGACTTTTTGGAGGGTTTTGGATACAGGGAAATTGTCCATCAGAAATCAAAGCATCATGGGCAATTCCCACATAGTCAGCGTATTGGGACCTCTGAGGGGATCTGCATCTTGAGGAGTATGTCCAGGAGGTTCTAAGCCAATGTCGCTGACCCAGCATCTCAACAGCCAAGGATTCAATCACCCCTAGAGCGTGTGGACAACCCTCAACAAAATATGGACTGGACATGGTCGATGTGGTATACCTAATATGCAAATTACACCACAAAAGCTCAGCTGGCTCCAACAGCGGAAATCTTGACCAAACCAAGGAGCACATAATAACATCTTACGCCCACCTCAAGTTTGAGGGCGATATGCTGGAGTTCCTATTGCTCTCCAGCAGGGCATTAGATTGGTTAGGGAACTTGATATTAAAATTGTGATGTCCTAAAGCCACGAATAAGAAGAAGAGCTTTCCAAACATCACAACAAGGATAGACAGAGTCCGTATGTGAGCAACAGGCATTCCTATCTCTCTCATATTTGAAAGAAAATACATGTTTTGTTAAAAGCATTATTTGAGCTCCCTTTATATGCAATATTATGCATTGTCAGTATTATATAGTATTGTAATTTTAATGGAGGGGGGTGGGTGGTCCTTGATTACTAATCAATTTGAAAAGGACTCTTTAGAGCAAAAAAGTTTGAGAATTATTGACATGCATTTACCTATAATATGAAGCACAGAAGGATACAGGATGATAGGTCAATGCCAATGTTTATGCTCCATGCAGATCTCCTCCCACCCAACTCCAACCAAACATATCAGTGTATCAATTAATTCCCATTTGTGCCAGAGCTTTGAATGTGCTGAAAAGCAGAGGCCCTAAATTGCAGTATAATTTTACAAGTTTCAAATAAAATATGCATATGACTTGGCTTGGAAATTGCAATCTCTCCGAATGCAGTGTTATAGATACTGTTATTAATTACAGAAAGAAATGTGTGCCCCCCCATTTCTATTTAATGAAAAAACATATCGTTCATCATTCTTTTGCTGTGTCCTTACTTGTCTGCCATGAAACCCCATACGAATCCAGAAGCCCAATTTGTATAAAATGATGGTATTTCAGCTCAAGTGGGGCAGATAGGTTGAACAGTTAATTGCCATCTAGGCTTACATCTTTGTCCTCACTACATCTCATCCCCCTCTCAGCAAAGGAATTAACCATCCTGCAACCGAGCCTGGTTGAATTTTTTGATTTGACGCGGGGCAAGCCAAATAGCAAACAGTTTACTGCATAGCAGTACGGGATCCATAACTGAATAGCGCAGCTTGTTTCAGTAACACTTGGCCAACATGGCCTGATCAAGGCAGTCAGTTTAAAGCCTTTAATTCCTCCCAAATGACAGAAAGTCATGTTCTCCCCTGCCTGCCTTCTGAGGGATCAGTGACCTGATCAATTTCCTCATCCATCTCCACTTACTGAAAATTCACATCCTCAAATTTCCAAGTGTTCAAAAAAACCCTCTCCCGTTGTGTTTCCCCCATGTAAACATGTCTGTCAATTCTGACAAGATTACCTTTGTTAGTTCTGCCTCATCTAGAAGAAAATGTATTTACATCCTCCTGCAACTATAAGTCACAGTGCTGAGCCGTAAAATTCCAGCAATTTCTCTGGTCCTGCCCTTGACATATCTATTTAGCATCTCACTCTAATCCTTTTCGGTGGCTGCTTTTAGCTAAAGCCACATTAAAGTTAGTGCTAATCTGAAAATTGTAACAGTAAAGTATCTGTACATTCTGTTCATCATGTAATCAGGGAGGTTAATTTTACGGTTACAGTGAAGCAATTGACTGGTATGTTTCCTTCTATACATATATTATGTATACATACATATATATATATACTATGTACACACACACACATGCACACAGACATATTTATGTAATTATATACTCATGTTAAACTGAAATTAAAAACACAATCAAACATTTATTTTAACAAATTAAACAGCAGTCTGTTGAAGTTGCACAAATATAATAGGCCCTAAAAGTAATTTAAGTATGTTTAACTTTCATTTCTTTTATTAATTTTTCTAAGACCCTAACCCTAATGCAGTACAATTATATGCCATGCTGTTACTCTTGGCTGCTCCAATATTCAAATAACTTATGGCTGACTCCCTTTAGCAGCCTTGGTTCAATATGCCTTAATACTCTTACCAAAAATAATCTATCAATTTCAGATTTGAAACTTTCAATTAATCCAACGTCAATAGCACTGAAAACGTCAATGTGGCTTTATCAGTCACCCAGAGAATTAGAATGAGATGTGAAGTAGGTGTTTGAAAGGTATTGCACAAGACCAGAGCAATTGTTGGGACTTCATCTGGAAGGCAGCTCCAGATTTCCAATACCCTTTGTGTGAAAAAGTGCTCTCTACATCACCTATTAATGACCTAGCCCCAATTTTAAGAGTCCAGTTTTGTTCACCACAAGGTACAGTTTCTCTCTATTTACCCTATTAATCCATTAATCATTCTTAACCTTCGCAACTGGTTCACCCCTTTGTAGTACCTTACAAGGACGGCAACCGCCAAGTAGATTAATGAATGAATGGCCTATTAAGGTCAGTAATTATGTATAGAGAGTGATATAAAGGTTACCGTACTCCACGACTCCAGACTCCTAACTGGCAAGGCAAACCCACCCTCAGCTCCAGGATTTGCACACTCCGGCCCAATTAGCCAAACAGGTCACATGACCATTGGAGACTTGCTGCCACCACACTCTTAGTCTTCAATAAGGGATCCACTCTATGCAACCTGCCTTCCTAATTGAATCATTTTAGCTCCATTTATCATTCTGCTGAATCTACACCTTACCACACTTTCAAGGTTATATATCTTTCCAGATGTGCAATATCCAAATGTGCCCATTGCTCAAGAAGTAGCCTCATTAGGTGTTTTACACAAGTGTAGTGTGAAGTGTGTGTAAAAAGGGAAATCCTAGAATCATAGCCTGCTGCAGCACACTAGGCGATTGTTAATCCATCGTTCCTGCATTACCTCTTTAGAAAAGTAATCCATTGTCCCTGTTCTTTCCCTCTAGTCCTGCAAATGTTTCAACTTCACATCTTTCCTCATGTCATCTCTGGTTCTTTCACCATGTGCCTTAAACTTGTGTCTCCAGTAATAGTGAATTATACAACTGAAAATCGTTAATCTTATTTACTTTATCAAAACACTTGAAAAATCTCTCCTTAACCTGCTCTTCTCAAAAAAAGAATAATCCCATCTTCTTTTAGTCTCTCTGTTTAACTGAGATCCTGCATCCTCCTTACCGTTCAAGTAAATCTCCTTTGCACCCTGCCCACTAAAGTTGCTCTGGAAGAGTGGGAGAAACACCAAGGAAGATCCAGATTCCATTTCTCTATAAGTATGTTTCTGATTCTTACACAAAAGTAGAGTACAAAGTGAGGCCAAAGTTTATTTACTCGTCACTAGGAGGCTTACATTAACACTGCAATGAAGTTACTGTGAAAATCCCCTGGCTGCCACACTCTAGCGCCTGTTCGGGTACACTGAGGGAGAATTTAGCATGGCCAATGCACCTAATCAGCACATCTTTCAGACTGAGGGAGGAACCTGTAGCACCTGGAGGAAACCCATGCAGACACGGGGAGAACATGCAAACTCCACACAGACAGTGCCAGGAACCCAGGTTCGATTCCTGACATGGGTCACTATTCCTTGCCAGGAATCGAACCTGGGTCCCTGGCGCTGTGAGGCAGCAGTGCTAACCACTGTGCAACCGTGCCGCCCTGCATAGTATATGAATATAATAAATAAATCTTCATTTCTCCAATACACATTATTCTCCAATTACTCGGCAAAAGCACAAACAAATCAGCTAATTTAATATGTTCACATGTCAGAAGAAATTGACTTTTAGATTATATCTGCTATAAATCTCTTTTCGTAGTGTGATGTATGCTGACTTGAATAGGCAATGCATTAATTCACAAATTCAAAAACTATTAGGTATCTTAAGGTTGGTGTAAAATTGTTTTGTGCTGACATTAATAAGAAACAATTGAACGGTCTTGCCAAGTTGCAAAACGGTTTTCAAAAATAACTTATACTGAGTCAGGAGGCCAACTCTTGATGTGAACTACAAAGTAAATGCTGAACTAAGGCTCACGTCTCCTGATTCTTTGGATCACATGGATATTGAAGATCTCTCCACATTATATGAAGAAGAGGAAGGAACCTTGGCCAGCAGTTACCTTTCAATCAAACAAAAAAAATTAACCTGTTGTTGGTTGTGGGCAGCTTTATGAGATGTTTCTGAGGGGCACTGAAAAGGATATGGTGTATAATGAGTGACCTGTACAGGGAAGGGATAGGGGTGGAGTCCCTTACAGCATTGCTTGTGGGCCAGGTAGAGCAAGGGTGCTTACTCCAGACCCCAACAGGTTACCTAACAATGCCTGCCACCAACTCCTGCAGCCCCTTCTATGAGCTAGTCAAACCCCATATCTTCTCCTGACCAACATATGAATACCCCACCAGTCCCACCCTAATCATGTGCAATCAGGACCCCTCTGCCCTTCCAAATAGTGATTCTCTCCTGTCCCCCAAATTCTCAATCTCTCTTCTGCCATTTACAATAGCCGTAGCTTTGTTGAGCCTCCCCACTCAAAAAGCCTGAAGCCTGTCAAACTGGCTATCCATGCCCAAGAACCCAACAGAAAAAAATTACAGTTATGCTGCAGTTAAAAATTGCAAGACATGCGAGAAACCTATTCGGCCAGTTTACCCGAAGTCACAATTAATTCCCCCACCTCTCACCTATGTGGAATTTGGAATTTGCTGAAATCCAGGCCTTTGATTCTCCAACTACAGCATTGTTTGAGCACAGCACCCAAGGCTTAGTGAATTTACCTGATGAAATGAGGGAATCCAATATGAGCAAATGTTACTGTGAATCATGGGATAGGAATTCCACAGGAGTTTTTCCTGATCATCCACCATAAAATTAATGTTTCAATGGACCTTCCACTGGTGTTTTGATGGAAAATCAGCAAAACATCCAAGGCAGAAATTCCACTTCTTTTGAATATTTTCAGCTATGGGGTCAAAGATGGTGTCCCACTTAAGAAGCAGTGATAAGATTTGTTTAAAATATCAGATTCGATCACCTCCATTCTCTCTTTCACGAACATCTGGCCCTGTTTCACTTTGCTGTCTAGGGTTTGGGACTGAAACAGTATTTTGGTATATTACATATTCTTTTCCCTCTAGTTTGAAGCTGGCATTATTTTCCAAGTAGACCAGACAACCAGATAGGGAGGCAAGCTTGTGATGTATCTCTTACCTCTTGTTGGAGTCATTATATTGTGAAAAGTAGATTTGGAGATTTTTAAAAATAACTTTACTTTAGGTTTCCCGTATCCCATGAATTTTTAAAGTACTTTTTTGCTAATGGCAGTGCAGGCTATTTAGGCCAAGTGCAATCGGAGAAATATCCCATGCCTCCAGAGCTTTCTTTCGTTCTTTCTTGGCTCAGTCCTATTTGAACACTGTCTGGTCATCCAATTACTTCCAGCCCGAGGTTATTCCTGGCCTTGTTACCTGGTGACACTTGGCCAGATTTTATAAGGGAGCGAGAAAAAGATACGTGAACAGTTGACTTTGATTATGTCTCGAAAAACAGTCTGTCTGGAAAAATAATATTTGCTAGTTATCTTGTTCACCCCATGGGAGTTTTTGCAAAGGTTTTATAGGTGAATTGATATTCACTACTGCTTAATTAATAAATTTATAATGCTATTTTGTATAATGGGAAATGTTTTCTAGCTTAAACAACATTCACGCCCGATTATGAACTTATAGTCAATGCTTCTAAACATTGAACACAAGCAGGATAATAAGATGACTGGCACAAATTAGTTGACTTTCTGGATTTGGACTACAGGTCTTTGGTCAATATCTAATTAAATATGCATATAGGTAGATGTATCTCATAGCCATCTATGGGATTCACACATCTCATTGTTTAAGGGTGGATCACCATCTGATAACTATGGAGTTTCCATGATTCATACTGGAAAAAAGGAAAGATCAATACTCAATGGCCATTATCAACTTCCCAATGTAATACAATGGCCTTGCCCATCCAAAACACACTGGGTGGGCATCAAAAGTGTTAATCCACCAGTTTTATGATTAAAAGCAGACCCAGCAGGTCATCCAATCCGAATCGGAAACAAGTCTAAGAACCAGACTCTGAAATTAGCTGTACATCATCACGTAGCCAAAGTACCTGTTCCGGTTTCAAAGTTCACTCGAGAACCAACTTCTGGGGCATTTGTCTACAATAACCCTCAGAGCCTGTTAAGGACTCTTCATTTCACAAGATCCTCACTTCAACTTTAAAAGTACTGAATTGATTCAAGAAAGCACTGACCTGCCCCATGGGAGATCAGATCCTGAAGTAACTGCAATATGTAAATGTGTACAATCTTTATCTGTATTGAAACTTTTTATGCATTTCTGAATCCCTGAGATTGACTGTATGTTGTGTTATTTGGAGTAAATGTGTGAAAATAGTAAACTTTACTTAGGCTAAACTCACAAGAGCTTGCTGCTGAATTATTTAATTGCATCGCACGCTTCAACGGTAAGAAAATATATGCCTATTGCCATTTTAAATATACTGTTTTTGGGCAACAAGAAATCACATATTCTACATCCATGACATAAAACTGGAGTACAGAAAGTTAGTTCTGAAGAGGCAGCATGAGCTGATTCACTTTCCCTCTGATGTGTCCTGAAAATAGTCAGCGATGAGGAAATCTGGGCACCAAATTGGATTGAAATAAGATTAATTTGATTTCTGCCAATTTCCAATCCAATTGAACTGAGATTCAGGGCTGGCGATGAAAACTCGTATCTAATAACATGCAGGACCTTCATTGGCAACTGGGAGCTAGAGCTCTGCCAGCCACGTCTTGTTATTTATGCCAAATGTTTGCTAAAGTAAATGTTTTAAAGCAATTCTGAGTCGTTGTCTTGCCTCACTCACTATTTTTCCAGTCCCGCCAAGAGCATGAACCATTCATGAACCATTGTGCAAGTTGCTCTTAATTATATTAGCTCAATCCTATTAGTGTGAATCTAGGTGCTCCATGTTCCAAGCATCTGGTCTCTACCACCAAGCACACATGGGAACACAACCATTGCAAATTTCCGTTCCAATCTCACTTGAAAATATATCATTGCTGAATTAAAATCCTGGACCTCTCTCACTAATCACACCACATGGATTGTAGCAGTTCAAGGCAGCAGCTCAGCAGCATTTTCTCAAGGACAATTAGGAATGGGAAATAGATATTGGCCTTGTCAGTTCTACTCACATCCCATGAAAATGTTTTTAAATTCCTCCAAGTTGATAAATTAGCGAGAAGATGACAAGTATTGAGATATCAGGTTGGTCAGGCACTCCATGTCTGGACAGTTCCTGTACACCCTCAACTGTAGGGGTGAGAGGTATATTTATCTCACTCCAGCAGATGCGGAAGCTTTTGCTGGCAGACTCGCATCAAAAACATGTGAATGTCTGACTGGTTATCATGACTGATGGCTCTTCAGAAGCATTTCAATCCTATCCAGTTGTGCTTAATGTAGTAGTGCATAAAAACAGGCCTCAAATCAAACAATCTTTTCCTGATTGGGTGTGCCCACCAAGATACCACCAATCATTTCAGCAGTTCCTGGCATGCCTACTCAGTGATCTGGGTCCATGTCAGTAAAGAAGCAGACTCAGAGTTGTGCAAGGACACATGTAGTTACTTAGAAACAGAGGGCTGGGACATGCAGGAACATTAAAAAGCAGCTTGATCTGGAATTTGATTGCACCTCATTGGAAGCATACTCCAATGCTGACCTGTGGAGATGGTACTGTGTAGACAAATCAGGGTTATTTTGTCAGCACCCATATCTACTAATTAAAAGGGGATTAGATGGTGGACTACTCTGTCACTTTTCTCCAGTTTCATTCTTGCACCTCAGGTTCACTTTGCTGGACACTTATCAATCTCTAGCCCATTCAGCCTTGAAAAAGGTTGGAACTCAATTGAAATGTTAGCTAGACAAGGTAGCAGTTTCATTCATTAGCCAGCATGTTGTCCCATGAACTGGCAGGGCAATGGGTTTATGCTGGTGGGTTTCAACATCCAGCCCAAGTACAAGGTTGCTGCCAAACCATAATTTCTTCCCTTCGGGAGATAGCACACATCAAATGCTCAGCCAAATTGCTAACAATTAGGATTGGCAAGTGGGACAGTGTTCCCTAATATCAGGATGATGGGGTGGAAGGAAGGTGGTGAAATTACTCCAGTCAAAAACTAAACAGTGAATCCACTTGAAAGATTCATCCCCATGAATTCATATGAATGGATGAGCTGTTCTGGTCTTGGCATTTATGCTTTAATATCATTTTACAATATTTTACTAGCAGAGTTGAATCATCTTAGGTTGCACTTGGAACACATTCAAAATGTTATTACATTTGTTGGATTGTAAAATATTATTACAATGAAGAGATTTACAAAGAAATAACCAATTTAATGCTCTTAATATTGAATTTGGACTTGGATGTACTTGGTAAAAAAATCAATCTCTTTTGCTGGATCAATCATACAGGACATGATGTATTATCAGTAACCCAATGCCTTATCTGTAACCTGAAGTGGGACTTTGGTCTAACATCTTTAGATTATAGTTTGTTCATCTGAACTAACATCCCACAGTTACAGTGTGTGTAATTTGAAGAACACCTCCCTCTTTACAAATATACAGAGGCTTGTTTTATGAGATAATCGAGTTGCCTGCATTTTCAACAAATCTATTAATATTTTTGGGGAAATATTGGCCTGTTTAGATTTTGCCCTCTTGTGTTCGTGGCTACTTTTGTTATAACAAAAGCATCAGTAGACAAATGCTCAAATAATAATAATTTAAAAAAATTAAAGGCAAAAGGAAAGTAAAAACTGGAAAATATTCACAGGTGATTTGCACATTGTATTATATAATCTTGGCTGAGCATTGCTGAAGGGAGCACTACACTATCAGACTTTCCAAGGTGTTGGAAAACAAAGACCTTGTCTACCTTCTCTGGTTGACAGGTGAGAAGATGCACCAGGACAATTGACTCCCAAGCTTTTGGAAAAATTCAGACCAGACTGTTCCTTGTTCCATTCTCTATGGCAACACCTCTATGAATCAAGTTCCACTTGCCAACCAATCTTCACTCTCTTCTATTGCAATATAAACTGTTTCTTCATTTAGAATTAGTATCCTTGCAAATCTGTCCTGATGAGTGCAAAATTAAAAGTTTCAACAAGCATCTATTTTTTATCAATGCTCAAGTTTGGAAGTACCGAAGACTAATTCTAATACTAAAGTATTATGGGACATTTTGAAGTCATGAAAATGCATTACATATATAAGTCTTTATTTATATAGAACTAGAATCTTTTGGGCTAGTTTTGTATCCTTTATAAATATATGGAAAGTGACTTTCAGTTTCCACCCCTCTCAAAATCCAAACATTTGATGTTGAGCCAATTCTCAACTTCAGCAAGAAATAGTTTATACAGCTGAAACTTGCAGACGAATTGTCTCCCCAATGTTTTGCTCTGTGGTGCATTAACAAGCATACTTACATTCATAAGATTTAAAGGGACAGACATACAGATTCGATATCAGTTGCTCACAAATGAAAACACCAAACTAAGTTGAAGATCTTCATTTCTTCAGAAGAAGCTAAAAATCTTTGTAAGAATAATGCATGGGAGATTGTTGTTCTGGACAATCCTCTTTAAGAGATGAATCTGAATAAGGAAGAAAAATTCTCTTTGGTCTACATTGATAACAGTTGTGTTTTTGATTCGTTAAATAAAGGAGTTGGCAGAAGATGTCAGATGAATTGATAACGAGTGGCTTTTCAGGCCGACAAGCAGGAGCAAGAATACTAGTTAGTACTCGATAGAGTTTAGAAGGATGAGGGGGGGAATCTTATTGAAACTTACAGAATAATGGAAGGCCTGGATAGAGTGGACATGGGGAAGATGTTTCCATTAGTAGGAGACACTAGGATCTGTGAGCACAACCCTCAGAGTAAATGCACAACCCTTTAGGATTGACATGTAGAGGAATTTTTTCGACCAGAGGGTGGTGAATCTATCAAATTCATTGCCACAGAAGGCTGTGGAGGCCAGGTCATTGAGTGTATTTAAGACAGAGATAGAAAGGTTCTCGACTGGTAAAGGGACCAAAGGTTACAGAAAAAAAAAGGGAAGAATAGGGATGAGAAACTTATCAGAAACTGAGAAAAGTCAAGCAGCGTGCCTTCATGATTATCATCCGGTAGCTCTGACATCCATCATTATGAAGTGCTTTGAAAGGCTAGTCATGGCACAAATCAATTCCAGCCTCCCGGACTACCTGGATCCACTACAGTTTGCCTACCACCGCAACCGGTACACAGCAGATGCCATCTCCCTGGCTCTGCACTTAACCCTCTCCCTCAAAGTCAACAAAATGAAGGAAATTGTCTTCTACTTCAGGAAGTGTAAAGAAGAACATGCCTCTATCTACATCAACAGAGACGAAGTAGAAAGGGTCGAGAGCTTCAAGTTTTTAGGTGTCCAGATCATCAACAGCCTGTCCTGGTCCTCCCTTGCCAACACTATAGTTAAGAAAGCCCACCAATGCCTCTACTTTCTCAGAAGACTGAGGAAATTTGGCACGTCAACTACAATTCGCACCAACTTTTACAGATGCACCATAGAAAGCATTCTTTCTGGTTGTATCCTGCACTGCCCAAGACTGCAAGAAACTACAAAAGGTCATGAATGTAGCTCAATCCATCACACAAACCAGCCTCCCATCCATCGACTCTTCTCGCTACCTTGGCAAAGCAGCCAGCATAGTTAATGACCCCAGGCACCTGGACATTCTCTCTTCCACCTTCTTCCGTTGGGAAAAAGATGCAAAAGTCTGAGGTCACCTCCAACCGACTCAAGAGCAGCTTCTTCCCTGCTGCCGTCAAGACTTTTGAATGGACCTACCTTGCACTAAATTGGTCTTTCTCCGCACGCCATCTATGACTGTAACACTACATCCTGCACTCTCTCATTTCCTTCTCTATGAACGGTGTGCTCTGTCTGTGTAGCTCGCAAGAAACAATAATTTTCACTGTATGCTAATACATGTGACAATAATAAATCAAATCAAATCAGACATGATTGAATGGTGGAGGAGACTCAATGGGCCGAATGGCCTAATTCTATTCCTATATCTTATGGTCTTAAGGTCTAGCAAAGAAATTGTGGAATTGGGCCACAACAGAATGATATTCTGGTTCTCACAAATGCTTTAACTTTAAATCAATAAAACTCTAAATCATTATTTCCAAGCAATTAGAAGTAGTTGATTTCCTTTCTTTAAAAATAGTCTGCTACTTGGCACAAATCTTCACCACTGATCAGAATATACCTGAATGACTAAGGAATGTTACTATCACTGGAGAATGTGTGTTATAAGTTAAGAAGTGGTTTGAGTGCAGAATAATTTGCACCTTTGTTTTAGACATTTGATCCCAGGGTTATAAGACTTCTATGCAGTACAGAATCTGGATGTAGAAAGACATTCCCCAATGAGTGAGATTGAAGATATTCTTGGGTCTGCTGATGTATAAGTAGTAATTTTATGCGTTCACACTAGTTTGCAAGGAAAATTATATATGATAGGGTACAGATCAGAAATCCTAAGGTGTATTCTGAAGTTAGACTAGATCCCAACTATTTGTTATTTTGGTATTAAAGTGAGAATAAGGTGTCTTACCCCAGGTGTGATTCTATTGACACACTAGGGAGCTTTTATCGGAACAAACTTTATTTAACAATACAGATTAACTATAATAAATGAATCTGTTTTGCATTTAACATTTGAACAATAATTGTACAAGACAAGATACAATTCTTAACTGCTAACCTATCTCTATTAGTTCAAATTTAAGCAATATTCCTCTTACAGTCTTAAAACCCCTTTCCAACATCAGTTAGCAAACAACACAGGTTTATATGCTTGTACTTGTTAACAGTCCCAGAATGTTTTGAACACCTCTGGAGAGAGAGAGAGATTTTTTCAGAGAGAAAGCACCACCTCTTAAACAACTCCGGTCAGCAACTACTCTTGATTTTTTTAAAAATGAGACTAAAGCACTGACTGGAATTTTACCATCCCACCCACTATGGAAAGGTCCATTGACCTCAGACGGGATTTTACGGGTTCGGGACCAGCAAGGCCATTAAATCCCACCTACTGTCTTTCCTGCAAGCTTAGCATCTCCCATTAATGACATGACTCTGTCAGTCAACTTAATCCAAACCCTACTCTGAAAAGTCAAGGGAAATCTAAGTAAACACAAATGCATTAATTCTGTTTGACCACACTATTAGCTAAAGTCAATCATTACCCTGCATTCTCAACATTTGAACTGTCTGTTGCTCAGACAAATCAGCACCATATAAAATAGAACTGATTTTCAAGCATACCCCCTACAAGAAACATGATAAAACTGCATTTATTAAACACATAGTATTATCTCACATATTAGAAACTTGAAACCCGTGATAATGACAGGCAACGGTTATGCAAATATCAACACACAAATTGTGATCAGATGAGGTTCATTGCTGATAAAGCAGTCTTATAAAATTAGTCCTAAATACTTGGGCACAAGTAAGGAGACTGCTGCATTCATCGAAACCAGAGTTATTAGTAGCTACTGTTTAAAAGTACTGGGTTTTAATAGATTTTCCAAGAGCAGTTTGCTGCAATTAAGCACTCATCCATATAATTATATTTGTGGTTATTGGTGCAAAGGGGGGCAGAGAGTCAGTGCACAAATTGTCTGTCAGAATTAGGAAGTTACTGCCTTTCCATTCATTTGAAAAGATGTTAACTTGGATGCTGCCTTTTAGAAGTTAAATCAAAATGCCTACCTCTGTCACCTGCCTCCTCGCACCATGGTCACAAAACCTTGTGTGCCAAGTACCTCCATAGCTTCCTGTTCCATCTACCACCTTCCCTTCCTCACCACCTTACCACTCTCTTCACCCCAGGTTTGGTACCTCTCATCCCCTTTGCCTGGCAACACTGATCTGGCTGCTGTTGCTTGATCATGCATGCTGATATATCATGAGAGATCTTCCCCAGAAAATTGTAGAATTGAGTTATCTTCAGATTTTCACAGCTAAGATACACTGGTTGAACTTTAAAGCAATTCATTTTCTGCTAATTGCTTTGAGAGATCTCCATGAGACCAGTTAGCAAAACTTAAGTTAAAATTTGTGCGTTCAAAAATTACAGAAGCCAAAAGGTGACGGAAAGGCAGTGACCCAAGGCTAGATTCTTATTGCCACGGAGGTGAGTTTGGTCATAGGTGCCATTTGAAACTTGTATTTCCTAATGATGCTAATAGATTCTGATGTCTCTGGATTACAATGCAATTCTCAAAGGGTGGGAAGGGGGGAATACAGAAACCTGCACGCTTCCAATTAACTGGCCATTGAGCTCATTGTGGAGTTTGTTAAAAGGCTTTACAGCAGATGTTTTAATTATTTTAATTAAACCACATGGGGAAGAATAGAGTGTCTGTCATGAGCACAGCTGGGAGCCATGCATGCTAATGGATGCAGTGGTCAATGCATTTAAGAAATGGAAATCTATGTTCAACTCTTAAACCTGTGACACAGAGTAATCATTGCTGAAGCTGAGAGACTTGCACTTAGGAACAGTAAACGGTAGGACTTTTAAGGGGGTTGTGAACTTGTTGCCAATTTTTGGACATCAGACGTTGGTCATGGAAGCCCTTTTAAACCAATGAAATTCAGTTAAGGGATTGAGAGAGGACCAGCTACTCTAACATTGGACAGAGTAGTGAGCAGCATCTACAGCAGAACCACCTCCCAGTCAAGAGGCCAGAGGAGTATAGTGAGAGGCTGCACGGCAAAGAAAACATTATCCCAATGCAAGAGTCAGCTGCCTGAGTACCTGTACCATAGGAACTGTATCTATCCAGGCAATTTGTCTTGACTTGTACTTTGATCCATAATGACCTAATGCCTCATGCCCCCCTTGGCAGTCTCCTACCTGCAGCTACATTTGTGTTCATGTGATATATATATATATTATATATATAATAAACAGCGATATTTTTCCATTATCATCGAAGTAACTAAGGAGGAATTCTACACAGACACTCTGATTTCGAACAAAAACAAAGAACAAAGAAAATTACAGCACAGGAACAGGCCCTCCAAACCTGCACTGACCATGTTGCCCGGCTGAACTAAAACCCCCTCCCCTTCCAGGGATCATATCCTTCTATTCCCATCCTATTCATATATTTGTCAAGACGCCCCTTAGAAGTCACTATCGTATCTGCTTCTATTACCTCCCCTGGCAGCGAGTTCCAGGCACCCACCACCCTCTGTGTAAAAAACTTGCCTCATACATCTCCTTTAAACCATGCTCTTCGGACCTTAAACCTGTGCCCCCTAGTAATTGACTCTTCCACCCTGGGAAAAAGTTTCTGACTATCCACTCTGTCCCTGTCCCTCATAATCTTGTAGACTTCTATCAGGTCGCCCCTCAACGTCCGTCGTTTCAGTGAGAACAAACCAAGTTTCTTCAACCTCTCCTCATAGCTAGTGCCATCCATACCAGGCAACATGCTGGTAAATCCTTTCTGTACCCTCTCCAAAACCTCCACATCCTTCTGGTAGAGTGGCGACCAGAATTGAACACTATACTCCAAGTGCAGCCGAATGAAAGTGCCAATTTTTAAACTCAATGCCACGGCTGATGAAGACAATCATGCCATATGTCTTCTTGACTACCTTCTCCACCTGTGTTGCCACTTTCAGTGACCTGTGTACCTGTACACCCAGATCCCTCTGCCTATCAATTCTGCCATTTACTGCACATTTCCCATCTGTATTAGACCTTCCAAAATGCATTACCTCACATTTGCCAGGATTAAACTCCATTTGCCATTTCTCCGCCCAAGTCTCCAACTGATCTATATCCTGCAGTATCCTCTGATGGTCTTCATTGCTATCTGCAATTTCACCAACATTTGTATCGTCCGCAAACTTACTAATCAAGCCAGTTACATTTTCCTCCAAATCATTGATATATATTGCAAGTAGCAAAGATCCCAGCACTGATCCCTGAGGAATGCCACTTGTGACAGGCCTCCATTCAGAAACGGACCCTTCCACTGTTGTCCTCTGTCTTCTATAACCGAGATGTGGAGATACCAGCGTTGGACTGGGGTAAACACAGAAGAGTTTTAACAACACCAGGTTAAAGTCCAACAAGTTTATTTGGTAGCAAATGCCATTAGCTTTTGGAGTGCTGCTCCTTCGTCAGATGGAGTGGATATCTGCTCTCAAACAGGGCGTCCAGAGACACAAAATCAAGTTACAGAATACTGATTAGAATGTGAATCTTTACAGCTAGTCAGGTCTTAAAGATACAGACAATGTGAGTGGAGGGAGCATTAGGCACTGGTTAAAGAAATGTGTATTGTCTCCAGACAGGACAGCCAGTGAGATTCTGCAAGTCCAGGAGGCAAGCTGTGGGGGTTACCGATAGTGTGACATGAACCCAAGATCCTGTTCTTACTGAATATACTCCACATACGTCCTTACTGAAGTCACTGAAACGACGGACGTTGAGGGGTGACCTGATAGAAGTCTACAAGATTATGAGGGACATGGACAGAGTGGATAGTCAGAAGCTTTTTCCCAGGGTGGAAGAGTCAATTACTAGGGGGCATCCCTCTACTCACATTGTCTGTATCTTTAAGACCTGATTAGCTGTAGAGATTCGCATTCTAATCAGTATTCTGTAACTTGATTTTGTGTCTCTGTATGCCCTGTTTGAGAGCAGATATCCACTCCATCTGACGAAGGAGAAGCGCTCCTAAAGCTAATGGCATTTGCTACCAAATAAACCTGTTGGACTTTAACCTGGTGTTGTTGAAACTCTTACTGTATTCTATAACCGAGCCAGTTCTGTATCCATCCTTCCCGCTCGCCTCTGATCCCGTGTGACTTCACCTTCTGTACCAGTCTGCCATAAGGGACCTTGTCAAAGTCCTTACTGAAGTCCAAGTAGACAACATCCACTGCCCTACCCTCATCAAGCATCTTCGTCATTTCCTTGAAAAATTTGATCAAACTAGTGAGACACAACCTCTCCTTCACAAAACCATATTGCTTCTCGCTAATGCATCCACTTATTTCCAAGTGGGAGTAAATCCTGTCTCGAAGAATCCTCTCCAATAATTTTCCTACCACTGACATAAGACTCATTGGCCTGTGATTACCTGGATTATCCTTGCTACCCTTCTTAAACAAAGGAACAACATTGGCTATTTTCCAGTCCTCTGGAATCTCTCCTGTGGCCAATGAGGATGCAAACATTTCTCTCAAGGCCCCAGCAATTTCCTCCCTTGTCTCTCTCAGTGTTCTGGAGTATATCCCATCTGACCCTGGGGACTTGTCTACCTTAATGTTTCTCAAGAACCCCAATACCACCTCCTTTTTGATCTCAACATGACCCAGACTATCTCCATACCCTTCTCCAGACTCATCTTTTACCAAGCCCTTCTCTTTGATGAATACTGACGCAAAGTACTCATTTAATACCTCACCCATTTCCTCTGGCTCCACGCATAGATTCCCTCCCCTGTCCTTGAGTGGGCCAACCCTCTCCCTGACTACCCTCTTGCTCTTTATATATGTATAAAAAGCCTTGCGATTTTCCTTAATCCTGCTGGCCAATGATTTTCCATGACCCCTTTTAGCCCTTTTTACTCCTTACTTAAGTTTCTTTCTACTTTTCTTGTATTCCACACTTGCTTCATGTGTTCCCCGCCTCCTAGCCTTGACAAATGCGTCCTTTTTCTCTTTGACTAGGTTCACAATATCTCTCGTTATTCAAGGTTCCTTCATCCTTACAGGAGTGTGCTGGTCCTGAATTCCTACCAACTTACAGTTGAAAGCCTCCCACATGCCAGATGTCAATTTGCCCTCAAACATCTGCCCCCAATCCACATTCTTCAGTTCCTGCCTAATATTGCTGTAATTAGCCTTCCCCCAATTTAGCACCTTCACTTGAGGACTACACTTATCTTTATCCATCAGTACGTACCTTAAAGCTAACTGAATTGTGGTAACTGTTCCCGAACTGCTCCCATACTAAAATATCGACCACCTGGCCGGGCTCATTTCCCAATACCAGGTCCTGTACGGCCCCTTCCCTCGTTGAACTATCTCCATACTGTTTCAAGAAACCCTCCCAGATGCTCCTTTCAAACTCTGCCCCAACCACGCCTCACTAAGTGAGTCCCTGTTAACCAGGTGGTTTTAGCCATCACATACTCAAAGACTTGATCATGGACCAATCGTATCCCAGAGCCAGAACTTAACTCTCTGCTTTTAACACCTTTGCTGATTTGATTTGTTATTTCTGAACATGCTGATTCATCCGTCACAACTCCACACTACACACAGTATCCTTTCTCCTCCACCTCCCACATATTTCAGCTTCTCCATGTTTAGCCAAGCCCACCTCCTCTGAGACCAATGCCTTCCTGATGTGTTACATCCTCAGTTTTTCTGAGTTCAGACAAAATATCATCAAACAGAGAAGCTAACTCTTTTTCTATCTTCCTTATGTATTTCCAGATATTAAGGGGGAGGATTCTTTAGCCCCATCAGGTGACCTGCAGGAATCCTGATGCTCCGCTGAATGGGCCGTTGGCCATAAATCAAGATTCTCACCGGGCATGAAAGCAATCGGGATTCACCTGACACGCCTCACTGGCCCCAAAAATTATGCAAACTGGCTAATTGTAATGTAATTAGTGGGCTGGATGACCCATTCAGCTGCGTCCCACCATGCAGCCGCTTCCCCAACAGGAAATGCACCAGGTATGCTTTAGTGCTGGCAATGACCTGTGTGAACCTGGCCTGTTGGACCATGAAAGGGTTCAAGGAGGTAAGCCCAGTTCCCATGTGCCCTCTGTCACTGCCAGGCTGCAGGTGAAGGGTCCCAAAGGATCCTGAGGATGGGATCATAGTTGGGGGCAAGGGGCTAATCTCAAACTCTCCCCCGAGAAGCGGGGATCCCATGGCTGAACAGTCCATTCTAGACCTGGCAGACTCTAAGATTATCCCTGGCATGGTGATTTCAGGCAGTGCTCTGCTCGATATCTTCATTCCTGCCTATCATCTGTAAGAACACTGAAGTGGCATGCACGCTTTAATCTCCGGCCCCCGGTAACCTGGCAGGCTTTTAAATCACAGCAGCACTCCATTCTGCATCAGGCATTTCCCTTTCTTTCCCTCAGGAGCTGCAGGTGAGAGCAGACTCCTTTGAAGTCCTCTCACAGAGAGGAGATGTCACCTTCAACGGGGTGGGGGACTCTGTGCACTCAGCCCCATTTTAATCACACAGCTTTTACGTAAAACCTTTGAGCCTTCTGAGAAAGCTCAGAATCTTTGAAATACCTTCCAACCTTTTGCAAACCTTTGACTCCATTCAATTTCAGTCCAGCATTTTAACACTTATGTCAGCAGTGAGGTATGGGAAGGGTGAGTGGGTGGGGTGGGGGGGGGGGGGGGGACTGACCAGTTATTTCAGTGGTGGAAGTGAGGATGCCCCTCATTGCTGAGGGGTTGATGGTGCTCCCCTGGTCTCCAAGTGGGGTGGTCACCATTTCCATTTTTGACGGGAAGGTGGACCTGTCTGCACCCTGACAGTCAATGCCAGCACCAGCAGGAGACACTTTGACTTTCCCGCTGGCATGGGCACTTAATCCTGATTCGGGAGAATGGCACCCTCGATCTTATTCCAGATCTCCAGCTTTGGCGGTATTTTCCATTTGGCTTTTATTTTACTTTGTTCTTTTGCTCTATTAAAAATCCACTCTCAAGCCATAATCTCCATAAACATCCCAAGTCTTGAGCTAACCTCCTGACCATTAATGAATAATATAACTGGAGAGCCAAAATACTAATTAGAAGCATAACCTAAGAACTGACCAACTTCCAGTATGATAACCATGGGCAGGCCAATTTAAAAAACTATAACGTTTTGCTAGCCAATTGCTGCGGAATTAGATTACTGGATTATCAACACTTCAGAAAGCTGGCATCGAGAAACAAATGAGAAAGATAGGTTATGAAATTTAAAATAATTGTAGAAATATATCTTTATTATTGGAAAACAGTCATGGGAAGTTGAGCAAGTTGTTTGTAATGACGAGGGTGCAGTTAATTACATATACATAATTCATATTGGGACTCATGTATTGATCAGAAACTGACAAAGGCAAAGAAAATCAAATCTGGGATTAATCTTTGACTAAGGACTTGTAAATAAAATGAATAAACTGATTATTCCTTTGTGGCAAAGCTATTTAATCAGCAACAAGATTTTTTCTAACAGTCCCTCATTGGCAGAAACACATTAAATTTATTTAGCATTTATTGCAGCTATATAAATTATATTGCAAAGGCATCACGGGAGGAGTAATAGTCTGAAAAGCTGTTACCAGCTGTATTCGATTGAAGGTTATTCTGAAATATACAGAATCAATTAACAACTAAACAACGGTCAAGTTCAGTCACCATAATCATTTGGAAAACAATTAGAACAACATAATTTCACAATCCTCCCTTTCGCAGGTTCCTTAATATTGCAGTAAAATATCACAGCCATCTTTTCTATACCATCCATAAAACACAACTATATAATTGTGCAAAGAATGATAAAGATCCTTTGAATCCTCCTCCAGCCTCCCATCCATTGACTCTGTCTATACTTCCCGCTGCCTCAGCAAAGCAGCCAGCACAATTAAGGACCCCACGCACCCCAGACATTCTCTCTTCCACCTTCTTGTGTTGGGGAAAAGATACAAAAGTCTGAAGTCACGTACTAACCGACTCAAGAACAGCTTCTTCCCTGCTGCTGTCAGACCTTTGAATGGACTTACCTTGCATTAAGTTGATCTTTCTCTACACTCTAGCTATGACTGTAACACTACATTCTGTACTCTCTCATTTCCTTCTCTATGAGCGGTATGCTTTGTCTGTATAGCGCACAAGAAACAATACTTTTCCCTGTATGTTAATACATGTGACAATAATAAATCAACTCAAATCAAATCAAATCAAAATCCTACAAAGTAAATTTTAGTGATAGATTTGGGGCAGAATTCTCCCAGTCGCGTGCAAGAGGTTTGGTGGTGGGCAGAAGCAGAGAATCGAGCGGGAGCCAGAAAGTTGGAAACCCGCCAGTAAATCACATTGCAATTCTCCCAATGGCAGGTTGGTCTTCCTGCTGGCAGCTGGCATGAATGCCATTTGAGTTTCATTTAAAGAGCTGGCCGCTGGCTTCTCAGTAAGCCTTCCAATCCTGCAAAATGCCAGCGTGAAATTACATTGGTCTGAAACCTGATTGTGAAAGAATGGTGTAGAAAAGACAGTCCTCAATTCGCAAGATTCTTTGAGGTGAGTGCAACAAAACCTATCCACCATAGTGCTGCAGTGCTCCTGCTGCGCTATTCACTGCTCTGCCAGGGCAGACTGGTTATGGCCCTCCATCTCTATGCTGAGCTGGTCTTCATGGACAGCACCGTGCTGCTGGACTCGTGGAGCTTACTGTGTCACTGGAGAGAGGTGAGGGTGCGGGTGTTGGCCTGTCAAAGCCAAGAGGAACAATCTGGAAGGGGGACTGGTCAAGAATGGGGAGGGGCAATGGCTAGCAGAGGGGCAAGGAGATAGATGATGAGGACGAACAACAGAAAGCAGAGGGAAGACTGACGGAGAGGGAAGCTCAACCCCAACAAGACTGTATGAAATGCTCACAGACGAGGGGAGGGATGGTCAAAGCGATATCATGTTGTTCATTAGAAGGGGATACACAAAGGCTCCAGATACAATGGGTAGAGATCCAAGTGGTGCTTGGGTGACTGGCAGCAGATGGGCTCAGGAGAAGGATGGTTGAATGGAACAGATGTCTTGAAGCTGCTAGCCTTTTGCCTCCGGATTGCTGACAGCCTGCATAGTCTGGTGAAGACGGCGGGGCTGGAAAGTGTGAAATGAGTGTGCTGGACTGGTGTTTGAATATGGCACCTGGACCTTTAAACTCCCCAGCTGACGGCTGGCGAACGAATCAGCTGTTGGCCTGCCAGGAGCCTGTGGAGGGGAAGTTGCCTGTGCATACTGAATGACGCAGAATCTGGCACGGGATCCCAACATTCTGGCCAACAGGAAAGGCACCGCAGGAGATGCCCACCACCACACTTGGGGCAGAATTTCCCCATAATGCCCGCCACGGGAATCAAAGCGGGCGGGGTGGACCATGCAAAGGTTCATCAACCTCGGGCAGGATTTTCTGTTCTTGTGGCGAGCATGGCAGGAAAATCCAACCCTTCGTCTCAAAAAGGGAGCATTCAACCCTTGATAACAGCGTGAAATTATTTTAAATGCTCTACTAGCTGGATCAGTGCCTCAATGATTGGGGACAGGGGAGAGAGGGGGAGGTGTCTTGCAGCCATCGGAGTCTGGATGCCCTGCCTCGCCTCTGCCCCATCCAGCAGCCTCCCCAGGTCGCCCTCAGTAAATCGGGGGGCTGGCCGTGTAGTCATTTTTTCCTATACTGCCTGCCCGCCTGTCCATCCTTGGGTTTTATTAATGGAGCTGCCCCTCGTTAGGGCAGATCAGCTGCAGGCAGTTTGACACAGCATTCCAGCAAGTTGCATGCAGTTTGCTTGTTAGCATTGAGGGGAAGGCAAGTGAGCGCTTGCAGGTGTTCTATTAGAGGAGGGGGGGGGGGGGGTTTTGTTGGTGGATCAGTGCCTCAATGATTGAGGACAGGGGAGAGAGAGAGGGAGGTGTCTTGCAGCCATCGGAGTCTGGAAGAGATGGAGGCCTTGTGCAGGAAGGTCCAGGGTGGGGGGAGTGCGGTTCACTCTGCCTGAGATTGGTGGGGAGGAAGGGGGTCCGCTGCCACTCTGCCTTAGAACGGTGAGGGGAAGGGGGGCCCACGATCGGTCTGGGTGGCAGAGGGGATGAGGGGATAAGGGGGTCACTAATGTTATGGGGATGGGGCAATGTCTGTGGGGCACAGGGGGAGGCATTATCCGGCTCAAGAAGGATGTGGCAAGGGAGAAACATCCTTTCATTTTTTTTCTGTGCATGCGCAGTTGGAGGCGCATATCGGAGCTGCAGGGTAACAGGCGCGTTAAGCCCCGCCCACAGCCTTGTGCAGCACGATTCGGGCTCGCTGATATTTTTGCAGGCAGAGTGCGTATGGGGGTGCCTGAGAACGGATCAAAAGCTGGATCTGAAACATTCCCAGTTTCAAGTCCACTCAGCACTTAGAATCAAAATGGTAAAATAGGGCCCACAGAGTCCATGAGGCTCTCAGAGACAGTGGCTAAGGTAAACAAGCCCCAGCCTGAAGTCAGAGAGAGGTCACATGGTCCAGCCTTTGGGTGTAAAATGCACCGGTGTAAAATTTGAACTATGTCAGAGAGACTGCCACAGCAGTAACAGCCTTACTTTATCTTCTTTTCTGAAAACTCTTGCATCAAAGCTAAGATTTTGTGGTTTGTAAACCCACCAAAAGATCTCATTGCTGCAAACCCAGAGTCCTTAAAGAAAGGTTCAAAATCAGCACTGTTGTCTCCAAGAGAAAAAGAGAGAATCAGTCACAACTGTCGATGACTGTCCCAGCAAAAAAATCCAGTACCATCAGTACCAAGTACAAATAACCTTCAGCTGGGAGCAAGCATCCAAGCATTCAAGAATAGTTTATTTACTTTACTTGGCCAAGTTTTTAACATCTGATCCTCCATAAAGTTTTATCTTTTTTTGGGCATGACTCGGGAGCATTGAAGGGAAATTGTGTGTGTACAATAATTTTTTTGCATTGGTTGGAGATACTTGTACAGTTTCAACCTTTTGTTAATTTTGCGATCTTTCCCTAAATGAGTTTTAGCAATAAAAGTTGTTTACTTAAGAAACCTAGCTGACTTATTTCTTGCACCTAACAACACAGTTTGATATATATTGAATGTATTCAAGAGGCAGATGGATAAAGCACTTGGGGCGAATGGGATCAAAGGTTATGGGGAAAAAACAAGATTTAGGCTATTGAGTTGGATGATCAGCCATGATTGTGATGAATGGCGGAGCAGGCTCGAAGGGCCAAATGGCCTCCTCCTGCTCCTATCTTCTGTGTTCCTATGTTTCTATATTGAACTGGCAATATCACCTCCCTTTTAAATTCAAACTCTGTTACAACTAACTCATGAGTAGGACAAAAAAGAGTCAGTTCATCCCTTCTAACATGGTCGTAACAGATGAATATGACTTCAAGGGCACCTGCAATGTCAGCATTCAACAGAAGGCACAGGCGATAAGCCAGACCTGGAGTCACAGATACTATCTGCCTATCGCTTTGCTGAAACCTAACCTTATCTGTGATTAACTCCTCCTTTTCTAGAAAACCAATGACTTATTTTTCCCAATTACATATCTTAAACAATCAATATCTCATTTATACCAGTGGCAAACCTCACTCAAAGTAACTTGTGATATTTTTGGGACGAGGTGGGGAGCAGCCATTTGTTGAAAGGGTTTTGGCACGAGAATGGAAAATGAATATATTTGTGAAATGAAATTTGAATACCAATTCCAATATCCAAGGAAGACTGTTTTAGACTGTTTGGAAAAAATATTTTATTTTCTTAAATGAGATTCCAGGTTTTCCTTCAGTGCTTTTGTGATAATTTGCGATTCATCAATTTGGCCGATTAGTTTTTGTAAGATTAAATTCAATTATGTCTTTATTTTGAGGTTTCCATAGTTTTTACTTGTGATTTGGGAATTGTCATCATGGATTTTGTATACACTCCTGTGAAAGCCACAAATCAGTGAATTTGTCAGTAATTATAATTGCAAGTTTCTCTGGACTACTTTTTACAAAAAAAACCCTTTGAGCAGAAATACCAGTCCCAGTACAGAGACCCTTCCCTTCCCATTAAAGCAGCAAAAAATAATCTCTCCCACTAAAGCACAAATGAGTACTGGGGTTCCAAGCAATATTGTAATAACTTGGCCGGGGTTACTTTCGTTCCCCGTTACAAAAATAATACCCAAAATAATCCATATGTAGATCATTATAGATTTTGAGGTTTTTACCCTAAATTTCCATCTGCGTCCCAAGCCCAAAGCAGGCAGGATAACAGCTGAAGACATTGAGAAAATGAGACTTTAAGCATAGGATCTGACTTTGACTTCCCTGCCACTCCTGTATTTGCCTGATATACCCCAATCTAAAACAAACATGTTGATTTCAGTCGAGTAAACTTCAATTGTTCTCATCCATAGAGAGTCACAATGGCATTTTTCACCAGTGGGTGGGCACTGGTGGACGGACTGAATGTGGATACCCACCATCTAGTTCGAGTGATTTGCAGCATGGAAAACTACACAGAATTTATGGTGGAGCTGAGATAGTGAGTGCGCTGCGAAGAGCAAAATCTAAGTCTTTAAATTCACTTGCTGCTCATCATTAATGCAGGCTGTGTGCTGTCTAATCCAGTCACACAGCATACAAGTGAGAAGGCTGTGAGCCACTCGCCACTGTGTGAAAATAAAGAGACCAGTTGAAAATAACACTCTGGAACAATGTGATTCCCTTTTCACTGCTGTTTCTGTTCTGCCACCATCGGTCCAGTGTAGCAGAATTTAAAGTATTTTTTCCACAGAGCTGAATCCATTCTACATCTGTGATGAACAACATTTGTGAAATGAATGTTGGTTAGTGTGCATAATGATGTCCAATACATGCATAATCATCTGGATTCTTAGGAATAGTAATTTACTGAAGTCAACTAATTGTCTGGCTGAATAGCTAATTTCTCAACCCATAAGAAATAATTTGAGCAAATGGAAATCATTTCTGCTCAGCTTCGTTTTATAATTTAAATTTTTATGTTTCACTGGAGAATGTTGGGCAGATACCAATAGCAGTAAACCATTACGCCCTTCCCTGCGTAAGGCATATCCTAAGGCACATTACACTTGCAGTCACTGATCACTGTCGTAATAACGTGTGCCAGTCCTTAGTTTTGGAGTTGCTGTCAATTTCCAGGACTACACGTGACGAGTTACCTACTCAAGAACAGTATCTACTGACAACAGAACCAGTCATTCTGAGTACACACAAAATGCTAATTTAAAATTGACAGTTAATACATAAAAAAAAGACTCTTCAGTTAACATACAGCAAATAATTGTGCATATGATAAATTGTCAGTCATAATGAAACAGCCAGCAATCAGCAGAGTTTAGTAAACCTTTCTCATATGGCAGGAGATGATATATCAATGAGGCATATTAAACTTGGGGCAAATTCACTGTAACTGTCACAATAGTACAAATACAACAACAACTTCCATTTACATGCCACCTAGGTACTTCATGCGTGGGGGAGGGGAGTTTATGAAAAAAATCACACTGAACATAAAAAAGAACTGAGTAGAGAAGGTGATCAAACAGCTTGGCCATTTGGTTTCAAGGATGAACTTAAAGGAGAGGTGAGATAGAGAGAAGACGACGTTTCGGGAGGGAATACCAGAGATGGGGCCTAGTAGCTGAAGGCACAGCTATCAATAAGAGAATTAAGTATGTTGGGCAGGCTCACGTGGCTAGAATTGGACTAAAACAGTGACTTTGTAAGGTTGTAGGGCTAGCTTAAAAACTATATTTTCAACCCATGAATTTAACATTGAAAAACATCCAAAGGCAATTTAGAGGTAAAAGTAAACTGACACCAAGCCAATTGTGATATTAGGAAATTTAGTCAAAGGGTGGGTTTTAAGGATGGTGAAATCTAGGCATACCCACCAGTGGTCTGCTGGTGAAAAAGGGGTGCACAGGCAGTTAGATGAGTTTGGACAGGCCAGGATTGTAAAGGGTACAACAATAAGAAATGGAAAGGCCACTGAAGTATTTTAAGACATGGACAAGAATTATAAATTTGACATATGGGGGTACACTAGCCAATGCAAATCAGTCAACATGGAATAATGGTAATTGGGACTTGATCTGGATAGGATACAAATGTACAGAAACTAGCAGGCTGGTAAGGGAAGCACTGAGCATATCCAAGTCTGGAAGTGGTCAAGCCTTGTAGGAGAGTGACATAGTCTTACATTCTTAAGGCCAGGAGTCTGTCATTTGGAACAGAGCTGGGTGAATGGGACAGTTTCTCAAACAAATTTATAACAAAAAAGGCAGAATGATTCACTAAAAAATGATCGCAATAAGCATTCTATGGTGACTTTCATTGCCTGGAAGCTTCTAAATGTTTTCCACTGACTGCAGATTGTACTTGAACTTTCAAATTTGTGCAACAGGGATTTGGCCATTTTGGAGAACTCCAGGGAGCTCCAGAAGTGCATGTGCAGTTTTCTTTAAAAGCAGTTACAGATGCAATAATGCCCAGCATGTTGTAAGGTTTATAAAGAGAAATGCAATAATCAGAAGGTAATTACGGATGAAGAGGGCCATTTAGTCCATCCGAGTTCAACCATCCAGTGAGAGCCTAATGCTGCCCAATTGTAGTACCCAATTGCTTCTAAAATTATTCCAAGGTTTTTGCCTCCATTACACAATGTTGAAAGTTTATTTCACATGGTGATCGCTCCTTGCATTAATAACATTAACTCTTGCCTTCCAGTTCTATTTCCACTGTTTAATTAAAGTCATATTTGGGTTAACCTTTTCAACACACTTAACAATCACATATACCTGCTTTAGAATCACATTTCCTTCGAGGTTTAAATGCGCAGTTTCTCCTGTCTTTTCTATTAACCCAGGCCTTTGACCCTGGGCACCAGGACAGAATATCAGAAGGGAAATTAGAAGAATGGAACAATAAAAAAAGTGTTTCTTTCTCCGGTGCAAAGCATTTAATTTGTAATTGGAAGGATGAGTGACAACTGCCTAATAATACAATTGGAAACTACTTCAACATTTAGTACGACCAAATGTGGTGGCCTAAATAAAAATTCTAACAGCACATTGTGAAGGTTATCCTGTAGGAGGTTTGCCCTCCACCCTCAATCTTACTCTGATTACTGGTTCCTATTGAAATCATTGGAGATTGAAGCACAGTAAAGACAAAGCAAGAAAACACAATTGCACCAATAGTGAAGTTTCAACCACGAGTTACTGAAGGCTGCAAATGCTGTTGTAGCAGAATCAAAGCCAACCATATGTGTATAAGCACCTATTGCCCTTCTCTACCTGAAAGCAACTAAAATGACTAATGAGATCGTTAACTGACTAGTACCCCTAACTTTGGACTGTATCGCTGGGACAAAGAGAGTGGTAGGTTTCTGTGATGCGCTGCTCGGGGTGGTGGTGCAGGCAGATATGATAGGGGCTTTTAGATAAGCACATGAATGTGCAAGGAATAGATGGATATGGATCAAGGACAGGTAGAAGGGATTAGTTTAATTTAGCATCATGTTCGGCACAACATTGTGGGCCGAAGGGCCTGTTCCTGTGCTGTAGTGTTCTACGTTCTAAATCCTGGAATTCCCTCCCAAACAGCATGGACCTACACCACATGGACCTACACCACATGGACCTACACCACATGGACTGCAGCAGTTCATGGAGGTGGCTCACTACCACTTTCTCAAGAGCAATCAGGGATGGGGGATAAATGCTTCCAAAGCCAGTGACACCCACATCAAATGAAAGAATTTGAGAAATTGTTTCCTAGGTGGATAGCTTGAATTGGGAAATTGGCAGACCCATCTCGCTAGAGTGTGCCCTGTCAGACCCACCTTTTGCTGGGAGGGTTGGGGGGAATGGGGATGGGAGGGCAGCCAGGAAGAGGGAATGTTGAGGAGGGGGCAGAGATGGCTGTGGGATGGGGTTGGCCTCACCAACCTTGGAAACAGTTTGGAGGCAGCCACAAGGGTGGAAGACAGGCTGCATTAAAGGCCTAACTCAGTCTTAATGGAGTAAATTAAAAGAAATAACATCTAGCCAATTTGGCTAGGCACTGCATTTGTGCAACAAAACTGGTTGGGTGGGATTTTACAACCTCGCTCATCCCAAAACTTAAAATCCTGCCGGAGGTCAACAGGCCTTTCCATTGTCTGCCCCTCGCCCACTCCGATTCCCGTGGCGGCTGGGGCAGTAAAGTTCTGGTCGTTATTGGCTTTGTAACTTCACGCACTGCTCTATCTCATGCTCCAAGTGATCCTTGATCCCCACCCAACCCAGCTTTATCTGAATTGCCCATGGCCCAAACTAAGCTCCCTGGAATCTGGCAATATCCAAACTCTGGCATAACCTCAATCCCAAGGCTGCTGGATTTATGGTACAATACCAAAATTGGCAATAAAGTGCCATGAGATAGTATGAGGGCCTGAGGAAACATATGATGGGGGCAGGTGGTGAGTATGGAGTGTATGAAGGGCCACGTAGGTGTGCGTGGGGGAGTGGGGTCATTAATTAGCATGGAGGTTACATGGGGAATGGGTGAGGTGAAGGATAGAGGGCCTAAAATATAGGCAATAAACTGGAAAATAGAACGGTCAGCTTTCACTCAATGCTTGGTGAAACTGTCAGTAACTTCTAGTCTCTGCACCTATGCAGTTAAATGCAAGAAACAAGCGTCACTGTCAATGACTGTCCATTCCTCCACAGGGTGTGCTGTTGAAGTCCTTGCAGATGGAAATCAGTAGATGAACGTGAACATCCCCTTTTTACAATATTATTCTCTCAGGTAAAAATATTTGAAAAAGTTATTCCTTGTTGAATGAGGTGCAACAGATTTTTAATTAACTCATAATTCAGAATTACTGATGACCAACCTTTCTGGCCTTGAACAAAAACGTATCTATTTGTGAAATGTTAAATTTCTCCATTCCATGATAAAAATTCAAAAAATGCTGACAATAAGAAATAATGTTTTTTAAATCTTTGATTATGATATTTATGCTTCTCCCCTAATCCCAATCTTTATTTTGCTCTCTGTACACACGATAAACCCACCGAATGAGTAATGGCAAGTGAATACTGCTTTGCAAATATGCTATCCTCATGGAAGGACGTACCTACAATTAACCTCAAGCAAGAGGGCTATATGTACCAACTCAAAGATTGGAAAGCTTGATTTTCACAACTCAATAGTTTCACAATAAATTTCAGTCCGGTCGACACATTTTTCATGTTGAAAGAGAATGAGATCTCGTTAACCAGTGGTAAAATGCCCGAGCATTCTCTCTCTTTTCCGAAAGTCATCCCTCTTGCGCAAATGGAACATACTCCAAAGCCCTCCGATCACCACATATAACTTCCACATGATTGCAGAATGATCTCATAAAAGGGAAGAGAGTGTACGGTTGGCAGTAAATAATCACATCGAGCAGATTCATATCATACCATGAACTTCACAAGCAAAGCTCAAACTGTTTTATAACTGTCATCTGAACCCCATTGGATATTGAAGCTTAAAATAACTATAATAATATTTGTTATTTTCGTATCATGCTAATATTTTCCATGTTATATGAAACTGTTTCAAAACATTTTGTAATATTTTGTTGTTGAAATCTAGTATAATAGTAAAGAGCTTTGTGGCTGAGCGGAGATTTCCCTTATCATGTACGACAGTCACTATGTACAGAATCTGTACATATAATTAACTCTAGTTAATGCACCAGAATGATAACAGGGTTTCACGACAAGGACTGGGCTTGTGTTTCCATACAAAATTAAGGGGCATTTAAGATGATTCTATGGTTAGAAATTACTTCTTCAAACAGGGTAGTGGAAATCTAGGCTTGGCCACCAATGCACCCCACTGCCCCCAACGCACCTACTCCACTCCAAAACTGTTCAAGATTGGTCAATTGGAAATCTGAAAGAATTTTCATAAGGCAAGTATACTGGGGGTGATTGAACAAAAATGGGTACATGGAATTCAGATACAGATCAACCATAATCAAATTTAATGGTGGAATTTGCTCGAGGGACTGAATAGTTTGCTTATGTTCATATGTTTCTGAATGTGTGCCATTCATAGATACAAATAACTGAATCTGTACAGCTGGTAATACAAAGTGCTTTCAGTGCCTGTACCCTATGTTATGACAGAAGCTAGAGGCCTGAAAATGTGTGGCCATTGCACAGAACTTTTAATTAATTAGATGGCCTGCCACAATGAGATTGGGGTGGTTAAGCAGCACTCCGGTGGCACAGGAATTTGTTGGTATCAGATTCTGAAGGAAAGACCTAATTAAATAATATTTTGCAATCTCTGCCTCTCCAGTGGCCTCCATCATCTTTACCATTATTTTCGCTATCTCTATCCCAACCAGCATTTTTTAAAACTCATTCATGGCCATGTGAGAATGCTCGGCCAGCATTTATTGTCCATTCCTAATTGTCCTTGAGAAGGTACTGGTGAGTAGCCTTCTTGAACTGCTACAGTACCATGTATGTACACCCACAGTGCTATTAGGAAGGGAGTTCCAGAATTTTGACCCAGGTGATAGTGAAGAAACAGCACTATGGTTACCAGTCAGGATGGTGTGTGGCTTAGAGGGGAACTTTCAGGTGGTCATGTTCCCATGCATTTGCTGTCCTTGTCCTTCCAGTTGGTCAAGATTGTGGGTTTGGTAGGTGCTATCGAAGGAGCCTTGGTGAGTTGCTGCAATGCATCTTGAAAATGGTACACACCTTTGTCACTGTGAGTCTATGCTGAACTGAGTAATTCTTACGGTGGTGGATGGGGTGCCAATCAAGCAGATTCCTGGATAGTATCAAGCGTTGAGTGTTGAGAGAGCCACACTCATCCAGGAAAAATTGAGAGTATTGCATCAGATTCTAGACTTGTGCCTTGTGAATGGTGGACAGACTTTGGTGAGTAAGGTGAGTTACTCATCACTCACCACAGAATTCGCAGCTTCTGACCTGCTTGGAGTCACAGTATTTAAATGGTTGGTTCAGTTCAGCTTCTAGTCAGTGGTAATGTTGACAGACAGGATTCAGAAATGGGAATGCCATTGAATATCAAGGGGAAATGGGTTAGATTTTCTCTTGGAGGAGATGGTCATTGCTTGGAAATTACTAGTTATCAAATTTAATGTTGTTCAGCTCTTGCTGCATATGGACACAAGCTGGTTTAGTATCTGAGGAGTCACAAATGGCGCTGAACATTCATCACTAAACATCCTTATTTCATCTTATTGTGGAGAGAAGGTTCCCCATCGTGATGTGGATATATGTGGAGCCTCTTCCTTCAGCTAGCTGTTTAATTGTTTGCCAACATTCACAACGGGATGTGACAGGACTGCAGAGTTAGATCTCTGCTGTTGGTTGTGGGATCACATAGCTTTTGCCTGTTATATGTTGATTCCTCTGTTTAGCATGTAAGAAATCTTGTGTTGTAGCTTTACCAGGATGACACTACATTTTTACCAGGTGATGATGCCAGGTGATGCTCCTTGCATGCCCTCCTGCACTCTTCATTGAATGACTGTTGATTGTCATAGTACACTGGGAGATATGACAGGCCATGAGATTACAGACCATGATTGTTGTAAAGAAATAACATTTTAAAAAATATTCCTGTGAGAAATAGGCTGTGGGAATTGCATGTATATGTTTATGTGTGTGTGACTAAGTTAATTAGACTGAAGGCAGTCAGACTGCAAGTTTTAAATCAGAGGGTTAGGTGTAAAAGCAGGCATTTTGATGAAGAGGTGAGCAAAGCTATGTTGGGATAACTAAACAACATGGGTGGAAATTTGCATGAGGAGATAATGGAGATTTGCATTCACTTGGTGAATTTCTAAAGGGAATTGTAATGAAGGTTTAAAATTGGCAAAGATCATAAACGAATAAAGCAATGTTAACAAGTTTATTTTCCCCCAAAGTAGTCACCATAAAGACAACATGGAAGCTTTTCATATTCTGGAAAGGTAACCTCTGAAGTTGAGAACAATGGGTTTAAAGATGAAAGAGAACATATTTCAGGAAAGATTATAAACTGTGTTAGGTGGAGAGGCCATGTGACATCCTGAAGAGTGTGCTGTGCAGAGGTCAGACCTGTGGAATAAGCAACATGTAACCACCCCGAGAGATGTTTTCTTTCATTCCTGAAAGCAAGGTTTTGTTACAAGCCTTGGATGTCCATTGTTGAGTGAAAGGGAGAGAGAAGCTCTGTGAAATACCTCCCACTATAAAAACGGTGAGTGCTTTGCAGTGATATTTCTGGATTTCTTATAGATTAAGAAACTATAGGGACTGTTGCATGAAAAAAGGTATGTATTTGTGAGCCGAGCTAAGCAGAAACATTTTGGGAAATGTCACAAGACTAAATTTAGCTGTATATTTGTAATTTTGCATTTAAATGTTCTTTTTTAAAGAATGTTTTAATGTAATATTTAAAATCTCCAAAAGTGGTATTGGAATTCTCACTCATGATTTCAGTGCATAAACATTCTCATAATAAAATACAAATTGCAAATTGTTGTGATAGCTTGATCAAATTTCCTTTAAGGGTTTTGTCAGTCTGGCAATTACCAGCTGCCGTATCATAGCAGTTGTATATAACTCTGCTGCTGCTGATGGCCCACAGCATCTCCTGGATGCCCAACTTCGAGCTGCTAAAATTGTTTGAAATCTATTCCATTTCACACTGTGGCAGTGCCACACAAGATGGAGAGTATCAATAAATGTGATAATGGGGCTTTGTCTCCACAAGGACTGTGCATTGGTCACTCCTACCAAAGCTGTCATGGACAGATGTATCTGCGGCAGGTAGCTTGGTGAGGATGAGGTCAAGTAGGTTTATCCCTCTTGTTGGTTCCTTCACCACTTTCTGCAGACCCCATCCAG
Source organism: Mustelus asterias (assembly GCF_964213995.1). Classification (NCBI taxonomy): domain Eukaryota; kingdom Metazoa; phylum Chordata; class Chondrichthyes; order Carcharhiniformes; family Triakidae; genus Mustelus; species Mustelus asterias. The sequence continues at coordinate 116,836,163 of NC_135804.1, read as the reverse complement.
CGCTTGTTACTTTAGGACTCAGCCCACAGTGGTACTACCAAGTCCCTCTTGGTGATAGACATTGAAATCCCACACCCAGAGCATATTCTGTCATCTTGGCATCCTCAGTGCTTCCTCCAAGTGGTGTTTAACATGGAAAAGTACTGATTCATCAACTGAGGGAAGAGTGGTATTTGATAATCAACAGGAGGTTACCTGGTCTATCTTTGACCTGATGCCATGACATCAAGTAGTCTGGAATCAACGTTGAGGACTCCCAGAGCAACTCCCTCCTGATTGTATCCCATTATTCCACCACCTCTGTTGGGTCTGTCCTGCCGGAGGGATAGGATACATCCAGAGAAGGTGATGGTGGTGTCTGGGATTGTGTTTGTCAGGTACAGTTATGTCAGGTTAGTGAGTGGTTTTAGCCCAGCTGTTAGTAAGAAGGATTTGGCAATGTTGAGAGGGCTGGGAGTATCATTAATATTTCTGCTACCGAGATCAATGCTGGGTGTTCCATCAATTTCATTCCTTATCAACTTTTCTCGAGCAGTTGGATGCAATTGAGTGGCTTGCCAGGCTATTTTAGAGGGCAGTTAAGAATCAGCCACATTGCTGTGTGTCTGGAGTCACATGCAGACTAGACAATTAAGAACATAAGATGTATTTCCATCAAGGGCATTAGTGAACTAGTGAACTATCTTTGACAATTATTCCATTGTCACCATTGGTCTAGCTTTTAATTCCAGATTTATTAATTGAATTAAAATTCCACCAGCTATCACGTCCTCAAAGCATTGGCCTCAGTCTCTGGATTTCTCGTACAGTGACATTACAACTATACCATCACCTCCCATCAAAGATGCCTGGTGTACAAGCAGCCAGCAGCCCTGTACTTGATTGCTGGCACCCACACGTCTGGTCGTCATGTTCCCTAAGTCTCCTAGCATGAATCATTTGTGAAAGAAATATTTCATTGAGTTATCCTTGCTTCATCAGTTAGAGGTAGCAGAGGTTCACACCGCACTGGTAAAGGCCATGTGATTGCAGCATGTCTTGTCATTTGTGTCTCATCTACTTCAAGTGTTTGGGATATATAAGTAGAAATAGATGAGAAACCTCTATAATAGATGACACCATGCAGAATATATTAATAATACAGCTATCCTTTGTTTAGCACTGCAAAAATGGCAAGCTAAAGAAAATATGCTAAATGAAACCGTGTTAAATAAAAATCACTTTCCCATTCAGAAAACATGTAATACGGGTGGTTATGTTCCTGACCTGTATTTTTTACTTCAAAAAAAACAATTATTGGCAGCCTTGAACCTATTGGCCTAAAGATCCTCTTAATAACTTGCAGTAGAAGGTCTTGTGGTGCAGTGATAGGCGGACATTTTACCGGCATGGCCGTCCCAGTTCCGGAGTGGGCGAGGCTCGCAGAACAGAATTCTCCCTTGGCATTGGTTGAGATTTTACGAGCCTCGCCCAAGCAAGGTCATCAAATACTGGCCTAAAGAGTCCCTCCCTGAGTCAGAAGCTCCAAGTTTAAGTCTCATACAAGGCCTTAAGTGAGGGCTTGTGAGAGGGACAGTCAATGAAAGAGGGAAGAAGTGGGATGCTTGTGGAGGGAGATGGCAAGCGGAGGAGGGTCACAGAGGGAATTGGCGAGTGGCAGAGTCTGAGAGGGAGATGGTAAGTGCCAGTTTGTTGTTTAATAACACTGAGCATGCTCAGTAACCATGTTGAAATTAAATCAAAATGGCAGCAGCACAATCGGGAAACTTCCCTAATGTACTGGCCACGTTAAGATGGAAATGTGCCAATAAGAACATTTAAATGGGGAAATGAGAAATATTCTGAATGTAATAAATGCAACTCTATATAATTCTACATCTCTATCTAGTTATGTAAAATTAGGTTAAAATTAGACAAAGAACAGGGATTTGGGAGCGGGGAAAATGAGTGAACATTTCCTCACTTGGATAGAACATAGAACATAGAAAGCCACAGCACAAACAGGCCCTTCGGCCCACAAGTTGCGCCGATCACATCCCCACCTCTAGGCCTATCTATAGCCCTCAATCCCATTAAATCCCATGTACTCATCCAGAAGTCTCTTAAAAGACCCCAACGAGTTTGCCTCCACCACCACCGACGTCAGCCGATTCCACTCACCCACCACCCTCTGAGTGAAAAACTTACCCCTGACATCTCCTCTGTACCTACCCCCCAGCACCTTAAACCTGTGTCCTCTCGTAGCAACCATTTCAGCCCTTGGAAATAGCCTCTGAGAGTCTACCCTATCCAGACCTCTCAACATCTTGTAAACCTCTATCAGGTCACCTCTCATCCTTCGTCTCTCCAGGGAGAAGAGACCAAGCTCCCTCAACCTATCCTCATAAGGCATGCCCCCCAATCCAGGCAACATCCTTGTAAATCTCCTCTGCACCCTTTCAATGGCTTCAACATCTTTCCTGTAATGAGGTGACCAGAACTGCGCGCAGTACTCCAAGTGGGGTCTAACCAGGGTCCTATAAAGCTGCAGCATTATCTCCCGACTCCTAAACTCAATCCCTCGATTAATGAAGGCCAGTACGCCGTACGCCTTCTTGACCGCATCCTCCACCTGCGAGGCCGATTTAAGAGTCCTATGGACCCGGACCCCAAGGTCCTTCTGATCCTCTACACTGCTAAGAATGGTACCCTTCATATTATACTGCTGCTTCATCCCATTGGATCTGCCAAAATGGATCACCACACACTTATCCGGGTTGAAGTCCATCTGCCACTTCTCCGCCCAGTCTTGCATTCTATCTATGTCTCGCTGCAACTTCTGACATCCCTCCAAACTATCCACAACACCACCTACCTTGGTGTCGTCAGCAAACTTACCAACCCATCCCTCCACTTCCTCATCCAGGTCATTTATGAAAATGACAAACAGCAAGGGTCCCAGAACAGATCCCTGGGGCACTCCACTGGTCACTGACCTCCATGCAGAGAAAGACCCCTCCACAGCCACTCTCTGCCTTCTGCAGGCAAGCCAGTTCTGGATCCACAAGGCAACAGCCCCTTGGATCCCATGCCCTCTCACTTTCTCAAGAAGTCTTGCATGGAGATATTGTGTTCACAGCAAAGAAACAAGCCATTCAGCCTAGCTGTTTTTGACCATGTTTAGCCTCTTACCACTCTGATTCCGAAATCCTTTATCCCAGGATGTGTGTGTGGGTGCTCATGTTGATCTGGATAAGTTGTATCCAGATAGTGAGGGCTAAGGAGGCAGTCTGCAGAGGATTGATGGAGATGGAGATGTGAGGGTGTGTCAGAGAGAGAGCAATTGGTGATGTCGTTTGAGCTTGCCAGTGGCGGCACAGTGACACAGTGGTTAGAACTGCTGCCTCACCCCTGGCCATGGGTGACTGTGTGGAGTTTGAACATTCTCCCCATGTCTGCATGGGTTTTCTCTGGGTGCTCCAGTTTCCTCCCACAGTCCAAAAATGTGTGGATTAGCCATGGTAAATGCATGGAATTAAGGGGATAGGGTGGGGAATTGAGTCTGGATAAGATTATCAGTGCACACTCGATGGACCAAAAGGCCTTTTTCTGCACTGTCGGGATTCTATGGTTCTTTTTATATGTGATGAGCTTGTGAGTTTAGAGTATTGAGATGGTTGACTTACCCTGGTGGCATGGATGTGATCATTCATCCTCTTCTGTACTGGATGGCTGACCTCCTCTGTGCAACGTTGGCACTGACCACCACTGCCACCAACTTTCAAGGCTGATTGGTGTGATCTCTGGACCTCCTGCAACCAGAGCAGGGGTAGAGGACATCATGGCAGGCATCCATTAGGCACTCCGACGATGGGTCACTGAATTTTTCTTGGTTTTCAAGGCCATGTCTTCAGTGGAGTAGTCCTGAGTTGTAAGCATTGAGAGATGTGCATGTGGTTGCAGGCAAGATATGGTACTCTGAGTAAGGAAATTATAAGGTAAGGGTAGAGTGGGTAATTCAAACACTGCCTGCAGTGATATGGCATGTTTCCTATAGCTGCATAATTAATGAGGCAAGAAGCAGATGATACGATGCAAAAACCCACCCTTGCATGTGGTGGGAAGTCCTTTTTCACGTCGGCCACCACATTTGATGCATTTGGGAGACATTTTGCACTTGGCCTCCCCAAGGTGGAAATATTTTGCCCACTTCAATGCCATCATAATCCTGAAGACGTCTTGCAGGTTACCCTTCAGCCTTCTTTTTTCTCAAGTTTTCTCAAAACTGTTTCATCCTTTGAAATGTCATAAAACATTTATTTTCTGATATCATCCTCATGCTATGAAGACTAAATGTCTTTTTTTTCTTATTTGGAGACCAAAGCACTTCACAATACTCCCAGGTGTGATCTAAACAAGATTCTATACAAATTTAACATAACTGCTCTCTTCCTCAGTACTATCCCTTCAGAAATTAACCCAAGCAGTTGCTTTACTAATTTTAATGAACTTATTCCCCTGTGTTGCCATATTTAATGATTTGTATAGGTCTGAACCCCTAAATCTCCTTTGTCCCTCTACCCCATTTCGACTCTTATGATCCAAACAGTATGTGGCCTCTATTTTTCCTACCAAAATGCAGCACCTTATAGTTACCTACACAGAAATAAATTTGCCAATTACACACTCATTCTGCAAATTTATAAACTCTTATATTTTGTTGCTTCGTGTTAACGAGATCTCCAATTTGGCCTCCTCCGAATATTTTAAAATCACTCCACTGAGACAGGGAAATCAATGATTGGATCCTGACAGTAAATAAAAACTGTTTTTGTCGGTAGATAAATAATTACTACTGCTACATAAATAAATAAATCTCTGCATGTCTCACAAGAGAACGCACTTTCACTTTTCATTACAAAACTGGCTGATAGGCCTTCCACTTGAGTAGGCCGGGTTGTATTTCTGCAGGGCTTCATTTTGTTTTGGTAGACATGAACATATATCTATCTATCTTCCTATCTCATAGCTCAGCACTCAAATTCTGTGGGTGCGGTTAGCACACTTGGTTTCACTGAAACCAGTCTATTACTGCCCGCTTCAATATCAAATCAGCAGAAAGAGAAAAACACATCTCTAATTATTTGACCTGTAATACATTAATGAACTGCAGAGCAGTTCATGAAAGCACAGTTGCACAGTGGTTAGCACTGCTGCCTTCACAGCGCCAGGGACCCGGTTTCGATTCCTGGCTTGGGTTACTGTCTGTGTGGAATTTGCACATTCTCCCCGTGTCTGTGTGGGTTTCCTCCGGGTGTTCCAGTTTCTCCTCCCACAGTCCAAAGATGTGTGGGCTGGGTGAATTGGCTGTGCTAAATTGACCCTTAGTGTCAGGGAGACTTGCCAGGGTAAATTCATCGGGTAATGGGGATCGGGCCTGGGTGGGATTGTAGTTCTTGCAGACTTGATGGACTGAATGGCCTCCTTCTGCACTGTAGGATTCTATGAAATACACTCACCACCAGTCTCTCTAGGACAGTTCTGCATGGGTAATAAATGCTAGTCTTTACAGTGATGCCAATCTGCCAGGAATGTATGTTTTTCTAAGTTTAAGATGACTGGCAAGAAAAATGCAAATATATATACTTTATAATACAAATATTCATTTACATATGTAGGAGGAAAAGCGTAAATTCATACTCAATACATTTGAGATCAGTAATTGAGCAAATGGGCAAACTCAAACTTACATTCTCTACTGCCATGTGCAAAATACTGATAATCATATGCTCCTCACAATGCATAATGGAATCACAATCAGTAAATACAATCACGGGATAAAAAAGGAAACTGTATGAAGCTTGCCCCCCTGGATGCACTTTCATATATTGCTGAGATGAATCCTGATGAAGGTGCATCGAGGCAGAATCTGAATGCTGGGGCAGACACTGTGAAGGGCTAACATTGATATCATAATAAAGAGTGGCCTGTGTGCAGCATCAAAGCAAGCTGCAATGAGAGGCCCGTGATGGGCAAGACCTCTGTCCTACAATTTAAGTATGGTCTCCACATAAGGTGATTGAACGGGCTCAGCTTGAAAAGGCCACCATAAAAAACTAAAAGCAAGATGGTGATAGGGGCAATGCACAAAATGGAAGCTTGCTGATGGGCAGATGGTCATATTGATAAAGAAATCAGTATATTGTGGAGTGTGGTAATTGTGACTGATTGACCAACCAACTAAGTTTCATTCTTGATAATCAAGAATCCAAATAGCTATGTTGGAAATATATAAAAATTCTAACTTTTAGCATTGTGCACATATGTAGTTTAATGAGACATTAAACATGGTATCATTTTCAAAATCAATAAACTACCAATAACTCTGCTAATAGTTGCACAACTGTAAATTACTTTCAAGGTTTACGATGTGGACCTGTTAGAATATAAGCTCCCTGATTGAGGCAGTGAAGGCTGTCCAATTAGGGAGCTCTGCAGAGGTATATGGCGTGGCACAGTGGTTAGCACTGCTGCCTCACAGCGCCAGGGACCTGGGTTCAATTCCTGGCTTGGGTCAATGTCTGTGCAGAGTCTGCACATTCTCCCCATGTCTGCGTAGATTTCTTCCGAGTGCTCCGGTTTCCTCCCATCGGTCCAAAAGATGTGCTGGTTAGGTGCATTGGCCATGCTAAATTCTCCCTCAGCGTAGCTGAACAGGCGCTGGAGTGTGGCGACTAGGGAATTTTCACAGTAACTTCATTGCAGTGTTAATGTCAGCCTACTTGTAACACTAATAAATAAACTTTTAATCGGGAGTGCCTGGGTTACCACACTCAGCGTGTATACTCTGTACTGGGAAATACCTGTCTGAGTATTACTAACTATTGTAAATAAATCTAAGTTTGGTGAGGAGATACCAGCCTCAGTAGAGTTATTTCAACGATCACCCTCAATAATTCCAGTCAATAACCAATCTGTCAACTATTGTGTCAATAAAGCCTATCCACTCAATAGACATGATTAACATCTCCTGTAAATAACAGTGATTTTTGACACATTGGGTGGAATTTTACCGGCACATCCGCCTGAGTTTCGCACAATCCTGCCTGAGGCCAACGGAGAATACCGTTCTCCGAGCCTTGCCTGCCCCCGGAATCGGGGCGGGCGTGCCGGCAAAATTCCGGCCATTATTGCTAGACGTGTTACTTCTTCAGTATTAATCAAGTTTCAGAAAATAAAATAATGATACTTCTACAGCTGCAAATTAGAGCCTAATATTTGTCCTAAACAAATAATAAATTTAGTTGAGGAAAATTGGGCACCAGACATAAACATCTACGATAAATGCCCAACAGGAGTACTCAAATGAGAAGTGTCAAATGTTGTTTGTACTGCCAGCAAGTCCTTTGTTGGTTACACGTAAAGGAATGAGAGCTTTGTTGACTGATGAATTCCTCCAATTTAGTACAGTCAAATAATTATTATTAGACATTAATGATTATCACAATGTAAAATATGAGCATAAAAGTCACAAAAAATTCAATTGCTGCTAAATATGTCGTTCATGTGTTGTGACAACGTGTGTCGCTTTTAGCAGTTGATTTATTCATAGCTTTTAAATTGGCTCCAGCCTCACTGTCAGTAATTATTGTGTTACGCTGCGCGGCATTCATTCTGCAGAAACAAAGGAGACACCATGAAGCCCTGAATAAAAGTCAAAATAAGTGAGCACGAGACGTTGATTTTATTCTCGACAGATAGCATGTAAAACAGGGGAAGTTTCCTGAAGAGATTATTTCATGTGATTAGAACGCTATTTGTTTGAACTCACTGGTGGAAACTCTATAAATATAGATGGTGAACGTATTGAAAACTTTTGTGATAATGGAATTCAGGTTATTTTGTTATTTTACTTGCCCTGTATCTACTTGACTATGTGTAACCAACCTCAGATTTGCATGTAATTATGCAATGGTTGGTGGGAGTGCACCTTAATGTTGTTAAAACAAAAGAGGGGGAAAAAAAGCAAACATTGCAAATCTGAAAGAAAGAACAGTAAATGCCAGAAATGCACAACTTGGCAGCCAGCTCCTATAAACAGAAAAAAAAACACAGGCTCTGATGTTTTGGTTATGTAGGATTCATTGAAACACAGGAACATCTGAGGAAATGTTAACCTGTCTTTAATAGGTGCTGACTGATTTGCTGTCTATTTCCAGTAGTTGCTACTTTTATTGCGAGTTGTTGTGACACTAAATTACACACCATTTTTCCCTTTAAATTCCACACATGTTAAATATTGAGTACTCAGATTACAAAATCAATAGTGCATTATTTAGAACCAGGAAATGAAAATGCCGCTGATTATTTTTTTCCAGGATAGACATATTGGTCAGAATTTTCCAGTCCCAACATAGCAGCTTCTCCCATAACAGATGCAGTAACTCATTCAAACGTCCATTGACTTCAGCACGACCACAAGATCCCACCAGTGGGAAGGGCTGGAAAATTCCAGCCATTGTTCTTTATTGCGCACTGTGGTGACATGGCCTCTTTAAGGGGGCATTCCCCAAGCACCACGTGATCGGGCCCAATAGAGTGTCGAGGCATGAAGCAAAGCCAATCGGATGCAAGGGTGTGTGTCCCGGGTTGGGCAGAATCCTCAGTTGGAGCCAGGGAGGAATAAAGTAAAGTAAAGTTTATTTATCAGTGAAGTTTATTTATTTAGGAGTGGAGAATAGTCGCATCTTTGGTCTGTCAGACCCTTGTTGTAAGTCATTATTTATCATTGGTATTAAACCCTGTAATGCTCTGAGCCACAATGAGTCACCTTCGATCTATTGCATGCACAAATCTAATTGTCACTCTTTCGAGCAATGTGTTGACAAGCATTTTAACATCATTTTCTGTAAAATCATCCACCACATAGATTACTATTTATCAACACAGATGAAATACAATTTATCAATGGAAATGTAATATAAGGCTTGCTCATGAATGTATCAAACAACTCTGTCCTAATGGAGTGACAATTAAATTTCCAAATACCAGCTGCCTGATTCTCCCCTGAGAAATTTGGCCAAAGAGCTGCTTCTTGAATGGTCAAGTTTCATATGATGCTATTTTAAGGCAGTTCTGTAAATGGGTGAGTGGTTTCTCCACCTGGAATAGGGATAAAGCTACTTAGATATGAAAATTGTGCTGCTCTGATATAGTAAAACCAGGTGTTGTGTGGTCTAACCAGTGACCCACAAAATTGTGCATTATAATGATCTCAAGGCATCAACCACTTGTAAGGGATTGGATAACCATGTTGTGAGTTCAGTTGTTTGAACTAGGCATGGACAGAAAACTTGGACACACGTCAGCAAAGCTGTCTGCTCTGTGCTTTTCTTAAATCCAAAGAAGTGAAACAGAACTGGATTGCATGACACACTTCCTCTTCAGTGATGCCATGCTCCTATCCCTTAAAGATATATTACAAAATTCCCTTTTCTTTTTAAAGATGCTTCCTCCTTCCAAGGAAGAATAACTATTTATCATGCAGGGCAGCATGCTGGCACAATGGTCGGGCAGCATAGTGGCACACTGCTGCCTCACAGCGCCAGGGACCCAGGTTCAAATCCAGCCTCGGTGACTGCCTGTGTGGAGTTTGCACGTTCTCACTGTGTTATGTGCGTTTCCTCTGGATGCACCGGTTTCCTCCCATAGTCCAAAGATGTGCGGGTTAGGTTGATTGGCCATGCTCAATTACCCCGTAGCGTCAGGGGATTAGCAGGGTAAATATATAGAGTTACAGGGATAGAGTCTGGGTGGAACTGTTGTTGGTGCAGGCTTGGTGGGCCGAATGGCCTCCTTCTGCACTGTAAGACTTCTATGATTCTATAGCATGTTGATGTTTTGTTACCATTACATAAACATATCGAACTGATTAATCCAGGAGTCTGTAAAATGTTGAGGTCATCTGCTGGTACGTCCAGATTAATGGCAAAGGAAACAGCAGGAATGTTCCTACAAAACATCTCTCATAAGAACCAGGAGCAGGCCATCTGAACCTTCGAGCCTGTTCTACCATTCAATAAGATCATGGCTGATCTTTTCATGGACTCAGTTCCACTTATCCACCTGCTCACCATAACCCTTAATTCCTTTACTGTTCAAAAAATTATCTATCCTTGCCTTAAAAACATTCAATGAGGGAGCCCCAACTGCTTCACTGTGCAGGGAACTCCACAGATTCACAATCCTTTGGGTGAAGAAGTTCCTCCTCAACTCAGTCCTAAACCTGCTCCCCCTTAATTTGAGGCCGTGTCCCCTAGTTCTCGTTTCACCTGCCAGAGGAAACAACTTCCTTGCTTCTATCTTAACTATCCTTTTCGTAATCTTATATGTTTCTTTAAGATCTCCTCTCATTCTTCTGAATTCCAATAAGTATAGCCCCAGTCTTCTCAATCTCTCCTAATAAGCCAACCCTCTCAACTCCGGAATCAACCTCGTGAATCTCCTCTGTACCCCCCCCAGTGCCAGTATATCCTTTCTCAAGTAAGGAGACCAAAACTGTACACTGTACTCCAAGTGTGGCTTCACCAGCACCTTATACAGCTGCAACATAACCTCGCTGTTTTTAAACTCCATCCCTCTGGCAATGAAGGACAAAATTCCATTCGCCTTCTTAATTACCTGCTGCACCTGCAAACCAACATTTTGTGATTCCTGCACAAGGACACCCAGGTCTCTCTGCACAGCAGCATGCTGCAATTTTTTACCATTTAAATAATAGTTCATTTTGCTGTTATTCCTACCAAAATGGATGACCTCACATTTACCAACATTGTACTCCATCTGCCAGACCCTCGCCCACTCACTTAGACTATCTATATCCTTTTGCAGACTTTCAGCGTCCCCTGCAGATTTCGCTCTGCCATCCATCTTAGTGCCACTGCAAATTTTGACACACTACACTTGGTTCCCAACTCCAAATCATCTATGTAAAGAGTAAACAATTGCGGTCCCAACACTGATCTCTGAGGCACACCTCTAGTCACTGATCGCCAACCAGAAAAACACTCATTTCCCCCACTCTTTGCTTTCTCTTCTCAGAATACCTTAGCCCACTGCTGAGTTGTTTGAAGTGTTTCTCCTTTCCTTAACATCTCGGGTTCTTTCGCCTCCTCCCTTACAATCCAATCTGCTGAATGATGCGGCATTGGAGCCATCTGTTGTATCACACTCCCAAAACTGACAAGCTGTAGCGCAGTGCCCACTTGGTGCTCATTGCATGTCAGCAGCATTTCAATGAGGCTCAGGCTTCAAAACGGGTCAGGCCTCTCTTCCACGCCAATGGTTAGGAAAAGTGGCCAATTTGTCTATGATGTCATGCAATTTTACATCTCAAATACAGCTAAGCTATTGTGACAAAAGATGATTCTATGTATAGTATTTGTATCTCAGAGATCGCTATGAAAAAATATTGAATAGGCTGGGGTTATTTCCTTTGGAACAGATGGAGATATAATGGTGGTGTATAAAACCCAGATAGAATGCATAGAAATGACCCATTTCCCTCAGTTGAGAAGTCAAGAGCCAGGAAGCATGGATTTAAAGTGATTTATGGAAGGATTAGAGAGAAGTTGAGGAGAATTATTTTTTCCACAGTGGATGGTGGGGGTCTGGAATACACTGCCTGAAAGGATGTTAGGGGCTGAAACACTTATGGGAAGTAAAGCATTCTTGGATCTGTAATTGAAGACAAGGTGGTAGCCCAAGAGCTGGAAAGCGGGATTAGGGTGAATAACTCCTTCTTTGCAGACACCGACATAATGGCCTCCTCCTGTGCAAGAGTTATAGCTGGGGGAAAGGAAATTATGATGCGATTAGGCGAGATTTAGCTGGCTTAGGTTCGGGAAGGAAACTGCAGGGGATGGGCACAATTGTAATGTGGAACTTGTTCAAGGAACAGCTACTATGTGTCCTTGATAAATATGTACCTGTTAGGCAGGGAGGAAGCAGACGTGTGAGGGAACCGTGGTTTACCAAGGAGGTTGAATCTCTTGTGAAGAGGAAGAAGGAGACTTATGTTAAGATGAGACGTGAAGGCTCAGTTAGGGCGCTTGAGAGTTACAAGTTAGCCAGGAAGGACCTAAAGAAAGTGTTAAGAAGAGCCAGGAGGGGACATGAGAAGTCTTTGGCAGGTAGGATCAAGGAAAACCCTAAAGCTTTCTATAGGTATGTCAGGAGTAAAAGAATGACTAGGGTGAGATTAGGGCCAGTCAAGGACAGTAGTGGGAAGTTGTGCATGGAGTCTGAAGAGATAGGAGAGGCACTAAATGAATATTTTTTGTCAGTATTCACACTGGAGAGGGACAGTGTTGTCGAGGGGAGTACTGAGATGCAGGCTGTTGGACTGGATGGGATTGATGTTCATAAGGAGGAGGTGTTAGCAATTCTGGAAAGGGTAAAAATAGATAAGTCCCCTGGGCCAGATGGGATTTATCCTAGGATTCTCTGGGAGGCTAGGGAGGAGATTGCAGAGCCTTTGGCTTTGATCTTTGTGTCATCATTGTCCACAGGAATAGTGCCAGAAGACTGGAGGATAGCGAATGTTGTCCCCTTGTTCAAGAAGAGGAGTAGGGACAACCCTGGTAATTATAGACCGGTGAGCCTTACTTCTGTTGTGGGCAAAGTATTGGAAAGGATTATAAGAGATAGGGATTTATAATCACCCAGAAAGGAATAATTTGATTAGGGATAGTCAGCATGGTTTTGTGAAGGGTAGGTCGTGCCTCACAAACCTTATTGAGTTCTTTGAGAAGGTGACCAAAGAGGTGGATGAGGGTAAAGCGGTTGATGTGGTGTATATGGATTTCAGCAAAGCGTTTGATAAGGTTCCCCATGGTAAGCTTTTGCCAAAAATACGGACACATGGGATTGAGGGTGATTTAGTGGTTTGGATCAAGAATTGGCTAGCTGTAAGAAAACAGAGGGTGGTGGTTGATGGGAAATATTCATCCTGGAGTTCAGTTACTGTGGTGTGCCGTAGGGATCTGTTTTGGGGCCACTGCTGTTTGTCATTTTTATTAATGACCTGGATGAGGGCGTGGAAGGATGGATTAGTAAATTTGTGGATGGCACTAAAGTCGGTGGAGTTGTAGACAGTGTGGAGGGAAGTGGCAGGTTACAGAGGGACATAGATAGGCTGCAGAGCTGGGCTGAGAGGTGGCAAATGGAGTTTAATGCGGAAAAGTGTGAGGTGATTCACTTTGGAAGGAGTAACAGGAATACAGAGTACTGGGCTAATGGTAAAATACTTGGTAGTGTGGATGAACAGAGGGATCTGGGTGTCCATGTGCTTAGATCCCTGAAAGTTGGCACCCAGGTTGATGGGGTTGTTAAGAAGGCGTACGGAGTGTTAGCTTTTATTGGCAGAGGGATTGAGTTTCGGAGCCAGGAGGTCATGCTGCAACTGTACCAAACTCTGGTGCGGCCGCATTTGGAGTATTGCGTACAGTTCTGGTCACCATATTATAGGAAAGAGGTGGAAGTGTTGGAAAGGGTGCAGAGGAGATTTACCAGGATGTTGCCTGGTATGGTGGGAAAATCATATGAGGAAAGGCTGAGGGGCTTGAGGTTGTTTTCGTTAGAGAGAAGAAGGTTAAGAGGTGACTTAATAGAGGCATACAAGATGATCAGAGGATTAGATAGGGTGGATAGTGAGAGCCTTTTTCCTCGGATGGTGTTGGCTAGCACGAGGGGACATAGCTTTAAATTGAGAAGTGAGAGATATAGGACAGATGTTAGAGGTAGGTTCTTTACTCAGAGAGTGGTAAGGGCGTGGAATGCCCTGCCTGCAACAGTAGTGGTTATTGGATAAACATATGGATGATATTGGAATAGTGTAGATTAGAGGGGCTTTAGATTGGTTCCACTGGTCGGCGCTACATCGAGGGCCGAAGGGCCTGTACTGCGCTGTAATGTTCTATGTTCTATATCTTTCAATGATTCTATGAATGAATATTCAGATTTACACTGTCATCCAATTCTTTGAAACAAGCACAGCTACTAAGCAGCTGTGAGTAAACATGCCTATTGCCAACAAACATGTCATTAAATGTACCAGATATTAAAAGCATCAATAAAGCACTAAAAAAATTCTGAATCCTGCTAGCATATAGTCTGCAGACACCAAACACCTGAAAAACAATTAAAAATGTGTATACATCCCAATATTTACCCAAACTTCATAAGAAAATTAGAACATTCCATTGAAATAAATGGTGAGACTTATTGCTTTGCTTTGTATTGCCACAATTGGCAAAAGTAAACCTAAATATATTCCACTCAAGTCTTTGATTTTATTCCCAACACATAATTTAGAATCAGAAAACATTCTTAGTTTCTCAGGTACCCATGTCTCAGGTTGGATATTCATCTTGGAGGCAGGAATTAGAGTTAGGAGACTTCCCACTGCAGCTTCATGAATGGCAGTGCCCGCACATGCTATTTTCAAGCTGAGGGGTTGGGGATGGTCTGTCGTCCATTCTGCCTGCTACCTCCCATAGCAGGCACAATGCAGAGACAGACGCTGGCGATGCAGAGGTGGCCAGTTTAAAGGGCTTGCTTCTGTTCGCTGAGTTCCTGGCACAGTTCTGGAGATGAATGTGAGGTCTAATGACCCTTACCACCTACCCAATTACTCCATCTCTCTGAACCCCTTCATACCCTCCTCATCCTTCTTTATTCCCTATAGAGTGGTCACCCATTCCTTTCTGCCTCCAAGCTCCTAAACTGTGATCACCTCTCTAAACATGCTGTCCAGCCTCATGGATGTGCCATAGTGACTCAGTTGCTGCTTAAGCTCTGAAACCCAGAGCTCAGGTTTCTGAAGCTGATGATAATTCCTGCATGTGATCATCCAGGACACTGGTAGCATCCACAACGTCCCACATATTACAGGACATGCATTTTACATGTCAAGATGTCCTGCCCTGCTTCAATTTACTTCCCTTATTTTAACCTTATTTTCCTTTGGTTGACTTACACCACCTTACTTTACCTGAACTTGACTTAACTTTACTTCCCAATTGCTTGTGTTCCTTACTTAAATGTAGGTAGCTACCTACTTATTTTTAAAATAAATTGTTTTTCTAAATTTCAGTAATTGAAAGACCCTCCTGAGCAGCAGTTTATCACCAACCAATGAACATTTCTTTCTCCTGCAAAGCCATTCTTGGATTTCTTTTCAAACACATCCCTCTCGTGCCATTTTTCAACTCCTGATCTCCTGGAGGCTGAGGAAGATAGAAAAAGGAAAGAGCACCTCCCCCTCTCCTCTCCGAACTCCCTTCCTCACCTAACTCAAAGTAATCCACTCTGTACTAGCTGCACTCCATGCCACTGCACTTAACCGCGCTTATTAGTACGACAGAGAAAAGCTATAGACTGTTTACTCTTCAACTTTTTTGATAGACTCATCATGACATGTCAAGTAGACAACACCTTTTGGATTCTTCTTTCATGTAGTTCCTGCCTCCACACGATGATTCATGACACCTCTCTGCTGGTCTGAACTAGGTCACTTTCCAAAAAAGATGCCTTGAAAATGTGAAATGATGAAATGGTCAATTCTGCAATGGAGGTGACAACAATGGGACCAATGGGATGAGATTTGGCCCTCCAAAGGGGCAAGAAAATCTGGCCCCTTATCTCCTATTAAATACAGAGCCCTTTACACAATTCTAAGTTACAATAAGATCAATTTCTATTTCGAAATCCTTAAACAACACTGTGGAGAGGGATACCCTTGGAGGAGATAACTAATTAAATTAGTGCTAGTTTCTGGACTTAATACTGTAGAATTCAAACAGTAGAAATGGCTATATGTATTATCATAGCATTTGTGTTGAATAAACAGTGTCATCACAGTCAATGTACAGCACCAGTACCTTCACAGTCAATAAATTTATTGTCCTCCTCAGTAATCATAGTTGTATATTAAATACATGAATACACACACAGTCCCGGACCTCTGAACAGGAGAAAAAATTGCATATTTATCTCATGCGCATAACTCAATCTTAAGAAGGTGATCAGCACTGTCAGAATCTTCATAGAATCATAGAATTCCTACAGTGTAGAAGCCCATCGAGCCTGCACTGACCACAATCCCACCCAGGCTCTATCCCCATAACCCCATGCATTTATCCTAGCTAGTCCCCCTAACACTAAGGGGCAATTTAGCATGGCCAACCCACCTCGCCCTCACATCTTTGGACTGTGGGAGGAAACCGGAGCACCCGGAGGAAACCCACATAGATACGGGGAGAACGTGCAGACTCCACACTGCCGGTCACCGAGGCCGGAATTGAACCTGGGACCCTGGCGCTGTGAGGCAGCAGTGCTAACCGCTGTGCCACCATGCCACCCCAATTGTCGATAAACCCCAACAGTACTTTTGCATTTCAGTGCTGTTAGTATACCTGCAGTAAATAAGCACTGTGGGTATCTGCCTAGTCAATCAAAAACTGTCAGTATCTCCATAGCGAAAAAAAACACTTTCTTACCCTAGTAGTAAATCACCTTTGAAAAACCTATTGCTGATATATTTATAATCAATACAACACTGCCTGCACTTTGCAAGGGTAAGGTTGGATGCAAAGCTTTTATTTTTAATAATTTTGAGTATAGCTCTTACGGAGTTGCTCTTGGTGCTTTTGGAGGCTATGGCGCAATGATGTACGTAGTGAGAGGGTGTAATAAACAAAGGGAATTGAAATCTTACTTTCAAATTTCAGCCCAAGTACCCTAAGCCGATAGTGAAAAACTGTTTCCCTTTACCTTATTTCTGGGTAATATGAGCTGTTTGTAAAATGTAATAGAAATTTGCCTTATTTTTCACATTCCAAGCACTAGATGTAATTTATTACTGACTGAGCTCCAAGCAAAGGAACAATTTTCATTTCTATAGCATCTTTTCTAACCTCAGCATATGTCAAAGTGCTTTACAGCAATGAAGAATTTTTTTTCATGTATAATCACTGCTGTGGGAAACATGGGGGCAAATTTGCACAAAGCAAGCTCTCACAACCAATAATTAAATAACGAGCAGATGATCTGTTTTAGTGTTTTCTGGTTGGGACACAAATATTGGCCACAACATTAAGGAGAACTCTCCTGGTCTTCTTCATATAGTGCCATTGTGTCTTTCAAATTCACCTGTGAGGGCAGGCTTTGCCTTAGTTTACAGCTAATCTGAAAGAAAATGCTTCCAATGGTGTAGAAATCAGTACTGCACTGAAGTGCCAGGCTAGATTTTGTGCTCTGGAAAGAGAGCCATGACCTACTGATTCAGAGGCAAGAGTATGACCCAATGACACATAGCTAAGTTACCTGGGAATCTGCAGATTGTAATATTTAGTTGCTATCACACCTTGTCCCTTCAAAAGTCATGGCTCGGGTTATTCCTTGTGGAAAAGCTACCTAAAAGAATCCGAGATCAATCACAGCTTGATTTGTGATTGGTAAAATAATGTTTATTT
Organism: Mustelus asterias; assembly: GCF_964213995.1. NCBI lineage: Eukaryota > Metazoa > Chordata > Chondrichthyes > Carcharhiniformes > Triakidae > Mustelus > Mustelus asterias. The sequence continues at coordinate 116,818,650 of NC_135804.1, read as the reverse complement.
TTAATGTTTGTAACGGAAAACTCCTTTTTGTATGTTGATAACAGGCGAAAGTCATTCTTAAATCAATCCCAGTCTGAAATCTTACTGCACTTGTAATTTTCTTACCATATTAACAAGGTTGAAAAAAATTAACATTTTTAATAGGCACTCAAAAATCTGCACAAGTCTCTGCTTCAGAGCAACTCTTTTTTTCCCCCTCACAAGAACGTGTGACCATACGGATACTGTTAACAAGTAATGTCAGTACAATTATTTGCTGTAAAAAATCTATGTCATGGAGACTTAAAAATAATTGGAATTATGCCTGTAATCATTTCCATATTTTACTAACAACAGTGGTAAATGGATTTTCTGGACTATAAAGAGTACTGTGCTAATATTCAAACACATGGTGGTAATTCCATTCAGCTAACTGCAGGGCTTCATACACAGAAAGTCAATCATGGAGATAATTACCCTCAATTTGCCCAAGAAAATGACAGTCTTATCAAGTATGAAATCAAATTAATACGAAGTGACTGAAACTATTTAAAAAAAAAACACATTTCTTCTTTGATCATATAGATCTAAACCCACCAAAATCTATGGTTGTAATCTCTTTTGATCTGCATTTGGTAACCAGTTTGCTGTAGGTTTGTATTGATGGCTTTGCTGTTGCTGGGTTTGGCTGCTTATATTTTGTATTTATTTTTGTCTGGAAAGGCAAAGAGAAACAGAAAAAAAAGAATGTGATATTGGGCTTTGTATTCTAAAAGAATAGGGTGGCAGAGCGGGTGGGAGGTGAAGGTCTTTGAGCTTTGTATGTTTTCAATGCAGTCAAATCCAAACTCAAGGGCAATATTTTCAAATGTATCCAAGACGCTGTCCTGTCACGAGTATAACATGGCTCCCAGTGACGCTAAAGCTGTGTAGAAATATGAGTCAGTGCATCAGGTTGAATGGTTCCAGGCACCCAAGGTGGGCACAAGAATCAATTTACCAACAATATTAGCCCTGGAGTATTGTGCCAGCATAAACAGCCTTCCAACTTTGTCAGTTTTTATTATTAATTTCTTTTCTCATTACTTTTTGTTGGTTTTCACACTAATTTAAAGTGTAAGTTTCCTGAGATTGAGAATTACAACTTATACTATAAATCTATGGGGTGGCACGATGGCACAGTGGTTAGCACTGCTGCCTCACAGTGCCAGGGATCCAGGTTCGATTCCTGGCTTGGGTCACTGTCTGTGTGGAGTCTGCATATTCTCCCCGTGTCTGCATGGGTTTCCTCTGGGTGCTTCGGTTTCCTCCCACACTCCAAAATATGCGCTGGTTAGGTGTATTGGTCAGGCAAAATTCCCCCTCAGCATACCTGAACAGGCGCTGGAATGTGACGACGAGGGGGCTTTCACTGTAACTTCATTGCAGTGTGAATGTAAGCCTACTTGTAACACTAATAAAACATTTTAAAATCAAACAACTTTTGTTAAAGAAAAAGGATTAAAGAGAAACTTTAAGCAAATTTTGCTTCCAGTGTCTCTCATCTTTGTACCTGAAGGCTGCATTTTTCCATTGTTGAAATTAGAGATAAAGCCCAGAAAAGGGCAGGGGTCCTAGGCCACCAAATAAGCTACCATCAAGCTGTCTACCATGGCATTTCAATCAATCATTGTGTTTTAAAAGACTCACAAGAGTTCACAGCAGTGTTTATTACAACAAAACCAGATGGGTGCGATACAGCAATACTTGTTAATTGCAGTGATGCTGCTGAATTGGATAGAACAATCTGAATTGCAGCATGGGAAGAAATACTTTTCTGACTAAACCAACAGAAGACAACTTGGGCATTTGCTAACCAGCCAACAGCTGGTCACACACCCTGGGAACCAATCATAGAATCCCTACAGTGCAGATAGAGGCCATTCGGCCCATTGAGTCTGCACCAACAACAATCCCATCTAGGCCCTATTCTCATAACGCCACATATTTACTCCGCTAATCCCTCTAACCAACGCATCCTGGGACACTAAGGGGCAATTTAGCATGGCCAATGTACCCAACCCATACATCTTTGGACTGTGGGAGGAAACTGGAGTACCCGGAGGAAACCCACGTGGACACGGGGAGAACGTGCGAACTCCACACAGACAGTGACCCAAGCCAGGAATTGAATCCAGATCCCTGGAGCTGTGAGGCAGCAATGCTAACCACTGTGCCGCCCAATCAAATAGCTAAGAAGGCACATGCACGAGGATAATTGCAGAACAGCCAAAGTACAAGGTGAAACTGAGAAAAGGAGTCACAATGGAAACAAATCAATCCCCTAGTCAACTTGGATCCAATTGTCCTACAGTCAAACTGGTCTAAGTAGGGGGTAAATCATTTGCACAATTTATTTAAAGTTTCTCTTTAACTCTTTTTCTTGAACAAAGATTGTTTCATTTATAATGCAAGTTGTGATTCTCAATCTCTGAAACCTTACACTTTAAATTAGCGCGAAAGCCAACAAAAAATATCCACAAATATAGCTTTAATCCTTGATACAACTCCATGCCTATATACAGACAAAGTAAAATTACCCCATCAGCTCATTTTCACATTTTATGACTAGATTATTAACCCAGAGAGGTGATTAAGGCTCATTATTGACTAGTTAATGAACCATATTAGAAGATAAAAAGGTGCAAGCAGTGATGCTGCACTTTATTGAGCAGGAATGAAACTTTAGTATCATTTATATGCATATTTCATGCTTGTGTCCTTCGATCTACAAATCTTGCCATCTGAAACATGTGCTTTTCAGATATGTCAAACAGATATAAACATGACTACCACCTTTCCTGACCTGCCCTTTATCGTGCTGATACAATTAGATTCATGGCTTTCAGGTGTATGATTTCAAAATATTTTAAAAACCAAAATGGAGAATCAACAGTCCAGGGTGGAATTTTCCCAAAATCCAGCAGAGTGTCAGGTTCAATTTGAAAACTGGCATGTGTGTCTCCAGATGCACAGCCAGTTTTTCACTCCAGATTTACTGTCACTTATTGCACAGAAAATCTGGGGGCATAGTTTGCACTGTCACTCTGGTGGAGTCTGATAGAGCTGGTAAGGCCGCCTCCATAGAGATCGGGGAGGGTGCCATCTTTATAGGGCGTCCCAATCTGTGCTGAAAATAAACTTTCCCCCCACCCTCTCCATGGACACAGAGGACCGCTCCACAAGCCTCGGGGCAAACCCCAACTCCCCCCCCATCACCAAGTAAGTATCTGGGCATGCCACCACATGCACCCACCAAATCGCAAGAATTGGGGCACTCCCCTCACAGGCATCACCTCCTCACGGGCATTGGGGCACACATCCCTTACACGGCATTCAAGGGGAACTCCCCAGAGGGCCTGTCCCTGATAGTGCCAACCAAGTTGGCTGTGCCAGGGCACTGCTGGCCATGTCACTCACCACGTGCAGGTACACTTACATATACATCCCTGGCATGGTCATCACGACTAGTTTTCATTTTAGAAAGCCAGTATGACTGTTATCAGCATGACTTCATGCCACCTGTTTGAGATGATGCAGTATGGGTGGAAGTGGCAGCTTTAAACCCTATAATTACATGCAAATGTATTATAGAATACATTTGCGTGTAATTATAGAATGAGTGTTACAGTTTTCAAGGTGAGGGAGGGGGTGTTAAAACATTTTCTTTGTTCTGTTTAAGATCTTGTTTGTCTTCGGTCAATCAAGAGGTGGAAGAGCCATGCTACTATCTCTCCTCATCATAACACTGCGCAGTTTTGCCACTGTGTTGTAAATTTCCCTTGTACCTTAACTGCTATGTTAAGACCAACTGAAGAACTGTAGCATTACCAAAATAATCAAAACATAGAAAAGATACTACAAACCTGGAAACCACAGAGTTAAATATACATATAAACGCATGACCAAGAGCAATTTTAAAATTGTCTCTCTCTTCTTCAATTTCTTCCCTTATGTCTGCTTTGTTTATGTCCATGGAATAATGTTTCACAGTGGTTTCCTTCTTTTGTGACGCACTATCAGGTTTTTATCTGCATTTATTTGTCAATGCGATCCGGCATATGAAAGAATTAAAAACTTGATTTTATATTGTGCCTTTCACAACATCAAGACATCACAGCCCTTCACAGCCAGTGAAATTGAGTGTTGCACTGTAAGAAAGATGATGTCCTGTGCTCACTTAAAACAAAACTCTGTATGGAGTTTGCACATTCTCCCTGTGTCTGCGTGGGTTTCTTAAGGGTGCTCCAGTTTCCTCCCACATTCTGAAAGACGTGCTGGTTAGGTACATTGACCCAAAGAGGTGCCAGACTGTGGTGACTAGGGGAATTTCACAGCAACTTCATTGCAGTGTTAACGTAAGCCTTACTTGTGACTAATATATAAATAATAAAATTATTTGGGCATTTATTTCATTGTTCTTGGTTGCAACCTGCTGGGTGCAATTTGCTGCAATGTTAATCATATAACAAAAGTGGCTGCATTTCAAAAGTATTTAACTGGCTGTAAAGTGCTTTGGAGCATCCTGAGGTCAGGAAAGATGCTGGAAAAATGCAAACCTTTCTTTCAGCCTGCACCCACTCATGCAAAGCCACAGCAGCGTCCAGTGAACAGCAAAGAGAAGGAAGCAAGGTTCAGATTTTCTTTGCCTGGAATCACGGATGATCATCTAACTGCGGAAGTCCCAGCAACATCCCGTACCAGGTCAATCAATGTAACACAGACTCAAGATCCTTCTGGTCCTAATGTCTCAACGACACCTACAAAAGTTATACTTTGTTTTTCAAACTGGAGATTTATTCAATCAGTCTCCAGTGACTGAGAGATATAGTTATGGAAAAACACCATGAAAGCATGGAAGCTAATTGAGGGATATAGGATTTTGGAAGAATGCATCCATGTTTTCAGCACTGATATTTGAGAATGGATGAACCATGCCTATTTACTGGCATGGCTTTGGGAAGCTCTAGATCTCAGCTCAAGTCTTGATTTGATTTAACGTGATAGAGGTGAAGAGATTGGAATTTACAACAACTTTGGTATTTCGAAGAGACATGGGATTAATTTGAATTAACATTTGAGTGGCAACACTGTTGGGGGCTACTGCTGGAGTTAGTGCAGCAATTCAAGAAGGCGGCTCACCACCATCTTCTCAAGGGCAACTAAGGATGGGCAATAAATGCTGGCCAGCCAGCGACAACCACTTCCCATAAATGAATAAAAGAAATTCCAGGCTACTGGAAGGACTCTGCATTTGGCTAAAAAAAAAGTTCAGCAGAACAGCCCCGTCTCATCAGGAAGTCACTACAGTAAAAAAATAGGGACAATCCAAGAAGAGATTAAACTAACAGTTAAGAAATCCACTCAATTAAGCTTACTAGCACTTTTAAACAAAACCACATTATTACATATTTAGAATGCATATAGATCAACTGTACAGATAAGTAAATTGACGTCTGCTGTCAGATGATGAGATGGTTTTTTGATTCTGTTTTTAATAGCAGGCAGCCTATTTTCAAAACTTAACCCTTTGACTTTAACCTACCATTACATAGAGTCCAAAACAGGTAACAATGCTGAACTAAAAACTCAACACTCAAATAGCTTATTACATCAAGGAAGTTGGAGACCGCAGGAGAAAAGGAATTGCCACATAGGCAATAAATAAGAGAAATGTAAATGTCACATGAACTGTATTTGGCTGATGTGTACATTGCTAACGAAGTGTCTTTCTGAACAGAATGCCACCTTTTCAACATTGACAGGACACAGTCGCTCAAACTCAATGACATTAGAAACCTTCTGACACCAGCTTTCAATGGGCTGTGTGCAGCAAGCTCCCAGTTTTCATCATTACTGGGCAGAATGGACACAATAAGGGGCTGCTTTTCATTGATAAACCTCTGTCCAATGTACAACAGATGCAAGATAGCTTAGATGTGCAGCGATCTGTTAAGCTAACAGAATGGAACCACAGTTGCTGACTTTCCCTTTCATATATTAGAGCCTGAATTATATTTGATCCATGCACCCCTCGGTGTTTAATTAGGTTATCTGCAAGATCAATCCCAAGCTGCTTTCTAGCCACCCCCTACCCTTACCAGTTCTTAATAAACCTAGCAGATCAGCTGCTAAGTATGTCACTTTTTTATCTACTTGCAGCACACGTTAATGTGCTGACTTTTTCCCAAAGGTATCAGATAAATCACTTGGCATATATTCAACAAAAGCAATTCCTTCAAATAAATTGTAGCCTCCAATGAGCACAAATAATAATCTGTGCATAAAGACTCTATGCCAAAAAAAAACTAGAAGGTTAAATCCTTTATTGAGCCCTCACTTGGCATTTTGGAGATCGACAGCCTATTTTAATTTCACAATATCTGTGCAAGATTTATTGCTTCATATGTTTAAAAACTGTGTCAACCAAACCCTGCTGTATTTAATGAGTTAACTGGAATCTCAAAACGTTCAAACCTGTTTCAGGATAGAGTTTTGGAGTGAAGGGTGGGGTTATTCTACAGGACTCTCACACGACACTGGGACTCTCCATTCTGCCATCTTGTTGCTTTTGTTGCGAGACTTATGGGTTGCAGGGCAGGGTCCTGACAATAATGAAGCCTCCTCACTATCAGGGCTCCACCGTTATTTGGAAATACATTGGTAGAACTCAAGGTTTGTTGTCATCAGCTGAATGGGTGGCATGGTGGCACAGTGCCAGGCATTGCTGCCTCACAGCTGCAAATGACCCGGGTTCAATTCTGGCCTTAGGTGACTTTTTTGTGGAGTTTGCACATTTTCTCTGTGCCTGCGCGGGTTTCCTCCTGATGCTCCGATTTCCTCCCACAGTCCAAAGATATGCAGATTGGGTGGATTGGCCATGCTAAATTGCCCCTTAGTGTCCCAAGATGTGTAGATTAGATGGGTTAGCCATGGGTGTGTGTGTGAGGTTACGGGGAGAGAGAGCGGGAGAGGACCTGAGTAACATGCTGTGTCAGAGTCAGTGCAGACTTGATGGGCTGAATGGCCTCTTCGGCAGTATCAGGATTCTATGAACCTTGAATCCAAAACTATTTTAAAATGTGTTTACATGGACATTTTTATACCTGTCTTCTGAAATTTGATTCCTTGAGGAGCCCAACTCCTTTGCAGGATCAGTTAAGTTTAGGTCCAAGGGCTGTCAGAGACAAATTTCTATTGGCCCCTTTTAGTGCCTCAGGAAGAAAACAGTCAATTGTTAGTGCTGGTATCCATAAGCTCTAATTTCCACTTGTAAATCTCTGCTCCTGGGACCTTTCAATGAAAGTACACAAGTTAAAGCTTTCATTGTTGTTGACATCATCTTTCATTGTTGTTAGGCAAATACTTCAATATAACAATACATCATTTAAAAAAAAAATTCATTCCTTTCCCAGAGTTACAAAGTCAATGTGCAGAATGGATGGGACAAGCCCCTAATCCATCTCCTTGATTGCCCCAAAAGCCAATTTAAATTCAAATTGAATCCAGTTCATGGTCCCCACAAAAGAGACATACTAGAACAAGCTGACAAGGACAGACATTACACCCAATCTCAGCCCTGATCCTACACTTGACCTTAACCAAAAGGGATAATGCATTATTGTGTACCTGGCAAACACGCAAGTGTTTGGCAACTCCCACTTACCTGACGAAGGAGCAGCGCTCTGAAAGCTATTGGCTTTTGCTACCAAATAAACCTGTTGGACTTTAACCTGGTGTTGTGAGACTTCTTACTGTGTTTACCCCAGTCCAACGCCGGCATCTCCACATTATAAACATGCAAGTGCACAGTGAGAATGTGATGTTATCTGAGTAAATGTACATTATAAACCAAGACAGTACCTCTTTAAGCTGGAACTCACTGTCATACAGAAACATAAGAATTCCTGTAGTGCCACTGGGAGCCAATCCCCACTTATCTGATCATGGACGGGGTGGTGGGTTGTGTGGGACACACAATTTCCCACGGGTGCCTGCCCAAAATGAGTGGGAAATGACCTGGCAGGATTTAAATGAGGCCCGGCTATTAAAATCAGCTGGGTCTCAATCTACCGCAGGCATAAAATTAACCTCCCATTGCAATTTTCCTGCACAAAACTTGGGGACATTTAATCTCGGCCAGAGATTTCGCTTCCTAGAAGTGAAGAAAGTTCAAAAATAAGGTTATTCAACAGATGTTGGATCAAAGTTGCTGGGACATGTAGGAGTTCATGAGGGGTCACTGGCTTGCATTATTTGCACAAGTGCAAACTCATCATGTGCCCTATGATCTCCTTGGTTAACTCCATCCAACCTTAGATTGCATTAAGCTCCATTTATTGTTGATAACACTTATTATACTCACACACCGGCAAATAGAGGGAACATATATGTATATTATATTAAGCATATTTTCTTCTACCACGAGCAGGCCAGCACAAACATCTTTGTGTTTGTTTAACTATATTTGTCCTCTTACTCCAAGTTCCATTAATGCAGGCACCTGCAGTGATTTCTGATTGGAGCTTGAAAGGAAACAAACAAAAGCCAAGCAAGCAAAGCTGCAGTGTAACGTATAATCATCCCGATCTTGTCAGCTTAAATTATAGATTTTAAGATGAAGTACCTTTCTTGCTACTTTGGTTCCACATGAAGAATTTGGGCTCCAATGCCAAAATTTATACCGATTTATTTTCTGAAGACTGAAGAGATTGGTATAAAATCTTAATTCATTTCAAATCCAAAAGATGCATCTGGGGAATGACAATGTTGCTTTGCTCTTGAAACTTTAAATCACACATAAACAAGCTCAGTTTCTGCTTTTCATGCCAACACCCAAAGGATGTTGTGGAAAACAGTGACAAAGCCAATGAGATACCATTGTAGCAGGGGTCATTAAATATTAGAAAGTGTTATTTTAAGAGCTTACTGGATTAGAGTGCATCAAGGAATGAAGCATGGCTCATCAGATCTAAGGGTGTAAGCTACGATGGTCACTTAGGTGCAAGATTGCCTAACCACCTATTCAATTTTGTTTTCTTTCTCCTCATCTATTATGTCTGAGCTCAGACACCAAAGGCATGATATCCAGCCTCCTGTCAGAGGCAAAATTTCTACCCACTCTCCCAGCCCTGACTCATGTTCTTGGATCTGAGCTATTGTTATGTGCAGGGGGTGGGTCCAGTAAAACTGAACTGAGATCAAATATAGGACCCCTAGCATTCGGGGCAGCATGGTGGCACAGTGGTTAGCACTGCTGCCTCACAGCACCAGGGACCCGGGTTCAATTCCCAGCTTGGGTCACTGTGTGGAGTTTGCACGTTCTCCCCGTGTCTGTGTGGGTTTCCTTTGGGTGCTCTGGTTTCCTCCCACAGTCCAAAGATGTGCGGGTTAGGTGGATGGGCCACACTAAATTGCCCCTTAGTGTCAGGGGGACTGGCTAGGGTAAATGGATGGGGTTATGGGTAGGATTGTGGTCAGTGCAGACTCAATGGGCCAAATAACTGCCTTCTGCAGTGTGGGATTCTATGATTCTATGATCTACTGAGCCTTCTGCCTCCAAAAAAGAAAGCCTTATGAACTTTCCATCACTGCCTCAGGGATTACTGCCATTCCTCTTACCTGAAATTCTTGGATCAATGATACTAGCAATGGAAAGCATTGAAATTGCCAATATTGCTAGTCCTGCCATGTCATTGTCAATTACATTCAGTGCAATGATGAATGGACGCCAAAGATCTTCCTGGTTGGGGGAAGTGAGTCAATATCAAAGCAAGGGTACAGTGATAAGCTTCCCCATCCAACTTACCTTGGTTAACTCCAAATCACTGAATTTCAGGTGGAATCGTGGGGAAAAATTCAGACCATAAATGAGATTAGGCAGCCAACTGGCTTAAATTCCTACTTCCTTTCATATGGCCTTAGCAACATGATTTAGGGTTCACCGTCATGCAGAGAGGCACAGCACAATTAATTCCAACCTCACTCTTAATCAATGTCCACACACATACTCTTCCCAGCAGGGCTCATTGAATAACAATCAAGAAGAGGATTTCTTGTTGATTTTTTTATCTTGATAGCCCTGAGGCAGTGACATCAATTTTATGTTCCTGACTGCTAACCCAACTGAGGGCACCAACTTAACACAGCCCAGGTTCAAATTCATAACTGCTGATCTGGGATTAAAACTAACTGACGTTTTACTCCCAGAGCCATCAGGAATGTTTCAACTTGCGACTTAAATGTTTGATAGTCAAAGGGATAAATAGCATAACAATGACGTTTACAATGATTTGATGGGTTGCAGACACCGACCACATTACAACTGGTCACAGCACTCACAGGTGAGGGAGAAAGAACACTCATCTGCAAAGTCCTCCTTACTAACATCTGGGGTCTTTTGCCAAAATTTGGAGTGCTGTCTGACAGATCACTCAAGCAACAGCCTGATGTAGTCATACTCACTAAATCATAACTTACAGATAATGTCCCAAACATCACCATCCCTGGGTATGTCCTGCGTCACTGGCAGAATAGACCCAGCAGAGGTGGTGGCACAGTGGTAGACAGTCAGGAGGTAGTTCATGGGCAAGGAAACCTCCTGCTGATTATCATGCCCGCATAGCTGATGAATCAGTACTCCTTCATTTTGAACACCACTTGGAGGAAGCACTGAGTATGGAAAGAAGGCAGAATGTACTCTGGGTGGGGGAACTTCAATGTCCATTAGCAAGAGTGGCTCAGTAGTACCACCACAGACTGAGCTGAGGTGAGGGAACCAACAAGCGGGAAAAGCATACTTGACCTCATCCTCACCAACCCTTATGCCGCAGATGCATCTGTCCATGACAGTATCAGTAGGAGTGACCAACATACAGTCCTTATAGAGACAAAGTTCTGTCTTTCCATTAAGGAGGCCCTCAATCGTGTTGTGTGGCCCATGCTAAATGGGCTAAACTTTGAACAGATCTAGCAGCTCAATATTGGACATCCATGAGGCACTGCAGGTGAACAGCAGCAGCAGAATTGTACTCAACCAAAATTTGTAACCTTATGTCCCGGCTTATCCCCCACTCTACCATTACCTCTAAGCCAGGGGATCAACACTGGTTCAAAATAGAGTGCAGAAGGGCATGCCAGGAGCAGTATGAGGCTTGCCTAAAAATGAAGTGTTAACCTGGTGAAGCTACAAAACAGGTCTACATGTGCACCAAACAGCATAAGCAGCAAGTAATAGACAGAGCTATGCAATCCCACAACTAACAGGTCAGATATAAGCTCTGCAGTTCTGCCACATCCAACCGTAAATGGTGGTGGTCAATTAAACAACTCACTGAAACAGGAGGCTCCACAAATATATCCATCCTCAATGATGGAGGAGCCCAGCACATCTGTGCAAAAGATAAGGCATTCGCAACAATCTCCAGCCAGAAGTGCCAAGTGGATGTTCTGTCTTGGCCTCCTCGGAAGGTCCCCAGCATCACAGCTCTGATGAAGAGTCATCCAGACTTGAAACATTGGATCTATTCTCTGTCTACAGATGCTATCAGATCTGCTGGGAATTTCCAGAATTTTCTGTTTCAGATTCCAGCATCCACAGTATTTTGCTTTGATTTCAGTCTTCAGCCAATTCAATTCATTCCACGTCATATCAAAAAGCAGTTGAACGCACTGGATGCTGCAAAAGCTTTGAGCCTTGACAATATTCCAGCAACAGAACTGAAGATACATGCTCCGGAACTTGCTGCGCCCTTGGCGCCAATACAGTTACAACACTGACATCTACCTGGCAATGTGGAAAATTGCCCAGGTACGTTCTGTATACAAGAAACAAGACAAATCCAACCTGGCCAATTACCACCCATTAGTCAGTCTACTCTTGATCATCAGTAAAGTGATGGAAGGGGTCATCAACAGTGCTATCAAGCAGCACCTGCTCAGCAAGAACCTGCTCAGTGACACCCAGTTTGGGTTTCGTCAAGGTCACTCAGCTCCTGACCTCACTACAACGCTGGTTCAAGTCATAAAAGAATGACCAGGGTGAGGTTAGGGCCGGTCAAGGACAGTATTCCTTGTGGAGTTTGCACATTCTCCTCGTGTCTGCGTGGGTTTCCTCCAGGTGCTCCGGTTTCCTCCCACAGTCCAAAGATGTGCGGGTTAGGTAGATTGGCCAGGTTAAAAATTGCCCCTTAGAGTCCTGAGATGCGTAGGTTAGAGGTATTAGCGGGTAAATAAGTGGGGGTAGGGCCTGGGTGGGATTGTGGTCGGTGCAGACTCGATGGGCCGAATGGCCTCCTTCTGCACTGTAGGGTTTCTATGATTCTATGATTCTAGTGGGAACTTGTGTATGGAGGTAGGTTCTTTACGCAGAGAGTGGTTGGGGTGTGGAATGGACTGCCTGCAATGATAGTGGAGTCAGACACTTTAGGAACATTTAAGCGGTTATTGGATAGGCACATGGAGTACACCAGGATGATGGGGAGTGGGATAGCTTGATCTTGGTTTCAGATAAAGCTCGGCACAACATCGTGGGCCGAAGGGCCTGTTCTGTGCTGTACTGTTCTATGTTCTATGGACACAAGAGCTGAATGCCAGAGGTGAAGTGAGAGTGACAGCCTTTGAATTAAGGCAGCATTTGACTGAGTGTGGCATCAAGGAACCCAAGCAAAACTGGAGTCAATGGGAATCATGGGGAAACCCTCCACCGGTTGGAGTCATAGTTGGCACAAAGGAAGATGGCTGTGGTGATTGGAGGTCAATCATCTCAGCTCCAGGATATCACTGCAGGAGTTCCTTAGGGGAGTGTCCTAGACTCAACCATCTTCAGTTGTTTCATCAATGACCTTCCTTCCATCATAAGGTCAGAAGTGGGAATGTTCACAGATGATTACACGACCTTCAGCATCATTCGTGACTCCTCAGATACTGAAGCAGTCAATATCCAAATGCAGCAAAACCTGGAAAATCTCCACGCTTGGACTGACAAATGGCAAGTAACGTATGCGCCGCACAAGTACCAGGCGATGACTATTTTCAAAAAGAGAGGATCGAACCGAACAGGTGCCAGAGTGTGGCGACGAGTGGATTTTCACAGTAACGTCATTGCAGTGTTAATGTAAGCCTGCTTGTGACACTAATAAACAAACTTTGCCCTTGACATTCAATTGCATTACCATCGCTGAACATCCTGGGTGTTACCATCGACCAGAACTGGACTAGCCATAATAAATACTGTGGCTACCAGAGCAGGTCAAAGGCTAGGAATCCTGCAGTGTGTAACTCATCTCCTGACTGATCGAAGTCTGTCCATCATCTACAAGGCACAAGTCAGGAGTTTAATGGTAAACTCACCACTTGCCTGGATGAATGCAGATGCAACAGCATTCAAGTAGCTTGACACCATCAAGGTCAATGCAGCCTGCTTGATTGGCATCCCATCCGCAAACATTCAATCCCTTCACCACTTGTGAACAGTGGCAGCCATGTGTACCAAGATGCACTGCAGGAACGCACCAAGGTTCTTTTGGCAACACCTTCCAAACCCTCAACCACTACCATCTAGAAGGACATGATCAGCAGCTACCTGGGAACACCATCACCTGGAGGATCCCCTCTAACTCACTCACCATCCTGACTTGGAAATATATTGCCATTCCTTCATTGTTGCTGGATTAAAATCCTGGAATGCTTTCCTTAACAGCACTGTGGGTGTACCTACACCTCAGGGACTGCAGTGGTTCAAGAAGGCAGCTCACCATCATCTTCTCAAGGGCAACTAGGGATGGGCAATAAATGCTGGTCCTGCCAGTGATGCCCACATCCCATCAATGATTTTTTTAAAAATCTGAATTCCCAGTACTGAAACTCCTGATGAGTGTCGTATATATTATGAGTTTTGATGAGTTAGAGTGAGATGTAAAAAAATCTGAAATGTTGTGGAAAGGTTGCATACAGGCTGCTAGCTGCCATGTTTTGTCCCCTCCTGCAGCCTGAGCAGCTATGACCTTTAAGCACAACTGCAATCAACTGCTTGTTTGAAGTCCTCCCCTCTTTTCACAAGACCTTTGCAGCGTGATTTAGGGCTCACTAATGGTCTGGCGCTAATCCAGCTCATTACATTTAAAAGTTATTTACACGTTGCTACGGCAATCCATTTACTGTCAGAATTAATTTCTGATTCAGCTACGTGAGATGGAGAGGCTGCTTGTAAATATTTGGGAATTATCTTGAAACAGACTACCTAATAGGGTTCGGGTTGTTGGTTAAAATGCAGAGCCACTTTTAAAGGCAGTGTTACAGACGGGTGGTGGGGGGGGGGGGGGGGGTTAATTGTAACAGCACTAATTCCTTCATTCACCATCCTTCCATAACAGAAAGGTTTTTTGATTTATTTCCCTCTTTAAAGGCAGTGGCTTATTTCCCAACCCCTCGGTTTTTGCGTGGTATCATTTTATATTAATAAACTCACAGGTTACTTGAGGTAGGACAAACTAAAAATGGGTTAGTTTATTGCACACATTCAAAAGATGAAAGAAGAGTTGTAACTTTGCCTCCGCATTCAGACAGTCAAGAGAGGGATAGAGAAAAGAAGATCTTACAGTACAGTGACTGCAATTAAACTAAATATTGGTTCACAGGTGTTCCAGAGTCTAAAATCAAAATCCAATGAGGTATTACTTCACGGAGGTCAATGGACTGAAACCTAATGCTGGATAATTCATTTTTCCGGTGGTGTTGACTTCACATGATGAGATAGACTTGCAGAAATGAATCAGTCTTGCAAGTGATTGTACAGAACATCCAGCAGAAGCAGTGTAGGAGTTCAGTATTCCACCTAGATAGAGCCCCGTGTCAGTGAGACTGCAAGTTAGATAGCACAATAAGAAGTCTCACAACACCAGGTTAAAGTCCAATAGGTTTATTTGGTAGCACAAGCTTTTGCTGCCAAAGCTTTGGCTTGTGCTACCAAATAAACCTGTTGGACTTTCACCTAGTGTTGTGAGACTTCTTATTGTGCTTACCCCAGTCCAACGCCGGCATCTCCACATCATAGTTAGATAGCAAACAGCAGACTGAGCTTTTCAGTTCAGCGAGGCAATATTACTGGTTCTACAAACCAGAGACACAGGTCACATGACTCCCATCTCTTCGTCATTGACAATGATGTGCAGCCATCGCAGGATTCTGAAGAATGTCAAATGTCTCAACCATTAGGAGTTGAAAGAAATACTGTGAGGCCTTTGTTTTAGCAGATGATCCATCTCCTTCTGGTCTGCCTTGGTTATTAAATGCAGATGGTCTTTGGATAGCTCTTTTTGAAGTTGAGATGTATGGTCCAGTAACTGCTCCTCAGTGATAACGAGGTGTGAGTTTTCCAAAAGCTGCCAAGTGGTTTCTTTTATTGGTTGGTGAGGGGTGTGGAGGGGTGTCATGATACAGACAGACTGGTTAAGCTATTATAAAGGTATGTGGTCAGCTTTGACATTTTAGAAATAGCAGTGGGTGGCACGATAGCGCGGTGGTCAGCACTGCTGCTTCACAGCTCCAGGGTCCCGGGTTCGATTCCTGGCTTGGGTCACTGTCTGTGTGGAGTTTGCACATTCTCCTCGTGTCTGCGTGGGTTTCCTCCAGGTGCTCCGGTTTCCTCCCACAGTCCAAAGATGTGCGCGTTAGGTTGATTGGCCATGCTAAAATTGCCCCTTAGTGTCCTGAGATGCGTAGGTTAGAGGGATTAGTGGGTAAAATATGTAGGGATATGGGGGTAGGGCCTGGGTGGGATTGTGGTCGGTGCAGACTCGATGGGCCGAATGGCCTCCTTCTGCACTGTAGGGTTTCTATGATTTCTATGATTTCAGTGCACATATCTACATACATTTTATGAAAAATATACAATTTGAGATCTCAGATGCTCATTGCAGTTATGATTTAAGCAATAGGGAGGGATTTGTGAAAATCCAAAGATGAAGTTTGAATGCTATCCATATCTTTGAGCAGTTTCATATTTGTTTTTGTAAATAAGCTCTTCATAAAGGATTTTATGAATTTGCTATTAATAGCATTCAGTGGAGATCTTCTTCTAAGACATGGTTTATGAAGTTGGCATCTAATGTGAAAAAGACAAGAGTTTGGAAATAGAATAGAATAAACTTGGATTTTATGTAGAATGGATCTAAAATTCATATCTATCAAAGTGCAAGCTTGAATTTAATAAGAATTGTGCTGTAATAGGTGATACAGGCAGATTGGTTAAGCCATTATAGGTATATGTTTGTGAGGGCTTGAGAATTATGGGTTCATCTTCAGATGAGCAATTCCTCTGGATCACTGAATATTTAGGAAGTATATTTTTCAAAGATAGGCATGTAGGTCTCACTCCTGACTTTCAGTAGACTGGTCAAACTGGAACTCCAGGGAAAGAAAGGACGGACAACCTATCCAGTAACTGAATTTAAACCATTTGCTCTTCCAAGTGCACAGGCAAGAGTAGGAAATAAAGCCTTAAATGAAAAACAAATGTACATCAACACCAATAACAGGCACCGAGCAGTGTGTATAAGCCGTATGTGTATAATATGTCTGCTCATGTGGCAGGAATGGTTTGGTGGTGGTTCTTGTCTCTAAGTCAGAGGGTTGTGGGATTTCAGTCCCTCCATGGACTTGAGCAGGTAAACAAGGCTGACACTTCAGAGCCAGTACTGACGAGTGTTGCACTGCGGAAAGTGTTGTCTTTCAGAAAACCTTTTAAACCAGAGCCTGATCTGCCTCTCATATAGATGCAAAAGGTCCCCTGGCAGTAGTTGGAGAATGATGTGGAGATGCCGGCATTGGACTGGGGTCACCTGACGAAGGAGCAGCAAGCGCTCTGAAAGCTAGTGGCTTTTGCTACCAAATAAACCTGTTGGACTTTAACCTGGTGTTGTGAGACTTCTTACTGTAGTTGGAGAATAGCAGAGGAGATCTCCCTAATGTCCCTGAACCAAGTTCACTCAAATAGGTCTTTGCTTATTATCACACTGCACAAATTCACTGCATTCAGTGAGCAGTTTAAAATTGTGTTCCTATGCTTCTTGTGTTCTTGGGTTAACCTTTGAATCAACAACATAGATTTTAAACTCCTGTTAGCAGCTGTGCAGGCCGATCCACCTAGTGGGAAAAATTTACTTCGAGGCTCCATCTGTATGCTGGCAGTAAGTCACCCACCCAAATATGGGGGTGAATCTCTTTGTGAGGAGGATTTGCGAGCCAGTTTCTAGCCAGCAGGAGACTGCTGACAGCTGAAAGCTAAGAGGGCTGACAAGGGTTGTGTGGTCAGAAAAAGGGATGTTAGGAGGTTTGGGGAGGTACAGGCACATGTTTGCTTTGTGGGGCCAAAAGGAAGCAGAAGTGCGCCTCTTGACTCTGAAACAAACGGAGAAACAATTTAAATTACTTACTTTACTGGGCTTCTTCTGGCCCTGGACCTATTTGCTAACAGATTGACTGAGCAGAGAAGTCACAATGGCTCAGGGTTAAAATAACATAACCCGGATATTTAAAACAGGACCAGTGACATTGCCCATTTAAAACTAAGAAACAATAGTGATGAACGCTGAATAGATTTTTCCCAAACACAAAAGGTGTAGCTGTGGTTTAAATATTAAAAAATACTGTTGTTTAAATTAATTTGCATAATTTCCCACATTTTCCACAGCAACACACCCTCCTTTTTATCCAGGTACTTTTGCTGCTTCGCTTTTTCAGATTTGGCACATTTCTGAACCTCAGACAGCTTGATGAGTTTGCCCAGTGGTTGCAGGTCCCACCTGCAATAGCTTAAACGACGCTGCACAAAATAGGATATGGTACATTTGCTTCGCATGACCTTCAAACCTGACCTTACTCGTGCATTTTCTTTCTTTAAACATGTCCCCTTTAAACAGTGTCTGCTGTCCAATGAACAGGAAAATGTACTCACTTCTGATTTCCTGCCACTAGATGTTGCTTGTGTACTTTGTGGATATTTTACAGAGAAATGTCTATCCACAAACTGCCTTCCTGGGAGCTGGTGGAATGTCCTCAACAAAACTCAACTGGGATTTTCCAGGACATATGGGTGCTCCCACAAATGGGCTGGTTTTGTTTTTTTTAAATAGCATCTTTCTTGACTTATTAATCACAACTGTATTACTCAAGCAGAACTCCCAGCTTCTCCTTGTCAAACCTTTACTCTGCAGTAAATGCTTAAATTTTATAATTTTGCAATTTTACTCACATTAACAAAACCTTTACGATTTAGTTGAGATTAAAAGTGAAAGTTTATTTATTAGTCACAAGTAGGCTTACATTCAGACTGCAATAAAGTTACTGTGAAAATCTCCTAGTCGTCGCAGTCCAGCGCCTGTTCGGGTACACTAAAGGAGATTTTATCACGACTAATTCACCTAACCTGCACATCTTTGGACTGTGAGAGGAAACCGGAGCACCCGGAGGAAACCCACGCAGACACGGGGAGAATATGCAAACTCCACACAGACAGTGACCCAAGCTGGCAATCGAACCCGGGTCCCTGCCACTGTGAGGCAGCAGTGCTAACCACTGTGCCACTTTCTGAATTGTAATGTTTCAATCAGTTGGATACAGACTGATATGGATTGATAGTTGTGAGGCAGGAGTTTGCTTTTGTTTATAGCGCAGTTTGTGGTAATGCCCAGAAATCTTTACATTATCCAAAAGTCAAACCTGTACCCTATATTAATATTCAAATGACTTTTAATTCTGCAAATAGTGCATGCAAACATTTGGTGATTTTTAAAAAATTTCCCTAGCACAATGGGAATACGGTGCTAGTTAAGGCTTCTTCTGCGTCTGTTAATTTTAAAGGAGAATAAACCTTGAAATCAATCATTGTGATCTGGAACTGGTTTCATCAAGGATTAAATGGTAAGACTGAGGATGTAGGAAAATACGTGTTAAAGATTACAGTGAAAACACTCTCAGTGGGTGGGATTTCACCAGCCCGATGGGGTTTTCACTTACCAGTCGGAGAACTAGCGTGGAACACTCGTATGTTCCATGGTGGATGCCTGATGGAATTAGTGCCCTTCAGGCATGTAAATGACCACAGTGGAGCCTTCAACGGGATTCAGCCCAGAGTCCCTTCCACCTGTTACCAGTTAATCAGTGGCCGCAACTATCAGTTGCAAGCAGCATCTGCAGGAGCAGTGGCAGCTACCAGCAATCCACCTTGGATTGTCAAGGGCATCCCAGGCCAAAGGTAAATGAGAGCGAGATGAGGTTTGTGGGTTAATGGTTGTAGGCAAGGGCAGCCACCGCCCCATTGCCCCCCACCCCCAATGCCAGATCCCTCAAACAAACACGGAGTGCCTAAAAACCAGGAGCTACACCCAAAATGCCACTGGCAAATTCAAGAATAATTGCTAGCTGGCCCTTTGAGAGGCAAAAAACATGGGACTTGCATTTAATTCCTCAGCCACCACTAACTGGAAGTGTGCTCAGGGAAAATGGGTGTTATTTTGCTCTAATGAGCCTCATTGACATCTTGCTGCTGGTGGCAACTGGGAATCCCATGTCAGCCCCTGCCCCCCCTTTCAACCTAATCAGGGAGGTTTCACCAATGCTGGAATGCTGACGTGGAGCCTCTCCTGTGATTAGGTTGGCCCAGCCTTCATGTTTCCTGCCACAATGGCCTGCATTAAATCCTGCCCAATGTAGCGGTTCAAATTTTCACTTAGTATCCTTACAAATTAATAAAGAGAGCCGAATTTGTCCCTGTTAGCCTGAAATGTGTTTGATTCTAGATTTTATATTTAAAAGTACAATGCTCTAGTACATTGCATCATATCTTCACATCAACCAGCTTTGTTTCATTATTTACAGATGCTCAGATAACTGATGCTATTGGAGATCCAGATCAAAGTACCTCAAAATCTGTGATGAAATTGAAACAACGACATATAGGTCTAGGGGCGGGATGGTGGCACAGTGGTTAGCACAGCTGCCTCACAGTACCTAGGTTCAATTCTGGCCTTGGATGGCTGTCTGTGTGGAGTTTACACATTCTCCCTGTGTCTGCGTGGGTTTCCTCCGGGTGTACCGGTTTCCTCCCACAGTCCAAAGATGTGCAGGTTAGGTGGATTGGCCATGCTAAATTTCCCCTTAATGTCCAAGGGTGTTTAGGTTAGGGGGCCTAGCAGGGTTAATGGGTTACCGGGGATAAGAACGGGGTGGGATGCTCTATCGAAGAGTCAGTACAGACTCGATGGCCCAAATGGCCTCCTTCGGCACTTTAGGGATTCAATGATTTTCGATGAAAATCCAACAGCTCTTTCTACCCACTCCCCCCATCCTATCTCCAAAACCCTGCACATTTGCCATGGCTAATTCATCCAAGCTACACATATTTTGACACTCAGAGGCAATTTAGCATAACCAATCCACCTGACCTGCACATCTTTGGATGTCGCCTCTTAAAATGAGACAGATCGGTCTTAATGAGAAAATAAATTCCTCCAATTTCTCCAATGGAGGAAGCTCGAATGAAAATTCTGACTTTTGAGGCTGACAACTGTCAGCCTTCCATTTCTTCCCCCTAGTAGCCATTTGCCATGTACACACTCCAAATACCCGACAGCATGGAACATCATGTATGACCCCAAACCGATTCTTACCAGATGGTCACACATAGATTTTGTCTGGCAGTAAGTGCTGGAAAGCAATCAGGTTAATCTTACCCTCCTCTACCCAGCTCTATCCAGCTCCCCTTTCCCCGGGAGTACTGAAGCTCAGCCTATCTTTCCAACTGTTAGAAAAATCAGTTCAGGACAAAGATGAGCTCTGGGGCTTTCAAACTTACATACCTAAGTGTCACACTACATGATGCAATTAACCCACCTTCAGGGGAGCTTGACACAATTGGATTAATTTTCCAAATTCCAGCTCTGCTGGGAGTGACAGTGACAAATTTGGGTGTGGGCTGACATGATTTTGCACTCAGCTATTCAACTGAATAATTGACAAATATTGCATTGCGGCACAGTGGTTAGCACTGCTGCCTCACAGCGCCAGGGACCTGGGTTCAATTCCGGCCTTGGATAACTGTGTGGAGTCTGCACATTTTCCCCATGTCTGCATGGGTTTCCTCCAGGTGCTCCAGTTTCCTCCCACAGTCAAAAGGTGTACGGGTTAAGTTGATTGGCCCTTAGTGTCAGAGAGATTAGCAGGGTAAATACATGGGGTTATGGCGATCAGGCCTGGGTGGGATTATTGTCAGTGAAGGCTCAATGGACCGACTGGCCTCTTTCTGCACTGTAGGGATTCTATGATTCGATGCACATTCATTTCCAATAGGCTCTCCTCGAGGAATCTGAATCAGAAAATGACACCAATGTATGACATTTTGAATGGCCTTCGGTGGTCTGTATCCTCCAGCCATGTTTTATTTTTCCTAAAATTGCGGCATCTGTTCCACTAAAATTATTCACAGCTCCCTTTCCTTTCCACACAGGTATCAGGTATTAATCTTGGGTGGTTACTGAAGAACATTTCTTTTGATTTGCGTGGGCAGTTTGCATTGTGATGCATTTGGAGTCCTTGCTGAACATTTCATCAGAAGAATGAAAGCCATGATGATGCTGAACCCCTTCAGCACGGCACTGGAATATTAGCCTCATCTGTATGCTCATGTTATGGAACAAAGCGTTAACACAGGCTGGGATATTCTGGTTCTCCGCACACGTACACAGCGGGCTTCACAGAGATGGAGGTGGCTCGCCATTGGCTGCTGGAGGGATCTTCTGATCCTGCTGAAGTCAATGGCCAATTGCGCTGCAATTGTGAATTGAATTGTAACTGTGATGAAGATGCAAATAGCTTTTTTTACATATTCTTACACGGGGTTGAAAAAAAATTGACATATCACTTTGCAACCTCCAAGCTGATGACAGCTGGCTGCCTAACAACCAGGTTCTGCCATTCTTCTCCATTCGAGCTCCAAACCATAATCGGTATAAACATCAAGAAGCTGGGGAAAAATGCAGGGAGCCAGCTCTCCTCATTTATTTTACTCTAAGACGTGGTCTTAACCTGAAGACAGATTTGACATCTGAGAAACAAGCCATTCAGTCTGTACTGAGATTTTTCTCCACAAGAGCCAAAGTCAAAGTTAAAGTTTATTTATTAGTCACAAGTAGTCTTACATCAACACTGCAATGAAGTCACTGTGAAAAGCCCCCAGTCGCCATACTCTGGCGCCTGTTCAGGTACACTGAGGGAGAATTTAGCTAGGCTAATGCACCTAACCAGAGCACCCAGAGGAAGCCCACACAGTCACAGGGAGAACGTGCAGACTCCACACAGTCAGTGACCCAAGCCCAGAATCAAACCCGGGTCCCTGGCGCTGTGAGGCAGCAATGCTAACCACTGTGCCCCCAATATTCTGCTAATTTCTACATCTTTCTAAGTTCCTCTCTCAAACAACTAGATTTGCAAATGAGCATTTTTGTAGGCCTGTGTTATCAGTTCTTAGGACAGTCAGAAGGTTGATTGCACTGAATTGCAACTGCTTGTCAAAGAACTATTCTGAAAAAAAAGAGTGCTGGAGCAAGGCGACTTCTTGTGAGCTGTCTCCAGCATACCCTCTAGTTTAATCTTTTACTCCAATTCAGTGCTTTTAAAACTGGATTCTAAGCATGTTAAAATGTCTAATAATGCACTGTCGGGAAAAAGATATAAAAGTCTGAAAACACGTACCAACAGACTGAAGAACAGCTTCTTCCCGCTGTCATCAGACTTTTGACTGGACCTATCATAGATTAATCTGATCTTTCTCTTCATCCCACCTGTAACTGCAACACTATATTCTGCACCCTCTTCTTTTCTTCTCCCCTGTGTACTTTATGAATGGTATGTTTTCCCTGTATAACGTGCAAGAAACAATACTTTTCACTGTATCCCAGTACATATGACAATAATAAATCAAATCAAGAAATATACATTGTTATTTGGCTCCTCTCTACGAATTGGAAAACACAGTTTTCAAGTATAATTCGGCAAAACAATGGTACAGCATCTCTTAACATAGTATAAGTTTATTGTGTATATATTTGGCTCAAACTCTTATTTCTGAGCAAAGCGCTGGTTTTTTTTCCCCCAGTCCTTCCCACCGACAAGATCTTCTGGTCTCGCTGAAGGCGATACCCCTGTCGCTGGCGAGCAATGCAATTGACCACTGACTTGGGCAGGATCAGAAGATCCCACCAGCAGCAAATAATGAGCCAACTCCATCGCTGGAAAACCTGCCATGGGAAGGCAGTAGGGGTGGGGGGGGGGGGGGGGGCGCGATGGGGATCCGGGGGGGGGGGGGGGGGGGGGGGTGACCGGTGGCGGGCGGCAGCATATCCCAGTCTGAACGTTCACACTCTGCCCCACAACCTGAGCATACAACTCTCCAAATGAGGCAAAAATTCAAGTGCAGTGTTCAGGGGGTTCAACATTGTTGTGGGTTGTATTCCTCAGATAAAATGCTAAGTAGGGACTCCGAATGCATTTTTTTGCGGCGGGGGGAGGGGGGAGAGTTCCGATACATATTACGGGTCTCCTAAAAGTTAAAGTTTATTTATTAGTGATAAGTAAAGCTTACATTAACACTGCAATGAAATTACTGTGAAATTCCCCTAATCGCCACACTCCAGCGCCTGTTCAGGTCAATGCACTTAATCAGCACGTCTTTCAGACTGTGGGAGGAAGCCGGAGCACCCGGAGGAAACCCACACAGACATGGAGAGAACATGCAAACTCCACACAGACAGTGACCCAAGCTGGGAATCGAACCCAGGTCCCTGGCGCTGTGAGGCAGCAGTGCTAACCACCGCGTCGCCCCACACTGCTCTAAAATGACCAAGGAATTCTCTTTGTACATTTTCCTCCAAAGAATTGATCAACTGGTCAATCACCTCCTTGCTGTTTGCAGAATCTTGCGCTATGCTGAATGACTTCCATGTTTTGAATCATAACAATCAGACATCACAGTAAATATCCTGTAATACGAAATGCTGCGAGATATTTCTGAGAAGATGAAATATTAATGCAAAGCATTTCTTTCTTCCAGTGAAATCAAAAAAAGGGTTCCAGTTTACAGTTTGTATTTATTTTGCCTAGTTGAGGATGAGCACTCAAAATGTCACGTAAGTGCAACCACAACATGCATAGCATCTCAACACTCCCTACCGGTGAAAGGAGCAAGTAGCAGATAGGCTAAAGGGCCTTGCACATCATTTACATTTTGTTATAACATTAATCAGGCAGACTGCTGTGCCATTTTCATGCTCAGCACAAAGGCATTTAAAACACCGAAATTACATGCTGGCACACCAATGCCACAGCGTGAGATCCAACTGTGCACGCATGGTGCTGTCATTAAAAATCAATTCTTTAATATGCAGCAACTAATAGGCCATTGAGAAGGGAATGAATGAAAGGCAACTGGGATTCTGAATTCAAGCTAAAACATAAGAAATTAATCTTCAGCAAAGTATGATTTCTGTGTAATGAATCATAACAGTGAGTGGATTTGCTTTCAAAGCCCTACTTGAAAGTTGCATTCCATCACTATTTTATATACTTTTGCTCAATGTTAATCATTTCAAAATTTACTCTACCTGAAAATGGCATTTAAAAAGTTCAAGACACAACAAAAAATCAATTAATGGAATATTATCTCCAGAATTATTTTCTACTCTAAACTTCCTGACTCTGATAGAATATGATTTTATGGATTGGAGTCAATCTCTAATATGGTGCTGAAATGACATCTATTCACACATAAGCTCTGAAAGTGCTCAGCAGTCCATCTGACTGTGGAGGATATGGCACCTGACTCCTATTTTCACTTCGCCTGATAACCATGTATGCATGCTTCCAATAGGAGTCCCTGTTCAGCGAATTGCAGGACAACCCTGTCTGATTATTTCTTCTCTAATTTAGTGGGCACTATGGTCAGCTGTAATGCACCTACTAAAGTTAAAGTTTATTTATTAGTCACAAATAAGGCTTACATTAACCACTGCAATGAAGTTACTGTGAAATTCCCCGAGTCGCCACAGTCCGGCGCCTGTTTGGGTCAATACACCTAACCAGCATGTCTTTCAGAATGTGGGAGGAAACCGGAGCACCTGGAGGAAACCCACGCAGACACGGGGAGAACGTGCAAGCTTCACACAGACAGTGACCCAAGCCGGGAATCGAACCCTGGCACTGTGCTAACCACTGTGCATCGTGCTGCCCTACTAGTGTCTTAGCGCAGATTACTATGGACCGAGATTGAAGCTATTGTGTTCCTATGATTTGGAGACAGTGGATCAGACTTTCGTGGAGATTCTGCAGATCTTAAAAAAATGGCGGGCCAAACCCAAGTTTGGAAATCCTGTCCCTACTCCCAACAGATCATATTTTTGCTGGTGGGAAAAGTGGATGGGATGTAAATTCACAAGGGAAAATCAGAACTTAGCAAGGCCATTTAAACCCATTTTTTTTGTAGCAAGGGCCTTAACTGGCATTGTGGAAGTTATGAATTTATAGAGGAGGTGTAAAGGTTGATGAAAGGCATATAAAGTATGTGGAACTATCAAGCTGTATAGGTATTTAAATCCCCAGCCCTTTACAAATAATAAAACAGATTGTCTCCATTAGTGGAAGTTGTAAAAGAGCTTTTCTAGTAGCTACAATAGGTGTTTGTTGATATTATCCGAAGGTCTGGAGGTCTTGGAGGGCCGAAGGGCCTGTTCCTGTGCTGTATTGTTCTTTGTTCTTTGTTTGTCATTATATATTAATGCTTTGTTGATTTCCACAATTATCCCAGAAGTGAGTTGCAAGTTCACAGTATTGGTGACAATTCAAATAGGTGATTAAATGATTAGCTGCTTTGGATGTGGAGTTATGAATACAAGTCTGTTTTTGTTAATATACAGGATTAAGTACTTGAGGTTTGTTTTTCATTTTTAATGTGCTCTCCTGAATGGGAATGTTATTTTTTATCACCAGCATCTGCAATATTTTGCTTTTATAATCATCCTGCATCGATTTAAATGGCAAATGTGGCTTTTCATCTGCTTTCTTAAAGCTACTTGTAATTTGTAATAAATAGCCCCTTGTCAGAATTTTGTGCGGATTAAAAACATTTGTGGAGTGAAGTGTTGAAGAACTCCCGTCCTTTCTTCAAAAAATTCAAGTAACTTTCGAAGTTTTATAGCCGGACATTAACACGAATCAGCAGCTTGTTTTTAAATAAAATGTTGTATTTTTATCTTCTGCAATGAAAGGTATGTTACTGCTGAGGAATAATTCATTTCTTGCAGCATGGTAATACTTGTTAAGGCTATTGTTTCATGCTATAGACTCTAGGCATTAGGAACTGGATTCAGATATGCAAATTGATTTCTTTTGGGACTTTCAGACATGTGTGAGAGAGGAAACTTTATTCCAGCACTCATTTTGAAGAATAATTTTCAAACCAATTTCACTCTCATATTTTGCCTATAGATTTACAGAAAAAAATTATTTGGGGATAGATCTATGGGGAAAATGTACTTTCTAAGAATGAAGAAATGTGCACCTGTAATGGAATATAAGCCAATGGATATTTATCATCATAGTAAAAAAAGCTTGACGTACAGAATTCCTAACAATGCATTCAAACATTGGCTAACGTCAAAGGATAATTTAGGTTCAAAGTTAGATGTGACATCCTCCAACTGGTTATTAAGGATATATGAACAGTTAATTAAGTTTAAGTTTATTTATCAGTGACACAAATAGACTTACATTCACACTGCAATTAAGTTACTGCAAAAATCCTTTAGTCGCCACACTCCGGTGCCTGTTTGGGTACACTGAGGGAGAATTTAGCATGGCCAATCCACCTAACCAGCACATCTTTTGGACTGTGGGAGGAAACCGGAGCAACTGGAGGAAACCCACACAGACATGGGAAGAACGTGCAGAGTCTGCACAGACAATGACCCAAGCCAGGAATCGAAGCCGGGTCCCTAACACTATGAGGCAGTAGTGCTAACCACTGTGCCACCCCTAACTATTGTTGTTCCAAGTGGTTTCACTTTGCATCAACACTGGTTACAGTGAATGCCACACACGATTAGAACAATTTCCATCTTTGACAGAAAATATACTTCAGCTTTTCTGAGCAAACAGCTCAGCTCAGAATCTAGCAGTTATATTTGTTCTACAAACTACATATTTTAATAATTCTACTACTGCATGGAACTTTGAACTAATTATCTTCAGGGTCACATTATTTTCACGAGTGCTTATGATTTCAATTCAAACAAGGCAGTTTTATGCTCTATTTAATCTAATAAATGTCACTTTGGTTTAACTGTAAATGCTAAGAATGAAGATTTTATTCTGACTTTAACTAGTTAAAGGTACTTTGTCCTGGTGAGCTGAAGGGCCACTGTAGCTCCGGGTAAACAGAGTGATAGTGTTCCTCCACCTGCATCTAGCCTAATTAGATTAAGGAAGGGGGATCATTTTGAACTGCCAGGAAGTACCAATTAATTAACTAAAACTGTGAGCTAATTAGTAGCCATGCATTTCTTTAACTGGTGAGCATTGAATTGATGATAGCAAAGCACTGCGGGAATTTTGCAAGATTAGACCATTTAAATGGCTACTGTCATGTGATAAATTGTCTCACAAGATCACTTACTGGTTTGGTAAACCCAAGAAGAGCACAATTGATTGAGCTGGGTTTGAATTTTATCCGCACCCAAGCTCATATTAAAACAGAGCCATTGAAACCATCATGAACTAAATCAAATTTTACCTTCTAAAAGCTTGTTGTGCATGGCACATTAGCAGAGAAATACGTCACTGTTAACCTATTTAAAATAAACTGCACAATGTCAGCTTTACAATAGTGGGTGGAGATGTGACATAGGGACATGTTGAAAACTGGTGAAGATTTACCAATAGCCTCGAAAAAGTTAACAGACACCCCAAGGGCTGCTGGCTCAGGAAGCTCTCGGTATTAATAACATCTCTTCCCTTGTCTTGAAGGGCAAATGAAATAACAACACATGAGAGCCTGAAAACAGAAGAGGCATACAATTATTTTCATTTTTTTTTCATGGGATACGAGCGCCACTGGCGAGGCAAGCATTTGTTGCTCATCCATAATTGCCCTTTTGGAAGATTGGTGGCTAAGCCCCCCTTCAGCAATAAAAATGACTATCCCAGTGAGTTCATATATTTCTTTTAAGATCTGAAAGCTAAAAGAAGGATAAACCAAGTGGCATTTTCAACAACCAGTTGGCACTTGGAAGTATGATTACAGAGTTGCTGGATTCAGTTCCCACAGACGTAAGCTCCTTCTTCCTTTGCTATGTGATGGTCAATTTTTTCAGAGAGGCCCATTCATGGTAGATATAGCGGGCAATTGACCTTTTCATAGCAGTCGTCATGGAGGCTTGTGATTACAATATATGCCTCATATGTTCCAGAAAGTATCACATTTTGTAGAATGGCTCTGTTTCAAATTTTACATCAAATATAATTGATTAAGAATGTGGAATTTCCTTGTTCAGTTTAGCCATAGTGGATTTTGTTTGCTATCATGCTCATTGTATTGATTTATTTGTATGTAAGGCTTGGAATCAATAAAAATCACACATTGAATGATGTTTTCATCGGAAACATGTATTATTCATTCTGAAGACTTTTTATGAAATTATGTTTTTTTTAAACGTACATTTTTTTTACTGAAGCTCAGTTCAGTCAACAGAATCGGGTATGATTTTTCTAACTGGCATTGTATGTCAGCCATCACCACATTTAGACCTGCACATATTACATCCTCACACCTTGCTCCCTGCACATTTCCTTTTTAAATCCTGCAATTGAGTCATCATTGCCTGAGGTGAAAATCTATTCCAAAAGCTAACAACTCTAAGTTGACGATAGTTCTTGCTTCAAATATATCGAACATTTTTTGATTAGCTTCTAATCATGACTTCTAGCCCTCTGCATACAACAATTCTTCCACATTTACAATATTTTTTAAAGAGATACTTTCACAATGCCTCTCCTCAAAACCATTTTCCTTAAAATCATTGAGATCCTTTTGCCCCTTTCCTTAGCTAAAGAGTATCAGACTGTTCATTGTCTTTTCTCCAAACTCTTCTTGTGGGGATGTGGAGGAGTTCTTTGATCAAAGATCAGCACTCATGATGAGAGGCGAAGGAAACCAACCAACCAAATGTTAAAAATAAGCTTACGCCCTCTCCTTCTCCACTAGATTGAAGTTAAATTTAGTGTTTATATGTGTTTATATATGCTTAAAAGAAAACGATTTGTAGTTAATCAAAGTAGTATTTTATTTAGTCTTTCTGGATCACTTCCACTTGCTTTCAAAGTCTTCCTACTTCCTATAACTTGATGGAATTTATAAACCTTGACATTCTGCAAGGAAACCCTTATGAGGTTACCAATAAACTTACGCACATTTGTGATTTCAGAAATGATTACTGAGGGATTCTACTGGTCATAGCTAACAAATTAGAAATACTATTATTAATGACTGCATTCCATTTCTCATTATCTAGCTAATTCATCATCCAATTTATAACTTCCTCCCTGATCCCATGAGTTTTAATTTTAGCCATAGCTTTTCATGTGGGGAACCTTGTGATTTGGAAGTACGTAATAGTAATCACATTACTATCAACTAACTCATTTCCATCTACAAATGCTTCTATTAAATTTGTTTGGGCATGATCTGCCTTTCATATGAATGGAAGCTTGAATTTATTGGGGTTATTCTAACTGGGTGCTCTGGAATTATTTCCTTTAGAACATATGCCAATGTTTTTTCCAAGTATAGGAGGTAAAGTTACAAGCTGAAAATTCCTAGAATCATGTTGCCAACCTCTCCACCACATTGAAGTCGGCTCTTACAACACAAATGAAAACACCTGCAATGAGCAAACAATATCAAATGTTGTATGTTGCTTTAGTCGGTTAAACGATACTAGGAGTGGACGTACAATCTGCATGGTTAACTTATTAGAGTTGCATTATCCATAACACCATTTAATAATTGTGTCCTATATTTTGAGTCCTATATTCTACCTTTCGCATTGAGGGTGATACATGTATGTATCGAGGAAAACAAATGGAACTTATTACAACTACTGAGCTGTCAGATATGTACTGGATTCCTAATCATGAAACTTCATGTGTGCATCTCAGTCTGTACTTGCACAATTGTACAGATTTGATTCATTCTTGGTGAAGATATGGGTGGAGGCACTTTACAACAAAGGTCTGATGCTATTTATGGGCTAACAGGCTGTAGATAAGTTCAATCTTGCCTTAGCATTTCTTATACCAGTGGACTAGACTGCAAAAAGTACTTCAACATTTTGACCAACGTTTATTTTTTCCTTCAACCGATATCAATAATAAAACAGATTATCTGAAGCCTCTGCTTTGTACAAATTGGCTATCATGTTTCTCTATATTGCAACAGTGGTTATACTTTAAAAAAAAGTATTTAATTGCTCTGACACACTTAGGATGTCCATCTGAGATCTGATTGGCACTATATAAATAAACGATCTGCCATTGAAATTATCTATTCTGTACTAACTTGGTACCAAATGCAATTTTCAGTCTCTTGACCAACCATCTACTTTTTAATCCATACTAATTTGCATTTGGCTCTCACAATTTGCAATGAGAGTATCTTTTGATTTTTAAAAAAAGTTAATTTAAGCTACAAATAAAAACGTAAATATTGACTAGTCAGGCAGAATTTGTGAAGAGATAAACACAGTTAACGGCCCAAACCTTCCAGTCAGCAGCAGAGCGGGAATGCCCACCACTGACTGTATTTAAACTGACTGCTTTCCATTTTACACTGGACTCTTAGCACCTTCCGGCTCCAGCATGAATCCAGCGAGGGGCAGAGTCAGGAGGCGAAGTGGCAAAGCATGGTTGTAACAAAATCGCACCCCCTTTTCTATTAAGAAGACACACCCTTTAAGGTCTGTCTTCACCTCTGGTCAGACAAATGGTTTGCAATTTTAAAGTCATAAAGCCCCTGTGACTTTTTAAGCAGGTTTCCTGCCCAGGGGAAGAATTTTATGGCCTGTCCAGCCAGCAAAGTTTTTCAATCCCACCCAAGTCAATGAACTTTTTAATGGCTCGCACATTATGTGTCCCCACTCCTGCCATGGCAAAGAATCATAGGATCATAGAAACCCTACAGTGCAGAAAGAGGCCATTGGGCCCATCGAGTCTGCACCGACCACAATTCCACCCAGGCCCTATCCCCATATCCCTACATATTTACCCACTAATCCCTCTAACCTACACATCTCAGGACACTAAGGGGCAATTTTAGCATGGCCAATCAACCTAACTCGCACATCTTTGGACTGAGGAAGGAAACCGGAGCACCTGGAGGAAACCCACGCAGACACGAGGAGAATGTGCAAATTCCACACAGACATTGACCCAAGCCGGGAATCGAACCCAGGTCCCTGGAGCTGTGAAGCAACACTGCTAACCACTGTGCTACCGTGCTGCCCAAAGCTGTAAGATTCCACCTCAGGAATCTGCCAAATTGGCTTGGCTCCCTATCAGGTAGGGAACACGGAGAGACCATTGCCTGGGAGCAGGTACGCTTCCTGCTGCTTGGAGATCATATGGGATCAGGTGGCCACAGACTATTATGACAGAGATTGGTGGAAGGGTCTGTGATAATGGGACGAGGTTATTAAAGCTTGGCCAATATGGTGGGGGGTTCCAATCACAAGCAGGGGGACGTTTGATCACAGGGACAAGCAAGTTCGTCCGGGGGTCCTGTCCTCCTCACCAGAAAATAGCATTGGAAAGCCACTTCCCCATTTGTGAGGGTTAAAAGCCCTTTCTGTTTCAAGGCTGTGATTTCTTTCATGCTCAACGCACTATGTTCTTTGGCAATCAAAGCATTTTGTGCGTTATGATGAGATAGATGCTATAATAGTTCTTCCATATAATTGTAGAAAATAAAATAGCTCAGGAGCTAAATTTCAGTTATCTGTTATAGAGAAAGTGTTGACATCAAGTGCTTTAAATGAGAATGAGTTTTATTTGACAGAATTCTCTTTTTCTCCAATTCTCTTGCCATTCCTGCTCTACTCCCTGTAAATTGATGGTGACATTTGCACAGCCACTACAGTCCTCCACTACCTTGCCCCTTAGGTTGTTTCCCACACACGAGTCCGGACAGTGAATGTTGGTGGAAGGAGGACATTCTAATCCTGATCTCATCTGGGAGAGGAAATTGCTGCCTTTGCCAACTTGTGTGATAAAGAATTGTTTTCATTTAAAATTCGTGAAGATAGGAATTTCATCCCCTTCACATCCACACATTTAGGAACTTCTGCACGGAGCCATTGTATAGTGATTAAGAGAGCTTCTCTCTCCAGCCTCAAGGTTTTGAAGTATGTTGTAGTAAACCTATTGCTGCCCTGGGAGAAATTAATTATCTGAGTACAGACCAAGTTTCAAGCCTAAGATCTCCCTGATCAGTGGGGCTCAGTAGCACATTGTACATCTAAAGCCTCAACTCTATTCCTTTGAAATGTCATTCTAGGAAAGTCTGTATCCCCTCCCATTCACAAAAGCTGAAAATAATCATCATTCAATCATCATGGTGGCCCCTTATTGCCTTAAGTCGCTACATATAAAATGACTTTCTCATTTAACTGACCAGTTTGAGAGCTAATTTTTAATTTAATAGTGAGAATCTTGAAATCATCCAAATTTATAATTCATATGGATTCGATATCAATAATTTTGAACCATGATTAACATTTTTAGTAGTCCTGGACCAAGGAAAGCCAAAAACGAACATATAGGCAATGTATATATATTCACGTACAAGGATATAGCTTTCCAGCTGGTTCAGGGCTAAAAGTAGAGGGGGACAGGGAATGGGTACACATGGGTCCAATGCTACCTCCTGGCATGACAGTTTCATTAAAAGCAGGTGACACAGCAACAGCACTCGTCCTCCAGGGTCATGTTATTTGAATAGTTGTGCTTCCTTCTCCCGGTTTCAGTTCAAGCTCCTACTGCTGAATTAAAATTAGAGACAGCTCAGCAGGGTAGGCACAGGAAGAGATGAAAAATCAGCAGTGGGAGGTCTGTAATCAGGAGTTGCCATTTAAGTATCGCAGAACTGGAGGAGTCGAGCAATGGTACATTTACCAGCGAAAATGAGAAAGAGCAGAATAGAATGAAGGGAAATAAAGCCGTGGATAACAGCCAAGCTGAATTTGGAAATTCTGACAGGTTGAAGCTTTGTAATATTGAAACCCCATATTTCAGGGTTGTGGATCAGCTCCTTATGTATGTATAGGTTGCCTTAGACACATGTATATATAGGGGGGGGGGGATGGGAGAGTATTAATAGAACTATACTCCATGAAAAAAAACAGATTAAAAATCACACAGAGGGAAAAAGGACAATTTTTCAGGATTATGGGTGAAGAGCAGGGGATTGGAATTGGTTGGATAACTTTCAAATAGGTAGCACAGACATGATGGGCTGCTTGACCTCCTGCTGTACTTTATAACTCTGTGATTCAAAAATAGTGGTGCAAATCAAAATATAGGTCAGCCAGCCCATTGCATATATTTCAAACCTATCAGTGTACGCAGACAACTGCTAACTATTATTCATGATTAATTAAAACATTTCTATAACTATCATACTCCTTTAACAAATGATTTCAAATTACTAGCCCATTTCTACTGTTGTCACATTGTCAGCTCTTTAACAAATGGCTCAGTAGGTCTGTATCTGTGAAGTAACTATGTAGGTCAGAGCTGCTTAATAATGCTGTTCATCTGGGCCATATAATTACCTCAAGCAATTTGCCTCAAACACAGGAAATCACTTACTGGATTCCGGGTCCGAGTTGCCATCACCTTCAGTCCTGCTTGGGGAAGTTTGCTCATAGTATTCTTCCTGTGGGAAGCCGAGGGGTAAAGGGTGCGACGTGCTGGCACTGCTGTTGGGTTCATGGTCGCCCAATCCACTATCGCTGCAACTTTCCTGAGAGCCATCAGGGAGATGGAATGTGACCCTTCGTTGTGACTGGAAGAAGAAGAAGGATATTGGTTATTATGTGACCTTGTAAGAGATAGGCCACTTTATTTTTAAAGCTCATCACCTATCTATTTTCTGCATTTAATTTTCTCACCTTCACTTCTGAAGGCAATAACTTTTGCTGATTTCAGGCGTAGGTCACAACACTCAGTTCATGCTGCCATGTTTCTGTGTAACAAAAACAGAGAGTGCTGGAGAAACTCAGCAGATCTAACAATATCTGTGGAGAGAGAATAGAACCAATGTTTTGAGTGTTTGGATGAGCCTTTGCAGATTGAAACGTTGGTTCCGTTCTCTCTCTGCAGAAACTGTCAGACCTCCTGAAGAGTTTCTCCAGCATTTCCTGTTTTTCTTTCAGATTCCAGCATCTGCAATATTTTGCCTTTATCCTAATGTTTTTGTGTAAGCCTGGATACTGAATGTCCGTATGCTATTTGGATGTTAAGGGTATCACAGTTGAACCCCAGTCCCGACCTCGCCCAATTTCCACTACTGCAACAATCAGATGTTTCTATTCCCTTAATGAGGGCACTATGATCAGCTCAGATCAGCTACCTCGGCACACACTGGAAATGAAATCTGGGAAAACAACTTGTCTAATTGACTCAACTCATCATACATATGTACACACATATGAACTAGAAGCAGGAGTAGACAACCCAGTCCTTTGAGCCTGCTCCACCATTCAATAAGATCATGGCTGATCTGACTCTAACCTCACGCCTCCCCTGGTAACCTTTCATTCCTTTCTTTATCAAGAATCTATCCACCTCTGCCTTGAAAACATATTTTTCCATTATTAATTATCCAACTCAAGTATAGGACCAATGCTCATTTAATTATCTCTTTTCTAAGTATTGATACTTCTACTATCTGTCTTCATATTTCTGGCTAGCTTTCTCTCAGTCTAATTTTCCCTTCTTTATTAATCTTTGCCATTCTTTGCTGTTCTTATAATCTGCCCAATCAAGTACTGTAAATCTCTTTATCCTTGCTTGCCAATTTGAAAACCAAGTATAAATTTTAAGGTTGGATGATGGGCTAAATCACGTCCTATGTCTGGTCAATGCTTAGTGATTCTTGAACAGTCGAGTATGTTCATGTTTAAAGGAAATCTAGAAGGAAGATTTAAATTAACCACTTTACGTTGTGCACACAGGCACATTCAGACTAAACACGGACTCTTTTTACATGAAACTTGTTTCTTTGTCTTACATTATATTCACCAGCCTCAAATATTTTGTTAAAACACAAACATTTATTCAGGAAAATGACAATTAGTAACTTACCCCTCAGTAATGCTCAAGTGTAAAGCAATTTGCAGGGTTGCAGAGAAAGAGTAGGCATGTGGGCCTAATTGCATAGTTCTTTCAAAGAGCCACACAGCATGATGGCCTGAAAGACCTCCTGTGTTACATGAATCTATAAGGGAGAAATTCATTCACATTGCACCACTGGATTTGTTGATTTCCCGGGGACAGGCAGTACCAACGGGCATAAGTCTGTGTTGCATCACAAGAAATGGCACAATGCAAACAACTTCTAATGAGTCTGGAGCAACGGCTGCCCTCGGTAACCAAAGCTAATTCCCACCCCCATCCCCCCCCACCTGCCCCACTAAAGTGAAACACTGCCCATAAATCTATCCTGAACAATTGACATTAAGAAAAGAAAACACCACCTGTCAAGCTCTACTTCAGCTGATGCATTATAACACATAAGCATGATACAGTGGGGTTAATTTTAATTCTATCCATCTGGCAGGAACAAGGCAGCCAGACATTCAAATACAAAAAGGTTGCTTCTCTGCTCAGAACCTGGCTGCCAGCACCATCTTCAACATTATTTTGCGAAGTCTGCAGGCAGAAGAATTGCCCACCCATGGATTTATGCAAATCAATGACTTAGGATGCCAACAAGGAGCCCAGTGACATTCTAAGCAAAGCAGATCAGCAGATCACAGAATCACAGAATACTACAGTGCAGAAGAGGCCCTTCAGCCCATTGAGTCTGCACCGATGCATGAAATGCCCTGACCTGCCCACCTAATCCCAGCTGCCAGCATTTGACCCATAGCCTTGAATGTTATGGTGTGCCAAGTACTCATCCAGGTGCTTTTTAAAGGATGTGAGGCATCCCGTCTCCCACTCCCAGGCAGTACATTCCAGACCGTCATCACCCTCTGAGTAGAAAAGTTTTTCCTCAAATCCCTCCTAAACATCCCATTCCTCACTTTTAACTTGTGCCCCCTCATAACTGACCCTTCAACTAAGGGGAACAGCTGCTCCCTATCCACCCTGTCCATGTCCCTTATAATCTTGAACACCTCGATCAGGTCGCCCCTCAGTCTTCTCTGATCTAACGAAAACAACCCAAGCCTATCCAACTTCTCTTCATAACTTAAATGTTCCATCGCAGGCAGCATCCTGGTGAATCTCCTCTGCACCCCTTCCAGTGCATTCACGTCCTTCCGATAATGTGGCGACCAGAACTGCGCACAGTACTCCAGTTGTGGCCTCACCAAAGTTCCAGACAACCCCATCGTGACCTCTCTGCTTTTGTAATCTATACCCCGATTGATAAAGGCGAGTGTGCCATCTGCCTTTTTCACCATCCTATTATCTGCCTTTCCGCCTTCAGAGCCAAGGTCCCTTTGTTCTTCAGAACTTCCCAGTGTTAGACCTTTCATAGTATACTTCCTTGTCAAATTACTCCTTCCAAAGTGCATCACCTCACACTTTTCCAGGGTTAAATTCCATCTGTCACTTATCCGCCCATTTGACCATCTCATCTATATCTTCCTGTAACCCAAGACACTCAACCTCACAGTTAACCACCCAGCCAATCTTTGTGTCATCGGCAAAGGTAGTGATCCTACCCCCCACATAGTCATCTATGTCATTTATATAAATGATGAACAATAGGGGGCCCAGCACAGATCCCTGTGGTACACCAGAGGCCACAGGCCTCCAGTCACTAAAGCACCTGTCTGTCACCACCCTCTGTCTCCTAGCGCTAAGCCAATTATGTATCTGCCTTGTCAGATCACCCTGTATCGCATGTGCATTTGCCTCCTTGATAAGTCTCCCATGTGGGACTTTGTCAAAGGCTTTGCTGAAATCCATGTAAACTTAAAAGTTTATTTATTTATTTATTAGTCACAAGTAAGGCTTACATTAACATTGCAATGAAGTTACTGTGAAATTCCCCTAAACATTAACCGCACCACCCTTATCCACAAACTTGGTTACATGGTCAAAAAATTCAATCATATTTGTTAGGCATGACCTCCCTCTGACAAAACCATGCTGACTATCCCTGATCAAACCTTGCCTCTCCAAATGGAGATAGATTTTCTCCTTCAGAATCTTTTCCAGTAGTTTCCCAACCACAGATGTGACACTCACTTGTTTGTAGTTCCCTGGCTTGTCTCTACAACCTTCCTTAAATAGTGGGACCACATTAGCTGTCCTCCAGTCCTCAGGCACCTCCCCAGTTACCAGGGAGGAATTAAAAATTTGCAATTTCCTCCATTGCCTCCCACAACAACCTGGGACACAATTCATTCGGATCTGGAGATTTGTCCAATTTAAGCCAGCCAATACCTCCAATACCTTGTCGCACCCTATGATAATTTTTCCTAGAGCCTCACAGTCTCTCTCCCCAAGTTCCATAACCACCTTCTCATTCTCATGGGTGAAGACAGATGTGAAATATTCATTTAACACCCTACCAATGTCCTCTGCATCCACCTATAGTTTCCCTCCTTGGTTCCTAATGCACCTTACTCTTTCCCTGGTTATCCTCTTCCCATTGAAATACTTATAGAATCTCTTAGGATTTTCCCTACTTTTACCAGCCAGAGCTTTCTCATATCTCCCCTTTGCTCTCCTAATTGATTTCTTAAGCTCCGTCTTGCACTTTCTATACTCCACTAATGCCTCCGCAGTCTTACTCCCCTTATACTTGTCAAAAGCCTTTCTTTTCCTTCTCGTTGTATCATGAATGTCTCTGGTCATCCATGGTTCTCTGGGTTTGTTACACCTTCCAATTACCCTAAAGGGAACATGTTGGGCCTGTACCCTCCCCATTTTATCTTTGAACACCCACCCACTGCTCTTCTGTAGATTTCCCCACAAGTAACTCATTCCAGTCTGCCTTGGCCAGATCCTGCCTAATTTTATTAAAATCTACTCACCCCCACCAATCCAGAACCTTTTCCAGCAACTTGCCGATTTCTTTGTCCATAACAAATTTGAATTGAACCATGTTGTGGTCGCTATCACCAAAATGCTCTCCCAACTACCTGTCTTGCTTCATTCCTCAGAATTACGTCCAGCACAATTCCCTCCCTTGTTGGACCCTCTACATATTGACCTAAGACTTTTTCCTGTATACATTTTAAGAACTCTACTCCATCTAAGCCCTTAACATGATGGCTATCCCAATTAATGTTGGGAAAGTTGAAGTCACCTAATATAATTACCCTCTTATTATTTTTACATCCCTCTGCGAATTGTGCACATATTTGCTCTTCAATTTTCCACTGATTATCTGGGGGTCTATAATAAATACCTAGCAACACTCGTAAGCTCTATTCGTAAACTCTACCCACAAAGCTTCATTTGATGCCCCTTCCAAGATATCATCTCTCCTTACTGCAGTAACTGTCCCCTTAACTAATAATGGAATGCCTCCTCCTCTTTTACCCCCTCCTCTGTCTCACCTGAAGATTCTATATCCCGGGACATTGAGCTGCCAATCCTGCCCCTCACTCAACCACGTCTCTATGATGGCTATTATATCATAATTGCACGTGTCAATCCTCGCACTTAACTCAACCCTTTTACCTTTAATACTCGTGGCATTAAAGCAGAGGCCCTTCCAGCCTTGTCTTACTCTCTTGAAACTGACTACCGCTGTATTCTGTCTGACCTGACCAGATGGGGAGGAAGAAGTGGTTCTTCAGGGGTGTGAGAAAAAAAAACATATTTTTGGGGTTAAGAGGAAAAGGAGTGCTTCTTGGGTGGTAGTGGAAGGGTCTTTTTCCGGCTGGAGGCCTGTGACTAGTGGTGTTCCGCAGGGCTCTGTATTGGGACCTCTGCTGTTTGTGATTTATATAAATGATCTGGAAGAAGGTGTAACTGGGGTGATCAGTAAGTTTGCGGACGACACAAAATTGGCAGGACTTGCAGATAGTGAGGAGCATTGTCAGAAGCTACAGAAGGATATAGATAGGCTGGAAATTTGGGCAAAGAAATGGCAGATGGAGTTCAATCCTGATAAATGCGAAGTGATGCATTTTGGTAGAAATAATGTAGGGAGGAGCTATATGATAAATGGCAGAACCATAAAGGGTGTAGATACGCAGAGGGACCTGGGTGTGCAAGTCCACAGATCCTTGAAGGTGATGTCACAGGTGGAGAAGGTGGTGAAGAAGGCATATGGCATGCTTGCCTTTATAGGACGGGGCATAGAGTATAAAAGTTGGGGTCTGATGTTGCAGATGTATAGAACGTTGGTTCGGCCGCATTTGGAATACTGCGTCCAGTTCTGGTCGCCACACTACCAGAAGGACGTGGAGGCTTTGGAGAGAGCACAGAGGAGGTTTACCAGGATGTTACCTGGTATGGAGGGGCTTAGTTATGAGGAGAGATTGGGTAAACTGGGGTTGTTCTCCCTGGAAAGACGGAGGATGAGGGGAGACTTAATAGAGGTGTATAAAATTATGAAAGGCATAGATAGGGTGAAAGGTGGGAAGCTTTTCCCCAGGTCGGTGGTGACGTTCACGAGGGGTCATAGGTTCAAGGTGAAGGGGGGGAGGTTTAACACAGATATCAGACGGACATATTTTACACAGAGGGTGGTGGGGGCCTGGAATGCGCTGCCAGGCAAGGTGGTGGAGGCAGACACACTGGGAACGTTTAAGACTTATCTAGACAGCCATATGAACCAAGTGGGAATGGAGGGATACAAAAGAATGGTCTAGTTTGGACCAGGGAGCGGCGCGGGCTTGGAGGGCCGAAGGGCCTGTTCCTGTGCTGTATTGTTCTTTGTTCTTTGTTCTTGGGGACCCCACAAGGAAAATTGCAGCTTCATTGCCCCAGACATTCTCCCGTTCCTTCCATTCCTCTGACAGGATTCCCCAAAATTCCCCCTCCACCACTTAACTGGAAGCCAGTGTGTGTGTCCAAAGGTCCACCCAAGTATTCCCTTTCGCTGACCTCTTTCACTCAGAATGGTTGGAATGTGGACTAGTGGACCTCAGATATGAGGCCTGGTTGTTAAAATCAGCTCCATGTGGCAGGCAAGATATCAACTCACTGAACTGGTTTCTTGCTGGAAACCACTCCAAGTTAAAACCACTCCACAGTAAAAGAAGCTAACAATTTTATGAATATCTATCAAAATGCAAACACAAAGTTTGGTGAAAACTGTTTTCTTCTGAATTCTAAATTAGTTTATACATTTGTGATCAGCATGCAAAATAAGGATGATGAAAAGTTAATCAATATCTCATGCAGTCAAAACAGAAAGAATTACAAAATTTCTTACTGCATTCGTTAAATCATTATATATATATCAATTTGGAAATTGGGACAGATTTCCTTGTGATAGAGAGTGACCAAAGTTTAGTTAAACTTTAATGTTCCCAAATCCCTGCTCTTCTATAATTTCTGCATGCCCGCATGACAACATTTTATTCTCTTTACCAGTCCAGTGCTGGCCTCTCCTATTTGAAACCATTGGTATGTGGCTCATTGGGTATAGTACTCTCTTCTCTGAGGATGAAGGTTGAAGCCCCACACCAAAGACAACATCCAGGTTGATGCTCCAGTAAGGGACCACTGCACCACTGGAGGTACTGTCATTAGGAGAAAAGGTGACACTGCAGCCCAATCTGCCCTCTCTGATGGACAGAAAAGATGCAACAAGATTATTTTTGAAGCGCATGGAAGATCTGCTGCCTTTCTACAGAGATGTTCAGTTAGACATTCATGAAATACAACGGACCTGTACACATAATTTAGTAAAGTTCATCGGAGCAGAAGTCAGTCATTTTGCTCCTTGAATCTGATCTGTCATTCCATTACATCATCTCTGATCTGTATTTCAACTTTATTTGACCATTTTTGGCCCATGTCCCCAAATACACTAGGCTAGTACTGAACCACTCTTGAAAGCTTCAATTTTCTCAGCATCCAGTTTATTGGATACAAAGGGTTCCAATTTTCTTCTGTGCTGCGTGAAAATAGTACTTCATGATTTGGCTTCTGAATGTTCTCGCTCTAATTTTAATTGAATGTCCCATTGCATTTATTTTTTAAATTAGCTAATAGCTTTAACTGATTAAAGCTATTCCTAATCTCTGCTCCTTTATGATGCCAAATTTCTCACCATTTAGATAATATGCTGACATTTTTTAAGTGTCCAAAGCTGGTGGTTTCACATCAAGCTGCATTTGCTATACTAATATCCACTCATTGAATCTGTATGTGACTCTTTCCAACTTCATGCCATCTGCAAATTTGGATATACATTTCTCTATTCCTTCATCCATGTCCTTGATAAATATGATGAAAAGTTGAAGTTCTTGAACAGATCCTTTGGAAATAGCCATCACAGTATGCCAATCAGAGAGAGTATCTACTTTTTATCTCCATGGGTTTCCTCCTTTTCAACTAATTTCTAACACAAGTCAAATGGCTAACTCTAAATCTATGCACTCCCATTTTTGCTAACAATCTCTTGTGTGAAAACTTCTTAAGTGCCTCTTCGAAGTCCATATAGATAACATCCTTAGAAACTCCCCAAATCTACTTTATTACTGGTTTCTTAAAAAGTTCAATGGGACTAACAAAGCCGTACTGGCTCCCTCGCATCAGCTCACAGTTATTCAAGTACTCAGCCACTCTGTCCTTGTTCACATATTCTCGTAACTTCTCCAGAACTGATATTAAGTTCCCTTTTATCCTGTCTGGTTCCTTCAGCAATCAATCAAATTAGGCAGTCAGTTTGCCTCTTGTGTCAATTATTATAAAAATAATGAATATTCACCAAATATAGGGAAAACACAAACCATGATCAGCAAAACTTTGCAGGTGGAGCAAGATCTTGAAAATTTGCTCCCCATTGTTTGTCATTTGTCGCTGGGAGTTGAATGAGCCATTAGAAAGTGCACAATGGTCCTGATGCACTGACGACTAAGAATGTTGGCTCTATTTCCACAATAAATGCATTTGGAAAGCAGTCAAGATCTCATTACACAGGGAATCGTGCTACAAATTCATATTCTACCTCTCTACGGTCCAATGTTTCAGAGCACCAATTTGCTATGCCACTGGTAGATCTATCAATGATACACTAATGTGTCTGTCACCACCCCAGCAGTTCCACATCTTTAAAGAGGCTAATAGTGTACATCTAGTTAAAAGGAGAAAAGTAATCTGGTACCTTTTCACTCACATAAAGTAATTTTGAATGGTGTTTCTGTATCACTCTCATGTATTTAGTATTCACTAGAGATTGGAGCTATTTGGAATTATGAAACTAAAAAGAGGTGTGCTCCAAGGAATGCCTCTGGTACTTTCAAATATTTCATCTGTGGCATAATTC
Source organism: Mustelus asterias (assembly GCF_964213995.1). Lineage (NCBI taxonomy): Eukaryota > Metazoa > Chordata > Chondrichthyes > Carcharhiniformes > Triakidae > Mustelus > Mustelus asterias. Next base: position 116,775,845 of record NC_135804.1, on the reverse strand, counting down.
TGTTGTCAAGCAATGACTACAAAGGTCAAATTTTGTGTGCAGCTTTTCCCAAAAGAAATCAAATCAAAAGATTTGGAAATGGGTTGAATAATTCCACTTCTATAGAGTGATTGTTGAAAATACAAGATAAAAGGAGAATGATTCAACAGAAACAGTAATTACAAACTATTCAACAGAAATATTCTATTGCCCCTAAAATCAAATCAAAACTTGAATTATTTTTTTCTTGAAGTGAAGGTCAGTGGTGAAGGTGCACTGGTTATTGTATATCGTGACTTCCTTTTCAAGCTTTGACAAATGTCACTGCTCCAGTCTGACTCCTATACATACGTAGAATGATTTGTTCATTATTACTGCAGGTGTTGTATTTTACTTGGTAACATTCAATATAATTGGATTTATGCTCCTATTCAAAACAGGTTAAATGTAGCCCAAATCAAACATTACAATCCAAATTGCAATGTAACTGAGATTTTCTCCTTTTTCTTCCTCTCCCTTGGACCTTTGGTTGTCAATATCACGCATCATCCTGTATTCAAATTCATTTCTTCTCCCCAGATCTGAAGTCTTTGGAACTTCCCAACTCTCTCAGTCTTACTTTTCTCTCACAATCCACATGCTTTAAAACTCAAGTTTGACATGGACCTCATCATGACTTCCCACTTCACTTGGTCTTCTTACCTGCCACTTCTAACCTTGCTGATGTCCTGCAAAGTAGAAGCTCTACCCCTTCACAGTTTTTCTCAAGATGGAAGAAATCTCAACACTCTTTGGTGAACGGTGCTGCAATGTCCTAGCTATGTTATGGGTTGTGGATTTTAAACAAAAAGAAAAGATTTGGATTGCGCAGCTAGATTCAAACCAATAACAGATTTATTCTTTGACCTCTTGCCCATGCAGGGTACAAACTGAAAGTAAAACAGCAGCCTCTGCAACACCCGAATGACATCATGTGATCAGCTCTTAAAGCAATTTGCAACCACTTAAATATATAACAGTCGCAGATTGATAAACCAGTGTCCTCCCAGCTCCTTCAACCTACCACACTTCAAATTTAGCTAACTGAGAGAGATAGATTTTTAATCATGAAGGGAATCAAGAGTTCTGGGGATAAGATGGGAAAGGAGAGTTGAGCATATATCAGATCAGTCATAATCTCAGTGAAGGGCAGAGCAGACTTGATGAGTGGAATGGCTTACTTCTGCTCCAATGTCATGTGATCCTATGGTCTAACTTTAAATCAAGTTAAAAAACAAGTTACATAAGTAAAACATAAAGGAAACCAGGGACATGGATAGTTAAAAAGTATTTACCTGGAGGAGACATAAAGAAAGACAAGGATACGAAAACTGTCATAACTCTTCAAATCAATTAAAGAGAAACACGAAAGCCATTTTATGTTTCAAAAATTATCATATGCAAGCAGCCTAATTAATGGATCTCTTATTCGCAATAGGACTGAAAATTCTCAACTGCATTTGCAAGTGTATGTTATTAACTGTTGTTTGCAGAATGTGAGATTCCCTGCAGAACCATGCCCGGAGCTTTCTCAAATTCTAAGCACTGTTGGTTTTTCTTGTGGTTGTTAAGTTTCCATTCTGGAACTGCCTTTTTGTGGAATAACGGAACAATGGATTGTCTTTGCGGAAGAGTTTGGTATATTCTAACAAGCCCAAAGCTCCCTGGTTGACAAAGGAGACAGAGATTAAGATGAAGAAAAAAAAAATGTCCTTATGGTAGATCTCAGGTGGGTAATACAACCGAGAACAAGGCTGAAGTGACGGGAAAACAGAGAGCAGTCGTTAATAGATGTTTTTGATGGATGCTAATGAATGGGGGGTGTTTTGTAGTGGAGTTCCCCTGAGGGTGGTGTTAAAACTCCCGATCTTACTGATAATATGAATGACCTATACCATGGTGTACAAAGCATAATTAATTACTGGATGATACAAAACTTGGAAGTATTGTAACCTGTGATGAGGACGTCTAAAACCTCAAAACGACACAGACAATTTGATGGAATGAGCAGACAAATGGCAGATGAAATTTAATGCAATGAAGTGTGAAACAAATTAATTTTTGTAGGAAGAATGCAGAGAGACAATGTAAAATATAGGGCACAATTCCAATGGGGTGCAGGAGCAGAGACCTGAGTGTACATGTGCATAAATCATGGAAGTTGGTGGGACAGAATGAGAGAGCAGTTAATAAAGCATACACTACCCCAGGCTTTATTAATAATAGCACAGAGTGCAAGAGCAAGGAAGTTATGTTAAACGTAGATACTGGTTCAGGTTCAACTGGAGTATTGTGTCCAGTTCTGCGAACCATACTTTAGAAAGGATGTGAAGCCATGAGAGAGGATGCAGAAAAGATTTATGAGAATGATCACAAGAATGAGGAACTACAGTTACATACATAGACTGGAGAAGTTTCATGGTTTTCCTTGGAGAAGAGAAGATTGAGAAGAGTTATGATAAATCATGAGGGGTCTAGATAGAGTAGATAAGGAGAAATTGTTGCCATTGATCCCAGGATCAAGAACACAGGCACAGATTTAGCCTAACTGGCAAAAGAAGCAATGGTGATATGCGGGAAAATATTTTTAACACGCTGTGTGAGAGTGAGGTGGAAGCTGGTTTAATTGAGGTTTTCAAGAGGGAATTGGATTAAAATTTGAAAAGGAAGAATATATTTGGAGAAGGTGATGTGTAGCATGAGGTAAATTGTTCCTTCAGAGAGCCAGCAGAGACACGGTGGGCCGAATACCCTCCTTCTGTGCTGTAACCATTGTGGGAAGTAGGTATTTAGCTGACAGGTCTGCTGATTTCTCAGATGCTGCAGAAGATCAGGGGCTTGAACAGGTAATACAGTAGAAGAGTAAATTCACCCTGTGCTGTCATTACATAGAATTACATCAAATTAGATCATGCAGCCAACTAGACTATGCTGTTGCTTTGCTCCATGTGAACCTCCACTCAACCCTTTATCTTGCACTATCAGCATAACCTCCTGGTCCTTTCTTTCATATATATCCCATCTCCCATATCTTTAAACACAACTATGTGATTTGCCTCAACCGCTTCTTGTGGTCCAACTGCTCTCTGGGAAAATAAGTTTCCCCTGAATTTGCTATTGGATTTATTAGTGATTATCTTCTATTTATGGCATATTGTATTCGTCTGACCGCATCAGTGAAAACATCTTCTCCATGTCAGCCCTATCAAACACATTTATAATCTATCAGATCACCCCTCAGCTTTCAATTTTCCAGAGAAAAAATAATTGTTTGCTCTTTTTTCCTCAATATTTGTTGCGTGATTAACTAACTTACCTGTTTTTAGATCCAGCAAAATGCTTTGCTGTATGACTGACTCTTTAGAAGTGACCAGTTTAGGCAGTCAAAACCAAACCTATTTTCCCCTCACTCTCTATATACTTCGCAAGTTATAATTACGAATAAAAGACAAAAGTAACGCAATGGATGGAAGTCCAACTCAAAAGCATTGAATTCAGGAAACCCTCGCTGCAGGTCAATCAACAGCACTGAAGAAAACAAAGTCCTGGGGTGGGACTCCCCGCGCGTTTCCGTGGCATGTTTCTGAGCAGCAGGATTTTCTGGTCCCGTCGCTGTCAATGGGGTTTCCCATTTTGTGCAAGCCCACCACCAAGAAACCCGCGGTGGCTGTTTGCCACCAGCAGGACCAGAAGATCCAACCAGCAGGACTGACCAGAAAATTCCGGCCCAAGTTTTGAGAGTACACCCTTGTCCAGAACAGGGAAAGATTACAGCTTTTTACAGATAAGCAGCATTTGAAAAGAAACAGAACGCATGAAATTGAAGGAAGTGAGGGGAAGAGGGGAAGGGGTGGAACCACAATGAGTACCCACATTGATTGCTTTTGGTGATGAACAGGAAATGTTTCATGACAGAAATTAGATTTTCACAAGACAGAAAGAGGTAAAATGAGTTGAGATCAAAGTGAATAGGATACATATCTGAGACACACTGTGTGAATGACTACATGAGATAGATATGTGGGGATAGATGGGCAGAAGGGGAAGCATGAAAATCTGGTTAAGCGGGGCACACTTCATTGGGCCAGGATTCAAATGTGGTTAGCACTGTTGCCTCACAGTGCCAGAGACCCGGGTTCGATTCCCGGCTTAGATCACTGTCTGCGTGGAGTTTACACATTCTCCCCATGTCTGCATGGGTTTCCTTCAGGTGCTCCGGTTTCCTCCCACAGTCCAAAGATGTGCGGGTTAGGTGGATTGGTCATGTTAAAATTGCCCCTTAGTGTCAGGGGGACTAGCTAAGGTAAATTCATGGAGTTATGGAGATAGGGCCTGGGTGGGATTGTGGTCGGTACACACCTGATGGGCTGAATGGCCTCCTTCTGCACTGTAGTATTCTATGATATGTTCTATGATCTTGAAAAGAGTCGGAGAAACCAATGATGCAGACTGGCCCACCAGCAGTGTTGCAGCAGGATGAGATTGCTCATCCAAGTACTAATCTATTCCTTTCCCCTTCTCTGAAAATTGCAGTATATCCAAGCTACTGTTCACATAGTGATAGCAAGATTACTTACACAAGTTATCAATATACAATATCAATAAGCCCTCCTCACTCATCTTTCTCAATGATGTACACATCCATCAATGTTATCTGATCTAAATACAATCACCACCAGTCAGCTCTCACATTTATTGGTTTTAATGTGTTCCACCCATTTCCTTTCACAAATAATTATCAGGTGCATTGCAGCAATTGCACAACATCAATGGAGTTTTCTTATTCACTCTGCCTCTCTCTTCCATTATTCAGACAGGGAGTGGTGCATTTAAAGCCCCTCTCCACTCCAAACAATGGCAGCAGAAAATGGTGGGGGAGATTGACAACACAAAGCAGGTTTACCCACTGATCTGATGGCCAAATTCAATTTTAAATTGGAGGTGCCAAGGATACCAGCCCAAAGTTGGCACTAGAGTCCTAAACATGTTTTTATTTTAAATCTTTCTGGGTTTACCTAGGAATCACAGGAGGAGCAACTGGACTCATCCGCACCTACAACATAGCCTGGGCCCTTCCTTGACTTGAGGTCCTATTGCCCTCTCCCAACCACAGCATGTTCCTAATGCATTCTCCTGAACACATGTCAAGAGCCATTCCACCTGGGTCCCTGGCAGTAATCATTTGTACCCAAAATCTTGCTGATGCCCATTGGCCAGCTGGTGTTTACTACTGGGTTCAGGCAGAGCACAAACTCAATATGAAAATAAAGTCTGGGTGCTAAAGTCTCCCTGGGCCCACGTATCAAAGGAATGTGGGTTTGCTGCTCAATCAGCCAATTAAGGCATTGATTCGATTCACTGTTAAAGCACTTTCCTTGATCTCTCACCCAACTCTTTTGTAATGGGTATCCCCTGGCAATATGTCCAATTTACAATAATGCTGAAATTGAATTAATGTTTTCAAATAGTTTGCATTGTCTCTGGAGTCCCATTAAGGATTTGAAGAAAATATCAAATGAAACTGGAGGTGATCTCATATGGAGATCATACCCACCCAAAGAACTGGCTTCTCCATCTACTTTCTGGAAGTCAAATTGGGACTGGTGTAAATCAGTCCTTCTTAAAGGTTCGATTTTGTGGTGGCATCAACTCAAACATATGCAAAGCTTACAGGGTGCAAGTGGGCAGCTCTATTAATACTTCCACAGCATTTCCACACATTGCGCTGAACTTTCCCAGTCCCGTTGTGTCAGACCTGAAGGGAGTGAAGTCGGAAAATAGAGAGAACGAGGTAGGAAAACAGGGGGAAGCTGCATCAGGATGTATCCCTCAAACAGTTTTACTGCAGGGGAGCTTTTCTAGGAATGGGCAACCAATTTGCATTAAGGTGTAAATCAGGTGTGATTTGCAACCTGTCTGCCATTTTGTCAGTGGGGGAAATGTCTCACCTCCAGCTTAATTGAGTCAGCTTCCCTACGGCAGGTTGAGAGACCATCAGAGCCACGGGCTGTATGCCGCAAAGAGGCAGTATGCAGGAAAAGCTGCCATCATGGCCAGTTTGACCCAGTGAAGGGGTTTTCCCTTCCCTATTCACCTAGCACTCTGTATCCCTTCTATTTAAATACTGACATGCAGATCAGCAATGGTGCCTTCATGTCAAGCCTAATTAGGACAGCAAGTTCAGAGGCGAACAACTAGGAGGGTGCCTCTCAAAATGTTGGTTTCCCTGCCAACGTAGGTTTAGGACCACCATTTGCTCCAGGCATCCCGCAGACAACAGGAAAATTCTACCTGTTGATTCCAGCCTCCTATCATTTCATAGAGGAAAAACAGCAAGTTCTGGATTTCCACATATCAACAGCACAGAGGAGCAGATGCCAGAGGTTTTTGTCAGTTCCACAGAGTAATGATGGAGAACACTGACAGCTTTGCTGTCATCACCACTATAAAATCACTTCATTCCTCATGTGCGGTTCTGGACAGTGAGTATAATAAGATGGAGGGATTTGCAAGCGATTCTGATTCATTTCTTACCAACTGTCCACATACACATAGCCACTTTTCTGGAGGATTCACAGGAGGTGCTGATCAGGAGCCAGGAACCATGAGGCAATTTTTTTTCTCTCCATGTTGCTTGTGCTCCAGTTTACATCACAAATCAATTTTGGAAACCTCTGGTCTGCTTGGTTTACTGAATGATGTGTGGGATTTTATGGCCGCGCTGGTCCCAAAACCGTTAAACCCAGCTCAAGGTCAACGGACCTTCCCATGCTCTGCCCCTCGCCCGCTCCGATTCCTGTGACGGGCATGCCGGTAAAATTCCGGGTGATATGTTTACCTCCAGGACCATCAGGAAAGCCAAGTTGTATATTTTTAAACTTGGTTCCGATTCTGATTATTCAGTGGCTAATGTCTTCCAGTCAGGAATAATTTTAAGTGATAGTCTCTCAAGTTTCTACTTGCCCCATCCATCACGTTTTTTCAGGAAAATCATTCCGATCCAGCCCACAATTAAGAGATGGAAAATTATTGAGCAGTATGCTTCCCATTTTCCGATATGTGTTTGAGACACACAGTAGTAAACTGACTGTTTAGCTGTACATCAAGCTTCAGATCTGTTCTACTGATTCACAATCTTTGGCTGCACCGTACTTGGGTAACATTTTTATCAAAACTTGCACTCTGTGGTTCAGTGACCAAGGAATCTATAGAACGGAGCAGGTTCAATGATATTCAAAAATATCCAGGACATAAGTTTGCCCCCAATTCCATTGATCCTTGAACCTATAATAGTGAATGTGCAGAACCTGGACAGGGTTAAGTGGGTCAGTGGTAACTTTAACATGATGACTCTGATGTCCCTTTCCACACAGCAACTCCTTGTATGTAGTAAGTGGAAATGTACTTGGCAAATAGAAGAAAAAGCAACTAACTCTGATATTTAGAATTTAAACACGATTTCACAGACTGAAAAAGTGAAAGGCTTTGTCAAATCTCAGCTAGACTAACTCGGCACAAGACGAAAAGTCGAAGTTGGACTGAATAACATTCAGGTAACCCTTTGGGAGTTGAAGGTAATTTGCAGCTGACATTTGTTCACATGAAAAGCGGTTGAAATCGCTGCTCCAAAAAGCTGTGGATACAGGGAATTTGGAGTTTTCCAGACTCTGATCAATAGATTTTTGATAGGCAAGGACATAAAGAGATTTGGGCCTGATTTTCACACTCCCTCCCGGTGGGTTTATGAGGCAGGTAGTACAGCATGAAATTGAATGGACGAGATTCCCTCCAAGATTCTGATCCACTCCAACCCAGATGCAATTTAATGGTGGTGTGGGCAGAGCCTCGGATAAGGAGCCTGCCCTTGCCCCGATTAAAGCCTGGAAGTGGCCACTTAGTGGCCATTTTAAGGGCTTTCTCCTGCCCAGCCTGAAACTTTAGGCTGGCGAGTGCTGGGAGGCGAAGTGTGCGAAACAGGAAACATTTACATAACTTGATTTTGGGCAGCCGGGTGGCGGGGAGGAGAGGGGTTGGGGGTGGGGGGAGAGAGGGTAGTGGGAACGTATGGGAGGGTGACAGGAGTGCCTCCATCGATGCCCCCTTTCGACTGAGGACCACCCTCCCCTCAAGGAGCTGACCTGCGGAACTCTCTCCACCCCTTGGCTTATCCTCCAATAACCCAAGCGCATCCCCCCCACCCCTGTAATGGGCATTCCCCATCTTTCCCTCCTCGGGACTCCTACCATTGGAACATAAATGGCAGTGGGCCTGTCAGAGTCAAAAGGGAGCCCCCAGCATCCGAAAAATTCAAGCCTTGGAATTAAGGTGAGTAAATGGAGTTCTGGTATAGGTCAACCTTTATTCAATTGGTGGAGCAGGTTGGTGGAACTCAATGGCCGAATTCATTTCCTATGTTCCTACATATTCTAATGATGGGTCATTGCTGGCCTCCTCCATTGGGTCAATGGAAAAAGGCAATACATGGTATAACAGTAAGAATAAATGATTACTCATGTTCTGTTTTAGTCTGAGATTATCCCTTTAAATCTAATCAATGGAGCAAGAAGAGTTTTTGAAAAGAGACTGCAGTTTTGATCCTTATGTTGAGCTTATTTTAATATATGTATTGTAAAGTCGGTACAAACTAGGTTTCGAACTATAGCCTTGAGCAGACAAACCAAACTAACTTTGAACAGAGACCATGTGATTTGTTCAATTAAGTGCATTACAGCCAATTATTTTAAATCCAACTGTCAACTATATAAAAAAACATTCAAACGAGCCATGGCAACTGGTGAAAGGGAATATACAAAAGTAGAAATATCCCTGGAAAACATAAATTACAATTTTTTTAAAAATATGCCATAATTTAAATTAATTATTAAAAGCTCAGCATTCAATTCCAGCTCTCCTCATTTTGCCTATTTGAGGTCTTAGCTAAATTTCCTTTACTGTGAATATTTTATGGTGTCAAACAACTTTATCAATAAATAAACAAACAGATTTTTGTTAGTTTATTGCTTATGTAATGAAATTGTTGCTACCTTAACCAAAAAACGTTCATTGTATGCCTATAGTGCAGAAGGAAGACCATTTGGCCCATCAAGTCTGCACCGACTACAATCCCGCCCAGGCTTTATCTCCATAATCCCATGCATTTACCCTAGCTAGTCCCCCTGACACTAAGGGGGACTAGTTTAGCTTGGCCAATCCACCTAACCCCCATATCTTTGGACTGTGGGAGGAAATCAGAGCACCTGGAGGAAACCCACACAGACATGGGGAGAATGTGTAAACTCCACACAGACAGTGACCCAAGCCGGAAATCGAACCCAGGTCCCTGACACTGTGAGGCAGCAGTGCGAACCACTGTGCTGCCCCTGAGGTGATGCTGTACAGTTTTTCAATGAAATTTTATTAAAGTATGTGTCTAATAGTAATTACCCAAAAGAGCTTACTGTTCATGTTCCTATGACACTTTTGGGATCCAGGTTAAGATATTGATTGCAAGGATAGATAGTTTCAATGATATGGAGAATTAGGACTCATCCATAAGAGTTATCGAAGGATATCAGAACCAAAATAACCTAAGATTTAAGAAGACCAAAAGTGTAACAACAACATAAAAGTACAAGGAAATGTGCAGTATGTGCTAAGTTAACCCAGTCCAGTTAACTGTAAAGTTGCAGCAAATACTCTCCAATAAGTGCAGGGGAGAGGGTTTGTGAATTTGGGATAAGATCAAGGTGATGAAGACATGGTTGTGTTGGATCATTGGAACATGAAAAAAAGATCCAGAACTTGATTCTTATTTCTAAAAACAATGGATTTCCTGCTGAACCAAAAAGATGGCTGCTATAAGTCACATGATCACAAGGTTAGCCCTTTGACTGGGACCAAACCCCAGCAGTAACAAGTACAAGGAGACTTGCATGTATAACTGGTTATGCTTGCTGAGCTGCTAACAGACACATATCACACCTGGGAATGTCCAGGTGCATTTAAAGTTAAAATTTATTTATTAGTCACAAGTGAAGCTTACATTAACACTGCAATGAAATTACTGTGAAATTCCCCTAGTCGCCACACTCTAGCACCTGTTCTGGTACACTGAGGGAGAATTTAGCATGGCCAATGCACCTAACCAACACGTCTTTCAGACTGTGAGGGGAAACCGGAGCACCCGGAGGAAACACACGCACACACGGGGAGAATGTGCAATCTCCACATAGACAGTGACCCGAGCTGGGAATCGAACCCGGGTCTCTGGCACTGTGAGGCAAAAGGGAGACCAAAATATCAAAAGGGAACCAAAGGGATATTATTAACATCTGATAAATTCAGCTTGCGAGCTTGTGGGTCTGCCTAGACAATGGATTCCCAACACCACATCCTAATGACTGGGGCATTATCAGTCCTGAAGTCAAAGCCAGTTCCAGATACTGGATAAATATTCCCTTTTGACAATCACTGTGGAGAACGAAGCTTACATGACTTGAGTGGCCATGTTTTTTTTATTAATTCCTGGGACATGGGTGTCGCTGGCTGGCCTGCATTTATTGTCCATCCCTAGTTGCAAAGAACAACAAAGAACAAAGAACAATACAGCACAGGAACAGGCCCTTCGGCCCTCCAAGCCTGCGCTGCTCATGTGCCCAACTAGACCATTCGTTTGTATCTCTCTATTCCCAGTCTGTTCATGTGGCTATCTAGATAAGTCTTAAACGATCCCAGCGAGTCCGCCTCTATCACCTTGCTTGGCAGTGCATTCCAGGCCCCCACCACCCTCTGTGTAAAATACGTCCCCCTGACATCTGTTTTGAACCTTTCCCCCCCTCACCTTGAACCCGTGACCCCTTGTGTTCGTCACCTCTGACCTGGGAAAAAGCTTCCCACTGTTCACCCTATCTATGCCCTTCATAATTTTATACATCTCTATTAGGTCGCCCCTCATCCTCCGTCTTTCCAGGGAGGACAACCCCAGTTTACCCAATCATTCCTCATAGCTAAGACCCTCCATACCAGGCAACATCCTGGTAAACCTTTTCAGTACTCTCTCCAAAGCCTCCACACCCTTCTGGTAGTGTGGCGACCAGAACTGGACGCAGTATTCCAAATGTGGCCTAACCAACGTTCTATACAGCTGCAACATCATATGCCAACTTTTATATTCTATGCCCCGTCCAATAAAGGCAAGCATGCCATATGCCTTCTTGACCACCCTCTCCACCTGTGCTGCCACCTTTAAGGATCTGTGGACTTGTACACCCAGGTTCCTCTGTGTGTCTATACTCCTGATGGTTCTGCCATTTATTGTATAGCTCCCCCTTACATCAGATCTACCAAAATGCATCACTTCGCATTTATCTGGATTAAATTCCATCTGCCATTTCTCCGCCCAATGTTCCAGCCTATCTATATCCTGCTGTATTCTCTGACAATATTCATCACTGTCCGCAACTCCAGCAATCTTTGTGTTGTCCGCAAACTTACTGATCACACCAGCTACATCTTCCTCCAAATCATTTATATATATCACAAACAGCAGAGCCCTGCGGAACACCACTAGTCACAGACCTCCAACCGGAAAAAGACCCCTCCACTGTTACCCTCTGTCTTCTATGGCTAAGATGTGGAGATGCCGGCGTTGGACTGGGGTAAGCACAGTAAGAAGTCTCACAACACCAGGTTAAAGTCCAACAGGTTTATTTGGTAGCAAATACCATAAGCTTTCGGAGCACTGCTCCTTCGTCAGATGGAGTGGATATCCACTCCATCTGACGAAGGAGCAGTGCTCCGAAAGCTTATGGTATTTGCTACCAAATAAACCTGTTGGACTTTAACCTGGTGTTGTGAGACTTCTTACTGTTCTATGGCTAAGCCAGTTCTCCACCCATCTAGCTAGCTCACCTTTTATTTGCTCCTTCGTCAGATGGAGTGGATATCCACTCCATCTGACGAAGGAGCAGTGCTCCGAAAGCTTATGGTATTTGCTACCAAATAAACCTGTTGGACTTTAACCTGGTGTTGTGAGACTTCTTACTGTTCTATGGCTAAGCCAGTTCTCCACCCATCTAGCTAGCTCACCTTTTATCCCGTGAGATTTAACCTTTTGCACCAGCCTGCCATGAGGGACCACTTGAACTGAGGAGAATGCTAGTCCATTTCAGAAGGCAGCTGAGTTAACCACATTGCTGTGGTTCTCGGGTCACATGTAGGTAAAAAAGACCAGATAAGGACAGCAGATTTCTGTCCCTAAAGGACATTAGTGAACCAGATGGGTTTTTCTGACAATTGACAATGATTTCATGGTCATCAGTAGATTCTTAATTCAGATTTTTAAAAATTGAATTCAAATTCCACCATCTGCCATGGCGCGATTCGAATCCGGGGGCCCCAGAAATCTCTATATGCTTCGGAGAACTGTTTGCTGTCCTAACATTAGTTGAAAAGGATTCCAGCTGCCTGGCTGAAAAAGCAGTTGGTTACCATCTCTCCGTGCCTCCAAGTCTCTTCTGATGGCCAATTTCCTACCATTTCCTGCTGAAAGTACCCGATCTCCCTCTACCTGCTTCATCTTGTGGTATCCACACCAAATGCAAAGTGAACTCTCCAACTCCTGTCTTCAACCAGCTGAACTTGAACTCCAAAGTGAAATAATTCCTCATTGGACTTTGATTCTGGGCTTTGGAAATCACGTGAATTAATATTCATTTTTGTGGTCCTTGTGTTGTGAATGTATGTGTGCATGTGTATGCATGCGCAGTGGAGTGGGAAGTTGCAAACACTCCTCCCTCGGGCTTTGAATGTGAAATAAACTAACCTTCCGAGTGCTGCGGGTTATTAGTAAATTGGATCACACAAACCGACAGTTTGGGAAAACACACCACTGTATACTTTAAAAAATAATTCAAAACACCTTCTGCGTATGGACAGGTGGTGAGAAGAAATCAGTGCAGTTTGACTACCTAGAAACTAGCAACAACTAACAGCTTTTCAAAATTGACAACATTTCCTGTGTAGTTTCACTGCAATTGCAGTGGAACATGAGCTCTCAATAACATCGGTATTGCTATAACCATCTGCTCCATAACTTTCATTGAGGTGAAAGATGCAAGGATTTTCTCTTATTTGTACACAGTTGTGAATATATATTCATAGTCTTTGTTGTCGAATTGTGTTACAATTCTTTTCAGTTATTCCTATGGTGTCACAGTGTTATAGATTCACATCTGTGTACTGGTCAGTGTTTTCATAAGAACTTAGAAATGAGCAGCCACCTGACCGCTCAAGCCTACTCCTCCATTCAATAAGATCATGTTGTAGCCTCAACTCCACATTCCCTCGGTAACTTTTCACCCCCACCCCTCCCTTGTTAATCAAGAATCTATCTAATGCTGTCTTAAAAATATTTAAAGATTCTGCTTTCACTACCTTTCGGGGAAGAGAGTTTCAAAGACTTACAATCCTCTCCTAATCTCTGTCTTAAATGTGAGACCCCCTTATTTTAACACAGAGACCTCTCGTTCTAGATTCTCCACAAGATTCTCCAGACTCCTCAGGATCTTAAAAGGTTTCAATCAAGTCGCCTCTTACTCTTCTAAACTCCAGTTGATACAAGCCGACCCCATCCAGCCTTTCCTCATAAGACAACCTGGCTATTCCTAGTATTAATCTAGTCAATCTTGTCTGAACTGCTTGGAATGCATTTACATCCTTCCGTAAAAAGCAAGCTTGTAAAAATAGTGGCCACTTGTGAACCTAATTTTTCCCTGTATTTTACCCTTAGAGGGGGAAGCCTCACTCCAAATGGGAAGCTCACAGCTTTATATATGCAGGCAAGGTGGGTGGGACTTCCTTTGTGGATGCTCCGGGCCCTTCTGTCTCCAAGAGCATTTAACAGTTCCCCGGGCCACTTGAACCTGCTCTCCCAGCCCCCCTCATTCCCCTTGCTGGGGCCTCTGACCATGGCCTTGTCTGGCCTACTCAGTGTGATCGCACTGCCTGTAGCCCCAGCAGTGGCAACTTCCCCTGGTGCTACTCGGACGACAGGGCTGACAGCCATCTGATTGGCCAGCATCTCTCTAAGGTTAAGGCTTCCTCCTGAGAAAGGGGAAGAGGATTCTCCTGAAATTGAATTAACAGTGTTGCCAGCATTAAATTACTATGGAGCAGCTGTTGGGATTGTGAGTGGGCTCCCCTGAAGTTTTGACTTGCGGGGAGAGTGTTGTTACTGTGGCGCCCTCAAAAATGTAGCACAATGGCTGGGATATCCTATTGTAGTAACACTATCATGCGGTCTGATATTCTCACCCATTCGCCTTTCCTCATGGCTATGTATAAAGCTTTGTTTAGTTAAAAGAAAGAATGACTTGCATTTATATAGCATCTTTCAGCGACATCCCAAAGCTCTTTGCAAGCAAGTCGCAACTGTAAAGTGGGAAATGTGGCAGCTATGTCATGTACGCCAAGATCCCACAAAAAGCAATGAGCTAATGACTGGATAATCCATTTTTCAGTGTGGCCACAAAAGGAAAGTGGCACTGTCATGTGATCGATATCCTTGCCATCTTCAGTGAGGAGGACAGTTAAATCTCCAAGGGATGAAGCTGGAAAATCAGATAGGAGATAGGAGTCCTGGGGAGGAGTCAAGCTGGGAGTGGACCACAATCAGGACCATATTTCAATGGGATGATAATCTACTCCACCGGAAGTTGAAAATTAACCTTGAGGTGAATTTGAATTTGCGTTAATTTCATTCATCAGAAGGAAGAAGTAGACTTGACTTGAGACAGCAGTTTCTACGATGGCTGAATGGTACGTATCACTGGACATTACAAATTCCAAAGCCAGCAAGTAGAATCAGCTTCTCTTAAAGAAAAACCTCCTCAGAACAATTAGCCTGGAGAAGTATGATTTTCTCACATCCCCTAACCCATTCACAGAGCACCCAGACAGCAGCTGGCTGGGCAAGCAGCATTAAATGTAATCACTTGAGATAAAGGACTCTGGCTGAAAAAGGAATTCACCCAGCCATAATCTAATCAAGTTACAACCATGCATCTGGAATCTACTAGCCATAACCATATTTGGATAACTGGTCAATTGAAAGGGAGGATCATGTGGCAAGACAGCTAACTCCCTCTTGCGTTTAAAAACATGTTCTCTCCAAGCCTCAAGAACAGATCAAGAGAGAAGAGCCAGAGATCACTCTCTCTCTCTCCACCCATTTTGTGTGCTTGAGCTCTGTTTGCTGTTTGACTATCCAGATAGTAGTGAGTGAGTGAGTGAGAAAGTTGCAGCATTTGTATTATTTTTATTTAAAGCATACTTAATTCAATAAATAAAAATAAATAAAAATTAAAAAACAAACTCAAGGAAATGTGTGTGTGTGTATGTCCTTTACAGTCACAGCATTTAAACAGTTAAACACTCACTTAGCTAGTATATCTTTTTTTTAAAAGAGGGGAGCCATTCTACCCCTCCTCACCTGATTATAACTTTATTAAGTGTTACCTGCTATTTTTTGTGTGCAGCTTAATGATCAGATCATTCCTATAGTATGTCAGTTGTGGTTCAGTCGGTAGCACTCTCTTGTCTGTTTCACAAAGTTCTGGGCTCAAGTTCCATTCAGGTACAAAAATCTAGGCTGATATTCCAGTGCAGTATTAAGAAAGTGCTACACTATCAATTGGGGCGATCTTTCAGTTAAGAAGTTAAACCAAGGCACCATCTGCCTGCTCAGGTGTATGCAGAAGATCCCATAGGCACTCTTTTGAAGAAAATATGGGGAGTTATCCCTGGTGGCCAATGTTTATCCCTCATATAACATCACCAAGAAAACACAGATTCAGTCATTATCACATTGCTGTTTGTGGGATTTTGCTCTGTGCAAATAGTCTACTGTTTTTGCCAAATTATAGCAGTGACTACACTTCAACAAGTACTTCTCCAGCTGTAAAATATTTTGGGATGTCAGTGGTCATGAAAAGTGTGAGATAAATCTAAATCGTTTGTTCCTTTCTTTAATTAGTTTATGGTCAAGGTACATGATGACTGGATAATTGAGCAAGATAAAGCAGCCACGGAACCATATTGCAGCACAAGGGTTGTCAGAAGAGCTGAATGAAGAACAATCATGAAGAGGATTTTAAAAAAATCATAGCATTACCAGTCAAAACGGAAAAGGTATCTTGAGGAAAAAGAGTCTCTTGAAATATGTGGTTCTGTTTATAAACATGGCTTCCAGAATAACATCAGTGTCAGAGATCAAATAGTTTTAAAAGGTTTTAAAGTGGGGCTGAATTTCCAAATTTCCACAACTGTGAAAAGACCTATAAATGTGGGTCCTCCACACAATTGTTCACAGAGCCACAATGGCAAACTGCTTCAGAAATCACCATCAGTCAGTCCCTTTCCTCCACCTCCCTAAAACGTGCTTTAAAAAATGATTTGACTAAAATGGCCAAGCTGGGTATGGAGCAGATTATCTTGTAGTGACTGCTGGGGTTTAGTCTTGTTTTTGTAATGGTAGATTTGTGCAGCAGAGGGTCTGTGGCTATTGCAGGAACTCAGACTGTCCTCAAAACTCCCCTCAATGACAAAATAGTCACGTGTTCAGATAACAGAACATGTTAAAGTAGTCAAGCATGCAAAAAAAACTCATTGTTGCAGAAGACAGCACTAAAAAGAAACAGTTCTGCTCTGCAGGATACCAAATTCTGTATTGAATGGTTATTTCCATTCAATTTCCTTTATCTGAAGTAATTGTGGGTCTAATCTAATTTATTTTCTGTCACTGTCTAATGCACTGCAAAGAAAATTATGAGCAAGTCTGAAGAATGATAAATCTAAACTTTTGGCTCACACGTATCCTGCTTGAAGTATGACATGGTGGTATGATCAGTCCTCAAGATCATTGTGATCATTCAAATCAAGCAAATTATCAATGCCAGTTTAGCTAAGCCTAGCATGTGTTCAGGCTTCATACTAAGATGATTCAGATGTCCGTGTGACTGAGCCTCCTGATCTATAATCTCTTCCAACTTTATAATCCACTCAATCTACCCCTTCAATTGCACTCACAATCCATTCTGCCCCCTTCAGTTAAAATGGAAGTACACATGATATTCAGATGTACGCAGGGACCAAGGACACTGTATCCATAGGTCACAAATATTTATTTCTATGACTATCAAACTTACCTCACTCTTCTTCAGACAGAATCTCTCTATCTTCACCCAGGGACATTCGCACTGGATCATTTGAAGAGTTTCCCACCCAGGATCAGCTTCAGAATTGCCCAGCCAGATCGAATGTAGGGTGTCAACCAAATTTCCAATGCCAGAACCCATGACTCTGGAGTGGGACTTGAAACCATGACCTCAGATTCAGAGACCTGCACACTTCACTGCTGTACTGAGGGATTCTTGCTCTGGAGAAAACTCTTCCCTGTAGCAGGACATTAAACTGAGCTCCTGGCTGCCCCCTCTGTAAAAAAAACATTCCCCTGCCAGTACTTTGAAGAAAAGCAGGGGAGGTCCCCAGAGCATCCTGGTTAATATGTATCCCTCAATCAAAGTAATAAAAAACAGACAATGGGGTCATTATTATGTTGCTATGCTTGGGAGCACAAATTGGTTGTTGCATTTCTTAAATTGCAACAATGGTTCTGCTTTAAAAGTACTTCATTGACTAGTAAACCTTTAGGAATCTCCTCAGTCATGCTTTCATTTAAAGTTTCTCAATAATACATGCTGTCTCTGACCTTCAAAGAGCAATCCATGCTATTCCTGTGTGACACTTCCAAACGTCACAACTGTCATCCTTGGGTTCCAAGTAATCATACCAACAGATGCCTAATTACAAGTAATCCTAACCACTGACTTGCAGACACCAGAAACTGTCTGCTCTCGTTGCCTGTAGGTTTCTTTACAGCCATAAAGAAGAGACTTTCATCTCATCGCCCTGGAATGAGTTCAAACCCAGCTCGTAGGCACTTGTGTTTTCTCGCTGTAACATCCAGTCTGAGGTGCTGCCCCACTAATAGGCTGCACTACTCCTGTGGCTGCTTCATTTGATCTATATTCATAGATTTGAACACTAAGCACAGATTGTGCTACAGGAGCCTCAATATCTGAACATTCCGAATTTATCCCCTTCACTATTCTTATATATCAATGTTATCCAGCTCACTCGAGGCATCATGCAACAAAGAGAATGGCTAAGTAAGCGCACTGCGGTGCATCGTCCAATCAAGCTGAGCGACCAGCACAAGTGTGGATGAAAGTGGCTTCAGTGTTCTCTGTGCACAATCATTTCTCAGAGAAAAGTGACTGTCTATTCCAATGGGGGTTCCCCTGCAGGACAGAAACTGCTGGCACCAACGTACAACCTGTCACTCAAACTCAGTATATCAATCACCATCCTGCTATTAAACTGAGCTGATAGAGGTGTCTGTACAACTTGCGTCTTTCAAAGGTTCTTGGAAATTATGCTTGTCCATATATATTGATCTAGACAATATAGTTCATTTGTATGGAAGTGAGCTGGTGCAAAAATTCATGCACCAGACCAGTTTGGCAGTATCATCCCTTCTTCCCGCAACTCTGGTGAGTGGCCAATCACAGAAAGTTAATGGCCTACCAAAAACAAATGTCAGAGCCAACTAGAAGTTTTTACTAATTGGCTAATTCAGAGAAAATCACCGCTGGGTGACAGTTTGATGTTGTATCCCGACCCAAAATCCCAAATTTTGTCTCATAATAATTACCTGGACTGTAGTATATTAGTCCACACCGTAGTCTAAGGGCCAAACTATTCCTTTCCCATGAGGAAATAATTTAGATATACTTCTTTTAACCTCTTACACTGTATTTGTTTCTCATGGTCTGATCTTCTCTACATTGGGAATATCAAGTGCAGATCAGCTGAATGCTTTGCTCTGTTGTGTGAGCAAGTGCTACACTGAACCCTCTGTCACTTGCTGCTTCAATTCTCCTCCCTCCCTGAACCTCATCATTACCACAGCTTCAAAGGAAGCTCAAGGCAAGCTCTGGTCGTAGCACCTATTCTTTTCAGTGCACATTTTACAACCCCTGGGTCTCAATATTGATAATAGATCTTAACTATTGCCCTCGTTCCTCTCCAGCATGAAACAATGGCAATGTGGAATGGGTGGATCAAGATTTCGGAGCTGGGGAGAAAGAGCAGTTTGGGATGAGGGTGAGTATTTCCTTCACCTGACTGGAACACTGTTCTGGCAGGGTGCTGCTTTGTTTTCTTCTGCCAGGCTCCTGGGCCAGTGAGGTCTCTTCCATTTTGTCAGTTTATCATGCTTTCCATCCACATACCTAGTTCCCATATTGCCATAATTTTAGCTACTAACACACACTGGAGTAATTTCAACCCCTCAATGCAGTTGGAAGAGGAGATGGGTGATGCAACGAAAACATTTTTCAAATGGAAAAGGCAATCCTAACCTGCCTGCACTCTGTTTTAAATAGAGGCAAATTGGCCATTGCTAACCAACCAACTCTGAGGAGACAGAATGCCTCCATGCTAACACAAGTTTAATTTTCAACACCTGCAGGTCAGGAATCCCAGGCTTTCAGAATCCTGTCAGACAGAAGATGGCAAGAAGAGCTGGATTCATGACGTGTGTGCGTCTGTGTGTGTGTGTGTGTGGTGTGTATGTGTGTGTGTGATTCATCCCCTTTGTGATGTACAGCTCCCCTCACTTACTGCATTCCTGTGATGTCAGACTCATTTGTTATCCATTCCTGCCTGTTTTCCAGTCCCCACACAGCCAACCTGTCAATCTGGCTGGGTGTCAAGTGTGGCGGGAATAGGGAAGCGATTGAGAAATTTAAAATAGGTCCTGATGTTGATTTTGATAGGGTCTGTGGGAAAAACACATTTCCTGCTATCCCACCTGCATCTCTGCACCCCCCCCCCCCACCCGATCTTCCCCCACTCACCCAGCTCATGTTCCAATTCTGAGTTTTTAAACCAGGTCCCTGTTTCCCCTACACATCTGTTACCTCTTTGAATTGTCTCATACCACCTAGGTTCCTACCAGTGCTGTCATGTCACTATCTCTTGTTCATCAGGAATATTTTAATGCTCATTTTATTTCCTTTGGTGTATTTGTGTACCCTGGCTTGGTTTCTTTTTAAATCCTGCTCACCTATATCTTTGGGTTCTCATAAAAATTGACACACTCAAAGGGGTAGATTTTCCGGTCCCAACCCGCTGCAACAATCATTGTGGGTAGGATGGAAAATTTGATGGACCAAAGGCACGTTGACCTCAGGAGTGAATTTCTTATCTTGGGGCAGGTCTAGGAATTAAGAATCTGCTGATGGCTGTGAAACCATTGTCGATTGTTGGAAAAGCCCATCTGGTTCACTAATGTCCTTCCTGGAAGGAAATCTGCCATCCTTACCCGGTCTGGCCTACATGTGAGTACAGAGTCACAGCAATATGGCTGCCCCTCAATTGCCCTCCAAGGGCAACTAGGGATGGGCAATAAATGCTGGCCAGCCAGCCAGTGATGCTCACGTCCCACAAATGAATAAAATAAAAGGTGCGACCAGAAAATCCTGCCCAAGAAGTATGTTCTTTTCGACTGACTGACTTACCTGCTAAGTTGTTCAGAAGAGATACGCTTCATCTGAGCTGAAACGGAACCAATCTCCTGGCTGAGAAAGTAAATAATGTAGTGGCGATGGATTTAAACTTGTAAGGCAAGTGGGTGGATTGACTAATGGGACTAGTCTTATAAAAAAAAGGGGTGGCACAGTGGTTAGCACTGCTGCTTCACAGCGCCAGGGACTTGAGTTCAATTCTGGCCTTGGGTCAGTGTGTGTGAGGAGTTTGCATGTCCCCCCATGTCTGCGTGGGTTTCCTCCGGGTGCTCCGGTTTCCTCCCACACTCCAAAGATGTGCAGGTTAGGTTGCTTGGCCATGCTAAATTGCCCCTTAGTGTCAGGGGGATTAACAGGGTAAATACGTGAGGTAACGGGGATAGGGCCTGGGTGGGATAGTTGTCGGTGCAGGCTTGATGGGCCAAATGGCCTTCTTCTGCACTGTAGGAATCCTAAGTATTTTCAATACTTTCGGTTTTTATGTCAGATGTACTGCGTCTGTCGGATTTTGCTTCCTGTAGAATATTAATCCATATACGACTGCTGTCGGCAGCTCCATTAAATTAAATGGCATTTAGCTATTTTGTTTTTCAAGAAACTATTTTACAACTGTTAAGAATTCTTGAAGTTATAATTTGTCAGAAAGACCATAAACGAAGTGATGCATATAAAATTGAAAGTAAATAATTCCATGGTCCAAAGGGCTGATAATAAGTGTTGATGTTGGCGAAACATTGTGATTTTTAAAAATTATTTTTTCATGTGATTGAGGATTGTTGAAAAGGCCAGCGTTAGTAGCCCATCCCTAACTGCAGGAATAGCTAGTGCAGTAACATGAGGAAATTTGCCCACTATCCTGAAGGTACATTGTTGAGGCAAGGTGAAAAGGGCTTTCCTCTGGACCTGTCACGTAACACACCCAACTTGGAAGCACTTGCTGCCAAGACTGCATGGTGTTCAAATCGGAGCAGAGTTCTAATTCTGCAGAATGGACAACATTAGCCTTCGTGCAAACATGCACAATTTTAGCCATTGGAGGAACTGGGAGTTTTACATTTCAGTCTATTAAAATACATCTGTAATGATCCCTGGCACAAGTATGCAATAGCACTACTTGCAGTGCCAGCAAGTTACTGTACAAAATAATTCATTGTCAGGGCTCACAAATGTTACCATGTCAGTACTGTAGACTGGAAGTGCCCATTGCGCAAGCATGTTTAACGCGTCACATAATAGTTGAAGCATTTTACATGTCACATTGGAAGCTCCAATGTGGTAGCTGTCCTGAATTAAGGGATCTCAGTCAAAGTAGCAGGAAAGCATTACAAATGGCTTCTGTATCCTCAGGCAGATGTGTAAAATAATATTGACTTGGGATGTTATTTCTGTTCACAGGTGGAAAGTGGTCCTGTACAGATGCTGGTTAAGGCTAAGTTTATATTTCCACTGTGATAAAGCTCAGTTATTTCAGGCCAGAAACCTAACTTGGGACCTAACAGATGCTGTTCTTTGAAATACTTTCACACTTGACACTCCAGTGGTCAACAACATGCTAGCACTCACTATCTATATTCACATTCATGGAATAGCCATTTGGGAACATAAGAGCCCATTCAGCCCCTTGAACCTGTTTTGCTATTAATTTTGATCATGTCTGATCTGTTTCTTTATTTTATCTAACTGCCTTAGTTCAGCAGCACTTAATGCCATTCCCTAATGTTCTATCAATTTCAATTTTAAACTTTTTAATTGGCCTGCCCTCAACAATTTTTGTGAGATAATGTTCTCCCTGACATCAGTCGAGTCGGGCCTAGCTATAATTTTAAACTGAGGCCATCTTGTTCCAGAGACCCCCCACAAAAGAAAATTGTTTCTTTCTCGCTTCCCAATCAAATTCTTTAATCACCTTAAAAACCTCAATCAGATCAACCTTCAATCTTCTTCCATATTCAAGCAATATGGCGGTACAGTGGCACAGTGGTTAGCACTGCTGCCTCACAGCGCTAGGGACCGAGGTTCGATTCCCAGCTTGGGTCACTGTCTGTGTGGAATAAAATCCAGCCTCTGGTTTCACAGTTTTAACCTATTTAGCCCAAGCTTCATTCTGATGAAATATTGGGCAAGGTATTGGAACCCTGCTCACTTGACTGCACTCTACCATAACTCTTCTGAAAAGGAGAATGCCACACCTCAGGCTGAACGAACAACACTCAAAGGCACAGATTTAACTGCAAGAACGACAACATTCAATCTGCCATGCTGACTAACTCCCGAACATGTGCTATCTGATCCTCAACCCTCCAAGCCACTTGACTCTTTATCTAATACAGAGTGCACTGTACCTTACAGTATCTTATCCAAGCACCGTGTAGCATCTAATTCTCAAGTCCACACACATCATCAACTATCATCACGACAGAGGAAAGTTAAAGAGAGACGAGTGAGAAGGAAAGGACAAAAATTCAGAATAAAAAATAATTACTTTTGACACCATGTAGAACGATTAAGGCACTGTAAAGAAATTTCAACTGCACTTTCATAACAAACATAGTTATTTTTTTTAAAAGATGCAATTCGTCTGTAACTACCCATTACTTAGTAGCTTCATAGCCATTGACCCAAGGTTAATATGGCTCTTTGCTGGCAGTTATTAGCAGGACATGTGGGTTAACTGTTCTTGGCATCTGGACATCACTTAGGAGCTTGTGAAGTGTGCATATTCCCTTTAGTCTTCTGCTATTAGCTATTTTAGTTCAAAGTCTCCAGAGTTGTTCATCTCAACGGATGTTAATCCATGCACATAACCCTTTTAGCCATGTATTGCAAACTATTCTGTTTTACAGATCTGCACTGTTATGGAGAGAATGTTAATGCCACACCCACAAAAAATGGTTAACCAATTAAACTAGGCTGTCTTACAAATTGCACACCGAAGCTGTCAGCATGGCAAAAATTGCAATCACACCATGGTGACAGAGATGGGAAATAACAGCATGAGGAATATGTGCAATTTCTTTTTTTGAAATAAGCAACCTTCAATTAAAAGGATAAGTGCTGGACAATGGTTAGGAAAGCTACTGTATCTTTCAGTGAATAAATGGTCTTTTGGTGCTTCTCCAAAAAAAACATGTTTAAACACATTCAAAACAAAATGATTTGACACATTTGCATCAATAGTGTTGAGAATGAAGAGAATAGAGGGAAATTTGCTTTTTTTTGTTCTGAATTGCTTTGTGGAATTGTTTTCACAGAACATCTACAAATTCAAGGATTGGGCGGCACTGTTCATAGTGGTGAAACTCTCTACCATTCTAGTTCTGAGACTTAGATTGAAGGTTGGCTCGAAGGAAAAAAGAGGTTTCATTTGTATGACAGCTGTTCAGAGTCACAGGGAAATTAAGGGGGCGATTCTCCCAAAAGTGTTGAATTGGCGGGAAAACTGGTCCAGATCACGACTGTTTTTTCAGTGCAACCTCAGACCTGAATCTCCCCACTCTGTGTAATGTAGAGGTCACAATCATGAATATCATTAAAAGCTCAGGGGACGGGGCCTATTCACGCCAAAGAGCCTGAAATCGGCGGGATGAGCGGGAACCCGCACATGCACACATCTCTGGAAGATTGCTGAAAAGACCTCCCAGTATCCAGATCACTGCCATCCAACCCCCACAGATATCACTGACCTCCTCGCTGGTCCCCACAACCATCGCTGGCCCTCCCTTCTCCATACAGACATTAATGCCCCCGGTGTCTCCCTCCACACACAGACATGGCTGCCCGCTCACCATGGATCCAGATAATGCGGGGACCCAATCCCTCCATCCCTTGAACATACTGTCCTTACTGCCGCCCTGCTGACATGCACAACCCCAACTTGCAATCATTCCCCCTCTTGAGTATTGAGTATTGCACCCCCCCGAATGTAGCAGCTTATCAATTAGGAGCCCTGAGTATTGCACCATCCCGCTGGACACAGTAGCCTATTGAATGGCAGCCAATTAGCACCCGGAAGGATGCATGACACTCAACTGTAAAGTAAAGTCTATTTATTAGTCACAAGTAAGGCTTACATTAACACTGCAATGAAGTTACTGTGAAATTGCCCTACTCAACACAGTCCGGCACCTGTTTGGGCCAATGCACCTAACAAGCACATCTTTTGGAATGTGGGAGGAAACCGGAGCACCCGGAGGAAACCCACACAGACACGGGGAGAACGTGCAAACTCCACATAGACAGTGACCCAAGCCGGGAATTGAACCTGGGTCCTTGGTACTGTGAAGCAGCAGTGCTAACCACTGTGCTGCTGTGCCACCCAGACTAAAATTCAAAATTTCTCACAAGTATTTGTTGCCAACGGGCCCTTGACTGGCCACACTCACTGCACCTGCACTCCCCTAATAAGCCAGCGCTGTATATAAACTGCAGGAATGGACACACAGCCAGTCACACCACAAAGATGTCTGAGCGCAAACCTGCTCCCAGATTTACAGAGGTCGACCAGAAGCACCTGCTAGATGCCGTGGAGGAGAGGCATGAGCGGATCTTCCCCGGCCAGGGCCCTCACCCAACGGGTGCCTCCACCACGGCATTGTGGGAGGAGGTGGCAGAAGCTGTGAATGCCAGGAGTCTGACACGTGCTCTGGCCGGCAGTGTCGCAAAAAAATATACGACCTTCTTTGAGCAGCAAGGGTGAGTGAACAACCCACTTGGAACACTGCACATGCTTGGCACGGATCTCAAAGCCTGCTTGGACACCTGAAGGGCATGCAACAAGTTACCCTTCCCCCAGGAACAGAATCTAATCCCTTCCCCTCACCGCTCAACGAACACACTTCAATGGTGACCGCTTACCCGAAACTGCCAGCACCACGCCCGAGACACAGGCACGCATTGCACACCATGCACTGCAATATATTAATGCTTGCTATCCACCTGATGTTCCCACAGGAAAAGAACATCCACAACGTACGTGAGACTACACAGACTGGTGGTGGTGTGCCTGACCTGCGGCAGCTGACCAGCAGCGAAGAGCATGCCATGGAGCTGGAAGGGGGTGATGGGGCATCCCGAATGGTGACCGACAGCCAGGCCGGCGTCCAGCATCCAAGTGAGCAGAAGCGTACCCTCAACTTAGGTCCTTCTCGAATTAAATGCGATGCTGCATACAATGTTTTACCTCCCTTCCCCTAACATGTGTTCTTTATTGCAGCTCTGGACCCAGAGGAACCCGGCCCTTCGGATGTTGCCGCCGCCCCTGCTGCTCTGGAGCAAACTGCCCACGACCCCCTGGATGGCACCTTGGGGGGAGGCACTGAGGAATCCTCCAAGGGCAGCACCACTGAAGCGGCAACAGCATGTACCACCAACACAGAGACGATCACCACGGTGGATACCTTTAGTGTTCAAGCTTCTGGGTCACTAACTGGTGAGCACATCACAGACACTGATGCACATCGGGTGGAGGCGGGCACATCCGAGGGCTCGAGCACACGGAGGTCTGCTGGAAGCGAGGAGTCAGCTGTCCCCAAGCCAGCTGCTGGGCCTCTGGGTGTGTTCCTCCCAAGGCTGGTGGAGATGCATCAGCAAACTTGGGGAGTTGTAGAAGGGCTGTCAGCAACCATGCTGCGACTACAAGGCTATTTAGGGGAGTCCAACAGAGTGCTGTTGCAGGAGGTGGTGCCAACACAACGTGCAAACTAGGCACTGCAAGGGTGGCAACCACAGTGGAAAGTCTGGCTCAGGGGTCTGTCCTCATGGGTGACAGGATCCAAGCCATCCTGGAGACACAACAGGCCATGGGCAAGTGTGTTTCCGGCATCCAGGAGGCACATCATTCGATGGCCATGGGTGTCAGGGACATGTGGGAGACACTGCTGACCATGGCTGGGACTCTCGCTGGCATTCTGGAGACACAGCAGGCCATGGCTGTGAACCTTGACAACGTAGCCCAGGCTTAGAGGACTACTGCTGAGGGGCTCCAAAGCCTGGCTCACTCACAGAATGCTGTGAGTGGAGAGGCTCCAGAGCTTGGCTCAGTCTCAGAGGGCCAGGGCTGAGGGATCACAGCCCATGGGGCAGACGCATGTAGGCCTCCAGGACTGGCAGAGCCAGGTGACACCGAAGCTTCTGGAGCTCAGTCCAGCTACCCTGGCGTCCCATGGAGTGTCCCCGGGGTCTCTGGGCACCCCAAGGGAAGTGGAGGTCTTGAGCTTGTGCCGGAGCCTTTCACCCAGGAGATCCCAGACATCCCAAGACCTTCCACTTCCCCCCTTCCTCACATGGGGACATCTCAGGGCCAGCGAGATGAACAGGATGGCACCGAAACAGTGCTATTTGCATGACAGCCGGGGCCCTCCAGGTCCCAGCTACTCAGGGGATGTCCGCCAAGGGCATCACAGGCAACAGGCCGTGCTTCACTGCTGGACATCTCCACCTCTGATGTGCTTCCTGGGGTAGCACCTAGAAGAAGCAGTAGACTGCACAAAGTAAGAAAGTTGTAGTTCACTAAGAGGGCAGGGTTGCAGCCCCCTCACTGCACAGCCCCAGCTAGGTGAAGCGGACTGCAATCAAGGTGCCCCTCGCTGCCCTTCCCTGCCCGACACCTGCCATCACTGCCCACCCTCTTCATACGGCAGCTCCTTCTCCTCCTCCGCCCCTGCAGCCACCAACTTTTCCAGCTCCAAATCAATCAGACCAAGATCCATCTGCACAGTGGAGTTTGGAAACAACATAGAATGACGGATTATTATCATTGGCTGCACAGACGCAGCACCACCCCAATCCCTCACTTGGGCCAGTACTCCCAATTGTGGGTGCTGGCAACACCACACAATCCATGGTGCCATGTGCGACCCGATTAGGGTTGTGTTAGATTCCCATCATGACAAATGCTGGTACAGATTATGCAGGTCGGTGAACAGCCATGGGTAATGTGCACCCTTGAGCCATTGCTATATGTGCAACTGCAGCATCCGTTACAGGCGCGTGTTGCTGGTCCGTGTCACAGGGCAGGGAGAGACTGCAAATCAGCACCAGGTGTGTGCCCAGTGACAGCAGATTCCATGCAGTCCATGTCTGAACCTCTGCACCCCGGCCTGGAGCAGCAGCTGCTTCATCTGGTTAGGCCTCAGTCAGCACATGGTACACTCCTCCCCCACCCCAGAACTCAGCATTCAGTCGAGTCCCTGAACACCCCGTGGCATGACAATGCCACTGCAAAGTGCCCTGAAGGGGAAGGCTGAGCAGGACTCCTTGAGGGTGGCTCCCACACTGAGCTACAGCGCTACCCTGGAGGGGAAGGCCGAGCAGGACTCCTTCACAGAACCTCACCCAGAGAGCGCTGAGAAAATAGAAGTCACCCCCCACCCTCCAACCCCAGATATCACTGGTCTGTGTGCGAGCACCTGAAGACTGCAAGCGGAAGCCCACCAGGCATCTCCAGGGCCTGCCTGCAACATCTCCTGTGCTCTGCGGGCAGCACGTACCTGCTCACGCTAGTTCAAGGCTGCCACGCCAGGTTGAGACTTTTATAAACCTACTCTGATTCGCGCCAAAGTTACATCACGCCAAAGAAGTGGGAGACGCAAACATGGGCAGAGATTGCCATGTCGATTCCAATAATGGCATGCTAAGGTATGGAAAGTAATGCAAATCAGTGGCACGCCGGTTTTCTGCGCGGTCCTGGCGGCACTACTTTTTTCCGGTTGGGAGATGCGCGCGGGTTGTAAACAATCATGGCGAACCCGCAAAATGGCTGACATGCGCATCTACCGACGCGACCCACCAGAAAAATTTGCGGGTTGCGATGGGAGAATCGCCCCCCCTAAATCTCAATTCATCAGAACTGGGACCTTTACAAAAACCATCATTTTTACAGAATGTGGGATAAAAATCATGGTGAGTTGCTGCACTGATCCAACAGAACGGTTTGTTCTAACATTGACCTGATATTGAAAGAAGAATCCGGCAGTGAAAGTTCACCTTTAACAGGCAAAACCGTGCTGTACCAGACACATGCTTTGGTTTCAATTTGTTGGAAAGATTTCCATTAAAAAAGTGCAGTTTAACATCTATGATCAACTCGAATGTAAAGCTGATTGAAATCAAGCTCGGTATTCATGTTCCAACTCCCAAAAACATTTACTAAAGCCAAAAGATGAAAAATTCACTTGGTAATTTGTTCCATGTTTTCATCAATATTCTTTTCACCCCAAGTTCTCCACTGCAAGGTGAAGGTCTCTTGCCCATCACAGGGCCCCACTCTTCAAGAAAGTCAAGATGATACAAAGTGATAATTGTCCATGGCACTCCCCATGTTTACTGGCAGACGCCCAATTCCCCAACTCCACCTTACAACAGAAATCTTCCTGAATGTGTGGTAAATTATGCAGTCGCGTGGCAGGCAATTGGAGATCCTTGTCCAATTGAAACGTGGAAGCAGCCCTACAAGCCTAATCTATGACCTCTCAGCTACAAATCAAGCACTGTCAACATTAAATAAATATGGGAGAACTCTTTACATTTTTCTTTTAGGTGTTTATATAGTTTAGAAACATACTCAGATGAAATAAAATCAGATGCATGCCTAATTTATTTGTGTGTTTTCCCTCTTTTCATCTCAAACTGCAAATGAATGAGGAAGATCAACATTGCAGTAGGGCAACAATGGTAGAATCTTCGCAGCATTTAAAAAGCAGCACTTGTTGCCAAAACAGCAGTTGTGAATAAAAGCGTCATTAACCATGTTTTAAAAATATTCACTGTTCAAGAACTATGACTAGCAGGTGCAATTTCAATGGATTTATTGAAGTTTATCAAAATTCTATGAGACTATATAGCAGTAAATGGACAAGTCGTACACTGGAGCTACATATATATATAATAAACTACAGTGACATAATTTGTCAAACAGCAGACACAGCACTTATCTCATTTATCATTTGATAAGGGGGGGGGGGGGGGCGGCAGGGGGAACTAATGGCCTCATGGTATTATTGCTAGACTATTAATCCAGGAGCTCAGCAAATGTTCTGGGGACCTGGGCTGAAATCCCGTCATGGCAGATAGTGGAATTTGAATTCAGTAAAAAAGAAATCTGGAATTAAGAATCTACTGATGACCATGAAATCATTGTCGATTGTCAGAAAAACCCATCTGGTTCGCTAATGTACTTTAGGGTAGGAAATCTGCTGTCCTTACCTGGTCTGGCCTACATGTGACTCCAGAACCACAGCAATGTGGTTGACTCTCAACAGCCCTTCAAGGGTAACTAGGGATGGGCAATAAATGCTGACCAGCCAGTGATTCCCATGTTCCACGAATGAATAAAAAAAAATATTTGCTTCAGCGATACTTTCTTTTCATGTCATTTTAGTACTTTAGTAATCATTCTGTTTAATAAAGATTTTTTGGGCTTTGTGTTACAAATTGTAAATCCATATCGGAGCAATTTCTGTTGATAAGCTCCATCCAGCTTTCATCCTACGTTTCCAGGAACGCTTATACCAATTCTTGCCTTTCAAATCTCAGCCTGCCACATCCTAAGTGCCCCTTTCACAACCCCCATATCCATTCATTCCTGAAGGTGTGGGCTCATATTTCTGCACAGATCCACGGGTGCTGGCTTATCCAAATGGCCAGACTTCTTGTGTTAAATTAAATAGGGAATTCCAGCAATTTAATCAACCATGGCATGCTTGTTCCTGGAGATTCTTAAATCTGGGGTCAGGAACCCAATGGCCAGATCATTTGCAGGTCCTGACCTGACACCACCTCAGCAGCGCAAGGCAGGTTTTAAAGAGAAAGGCCCTAATTAGCCCCGAAGCATGTTTGGCACCAAAATAATGACACTGGGAATTTTTTATTATTCATTGTTGGGACGTGGGAATTGCTGGCTGGCCAGCATTTATTGCTCATCCCTAGTTGCCCTTGTTCAGAGGGCAGCTGAGAGTCAACCACATTTCTGTGGTTCTGGAGTCACATGTAGGCTGGACCAGGTAAGGACGGCAGATTTCCTTCTCTAAAGGACATTAGTGAACCAGGTGGGTCTTCCTGATAATTGACAATGGTTTCATGGTCATTAGTAGATTCTTAATTCCAGATTTTTTTGTTGAATTCAAATTCCACCATTGGCCATGGTGGGATTCGAACCCCTGATCCCATAAAATTAGCTAAGTTTTTGGATTAATAGTCCAGTGATAATACCACTAGACCATCGCCTCCCTATTTAAATTACCCAGCAGTCTTACATACTCACAAGTGCCAAACACTCATTCCTCAAGCTGTTCTTGATCAAGTATGTGCCACTGCAGAAGCACCTCAGTTTGACTATCCTTTAGTTATACCATACTTTTCATAGGGAGCCACAATCAATCATAGCTCTGTTGTGCTCCCGTCATCTGTGCATGAGCTTGCCCCAACTTGATTCTCCAGCCTATTAACAGACTCTTCAATGGGCTTAACAGCAAGCAATTTGGAGATTTGCTGGTCCCCCCCAACTCCATCCTCCCTTTAAAAATTCCAGCGTGTCATGGAATTGTCGGAAGGCTGAAAAGATCATTCGAGTACACTATTTTCAGATCACACCCACACCAGTCACCCCCACCACTGGTTGAAATAAATGCTCTTGGTTTCCCAAGCATGCATTGTCCACCATGCATCTCTAGTTTTTGATCAGAAGCTACTGATCTGCTCCTTCTTTACCTTGGGTACCAAATTCTTGTTGATCTGCAGTGCATCCTTCTTGCCTTTCCCCTCCATTGGACCTCAGCTTGCATTTTGTAATATTCTACTTGGGACCTCAGCCCCTATTTTGTAATGTTCTACTGAAATCCAGAAATATAGCTTGTTCAATGTTGATTATCTCCTTGTTGGACATTATGCAGGCTTCTCCTTTAAATGTTATCCTAACTATTAAACTTCATATTATCACAATGCTTTTGGTGAAGAAATTTCTCAGAATCTCTCTTCACGCCAAGTGACAACTTTAAATTGATGATCCCTGCTCACTGACAGCCCAAACAGTGGGAATAGCTTTTCTCTGCTCACTCTATCGAAACCCTGCATTTATAAACCTCTAATCAGTCAGAATAATCCCTTTCTGCTGCAGTGCAGTGAGCTCCAGTATCTCAAGTGTCTGCACATAGCGAGAGATGCCATTCTTGGGATCACTCTCGTGAATCTAAGCTATATGCTTTCAATGGCTTTAGCGTCCTTTCTGTAAAGAGGCCTCTAAATCTGTGCATAAATCTCCGGGAACACAAACCAAACTTTTGTAGAGATTAATAATTACTTTATATTGAAGAAAAATCTCTTCTGTACCTCTGGTTGTAAAGGTCCTATATGTAAATGAGTTGGCTAAATCTCAAACAAGTTCTAAGTAGGCATTACCAAAACAGAACTGTCTCTAATTCAAATCTAATTGCCAATTGCTCTCAGAACGGGTCTTGATTGAGTGTGAAACTGATGTTGCAAGATGTTGGAGTTAAGACATACTTTTGGACAGAGTAATTTTTGTCTGGAACCAACTGAAATATATTTGACTTGGAAGAATTGTAATTGTCGGGTTCAAATTTGTCTTGGTGATTGTGTTAAATGAACGGTATTACAGCAGCTGCCAGTTACACACCCAACCAATGTTAGTTCTTTTGAAGTCTATGTAATTGACTGTCAGGGGGAGGGATGTGGGGGGTCGATGCCAATATGACAGGCAGCAGATATGGTATTGCCCATTGAGTACTACTTCTAAGACAAATTTCTATCCGTGTGAGCAAAATGAAAGATGTTCCGTTCCCCATCTCTCATTGAGCAGCACAAAAAGAAATCAACTCTTTGGAAAGTGAACTTGTATCTCAAAGCAGAAGAGCACAGAAACTAAAGTAAACTGACAGAATGATCCGTTGCAACAACAATTAAAATAAGTGCGGCCTGAGACTTCAAAGATTGCAATTCAATACATGAAAAAATCCTAAGAATGCAGTTTTTATAAAAAGGATTTGATTACATTCTAATTGTCTACACATATACACAACATACACATTTGCTAAGTCACAATCCTTTAGATTACACGATGGAACACCGGTGTATGAATGCTTAACATATTTATTGGAGTTCCTTCCTCCATATTACAGCAGCAGTTAAGCTATTTATTTTTTAAATGGGTTAAACTGTCTTCTCCAATAGTGCAGAGAGGAATTTCAAAATTGTGTTAAATGCTGGTACATTAATATCCTAAGATCCAATTTCAAGGTCCCAACATATTGATGGTGACACCTGGCAGTTAGTAATGATTAATTCCAATTTTGGAAGCCAGTTTGAACAAGGAAGTGACTTAATGTTTACCTGTACGCTACAATTAACATTGGAATTTGTGATACTCCCTGTCCAATGTACTCCCTGAAGACTCTGTTGTACTCCGATTTCGAGATCGCAACTACTCTACCCTGATCACTCTTACGACAGCAGTGGTGAAGACTGGCAGGATATGAGGGATAATACACCGTCAAATCTTATCTCAATTTAATCAGTGCATCAGCAGGCGTCACTAGATCGTGATCATGCTCTGAGGGTTCCTCTGCCGAGCCCAGAGATGCTGAATCGAATTGTAGCATGGATTGGGGATCAAACATGATCTTGATCTTAATCACAGCTCAATTCTACACTAAGCAAAGAGCATAAAAGCTATTTGATGGTGAAGTACTTAGCAGCTTCTCTTAATAATTTACTACTTGACACCAAACTAACAAAGTATCAAGCAAGCGCCAGCAATCTGAATGGATATTGATCAATGAAACAAAAAAGTGACATGTTTTCTAATATTTGTAAAATGATGCTGTACATGCAACAATCAAAATGTAATGAGTGACTGCAGCATTATATTGCTCAGTGCTTCTACAACTGGGAGAATAGAACTGGGATCCACAGCAGGCACACAAAGCCATGGTTTCCAATGCAAAAAGCACATTAAACAACATGTAGTACTTTTTCCAGCAATTTTGCAAAATATATAGCTTTCCTTCGTGTGTGAGAAAAAAAATCACTTAAATTTACCAAATGTTTCTGATAGGTAACAGAAAGGGCGGCAGGTTGGCACAGTGGTTAGCACTGCTGCCTCTCAGCACTGGGGACCCGGGTTCGATTCTCGGCTTGGGTCACTGTCCGTGCGGAGTTTGCACGTTCTCTCCGGATCTGCATTGGTTTCCTCTGGGTGCTCCAGTTTCTTCCCACGGTCCAAAAGAGGTGCTGGTTAGATGCATTGGCCATGCTAAATTCTTCCTCAGTGTACCCGAACTGGCGCCAGAGTGTGGTGACTAGGGGATTTTCACAGTAACTTCATTGCAGTGTTCATATACACCTACTTGTGACACTAATAAATATACTTTAAATGAACTGCTCAGCATTCTGAACCACAGTCTTCCAGGTTTTGGAGAAGTCAACATTCCATCTTATTTCAACAATGTATAATGCCATTTGTTCCTTTTTCTACGGTGCACACTGGGTATGATGATGCCACTCTGGTCACCATATCCATCCAATAATAACATACAAGAAAATTATAAAAAAGATAATTACATTGGCTTTACTTGTGCATCACAGTTCAGTTGAAGTTAACATAGCAACAGAACAGATTCGAGTGATGCCATCATGCCCAGTATGTACTGCAAGAAAGAACAATCAATGATATCTCTCATGATGAAACTATAGTCTTGCCCGTAACAAGGCAGCAACAGGAAACGAAGTCTGCGCGTAAATGATTGAAATGAAACAACTTCACATCTAATAATAAACAGGATAATTAAAATGTCTCAAAGTACTTCAAAGAGGCATTCTGAAACAAAATACGAGTCTGAGTCACAGAAGGAAAGGTTAGGACAGATGGCCAAATGCATGGTGAGATCGAGGGAATGTCTTAAAGGAGGAAAATAAGGAAGACTTAAGATATGCTTATGCTAGCAGGCAGTTTCAGCAAAGGTTTTGCTGAATCAATACTACAGATCGAAGAATCTCGGCCTTATTATTAAAATGGGCATAATTATGCCCAAATTTCCTCAATCATTTGCTTTGAAAATTGCTGCAACTATGATTAAAAGTTTATTTATTAGTCACAAGGAAGGCATACATTAACACTGCAATGAAGTTACGGTGAAATTCCCCTAGTCGCCACAGTCCAGCACCTGTTCAGGTCAATACATCTAACCAGCACGTCTTTCAGCATGTGGGAGGAAACCGGAGTACCCGGAGGAAACGTGCAAACTTCACACAGACAGTGACCCAAGCTGGGAATCGAACCCAGGTTTCTGGTGCTGTGAAGCAGCAGTGTTAACCACTGTGCTACATGTATTTTTTGGGGTGAAGTTTACAGGGTGGCACGGTGGCACAGTGGTTAGCATTGCTGCCTCACAGCACCAGGGACCTGAGTTCAATTCCCGGCTTGGGTCACTGTCTGTGAGGAGTCTGCAGGCTCTCCTCATGTCTGCATGGGTTTCCTCCGGGTGCTCCGATTTCCTCCCACTGTCTGAAACACGTGCTGGTTAGCTTCATTGACTTGAACAGGCGCCGGAATGTGGCGACTAGGGGAATTTCACAGCAACTGTACTGCAGTGTTAATGAAAGCCTACTTGTGAAGAATAAATAAACTTTTAACTTTAGGATATTTTGGGCCATGTATGACTGCTCATCCTGCCCATGAAGATTAATTATTTTCAGGGCATGTTGATTTAGTATCTGGATATTCAATATCGATATGGGACATGCCTATATTGCAGATACGGAATTGAGATGTGTACCTGTTTAAACTAATAGAGAGATGCCAGCATTGGACTGGGGTAAACACAGCAAGAAGTCTCACAACACCAGGTTAAAGTCCAACAGGTTTATTTGGTAGCAAACGCCTCTAGCTTTCGGAGCGCTGCCCCTTCATCAGGTGTGTGGGAGTTCTGTTCACAAACAGGGCATATATAGACACAAACTCAATTTACAAAATAATGGTTGGAATACGAGTCTTTGTCTGTGCATTGTCTGTACCTTTAAGACTTGATTACCTGTAAAGACTCACATTCCAACCATTATTTTGTAAACTGAGTTTGTGTCTTTATATGCCCTGTTTGTGAACACAACTCCCACTTACCTGATGAAGGGGCAGCGCTCCGAAAGCTAGAGGCTTGTGCTACCAAATAAACCTGTTGGACTTTAACCTGGTGTTGTGAGACTTCTTACTAAACTAATAGAGACAATGGAAAACTGGAGTTATGCTCTTAGCTCGACATCACTCTGTAATCAGGTATAGCAGAGCACTAAGATAGCTCACACACATGTTGCAGAGTTCTGCACTTCACTATTAAGCATTAGCAGAGGTGACAAAATTGTCGGCTCTTCTATATCAAACAAGTAACACTGCTTTTGGCAGACAACTGCTATTTCAAAGAATTTTAAAACTTGATGGTAACCATCTTATGTACTTCAATCAAGTCGCCCCTCGCTCTTTTAAACTCCAGCAGATTTTCCAGCATTTTCTGTTTGTATTCCAACAGAAACAAGCCAAGTCTGTCCAGCCTTTCCTCATGAGGCAACCCACTCAATCCAGCTATCAATTTGGTCGACTTCTCAAAAGTGCCTCAAATGCATTTACATCCTTCCTTAAATAATAATAACAGTGTATCAGTCTTGGTTTCATGGAAGTGTTTTTATGTCATGGGTTCAAGCCCACACAAGCAACCTGAACATATGGTATAGACTGCCATTCGCTGCAGTGCTGAGGAAAATTTTGGAGATGCCATCTTTCAAATCAGAGATAAAATGGATGTAGAATATCTTTTGCACTATTTGAAGGATGGTGATGGAGATGTTCTTTGGAATATCCTGCCCAATACTATCGCCCAACTAACAATACCAACACTGATTACCTGATCATTTGCCTCAGTAATGTTTATGAACCCAAACCATTTGCAAATTTTCTGGCACATTGCCGACATTACAACAATGACTATACTTGAGAAATATTTTGTTGGATGAGCACATTGACTTGCCTTGAGGACATAATAAATGCTTCATGAATGGAAGTTTGTTCCTTCATCTTCTATAAGTATACCTTAGATTGCAAATTTTACTCTGTTTTAATAGTTAGAATTTTTATTACATATAGTTAAACCAAGCTAAATGTCTGTATCAATGGGAGCAGGAACCTATCACCACATTCAGAGAAAAGTGTAGTAATCTACCCTGGTGTGCAGCTAATGCAAATAGGTAAAGGATGTACAGGTATTGGCATCATATCCTATTATGAACTGGTACATCACTATCTTGCTACCTCTTGTGCTTGAATGAGATGAGAAAATTAAGGCCTGAGTATTCATGACAATGGAGAGCCTCTCCATCATCATGAAGATGGCAGAAGGATGCAAAAATTGGAAGCCCCGCTCTTGCACCATGGCTTTGGGTTGGGCCTGGGTTGGGATTTGTGCATGCATGTTTCATGGAGGCAGTTGCCCATATAAAACAGCAGCTGTCTCCACTCATCTGATTTTGGCAATCCCAGTATGTGAAACACAACATGTGCAGGTTAGACCGGGTAAGAAGTGTCAAAATGAACTGTCAAAGGGAACTGTCAAGCTGTTAAGGTCTTTAAAACACATGCCCTATAAATCTTTGAAAAATAAATGTCTGGAGTGTTTAAAAAAAAATTGTTTGCTTTTTCATTCTATCAGTTGACACAAATCTGAAGATTACCATTACTAGATTAGTGATGCAAGTCTTCCAATCATCCATTATCACAGCAGGTTGCCTTCCATTTCACAATTTGCTCAACAACTCCAAGAGTAGTTATAGAAGTGGGACTATGAATTCCAATGTTTGTTTTTACAAGGAATTAAGTACTTGAATGACAAATATGAGCATACAAAATAGGAGTCGAAGTAAGCCGTCTGGCCACCTGAGAATGCTCCACCATTGAATAAGATCATGGCTGATCGGGTTGTGTTTCAAACTCCACATTCCCAGCTACCTCAATAACCTTTGATTCCCTTGCCTAACAAGAATCTATCTACTTTTGCCTTAAAAATATTCAATGAACCTGTCTCTACCACCCTTCTGAGGCAAAGCCTCCTAAAGTCACACAACCCTCAGAGACAAAAAATTATCTTCATCTCTGTTCTGAAAGGATGTGCCACAATTTTAAAACAGTGCCCCCTAGTTCTGGACTCACGCATAAGGGAAAACATAATTTCTACATCTACATTGTCAAGACCCTTCAGGATCTTATGTACTTCAATCAAGTCACCCCTTACTCTTCTACACTCCAGCAGAAACAAGCCCCGTCTGTCCAGCTTGTCCTCATAAGGCAACCCATTCATTCCAGTTATCACTCGTAAACTTCTCTAAACTGCCTCCAATGCATTTACATCCTTCCTTAGATAATAAATATTTGTTTTTATAAATATGTACTTGAGGGAATATAAACGTAGTGAATGGGTTTCTGTTCATGAAAGATTTAAAAACAAAGACAGCAATAGATTTGAGTTTATCTCAGCACAAGTCCTGAAGTTTACCCATAGTGGATACTGGATGGGTTGGCATGGTAGATGTAAGGGAAACGTGTGATGGTTTAGGCACATGTTAGCATGAATTGGCACAAAGTTGGCCTGGGTGTTATTAAAAGCCCTGGGGATGGCTAGAAGGGGAATAGGTAGGCACTGAGGACATGAGGGGCAATGGAGGGCTGGGTGAATGCATGAGGTGGCATCGATGGGGCATGGGGAGTGTGTGGGGGTTGAGGGGATGTCAGGGCTATAGTAGTATTGTTTGTTTCATTAGTTTTTCTTGTAAAGCTTAGATAGAGTGTTGGAGCTCAGGGGCAGGCCGTCTGTCTAGCCCACCTTCGCATCTGGCAGCCTCCAAACTCCCTCCAGGGAATTCCTGGAGAAGCACTTTCTCCTGAATTGGGTTTGTGGAGCCAGGAAATGTCACGACGTTGCGCTCCTGATCCTGAAGCGAAAAAGAAGACAAAGTGGGTGTTGAAAATATTGTTGGCTGACCAGATGTAGTTCGAAAGCATGGTCACCCTGAACAGAAAATTGCACAAGAGCAAATATTTCAGAGTGTCTTGGAGCTCTTTAACCAGAGAGGAGGTCCAAAACTTCACGCCTTCAAAATATTCATGACCTCCCTACCACAGTCTAGCACATTCCCAATTCAGTTTTACTTTTCTTAATGTAAAAGAGAAAGTGAGATTAATTTGCAGTGTTTGGGAAGTATCTTGTATAAACAGTGAAAGCAATACCAGAGACAAGCAACTGTCATGACGTGCCACCCTGCTTTTTCATGTCATGTCAAGTCTGATGTTATTCCTCCTCAAACTGACATGTCCCACTCGGTTTACTTGAGCAAAAAATAGATAATAAACATTATAATAAGGATTTAATATTTGTAATATGCTAATTGTGTAACACTTGGGTGTTAATTGTATTCACCTGGTGGATATTAATTGCAGACTCAACTGTGTTTATATGCATGGAAATAAAAACAAAGAAAGTGAATGGTTGGAGGTGTCCAAAATCTAATATGCTGCTCCGTAATTAAAACCTAAAAGGCATTAAAAGACGAGGTTCCTATCCTTCACCACCTGGTTATCAGTTATTTATGTGTCTAGAACAAGTACACTCAATTTAGGACTTCCAGATTTAATCGGCAAAATGCAAAGTTTTAAAGTTGACATTTAACATCAAGAACATACAAATAAAATATCACATGCAGTTGCTCCTCAGAGCATCTTTTGTTCACTTAAACATGCACATCTTTCAAGCCGACTTCTGTGCTCCAGTCTTACCAAGCCACTGCTGTCTGCCTTTTAGATTCAACCCTTTATCTATGCCAGCATGTCCATAATCACCACTTTGACGCATGAATCAACATCTGAAAATGTCAATTTTGTCCATTTTGGAAAGTCACAAATAGAGTGAAGCAAGTAAATACCAAATCCAGGTGGAACAAAGTGCCAAATGATGTGCACCTTTGGGACAATCAGTGTTTACTTCACAATCTATGCTTCACACCCAGTTTCCTTCATCCTGCAATTGGCATTTGTGGCTTCAGCTCCCTAAACCCCAAGTTTTGAAATTCGCCCATTAAACTTCTCTACCACCTGTCATGGACATGGATGAGAGAGAACTGAAGCTCCTTACCACCCAAAAATCAGTTTGTTTTTGAACAGGAAGATGTGTGCACATTTCTTAACCCCTGAGTATGTGATCAATTTAAATAACTGGCAGCAACTTTCTGTGGGTTTAAATAAATAGGATTATAATTTGATGCATTTCATTCATTCAGAGAATAGTGCACTTTTAATCAATAGGATAGTTCGTAATTGATGTGATAGGCTCATTTTGGGGGGAAAAAAACACATGGTGCAGGTCTGGTGAAGAAAAGGCTTTTCATTCCTAAAATGCGGAGGTGAACTCTCATAGCTGGAGTCCTATATTAGAGCCATTGCAGGATGCTTTCAAAAGAGATGGACATTCTGCAGGTCACAAATTTATTTTACCTGTAATTGTGTTACCACAATTGTGCATCTTGTAGATGGTACACACAGCTACCATTGTTCATTGGTGATTGAATGTTTGTGGAATGGGTAGCAATCACACTGGCTGCTTTGCCCTGGATGGTGTCTAGATTCTCGAGTGTTGGTGAATCTGCACTCATCCAGGCAAGTGGAAAGTGTTCCTCACACTGCTGACTTGTGCCTTGTGGATGGTGGGCAGCCTTTTTTTTGGGGGGGGTGGGTGGTGTTGTTAGCAGGAGGTGAGGTATTCTCTGCAGGATTCCTCAACTTTGACCTTCTCTAGTGGTGGCAGTATTCATATGGCCAGTCCAGTTCATTTTCTGGTCAATGGTAACCCTCAGGATACTGATAGTGAGGGATTCAGTGATGGTAATGCAATTGAATATCAAGGGCAATGGTTAGATCCTCTCTTGTCAGAGATGGTCATTGCCTGGCACTTGAATGGTACGAGTGTTTCTGGAACTCTACCCTTAGACTTCCCTGCTTTAAAGCCACATGTGGAGAAAGGGGAAGAACACTGGGAAATAGATCTTCTTCACAGGAATAAAGAATACAACTTGTGCAATCAAGCTAGTCTAAAATGGAATTTACAGCACTAAGTCATTAAACAAGAAGGATATTTTATCTCCTTATCTCAAAATGAACACAGAAGAATGTCGAGAGAGTGGGCTTACAGAAAACATAAAAACTGACTGTAAAAGCTTCTGTAGATATGTGAAGAAAAAAAAGGCTGGTGAAGGCAAATGCAGGTTGCTTACAGCTAGAATCAGGTGAATTCATAATGGGCAACAAAGGGATGGCAAACCAGCTGAACAATAACTTTGGATCTGTCTTCACTAAGGAGGAGACAAATAACCTTCCAGAAATACTAAGGGACAGAGGGTCTACGATGAAGGAGGAAATCCTTATGGTCAGGAAATCATATTGGGGAAATATGTCCCCAAGCCCTGATGTTCTGTATCCCAGAGTACTTAAGGAAGTAGCCCTAGAAATAGTGGATGCATTGGTGATCATTTTCCAGCATTCTATAGGCTCTGGAAGAGTTCCAGTGGATTGGAGGGTAGTTAATGTAACCCCACTTTTTAAAAAAGGAGGGAGAGAAAAAACGGGGAATTATGGACCGGCTAGCCTGACATCAGTGGTGGGGAAAATGCTGGAGTCAATTATTAAGGATGTAATAAGTGAGCATTTGAAAAGCAGTGGCAGGGTCAATCCATGGATTCACTAAAAGGAAATCGTGCTTGACAAATCTTCTGGATT
This sequence comes from Mustelus asterias, assembly GCF_964213995.1. Classification (NCBI taxonomy): domain Eukaryota; kingdom Metazoa; phylum Chordata; class Chondrichthyes; order Carcharhiniformes; family Triakidae; genus Mustelus; species Mustelus asterias. The sequence continues at coordinate 116,734,367 of NC_135804.1, read as the reverse complement.
TTTTTGAGGATGTGACCAGTAGAGTGGACAAGGATAAACCAGTGGATGTGTGTCTGGACTTTCAAAAGGCTTTTGACATGGTCCCACACAAGAGGTTAGTCAAACAAAATTAAGGTTCATGGTACTGGGAGTAATGTATTGACGTGCATAGAGAATCGGTTGGCAGACAGGAAGCAGAGAGTGGGTCCTTTTCAGAGTGGCAGGCAGTGATTAGTGTGGTACTGCAGGGTTCAGTGCTGGGACCCCAGCTATTCACAATATACATTAACGATTTGGAAGAAGGAATTGAATGCAATATCTTCAAATTTGGCAGTGTGTGCTGTGAGGAGGATGCTAAGAGGCTCCAGGGTGACTTCAGACAGGCTGCCTGAGTGGGCAATACTTGGCAAATGCAATATAATGTGGATAAAGGTAAGGTTATCCATTTTGCTGGCAAAAACAGGAAGGAAGATTATTATCTGAATGCTGGTAGTTTAGTGCAATGTGACTTGGGTGCCATGGTGGAACAGTCGCTGAAGGTGACATGCAGGTACAGCAGATGGTGAGGAAAGCTAAAGGTATGCAGGCCTTCCTAGCAAGAGGATTTGAGTATAGGAGTAAGGATGTCTTGAATCAGTTATACAGGGCCTTGGCGAGGCCACACCTTGAGTATTGTGTGTAGTTTTGGTCTCCTAGTCTGAGGAAGGACATTCTTGCTATTGAGGAAGTCCAGCAAAGGTTCACCAAACTGATTCCTGGAAGGATAGGACTGATATATGAAGGCAGACTGGATTGACTGGGCTAGTACTCACTGGAATTTAGAAGAAGGAGAGGGGATCTCATAGAAACATGTAAAATCCTGATGGGACTGGACAGGCTAGGTGCGGGAAGAATGTTCCCGATGTTGGGGAAGTTCAGAATTAGGGGTCACAGTCTAAGAATAAGGTGTAAGCCATTCAGAGCTGAGATGAGGAAGAACTTCTTCACTCAGAGAGTTGTGAACCTATGGAATTTTCTGCCACAGAAAGCTGTCGGGGCCAATTTGTTAGATTTGCTCAAGAGGGAGTCGGACGTGGCCCTTGTAGCTAAAGGGATCAAGGGGAGTGGGATACTGAAAGTGCATGATCATGATCACATTGAATGGTGGTGCAGGCTCGAAGGGCCAAATGGCCTACTCCTGCACTTGTTTTCTATTTTTCTATGTCAAAAAAGACAAGAATTTGGCTAATATTTGAAAGTAAAGCATTCTGAGTTTTGTGAATTATAGCCATTCATTTTAATTCAATTACCACAGCAGCTTCATGATAATTATTGAAAATTATACCTATATGTCACATCACAGAGTTGAAATCTCTTGTATGACCATTGGCCTTATGTAAGAAAAAGAATCATACTTGTCGATATCTTATGTGCCAACATACCCATGGTGCGATACCCTTACTTCATTATTTCAAATTGTTTCCACCTCTATTACCACCAGTGACAGACCTGTAACCAAACTAGCCCAGGGTTAAAAAAGCTCATACTGCTCGCATCAGACACAAGTTTGAAAAATTCATCATTGTTCCAGCTTTAGGTAATTTTCTCACAGTTCAAGTGAACATACAGTAATTTTATAAGCTTTATCGTTTACTGAAACCCTTTGAGAAAAATAAATGTCTTTAGTGCAACCACACAAAAATGTCATATGTCAAATGTTTGATTTGATTTGTCACAAGTATTAGCGTACAGTGAAAAGGATTGTTTCTTGCAGACTATACAGACAAAGCATACCATTCATAGAGAAGGAAATGAGAGACTGTAGAATTTGTGTTACAGTCATAGCTAGTTCAAGCTGTTCTTGAGTCGGTTGGTACGTGACCTCAGACTTTTGTATCTTTTTCTCGACGGAAGAAGGTGGAAGAGAGAATGTCCAGGGTGCTTGGGGTCCTTAATTGTGCTGGCTGCTTTGCCAAGGAATGGGAAGTGTAGGCAGAGTCAATGGATGGGAGGCTGGTTTGCGTGATGGATTGGGCTACATTCATGAACTTTTGTCATTTCTTGCAGTCTTGGGCAGAGCAGGAGCCATTCCAAGCTGTGATACAACCAGAAAGAATGCTTTTTATGATGCATCTGTAAAGGTTGGTGAGAATTGTAGCTGATGTGTCAAATTTCTTTAGTTTTCTAAGCAAGTAGAGATGTTGGTGGGCTTTTCTAACTATAGTGTTGGCATAGGGGGACCAGGATAGGTTATTGGTGGTCTGGACACCTAAAGACATGGAGCTCTCGACCCTTTCTACTTTGTCCCCGTTGATGTAGAGAGGGGCATGTTCTCCTTCCTGAAGTCAATGACAATCTGCTTTGTTTTGTTGACATTGAGGGAGAGATTATTGTTTACCAGCTGCTCTATCTCATTCCTGTACTCAGTCTCTTCATTGGTTTTACCATTGGTTCTTAACTCCCTTGGCAATATATTCTGCTATCTCATTAAGGACACAAGTTGCCATTTATTGGTGGGTAGACTAAGTTGCTGAAATGAGATTCACTTGCATTTTCATGTTAAGAACATAGAACATAGAAAAAATACAGCACAAACAGGCCCTTCGGCCCACAAGTTGCGCCAGTCATGTCCCTACCTACCTAGGCTTATATATAGGCTTACCTATAACCCTCAATCCTATTAAGTCCCATGTACTCATCCAGAAGTCTCTTAAAAGACCCTATCGAGTTTGCCTCCACCACCACTGACGGCAGCCGATTCCACTCATCCACCACCCTCTGAGTGAAAAACTTACTCCTGACATCTCCTCTGTACCTACTCCCCAGCACCTTAAACCTGTGTCCTCTCGTAGCAGCCATTTCAGCCCTGGGAAAAAGCCTCCGAGAATCCACCCGATCTATACCTCTCAACATCTTGTACACCTCTATCAGGTCACCTCTCATCCTTCATCTCTCCAAGGAGAAAAGACCAAGCTCCCTCAACCTATCCTCATAAGGCATGCCAACCAATCCAGGCAACATCCTTGTAAATCTTCTCTGCACCCTTTCAATCATTTCCACATCCCTCCTGTAATGAGGCGACCAGAACTGAGCACAGTACTCCAAGTGGGGTCTGACGAGGGTCTTATGTAGCTGCATCATTATCCCCGGACTCCTAAACTCAATCCCTCGATTGATAAAGGCCAGCACACCATATGCCTTCTTAACCACCTCTTCTACCTACGAGGCCGATTTAAGAGTCCTATGGACCCGGACCCCAAGGTCCTTCTGATCCTCTACACTGCTAAGAGTCTTACCCTTGATATTATACTTCTTCATCCCATTTGACCTGCCAGAATGGACCACTACACATTTATCCGGGGTGAAGTCCATCTGCCACTTCTCCACCCAGTCTTGCATCCTATCTATGTCACGCTGCAGCTTCTGACATCCCTCCAAACTATGCACAACACCACCAACCTTTGTGTCGTCGGCAAACTTACCAACCCATCCCTCCACTTCCTCATCCAGGTCATTTATGAAAATGACAAACAGCAAGGGTCCCAGAACAGATCCCTGGGGCACTCCACTGGTGACCGACCTCCATTCAGAAAAAGACCCATCTACAACCACTCTCTGCCTTCTGCAGGCTAGCCAGTTCTGGATCCACAAAGCAACAGCCCCTTGGATCCCATGCCCTCTCACTTTCTCGAGAAGTCTTGCATGGGGGACCTTATCGAACGCCTTGCTGAAGTCCATGTAAACCATATCTACTGCTTTTCCTTCGTCAATGTGTTTAGTCACATTTTCAAAGAACTCCACCAGGCTCGTAAGGCACGATTTCTCTTTGACAAAGCCGTGCTGACTACTTTTGAGCATACTAAACTTCTCTAAATGTTCATAAATCCTGTCCCTCAGGATCGTCTCCATCAACTTACCAACCACTGAGGTTGGGCTATCCCTATTCCCTTTCTTGAATATAGGAACCACATCCGCAATCCTCTGGAACCTCTCCCGTCTCCATCGACGACGCAAAGATCATTGCCAGAGGCTCTACAATCTCTTCCCTCGCCTCCCACAGTAACCTGGGGTACATCCCATCCGGTCCCAGCGACTTATCTATCTTGATGCTATTCAAAATTTCCAACACATCCTCTTTCTTAACGTCCACATACTCAACCTTTTCAGTCCGCCTCAATCCTGTAGTACAAGCACCCAGTTGTTGCACTGCTCCAGTGATTGTTTTGTGAGCCTTAGGTAGCAGCAATGTGGGGCACCTCTTTAAACCCTGCGTCAGTCCTGCTACTGTTGATAGGACAAATGCCCTACTGCCTGACTGCTTCTAGCATTTCCTTTCAGACAGAGCCACCTTTTGTGCTAAACTGACTTTCAGGATGGCAAATCCTGATTTCAGATAAAGTTAGAGATGCAACACATGGTCTATTGAAGGTAGTTAAAGCATTTGTTGCACTTGGAGAATTCTTTAAAGATGCATTAAAGCAAGAATTGAGTATAGAGAACTCTAAGGGGCCAGCTAAAAATCTCTCGCCTCCACAATGAATCCATCAGGTGAACAAAACAATAATAATGCCTTATTCCTTCACTTTGATTAAAATTGTAGGGTTTGTAAGCTACAGTCTGTGTAAACAATTGTCTCTGCATTCTCCACATTTGAACCAAATGTCACGGTATAATTACCCATACATAAATATTTGCTTCAATATTGTTTAGAAAAGCAAAGAATAGCACCAATATGAGGAATGCTTTCATGCTCAATGGATTTTAAACAGAGACTGTGCCATATGGCCCAGAAAGATCCCAGCTCATTCCATATTCCAGTGAGTTAGTTGATCTTAGCTGGAACGATAGTAGGGCAAGACAGTTGGCTTTGGAGTCATGAAATGTGATTGTGCATACATGCCCCCACACACATGCCTATGCATGACAGATTGGGCTCAGCAATGATTCTCCCATGTTCAAACAGCGCATTGTCATTCACTTGCATACAAAAATTATTGCCACTAGGATGAGTTGCCTAAGGGTGCCCACCATCCATATAACTGTGTCTTGCATGCACCCAAGTCTCAGGAGAGGAAACATAAAGTTAACGTAAAATTTGATTTAAAGATATGGTAAATTGCAATCCAAAATTTGTTAAACACTAAAAGGAAGACCTGGTAACTGATGTTTAATTATGTATCAGAGCTCTCTCAATCACGGAATAAATTCTGCAGTCGACTTTCACATTGAGTTGCCGCTAAATATCACATCAAAATTATGGAATTGAGTTATGGACCACATAAACCGTATATCTGACTGAACTAAAGGCCACATAAAGCCTAAGTAAGACTGAGAGCTCAGAGCACACAAATGACTGCAGCTACATCCTAACATTCATTTGTTCAAATAATTTGCTCAGAACAGGGAAAGCACTGCCCACTGTGGCTAGTACTTAAAGGATTCTTACCGACACAATGTCACCACCTTTGACTTGCCTGTTGGAAGCCCAGATGGAACAACCGCTTGGGCCAAACTTGTAAGATTCCTAAATATCTGCCGTTTAATAATAAAGAAAAATCTAATCTGGGAGTAGCTCATTACTCACTGTTCACTCAAGGCCTGAGATTAAATCCACTCACAGGGATCTACTATTTAGAATATATTTGGTGAATAATAAAAAAGCTGTAAAATGGTAATCATGTTACATTTTAGTTTTGTTGCAGAATCGTTTCTGCAGTCCTCAAGGAGTAAAACACGCTGCATCTTTGTACAAAAGTAAATGGACCTATGTGAAAAGACAGCGATTCTGTCAACATGATTAAAGTACTCTGCACTACATCAAAGAAATGATCACATTCTGCTTTCCACTATTTTATGTCTGAAGAATGCGTTGATGCAGAACTAAAACATGGAACAGTGAGACAAATGCAACTGTGAATTCAAACAGCAGATTAAAAAAAAAGGTTTGAGGCAATTTATTTTGGAATTAAAATTTTGAAATCGAAGTATCCTTTTTATCGAGTCAAGTACTAAAAAGTCTCTGCAACAAACATTTTTATCTGACTGGTTCTGAATAACAATTACGTTTCTGGAATAGGCATGAAGAATGTTTTCCAATATTACCAATTCATAAATCCAATACTATTATCAACATGGGGATACATGCTAATCCATTCCATCTGGATAACCTCTCTCCTAATTCACTGCAACGTAAACTCAGTTCCGCTAAAGTCGTAAAATGAGCGTGGCAAGTTGTTTGGACATCTCACTATTCACTCCATCATGTCCTTGTTGATGTAAAAAGATGATTGGATTTTAGTTCAGGCCCTTCACTCAGATGGATCAAGCTAAAAGTTATTTCCTCTTCTAACTGGAAATTCTTTCCTTTTAACTTAGCATTTTACAGGTCCTTGTTTCCATAAAACTTGGTCAGATCTTTAGCACCCGTGATGCTGTACAGTCAGATTGGGAAACAGATTAGTATTCATAATGTCATCAGGGAGCAGTTTTGGATCCGAGTCGCACCTAATCCAGGCTACACACCAGCGCCAATTCCCAATGCACCTCCACCCCCACACCCACACAGCTGTAACAAACTGAATTTACATCAGCACCTCTGGTCATTCACAGCCCATGTTATGATTTGCATAACTGACAACTGATGTCTGAAACGGTTTATGAAATGACAATGTCACAGAACTCTCAAAGCTCAACTCCAGAACTAAATAAGAAATGGATGTGTGAATCCAAATCAGAACTAGAATTCACCTTCCTTAGCTCAGTGTCTATGCAGCTTGCCTTCTAATGAAATGATGCATGACCATGACTGCAGGGTATGCTTTTACTGAAGGATGACAGATGAAATGTCAGTTTTCTCCTGAATGCTGTCTGATAATTGACTTGCATTGTCTCACACATCACCAGGGGAGTTTGAGGGTCAGCTCCTACTGATATCCTATTAATGCCACAGCTGCTAATTTGGTTTTGTGCCTTATTGACAGCTGCCTTGAATTATAGCCGCAGTTGTCCTCGAACTCAAAATGTTTCTTATGGAAATTCGAGTAAAGAACCCTGCCAATGAAAACACTGTTTGCCCCGTATGATCCACTTTCAATATGTTTTACCTTTTTTTTTGCAATACAAGTTAATATCGCTGAGATGAGATTTACATTTGTTTGATGCTGACCTATGTACGCTGCTCTTGTATTGGTGGCACAGTGGTTAGCGCTGCTTCCTCACAGCGCCAGGGACCCGGGTTCAATTCCCGGCTTGGGCCACTGTCTGTGCGGAGTCTGTACGTTCTCCCTGTGTCTGCGTGGGTTTCCTCTGGGTGCTCCGGTTTCCTCCCACAGTCCGAAAGACGTGCTGGTCAGGTACTTAGACCATGCTAAATTCACCCTCAGTGTGCCCGAACAGGCGGTGGAGTGTGGCAACTAAGGGATTTTCACAGTAACTTCATTAGGGCCTGTTCCTGTGCTGTAATTTTCTTTGTTCTTGAGGGTTTTTGTTCAGTTGGGCAGCATGGTCAGTGCAGGCTTGGAGGGCCGAAGGGCCTGTTCCTGTGCTGTAATTTTCTTTGTTCTTCGTTCCAGCTCTGCGATTGACAGACGATCAGAAACAGGGATTCAGGATAAATGGGTCATTTTCCAGGTTGGCAAACTGTAACTAGTGGAGTGCCGTAGGGATCAATGCTGAGGCCTCAACCATTTCAACCTATATTACTGACTTGGATGAAGGGACCAACTTTACTGTAGCCAAATTTGCTGATAATACAAAGATGTGTCAGAAAGGAAGTTGTGAGGAGAATGCAAAGAGTTTTCAAAGGGATATGGATAAAGTAAGTGAGCAAAACATTGACAGAGGGAGTATATTGTGGGAAAACATGAGGTTGTCCACTTTGGCTGGAAGAATGGATGGAGAATGCAGAAGGAGTAGTACAGAAGCATCTGGTGTCCTTGTATACAAATCACAAAAGATAGTGCGCAGGTACAGTGTGCAAGTGATTATGAAGGCAAATGGAATGTTAGCTTTTATTGCAAGGAGGATGCAGTGTAAAGTAGGGAAGCCTTGCTACCATTATGCAGGGAACTGGTAAGACCACACCTGGGGAACTGTGTACAGTTTTGATCTCCTTCCTTGAGGAAGGATATACTTGCATTGGAAGTACTTCTTTATAGGCTGATTCCTGAGATGAAAGGGTTGTCTTATGAATAAGGGTTAAGCAGGTTGGGCCTATACACATTATAGGTTAGAGGAATGAGAGGTGATCTTAATGAAACATAAGATTTGAGGAGGCTTGACATGGTAAATGGTGGGAGAATGTTTTATCTCATAGGGGAATACAGAATGAGGGAGCACACTTTCAAAATAAGGGGCCTCCCATTTAAGACAGAGATGAGGGGGAATTTCTTCTTTCAGAAGGTCATTATCCTTTAGAATTCTGTCCCCCAGTGAGCAGTGGAGATTGGATCATTGAACATAAGTAAAGTTTATTTATTAGTCACAAGTAAGGCTTACATTAACACTGCAATGAAGTTACTTGAAGTTCCCCTAGTCGCCACAGTCCGGCGCCTGTTCGGGTCAATGCACCTAACCAGCACGTCTTTCAGATTGTGGGTGGAAACCGGAGCACCCAGTGGAAACCCACACAGACACAGGGAGAACATGCAAACTCCACACAGGTGGTGACCCAAGCCGGGAATCGAACCCGGGTCCCTGGCGCTGTGAAGCAACAGTGCTAACCACTGTGCTACCGTGCCGCCCCTGAGTTAGCTGATTAGCTTGATTTTTGGTCAACAAGAGAGCTCTCAGTTACAGAATCCCTACAGTGCAAGAAGGGGGGCCATTCGGCCCATCACGTCTGCACCGACAACAATCCCACACAGGCCCTTACCCCGTAACCCCACATATTCACCCTGCTAATCCCCCTAACCTATGCATCCCGGGATACTAAAGGGCAATTTATCATGGCCAATGCACATCTTATGGAGGCCAGGCAGGACAAAGGAGTTAAGGACACAATCTGAGCAACCATGATTTTATCGCATGGAGGAGCAGGCTAAAGTGGCCATATGACCAAATCCTCCTCCTATTTCTGATGATCTCACGATCTTAGGGAAGGTCAGGAGTCTATTTATAGAGACCGTGTATAAAGTATTTATAATGACAATTGGGAAAAAGACACTTCAAAGTTAATTTCAGAATTGAAATAGGAAAATACATGAGAGAAAGAGGAATAGAATGATGGGCTAAAAAGGCAGATGGAGTAAGAAGAAAGTTGTGTGGAGTATAAACCTCAGCATAGACCAGTTGGACCATCTGACCTGTTTCAGTATTGTGTATTTTAGGGGATATGAGGTCAACGCATCTCACAAAAGGCACCACAGCGTCAAAGGTATCAAATTAACAGAATAAATGTATTCATTTAACTTTAACGTTATATTTTAAAAAATCCATCCTTCAAACTACCAACACAATTAATAGGTCACACAATTTAGTCCAAATCTTTGCAAATTTATTCATTTGCATGGCTACACTAGATTTGTTACTTTGATTGCCCCTCAGGCTCTGGCATTAGCCCACCAACACCTCTACTTTCTCAGAAGACTAAGGAAATTTGGCATGTCAGCGCAACTTTCACCAACCTTTACAGATGCACCATAGACAGTATTCTTTCTGGTTGTATCACAGCTTAGTATGGCTCCTGCTCTGCCCAAGACCACAAGGAACCACAAAAGGTTGTGAATGTAGCCAAGTCCATCACGCAAACCAGCCTCCCATCCATTGACTCTGTCTACACTTCCTGCTGCCTCGGCAAAGCAGCCAGCATAATTAAGGACCCCACACACCCCAGACGTTCTCTCCTCCACCTTCTTCAGTCAGGAGAAAGATACAAACGTCTGAGGTCACATACCAACCGACTCAAGAACAGCTTTTTCCCTGCTGCCCTCAGACTTTTGAATGGAACCACCTCGCATTAAGTTGACCGTTCTCGACCCCCTAAGTTTATGACTGTTAGCCTACATTCTGCACTCTCTCATTTCTTTCTCTATGAACGATATGGTCTGTCTGTATAGCGTGCAAGAAACAATACTTTCACTGCATGCTAATACATGTAACAATAATTAATCAAATCAAAGGTCTCCCTCTTTTCCAGCTTGAATTAAGCCAATACTCACAGGTGGGTTGTGCCATTCACTTGAACCACCTCATCACCAATATGTTATGTTATGGCATCAATTTAAGGCTTTGTTAGGAACAAAAGGTATTTATTGATAAGAGAAACTTGACTCCAGGCAGTTTTTTCAGGACAAACCAACCTCAGGCAGAGACCAGTTCAACATGTTTACAACATGGTTCCATAAGTAAACTGCCTGAGAGAGGACTCTCTCTCTCTCTCTCTGGGGTGATCACTCTCAGTTCCTATTGGTCCCTCAAATCAAGTGATTCACTTCTGCTGTACTGTCTTAAAGATGGTAGCCATGATGTGGAAATTCTGGCATTGGCCTGGGGTGGGCACAGTAAGAAGTCTCTCAACACCAGGTTAAAGTCCAACAGGTTTATTTGGAATCATGAGCTTTCAAGCACTGAAAAAAACCTGTTGGACTTTGACCTGCTGTTGTGAGACTTCTTACTGTCTTAAAGAGACAGACACCACATACACAACAATTAGTTATGAGGATATAGTCATATTTGCGGCTTTCAGCTTTGACACCACCTAATGCCTCAGCTTTGGCTGTTCCAGTGATGGCAACCACAGTCTTGGGGTGGCACGGTGGCACACTGGTTAGCACTGCTGCCTCACAGTGCCAGGGATCCGGGTTCGACTCCTGGCTTGGGTCCCTTTGTGTGTGGAGTTTGCACATTCTCCCCATGTCTCCGTGGGTTTCCTCCATGTGCTCCAGTTTCCACCACAGTCCAAAAGATGCGCTGGTTAGGTGCATTGGCCATGCTGAATTCTCCCTCAGTATACCCGAACAGGCGCTGGAGTGTGGCAATTAAGGGATTTTCACAGTAACTTCATTGCAGTGTTAATGTAAGCCTACCTGTGACTAATAAGTAAACTTTACTTTTACTTTACAGAGTAAGAATATGTAGTCGTGCCTGTTTCCTGCCAGTTAAGCTCCTGTTGACTTCTGTTACGTGCTGCCTTGTCCCAAAAGAGTTACAGAGAGTGGCAGTGAATGTTGATCTGGGAGATGTAGTTGTCAAGGTTGAATAGTTGGCAGTTTGTGCAAGCTTCAAGAAGTGAGTGCGAGGCTTGTAACTGTGCTGGCCATGTGTGCGTGATGTCAAGCTATGAATGTTAAGCAAGGGCCACCATTGATAGAGATTGCTGACAGGTGAATGACTGGGGCATGGTACATTGAGCAGCGTGTGAGGCAATTAAGGGGGGTAGACGAAGTGAGAGATCTTGGCAGACAAGTACACAGGTCCCTAAAGGCAGTAGTTCAAGTAGGCAAGGTTGGAAAAAAAGGCATGTGGAATGCTATCCTTCATATGCAGAGTTATAGAATATAAAAGTAAGGATACAATGTTGTAATTGTATAAAACGCTGGTAAAGCCACAACTGGAGCATTGTGTGTAGTTCTATTCACCACATTGCAGAAAGGATATGATTGCTCTGGAGAGACTGCAGAAGAGGTTTACAAGAATGTTGCCAAGGCTGCAGAATTGTAGCGACAAGGAGAGATTGGAGAGGTTGGGATTACTTTCCTTGGAACAAAGAAGACTGAAGGGTGACTTGATTGAGATGTAGAAAATTATGAGGGGAAAAGATAGAATGGGTGGGATAAAGCTATTTCTCTTGGTAGAGAATTCTAGAACTAGGGGACACAGATTCAAGTTAAGTGGCAGAAGGTGTAGTGGGGACAGGAGGAAGAACTTTTTTTATGCAGAGGGTAGTGGGTGTCTGGCATTCGCTGCCTCAGTTGGTGGTGGAGGCAGCCACCCTGAACTCCTTTAATTAAGTACTGTAAGCTACAGGGCTATGGGCTTGGTGCAGGAAGGTGGGATTAGCAAGGGCACTAGGGTGTCCTCAGGCTGGCATGGACATGGTGGGATGAACATGGGCTTCTGTGCTGTGACTTTTCGATGGTGCTATGATGCAGTTGGAGGGAACATTCATTGATCTGAACGGGGTGGCACGGTAGCACAGTGTTTGGCACTGCTGCTTCATAGCGCCAGGGACCCAGGTTCGATTCCCGCCTTGGGTCACTATCTGTGTGGAGTTTGCACGTTCTCCCCGTGTCTTCACGGGTTTCCTTCGGGTGCTCCGGTTTCCTCCCACATTCCGAAAGACATGCTGGTTAGGTGCATTGGCCCGAACAGGTGCCGGACTGTGGCGACTAGGGGAATTTCACAGTAACTTCATTGCAGTGTAAATGTAAGCTTTACTTGTGACTAATAAATATACTTGAACCACACATGTCAGGTCATTGAACTGTTTTCATTCAGGTCTTCAGGGCTATACTCCTGTTACTGACCACTATGGCTATCTGCTCCCACTCCCTTTCTACCTTTGCAAACTTTTTCTGGAGGACCTCCTTCTCTGCCTTCAATGGACCTGTCTCCTCTTCTCCAACTCCTCCACCAAGGGGTCAAAGGAGCATCTTGTAGCATGATCATTCCCATGTTGTGTCGTAACTCACCCTTTATCTTGCTCACATTCCCTTCAATTCCCACGGCCTCGGAAAAGCAGCCAGCATAATTACAGCCAGCATAATTAAGGATACCACACACCCTGGACATTCTCTTTTTCACCTTCTTCCATTGGGAAAAAGATCCAAAAGTCTGTGGTCACGTACCAACTGACTCAAGAACAGCTTCTTCTCTGCTGCCATCAGACTTTTGAATGGACCTACCTTGCACTAAGTTGATCTTTCTCTACACCCTAGCTATGACTGTAATGCTACATTCTGTATGCTCTCGTTTCCTTCTCTACGAACGGTATGCTTTGTCTGTATAGTGCGCAAGAAACAATACTTTTCATTGTATACTAATACATGTGACAATAATAAATCAAATCAAAATCAAACAAGTTGAAGCACTTGGAGTAGCTGGAAAGCACCTTCTCTCTCAAGTAATGCAGCCTAGATTTAAGTGGTGCTCAGCTCACATGAACGTGGGCACCCCGCTGAGCTGTGTGGGCACCCGGCAACATGTTTAGCACTGGGCTGCCCGCAGAAATCATGCAAATTAGCAGGCAGTACAAAATTGGCATGTCGCCTGCATTGGAAGCAACAGGTGCAGATTAATTGTGCCTGGCGATCACCAGGCCCACTTTGGGAGGCTTCCTTATTGGCGTGGATAATGTAATCTGATATAATTTAAAATAAGAATATATGCCCTGTTAAACAATCAGGAGGAAAAGCGGGATTACCCCACAGCAGTTGATCTTTATGACAAGATGATGTGGCATTTGGCAATAGTATTGAATGTTAACACATAAATAGCATATTGAGTGTAGCATTATTGCCTCCCATGTCCATTGCTAAGCAGCCAGGGGATGCCGCAGTCCCTGCAATCTTTCATCTTCTACCCACATAGTGTTCATTGTACCTATTTCAATAAAGATGAAAGGCTGGGTGAAGTTTCCTGAAATTCAAAGGCAAGAGTTAATTGCCCCAAGTTCAATACTCTACAATTGAACCTCACGAGCTTCTATTAAAACACTGAGAGTGCTGTGAATTTGTTCTACCCTAATATTGAGCCATTGCATTCTGTTTTTGGTATTAAGGCTTCTTTTGTCTGTAGGTGAAATCAGCTCATGTTTATTATGTACAGTGATGTGGCTGTATAAGAATAGAGAAAGACAAAATAAGGATAGAAATAGCTCTCTCTCTTGCCCACCTCCTTTTCCACTCTTTCCTGGCCACCCTTCAATGGGTTTGGATGAAATACATGTGTTAACCGTTCACTTGGTTCAATCAACTGCCCCCCCTAAAGAAGAGGAGGGATACTAAAAAATGGAGGTGATGTAAATATTTTGAAGCATGCAAAGGGAACTAACTTATGCCCGAAGTAAAACCTATGCAAATCAGCTGGAATCAGAAAGACGAGGAACATGTTGGAGATGTTTATACTAATACATTACCCAGAATCCAAGAATGAAGCCCTTCTGCCACTATGTCAGTGGATGTGTCACACTAGAGGAATTTTAATGAAATTAAACTGACCAAAAAATGTGCTCTTCATTAAATGCATACTTATTGCAGTTGCTGCACACTACCTATTTTTCCAGTAACCAGGGTTTTATATTTTGGTTTGCTTTGTGGTTCTGAATAATGTCAAGTTTGAACCAGTTACATTCACACATACAAATAGGGAATTCTGGCCCAACAGAACCAGGTACTACCAAGTGACAAACTTGAATCCTGATCAAGGATTTTGTCATGAAACAAGGTTGGTAGTTAGAAAGCTGAGTATTTTTGATGACAGATGCTGACATTGTGACAGACAAATTTCAGGGGATTAATGGACTGAAGTTTCCAATGCTAACAGCTTTCAGTACTGTCAAGACATTTGCCCCCTTGCTTACCCGGACCCTTTGGAAGTCCTAACCTGCATCCATGCACAATAATTGCCCAGGAAGTTTTAAACTTTGATAGGCAGCTTTGCACTGCCCAGGTCTCTCCAAAATTGCCTCTGACATTGACGTCAGTGTTGGAGACTTGGGCCTGTTGCACAATACTTACCCTGATACTTAGTTTAGTATTGGCATAGGTCAGTGATTATCAGTGGAGCCCACCATTAATTTTTTTCTCATGAACACCCATCATCCCACACTACACATCCCTAATTCTTCAGGCCTGATAAACTCCCCCACCACCACCCCCCCCCCCCCCCCCCCCCCGCAACCCCCCCCCCCCCCCCCCCCCCACCACAACTCTCCCCGTGACCACCCACTCCTGTAGATAGGTACTCCTGTACCTATCTAAGTACAGTGGAGAGGCTACATCACTTTAGCAACACTAACGACTGTATTTAGATAGGTACTCCTGTACCTATCTAAGTACAGTCGTTAGTGTTGCTAAAGTGATGTAGCCTCTCCATTGTTCCTCCTCACTCTCTGAGGGTGACTGACCTGAGGGATCGCTGCTGCAGCTGGGATAGGGAAACCAGGCTGCAAGGATGATAAACTCCCTGGTGATACCCTCAGCATTGTCATTAAGCAGAAGATCCGGCACAATGCATTCATTCCTCAAATAACATTGAGCCCATCACATGTTAAGCTGCCTTTTCAACGAGGAGAAAACAGTTGCTAATTAAGCTTTCATGTCTTATTAATTATAAACAAGACCAGATTCTCAACAAAATTTGTATTTATATTCCCAGACTTGTTTTTCCACATGGACAGCTTCATGTAGCTTTTTTTCCCACAGAGAGGCTTTGATGCACAAAACAACCAGAAATCCTGTATTGAAAGAAGCACTTTATCAATAAGGATACCAATTTGACCACAAATGTTTCGCATGTTTCTGCTAGTATTACTCAAATGATGATATGTATTATCATGTTCGCTAAGAATTATAGGGCGGCATTTTCCAGCCGCATTTGCCCCCAAACCAAAAAGTAATCCTGCCTGAGGTTAACGGACCTTCGCATGGTACTCCGACCAACCTCCCCCCCCCCCCCCCACCCCCCCCAAACACCCCCTCAACATGATTCTCATGGCGGGCAGGATGGGAAAATTCCCCTCATTGTCCAAGGTTTTCTCCACCTCGAACTTCTCTCTCTTTCATCTTCTGAAAGCAACAATTTTAAATTTAAAGGCACGGGTCTCTATTATCTTCTTCAAGTGGCTATTCTTCATGTATGAGCCTAGTTGATGGTGACTGTTTCTATGAAATCAAACCAACCGAATCTAACTTCTTTCCTCCCCATGATTTCCACATCATCCACGCATGAACTGTGCTCCCTAGATCAGGAGCAGAAATCCCGGCTAATCCTTTTTTCCTAGCTTCAGCTTTGAAGGTACTGGTGTTGCTGTCATACCTCCTGATGTCCTGGTCGATCTCAGCCTGGCTAGGAATCGCATTTGAAACCTGCCCAGGTGGAAATGAGACAGTGCCACGTTCAGTCACAGAACTATCAGGGCACACACTAGTGTCCATTAGATTCAAACAAAGGCAGACGTTACAGTTTATCTCCTCTTTCTCTAGACTTCAATTTAATTTTGCATAAAGTGATTCTTAAAATTCAGTATTGGCCTTCAGCTTGGCAACACTAAAAATGAGCCAGCGCATTAGTAATTCAGGCAAGTTAGACTTTGATTTTTTTTTGCCTTCCAATTTTGTGGCACCCTGCTGTTGTAATTATTCCTGCATTTGCAAGACTGTAATGTGAAATGGTAAAAAATACAATTAACCATCTCAAAGTGTAATTTACATTATAATTTTTACAGGAACATTTTTCTCATACAGTGAATTAATTCCTCTTTTTCAGAAACTAATATTGTTAAGTGCTAGAAGTGTTAATATATTTTACTTAGGGTGGTTTGGGAATTCAATGGATTTATCAGAAATATCAGCCCAGATCTTCTGGTCTCTGGATAGTCGGAAATTGGACATTGCCCCCAAGATGTGCAACAGGGCACCTCGGAGATCCCAAAGCAATGATGCTGTGGGAATTGCCCAGGAAGTTTAAACTTCTGATAGGCAATTGCTCAGCTCCCGGGACCCTCTGACAAGGTCTCTGAGTTAAAGTTCAACACTTTATCTGGTCCTGACTTATTTATCTGGAAATGTTAGACAAATTAAAACTTATAGTCTCACACCTGGGTAACTGCAGAATCGACCCTGCAGTCACTCACAATGATTCACACCAACTCTCTCCTTAATCCCCCAATTCTCCCCCAACTCTGCCCTCGTTTCCCTGACTCCCGCCGACCTGAGCCAACCTCACGACTCCACTCCAATTCCCAATTCTCACCACAATCCAACCTGACCATCCTCCATCACCTGATCCCCTCTTGCCTTCCAACTCACCCTGACCCACCCGATTCCCCCTGAACTAATTATACTTATCACGCAATTCCCCCCCGGCTTGATCTGACTAGTTCCTGCTACCAAACTACCCGCTTAACCACACCCAACCCAACACCCTACCTATCTTCCACCTACCCCATTAGCTACTGACCTTACCCACTTGACCACGTCACCTATCTGACCTCCTCAACCACTTACCTTTGTAGCTTTTCAAAGAAGCTTTTTGGCATCTAAACTCCTCCTACCAGAATACAACAGTTCATGCCATCAAAAGGGGGTGTGCACTCTGCACAGATTCTCGCTCACAGAATCACAGAATTGAATCCGGGTCCCTGGCACTGTGAGGCAGCAGTGCTAACCACTGTGCCACCGTGCTGCCCTGTTACTCCCTCTGCCAGTTCTCCTGCACTTTGTTCTGAAGGATCTTCCATTGGAAGACTTCCCAGAAAAATTAGAGGAAGGCAATTGTATGTGGATGCATATTGTACTCAGTAAGTGGCTTATAGCTAATACTTCTGCAAATCCATACAAACTGAGACCAAAACCAGTGTGTTGTTGATGGCGTCTTCTGTTTCAATATCGTGCAGTGTGGGAGCTAACAAAGATTGCTGTTACAATTCTTTTAAGACTGAAATGTGTAGCTGACCTTGAAGCTGCTCTGATCAAGGGAATACTACTGTTAACACAAATAAAGAAATGCTTTCCTGCTCTTTCATTGTAATGGGCAAAAGGAGAAAAAGAAGTCACAGGCTGGGAGTGCACATTTCAGGAGTGACAAAGGATCATGGTCATGCGGAATTTTTTTACATGTAAACCAGAAACTCATACAAGTTAACAAAAGATAGGTTTAACTGGGCTCATCACGTCTCTTTTTCCAAATGGTTTAAAAGCATTTTAAACACTCAGAAAATAGGCTCTTATTTATATGCAAGAATTTATGACTTACAAGAAAGCAAATTCTGATCGCAACACTGTATTAAAGTGTCTGGTATAATCAGTAGATTGTAAATTTGGCTCACAGCCAGAAACAGATTATCAGGCTGATGACAGAATTTGAAGTCTGCTTTCATTTTTACAACACACTGTTATGGATTGGTTTCAGTTGTTTTAAACACATTGTCACTATATAGAAGAGTGTTTGAAAAGACAAAGTTCCTTGACATCCATGAATGGCTTGCATTCAGATTCTGCTGAAGGTCTTTCAAGTTGCTCGCAGGTTAAAGTTTACAACAGCAGGTAATGCAGCTCTTGTTCACTGAGATTTTTTCGTTTTTAAAATAAAAAATTTTACATTTGTCAGAGCACTTATGACAAATGAGGTAGTGCTACTGATCTTGTCATTTATTTCCCAGCATCATGGCAGTGACTCTTAAAGAAATGGTTTATGCAGCACCCTGCATGTCTTGAGGAGGTCCCAAAGTACTCCACAGCTAATTAAATATTTTAAAAGTGTAATCGGGAATGGGGGAAGGGGCCCGATGCAAGGATGATCGATGGTGGAGGGGGTCAGTGGTGGTGGGGGTGGTGGGGGAGAGGGTGTTGTTGGTGCTGACTGTGGGGGTGGGGGGTTGGGAGTCACAGTGTTGCTGGGATGATAGGCAAGGGGATGCGTTATGCTGGCAATGATTGTGGGGGATGAAAGTGGGAGGGGAGAATGATGGCGCCAATCATCGTGCCGGGAGGCCGGGGTAGCGGGGGGGGTAGAGTCCACAGATGCCTCCATGCTGGTGGGGGAGGAAGATCAACTGCCTCGCTAGTCTGATGGCTCAAATCATGCCCATTTTTTTTGCAATTAAAGTCACAGGAGCTGGAGAGAATACTGGCCAGAGGAGCTGGAGAGTTCCATGTCAGTTTTCTCACCAGGGCTGACACTCTGCCAAATTCTCGTAAGATTCCACCCAAAATCTCTGGAGCAAATGCAATCACCTGCCACAATTGTGAATGATAGTGGAGGTACACTCCTGGCACTGCTGTACAACCACATAATCCTCATCTGGAAATGGATACCATGGGACCCTGTAATTATGACTACATTCAAGAAGGGAGACAAATCTGATTGTGCTAACTATAGGGGATTTGTCCTTCTGCTTGTCACAGAAAAAACAATGCAACAATTCTCCTCTAACGCTACCAGTGGCCGAAGAACTACTTCCCGAGTCTCAGTTCAGTTTTCACCGAGAATAGCCTTTCAAAGATCCTCCAAATCGGCGGCAAGAAAGGCAGTTGAATGCCAGCATTTTCTTCAAAGCAAACATGCCCAGCACAGAGGTGCTAATCACTCAAAACCAGCTCCTCTGTTGTTTGTGTGCTTGACACCAGACTCCTGAAACAGGGGGACAACGGAAACACTTTAGGGATGTGCCCAAAGCAACCCTGAAGAGATCAAACGTTGCCACCGACTGATGGGAGTCATTATGATCAGCCAAGAGAAAGTTAGTGCGGTAAGGCACCAAGCACATTGACCAGAATTCTGTGAACTCGTTCGCCCTACCACCACTGCAGTGAGAATGGAGAATTTGGCACGCTCAGCCAAAGATCCATACACTGCACCAGGATGGAGAATCCCAGACGTGGACAAAGTCGGAGAATTCCAGCCATTGAGAAACTTCATCGGGAGTACATATAAGCAAAGTCGAGACATCAGAGACAAACCCCATGTCTCTGACATCACAAACCTCACCACAACTCACCTACCCAATCCTCCAAACACCACCAGCTCTTATGTGGCAGAGTCTGTGGATCACACACTGGACTTATCAGCCATCTCAGAACCCATTAACCCCGAGTGGAAGAATGTCATCCTCAATCCTGAGGCACTGCCTAAGAGGGAGAAGCTGGGAAACACCATCTGCCGTAGAGTCACGTGCTTCGTGCACAGCTAACCAAACTGGATTTTCCAGGATCTGCCTTGTTATACAGTGTGGCTAAAGGAGCTTACAGCCACCTATGCTCTGCTGTGAATAAATCTGCTTCACATCCTTCCTTTCAACCATTTCTTTCTTTTCCAAAAATCTTAACCCTCGAAGCAACTCACAAGGATTTCCAGTCAGAATTTAGATTTACAGATGCAGCTCAGCACTCAAAGGCCAGAATATCCCTGGCCTCTACATGCCAATTTTAACATGGGGGAGCTAAGCATGCAGTACGTCCTTGACAAAATGATCAGGAAAATCCCCTGAGATCTCATTTACATTGCACTAATGTGAATTTCAGCATTTAAGTGAAGCTCTTGCACATTTTGTATGAGAGCACTTTAGGCCAGCACAGATTGAGTAGGGAACTAGTAAAGTGGTTTCCCATTCAACTCTATAGCACCATATACTGAATAGAAAATCGACCCTATTTTTTGAAGCAGTTTCACATGTCCAGTGTCATCTTTAATCTTATTATCCTTACTCTAAAAGATTTTAGGCTATCTCAAGGTGGACTAAATATTCAAATACATGTCCCCTTATGTCCTTCATTAGACACTATTATAACTATGTTGGACTATTCCTGATGGGGTCTAATTATAAAGAACAGATAGGCCAGTGTTGCAAAATCTTTCTGATAAATGCATGAACTGAAGGCAGAGCGATTCCAAACACTGCTATAACAATGAAATATATTGGAATAGTCATTCAATTTTCAAACAAGTTAATTCAAGTTAAAGCAGGACAAACAACTTAAGTTAAATAGGTATTTCCAAGAATGCGATTAAATTTGTACCTTCTAAATGTACACAATCAAGTATGAGCAAAAGCAGAGATGGTTTTCTTTAATGCGCTCAGGACGTGGTGTGTATTGCCTCTAATTTTCTGTACTTCTACACAGAAGGTAGTGATTCATAATAGATGCAATTTTATGAATTCCTAATTCCCGTGTGGAGCTTCACCTGTCAAGAGCACACAGTGGGAATACAGGCTTGCTATCCAGAATGTTATCTATTCATTAATGTGGGGAGAAAACCATACGATCATATAGCCAAATTCTCAGTATGTCCAGCTGAGGCCGAAGCTTTATGCCACAGTCTCACATTCATAGAATTAGTCCAGTTGTTCCATGTTGCAACTTCACCAAATGACTGTGCTTTTACTCTGAAGCTAGCCAATGAAATATGGCAGGGTATTTGATCCTGTGGCATCACAGTTAATTCTCAGCCCGTTGTCACAAAAAAAACTACACAGGCACATTGCTCAACTTAACTAGTGTGGTGAAATAACCACTGCAAGAAAAGAAAAATCTGTGTTTATACTGTGGCCGGAACTTCCCAGCTATTCACGCCCGTGGGATCTCACAGTCCTGCCGACGACACACCCCTGCTGCGGGTTTCACAGCGACGAGCATGCATTCAATGGGAAACCCAATTGACAACACTGGGACCAGAGGATCCCACCACCAACCAAGAGTGCCCCCGCCCTCCCCCACCCTTGCCACTGCAAAACATGCAGTGGGTTGCATGGTAAATCCTGCCCAGAGTCTTTCATGGCATTGGAGCAGCTCAAAACACTTCACAGTCAATGAAGCACTTTTCTTTGTATTGTAGTCAGTATGGTATGCAGGAAGCGGAATAGCCTGGATTTTGCAGTCAGCAGTGAAGGAACAGTACCAGCCACTCATTACACTTATACATGGCCACAGAATATCTTGGCCTTTTGTACTGGAAATGACAGCAAGTAGAAACATATTTCATACAGTATCCTCAAGAGGGGATCTTGAACCAACGTGAACAAAGTCAGTAACAAACAGGAGGAAGAATCCTTACTGAGATGCAGGGCTGGAATTTGTCAAGTGAGGTCGGTTACTTGAGTCAGAAGTGTCTGGACTCATCAGAACTGCCACAGTAAACAGTGCCCTGAAACACGCCATTTTCATTCTGGTGGTGGTGGTAGTGGTGGGGGTGGGGAGGGGGGGGGTTGCGGGGTGGGGTGGGAGAGGATGAGTGAGAGATTGAATCAGACCTGTCAACCATGGAAGCAGAGCATAGGCAGTGAAGGGTGGTGAGGAGAGGGAGAGGCGAGTGCAAAAGCAAGCTGGTTAGAAGGCCTGTCTCGGTTCTCTGGAACCTCAGCCCAGTTGTTTCAGAAGTTGTTAGACCTCATCCCTCATCCTGCACATCCCCTCACGGCCCTTCATATCTCCAATGTCAACTCATATTATCCCATCGCCCACCCACATCCCTCATGCCCTTCATGCCAACTCAATACCAACACATGGTCTCCACACATCCTTTCATGACCCAGTATATTCTTCATGCCACTCCCATAGCCACTCACCCAAACCATGAGGAGCCATGTGGAGATGCAAAGAAAAATTTCAACCATCTCATATTACTCAAACCCCACATCAAAAACAGCTAATCAATTAATAGTCCCTTTAAACTGTCAAAGTGAACTTAGCACTGCTTGCAGTGATAACTATAGCTTTTGAAATTGAGCCACGCATTGATGAGGACATTGAGATAGTTCTTGGAGAAATGTCAAAAAAAAGCTTTACTGAAACTGAACAACATGCTACTGTATTTTTTCTGACCTGCAACAGATGGCCTGTCAATCAAAGCAGTCATGCAGAGGTTTTTTTGAACATTCAGTGATAGATGTTTAAGGAATAGGGGATTTTTAAAAACTTCAGATAATGACAGTTATACCAACCTTATCCATCCTTCAAGAGTGTTAATGTCTATTCCATCAAGTTGTGACTCCCAGACTGTGAGTTAGGGCCTTTGCAATAGCCAAAATAGGGTTTGTTTAAATTCAGCACTGCCAACAGCTAACACATTATAATTTTACTTAGTATTGCTGAGGACAACATTTACTCATGCACACTGCTCTTGACCATTAACTGATGGAAGCTTGATTTGAACTCCCATTTTCCTTTCCACAGCTGGCAAAAATGTGTTCTGTCAGAAATGGGGCAGGACCTCAGCGACCTGGACCAGCTACCATTTTTAAAGGTCCGCAGAGTCTTCCTGTGCTCGAGAAAATCCAGTCCACGCAGGCTAAACCAGGAAGTGTGAATTAGAATATGTAATGCAACATAAAATCCAGTGCAGAAAGCACAATAAAGAGAGGGCAAGAGAGATGGTATTTGAGAGAAAGGCAGGGAGAAATGGAAGCAAAAAGAAATACTCCAACAAGAACTAAAACCTAAAGAAATTAGATTCAATGCTTTTAAATCTATATTTTCAGCAGCAGAATATATGCTTAGTTGAATAACACTCTTCACACCATTAAAAAATTCATTTACTGGTGAATGGATGAGCCTTAACCTTTTGCTGGCATGTTTAGTGAGTTAAATCTGGCCTTTTCAAGCATATGAATGTGAGTCTCTCGATAAGAAACCAGTGTAGCGAAGAGCACAGGATTTTGGACAGGTAGTTCCGAATCCCCATGTTTAACTGTATACATGTGGATTCAAAACTTTACAGTCTCCTTCATAAAGTTGAGCACTTTTAACCTCCACTGTTAATCTTACAGCAAATCCAAGCTGATATATTAACAAGAATCAGACCTCAACTCAAATTTTCACTGGGTAACCATCAGCGGCAGAGTGTCTGGTTAAATCTTGTCCGCAGCAACACCAAGCCAAATTCCGGTGTCCCAACTATTGTCAAGACTAAAAACAGGTGATGTAGCACAGATGAGAAGTCCAGTCTGAGGCATTGTTGGTTTGTCTGGATCGCCATGCTAAGATCAGTATTGAATGATAAGAGTACCTTAAAGTTGCAATGTTAATGAATATTTCAGTTACTGTCCTATACTTGATAGGACAAAGAAAATGTACAGTGTCATCATGTCAACCCCAACACGCAGAGTAAGCTTTTCTAGCAGTGCAGTTCTGGAATGAAATCATTGTACATGACAGGGTGTCTGCAAATTGTGCTAACCGCATCAGATGCTGAATAGTCTCTGAATTGACTCTGACTAGAGCCAGCAAAACCACCAGTGGAAATGACCCAGCATTGTCTGACTTCCCTGTCTACATCCTGTGGGATAAACTAACCACCTCATTAACAGTAATCAGAGCTGAAATCAAATCTAAAATGGGACACCAGCAGTTCCATTCAGATCCATTTCAAATGACATGCTGAACATACCTACAAGTGCACTTTAATGTAGATCATCATTCACATCACACAAAATATATCGTGCTTCCATTTGTGCAGAAAGTGGCTTTCAGCACAGCCTGTGGTCTCTGGTGTAAGTTTCTTGGATCACATTCACTAACAAAGACCTGCCTAACTGATGACAACTCTCCTGCCCTCAATCACGGTTCACACTTGGGGGCTCATTAAATTAGCAAACAATAATCTGGCATGCTTGTTGACCCAGCTTGCCTAAAATATTGTCACCTACTTTGTTCGAGCTCACAACCAAACAAATGGCATCAAATGAATAGTGTGGTCATAAAATGATAATTAGGCTTGATGAAGGCAGCTTGAAGTCTCTAATCAATACACCTACATTCTACTTTGACAGAATGCTGCAGGGTGCCTGGTGTAGCTAATGAGCTGGGGGCTACACTGAGGAAACCAGTCCATCACAGCTGTTGTAGCCGTGAGGGATTCATTTTCACCCTTTCCATTCATGAATTAAACAGCAATAGCACCACAGAACAGTGTCATCTTCTTTTCCTGTCTCCACAAGCAAATTGTGCAAATTTCATAAAGTAACTATTGCTGTGCTGACTCCTTCAACAATTCCATGCCTCGTGAATCCAGCCAACTTCAGATACAACATTATTCACAAAATTTGGATTTTCGCAACTGCAACAGAGTTTAAAGAATAGATTTGTATTTATATATAGCCTTTCATGACTTTGGGATGTTCCAAACAGCTTTACGGCCAATTAAATACTTTTGAAATGTGGTTACTTTTCTAATGTAGAAAATATGGAAGTCAATTGCACATGGAAAACTCCCACAACCAGCAATGTGATAATGGCCCGATAATCTGTTTTTGTAACGTTGATTGAAGGACAGAAATTTTCAGGACCCTGCGGATTAATTCCCTGGTCTCCTTTGAAATAGTGGCATGGAGTCTTTTATATCCACCCGAGAGAGCTGATGGGACCTTGACCTAATGTCTGTTTAATCTGAAACAAGACCTCGAACAGTGCAGCATTCAGTCATAAAATCCTACAGTGCAGAAGGAAGAAATTCAGCCCAATCGAGTCTGCACCAACTGCAATCCCACCCAGGCCCTATCCCCATAACCTCTTGCCTTTACCCTAGCTAGTCCCCCTGACACTGAGAGACAATTTAGCATGGCCAATCCACCTAATCTTTGGAGTGTGGGAGGAAACCGGAGCACCCGGAGGAAACACACGCAGACACAGGGAGAACGCCACGCAGACAGTGACCCAAACTGGGAATCGAACCCAGGTTCCTGGCGCTGTGAGGCAGCAGTGCTAACCACTGTGCCACCATGCTGCCCAGTACTGCACTGTCAGCTTAGATTTGTGCCCTCAGGTCATGAATTGGAACTCTCAACCCTCTGATTCATAGACAAGAGTGTTACCAACTGAGCTACAATTAGCATTAAAGAAAAGTTACTCTCATCTATACTGTTTCGGAGATGACTTCAGGATATTTTAAAGCACCTTATAGCTAATGAAGTATTTTTTAGCACATTCTCCATAGAGAGTTAACATGTTGAGTCAATGACCCTTTAACAGGACTATTTTTTTCTGTTTCATTTCAGCTTTCCAGCATCCGCAGTACTTTGCATTATTATTTTACTGGTGTCTTTCAACATCATCATGAGAAGTGGAGCAATTATTTCCTTTGGTTGCTGACAGGCTGTCTAATGCAGCCAGCCCATATCGATCAATTGAAACAGGATACATTTAGACCATGTTGAGTTTTTCACATTTTGTTCTTGTAATACTGGAGCTAGCATGGAAATAGTTAACTCTTAAAGTTGCATGCAGTATTCTTTTTAACAGAGAGCAGTCAGCCTAAATTTAATTTACTCTCTCCAAGGTGCAAGATCATTTTGGACATCAGACAAAAATGATTTTAAGTGTTAATTAGTTAATCAACACAGAGGTGCCAATAGATAGAATCCCACATATCTTGTGACATTGTTTGAGATGGCTCCATTTTGCTGCAAGAAAGCTATTACAATTTCTGTTTGGTTGAAGAGTGTTCCAACAATTCACATAGCAAAACCTTGTCCATAACTCACTCAACATTGGTTGGTTCTTAATATAGGAGCAGTGATTTTGATTGGGAGCTATTTTTGAATTTTTTGAATAAGGTTAGGTAGAACCCTCCATAATTAATAGTGAGTTTATTTAGGTGTAAAGCAGCAGGTCTTAGAGCAAGGAAGATTAAAGAGGCACAAGGTGACATAGCAACTGGACCACTTTGTGTCCTTTTACAAGTGTGAAACAGGAGCATGGCACCCAATTTTAGAGATCAAAGCCTATGCTCAAGAATGGCAAGTAATCCAACTCAGAATTGGGTCAGGCCATTTTTCAGATGTCACTGGCAGCCATCTACAATCCATTGCATGTGTGAAGTTTTATACATGCATTCAAGGGATGCAAGCATCACTGGCTAGGGCAGCATTTATTTCCCATCCCTAATTACCCTTGAGAAGGTGATGCTAAGCTTCCTTCTTGAACCACTGCATTCCATGTAGTGTAGGTACACCCAAAGTTCTGTTAGTAAGGCAGTTGACCCCATGACAATGAAGAAATGGTGAGAAAGTTCCAAATCAGAATGATGAGTGACTTGGAGGGAAACTTGCAGGTGGTGGTGTTCCCATACAACTGCTGCCTTTGTCTTTCTAGATGGTAAAAGTCATGGGTTTGGAAAGTACTATCAATGGAGCCACAGTGAGTTCTTGAAGTGCACCTTGCTGATGGTACACACTAGTGCCACTGTGCGAAGGTGGTGAAGGGAGTGAATGTTAATTGTGATGGATGGAGTGCCAATCAAGCAGGCTGCTTTGTCCTGGATGGTGTCAAGCCACATGAGTATTGTTGGAGCAGTACTCACCCAGGTAAGTGGCAAGTATTCCATCACACTCCTTACTTATGCCTT
This sequence comes from Mustelus asterias, assembly GCF_964213995.1. Taxonomy (NCBI): domain Eukaryota; kingdom Metazoa; phylum Chordata; class Chondrichthyes; order Carcharhiniformes; family Triakidae; genus Mustelus; species Mustelus asterias. The sequence goes on along the minus strand of NC_135804.1, from coordinate 116,707,412 downwards.
ACGGATGATGAATGGGCTTTGGCGAATCAGGTGGTGAGTTAATTGTCGTAGGCTTCCCAGCCTCCGTCCTTTTCTTGTAGCCAAAGTGTCCAGTTCAGTTTCTGATCAATGGTAACATCCAGAAACTTTCCTGACTCAACCTTCTCACCTCCTCCCTGATAATTCAGCCCTAATTGTCACATTCTGACTGTAGCCATGCTGGAACTAAAGCAGAGGGCTTTATGTTTAAATGGTTCAGCTATTGGCTGTATAAATTTACTGGCATATCTTCTGTTCTGATTGTAAAGAATTGGCATTAAAATTCCTGGGTAACTCAGGCAAAATTACATAACCCCATCTGGATCTGTAATGGAATAAATGATCGGGATTGGTTGCTAATGGTTCATCAATAGCTTCATTATCATTGTATCATATGACTACGAGGATGGTGGAATGAAAACTCAGCGGATCTTGGTCCTTGCTAATCTAACAGTTCCTATGTTTCTTTACAGTTCTGCCATATAAATGCACTATTTAATACAAGAATCGGTTTCAAGCCTTAATTAGCTTGTTTTTTTCATTCTTAGAGGATTGAATACAGTCAATCCACTGTCAATTTTTGCTTAAAGACAGTAGTGAATTTTAGAAGTCTAATTAATTATTGTATAAAACACAGGTTTGGCCTCGTAAAGCAAAAGTGAATGACAATTCGACAAATCTAGGGTTTAAAACATAAATATTATCTTGCAATTTGGAACAGCCAAATTAAGTGCTATGATGCTTTAACTGCTATTCAAAAGAAATGAGCAGCATAGAAAGATGGCCCCTCAATTCCTTCTTTGGTTCAAAAGCCTCCAACTTCTTCATGGAAAAGCAATTACAAAATCTCTCGAGTCAGAGAGAAAGGAAAGCTCGATGTCTGTCCAATGGGTCAGGACAATCTGCCTGCCGAGGCCACTAAACCCTCAATCAACACCACTTCATCCCATCCCTAACTCTCCCACGCCTACAACTTTTCTACGGAGCTCCTGGGCTTCCCAAAATTGTTGTCCCTGTAAGGTCTCAGAAGAAAGCATAATATCTGAAGGCCGTGAGGGTTAATGTCAGAAAGATCAATGACCTGATATCTTTAACTTTGTTTCTCTTATCACTGGTCCTGTCTAACCTGTTGAACGTTTCCAGTGTTTTCAGCTTGTATTTCCGATTTCCAGCAACACATTATCTCGCTTTTCATTTCCATGCTTTTACTCTGAAAGGGAACAGAATTGATCCAGAAAGTCCCTGGGAGTACAGGCACCTATTTCAACCTTCATCACCTATTTGATCTATGATGAAGATTGATTTGGCAGTTTGTTTCGGATTTAGTATAGGATGTAGAATGAATTTGCCACGGCTAGGTTTTGTCTCAAAGGACACTTTTCACATTGCTGCTGGGACTTCATGAGAGGAGACATCTCTTTGATTTGATTTTGATTTATTATTGTCATATGTATTAATATGCAGTGGAAAGTATTGTTTCTTGCATGCATACAGGTAAAGCATACCGTTCATTGAGAAGGAAAAGAGAGGGTGCAGAATGTAGTGTTACAGTCATACCTAGGGTGTAGAGAAAGGTCAACTTAATATAAGGTAGGTCCATTCAAAAGTCTGATGGCAGCAGGGAAGAAGCTGTTCTTAAGTCGGTTGGTACGTGACCTCAGACTTTTGTATCTTTTGCCCGACGGAAGAACATGGAAGAGAATATGTCTGGGATGCATGGGGTCCTTAAGGGATTATGCTGGCTGCTTTTCTGAGTCAATGGATGGGAGGCTGGTTTGTGTCATAGACTGGGCTTTGTTCATGACCCTTTGTAATTTCTTGCAGTCTTGGACATAGCAGGAGCCATACCAAGTTGTGATACAACCAGAAAGGATGCTTTCTATGGTGTATCTGTAAAAGTTGGTGAGACCCATAGTGAAAACGCCAAATTTCCTTAGCCTCCTGAGAAAGTAGAGGCGTTGGTGGGCTTTCTTAACTATAGCGTTGGCGTGGAGAGACTAGGGCAGGTTGTTGATGATCTAAACTTGAAACTCTTGACCATTTCCACTTCAACCCCATTGATGTAGACAGGGGCATGTTCTCCACTATGCTTCCTGAAGTTGATGACTATCTCTTTCATTTTGCTGACATTGAGGGAGAAATTATTGTTATTGCACCAGTTCACCATATTCTCTATCTCTTTCCTGTACTCCATGCAGCGGTGGCACAGTGGTTAGCACTGCTGTCTCACTGCGCCAGGGACCCAAGTTCGATTCCCTGCTTGGGTCACTTTCTGTGTGGAGTCTGCACATTCTCCTCATGTCTACGTGGGTTTCCTCCACGTGCTCCGGTTTCCTCCTACAGTCCGAAAGACGTGCTGGTTAGGTGCATTGACCATGCTAAATTCTCCCTCGGTGTACCTGAACGGACGCCAGAATGTGGCGATTATGGGATTTTCACAGTAACTTCATTGCAGTGTTAATGTAATCCTACTTGTGACATTAATAAATAAACTTAAAACTGTGTCACCATTGCTGTGTACATACCCAGTATATCACCAATCCTCCTTGTTGGACCAATAAGAAGAAGGATTCATTTTCTGAGCTACCAACTTCTACATTGTAAAGTGCGTCTTAGGTACCATTGATGGAATTGAATTTGCCTGTAGCACGCATTGTACCTAAAATAAAATTGTCCATGATTTCAAAGAGACTATACAGCTGACTAAATGCAAATGGCAGATGTTGTCTGATTTTTTAGAACCTTTTGGCTTGTAAATTGCACTGCTGTTGTCAAAGAGACTGTGCTTACAGTAACTCAGTTTCCCATTGTACTTGGTAATTTTTGAATCCAACTCACTTTTGTCACGGAAGTGAAATCCTTCCTGACATGTTCCACTGTGAGCCTTACCTTAGGTGTTCTATTCTTATTTCCTGTCTGTTTAATGGAGAGGTTGTGTAGTGCAGTGCTGGCAAGTCCCACATTCGGACATGATGGCCATGGAAAGTGTATTCATTACGTGGCTAAACAGGTTGATTATCAACCTGTGGACATCCTTCCAATATGCTTGCTGATAACCAGTGAGAGTGGGAGAGTTTCCTGAAAAGTCATACTGCAGAACGCAATGGTAAGCCACTTCAATACTTGGCTAAACGTAATCATGGACCGTCCCATTGAAGTCCATAGTCACCAACATCCTGTACCTGATGGAGGAGGAGGCGATCTATTTAACAAATATTAATTCTGAGAGCATTAATGCTCTCCCACTTTAGACTTAAACAGTTAGTGGTTCATCTGGGCAACAAAGGGAAGCATTTAGCCCACATTGCACACAGTAACCCAGGAGCCTCAATATTGCCATATCACTCACTGGCATGCAAGGTTGATCAGAGGGATTTATTTCTGATACAAGTTGTCCTCGGAGAAATTAGCTCACTGTTGATAAACATTTAGCTAAATTGGCCTGCACTAACCACAGACCATGTACAAATGCTACACTATGCATGTTCTGTAAGAAATCCCATTTTACGTTTCTATTTTTAACATTTTTTTTCTAATTTCACTGTCAGACTATCAAGTAATGTTACCCTCTAATCTTCTCTCAGATATTGGTAAGTGCATTTGATTCACTTACAGCTAGTCATATGCTCATCCAGTGAAAGGATCCTTTACACTACTGTACTGCAGCTGGAAGCAGACACAAAGTCACATAGAAATCACAGCACAGAAACAGACCATTCAGCCCAATATGTGCATGCTGGTATTTACGCTTCACATAATCCTCTTCCCATCTGCCTTCACCTCCTCCTATGAATAGGTTGTCTCCATTATTGGTGGTATTTCTTAGTGGAAATGAACCGAGATCCAGAGCGCTAAGTGCACTGCATGCTTGAGGGATTTAAAAATATGCTGACAGGTTAAGGCCAGTGTGTGTACAAGAAGCCAGGATGCCTTCCCATTGTCCTGCAATATTTAGTAAGAATTAGAGGGTAGGCGCAGGAACTAAGCATGCTGACTTATCACTGGTGTCTTGTATTATTGTTATGGTGGTAGAACAAGAATGATTAATTGCACAGGCTTTGGCATAAATTTTAAAAATTGTAATTATGAAAAAAGTGACCTGCGGCAGAGAATCTGGGTCTGTACTATAATGGGAACAAGCCTCCAAGACTTGTTGCAACTGATCTCATAAGTCTCAACTGTGGAAAGACAATGTTCTGTGCTTTCCCGCAGCCCTCTGGAAAAGCACTGGGCCGTCTCTACTCAGATTTCCACAGGTGGGCATGGCCTAGCTTGTGGCTGCCATCAGAGAGGTGAGTTTCTTCAAATTCATGTGGTGTCAGGTTGCATCGATTTATAGTGACTTGCTGCTTCCAAGGATTTTAACATGGGACAGCCTGTGGTGCATGGACCCTCATCATTGCAAATCAATGGATTCTAATCTGGATGGTTACACAGAGATTCTGCCTATTGACCCCTTCAGTGCTGACCATGCCAGAGTTTTCATGGTTAACAGAGAGGACATCTGAATAACATCTGAATGGACATCTGAATAATAAAGGCATGAGTGCCGCTTTGGTGGTATTCCCGGTAGCTCACACTCACTACCACAACAGCTGAAATCTCCAGTTCACAGTTGACACCTTAAGAATGGCACACAGCTGCCCCTCCCGCCCCAAAACACTGGCCCTGCCTTCATTGACCCCTTGTGATATTATTTTAATCGTTTCCTACCTGATTGCCTTTTTGTATATGTGTGTGAATACTCTTTGTTTTGATAAACCTCCTTTAACATTTACTAGCTTTCCCATATCTTTTCTGCAGAAAAATGCTGAAACATTTTATCACTCAATAGCATCTCAAGACGCACCTCTTCATGCAATGAATTGTTTAGAACTGTAATCATTATTGGAACGTAATGCATCCATTTGCATACAACACTGCATCACAAAGAGTTTCAAGTGAGCCCTAGTCCTGACTCCTCAACTGCAGAGAAGTCTTCTCCTACTCATCTTGTCAAAACCCTTCAAATTAAATAAAACACTCTTCTGTACAACTTGCCGTTGGAGTATAATCAAGGAGTTTTGCCTCCAGCATGTAATCATGTTCCATACACTCATTTATCAGTAGTCACACTTCAACATGTCACTTGATCACAGAAGCAGTGAAATCTTTTCTTTTAAAGAAGGACAATCAGTCAGTGAAATGTACGTGCAGCTAAAAATTCTCCCTAAATATCTTGAAGGAGTAAGTTTGATAATAGTGAATTCAGCAATCGTGTAAAGTGGGTGTTGGTGGATAAGCCACCAATCTCTCCTGGCTTTCACCTACAATGAAGCTGAGGGGAAATAATTAGATATCACTGGGATTTTATGGCCTTGCGTGTCCTGAAGCCATAAAATCCTGCCCGAGGTCAAAGGACCTTACCATGGTCCGCCCCTCACCTGCTCCGATTCCCATGTTGGGTGGACTGATAAAATTCCGGTGCATCAGTCTCACACTTGGGCTCGAATTTAAGAGTATGCCTGTTGTTTTTCAACAGAAGCTTAGCAGCTCTAAGGTCAGATAGCTCTTCTTTTGTTTTATGTCCATGACCCTTTGTTAATTGTCAGTGCCCCCCTCAGCTCAAGCTTACTCTTAAGAACAAATCAAAATCAAAATAAAAGCTTAAAGTGCACAGGAATGGATGTTTTATTACTTGTTTTGTATGGTTCTCTTCTTGGGTCCTTTATGGCCATTTCTAAAATCAGCTGATAAGCTGACAGAGCTGATGAGCTCTGTGCAAAGCCAGACTGATAATCTATGTGTCAGTTAAAGTGAGAGATTACTGTCCATATTAGACTGCACAGGAGAAGTAACGTTCTTGTCTGGGCATCATCATGAAATCAAAAAATGAAATTACAAAGAAAGGTGACCAAAATTCATCATTGCATGATACACTCAGCAAACTGGAGTAGATTACTGCATAAACAGAAAAGTAAACTCAATAAAACTGGTGGAATTAAAATTTATTTTTCGGTGAAGCTGGTATTGGGATTTTTAGTTCTGATTAAATACATTTTTCCTGGTGATTTCCTTTTCTTCCTCTCACTTTTATTAACTGATGAATCCATTTCGTCCATATGATCAATTCAGTCAAATTTTTCTATTCGCAAAGCAAAAGGAAAACTTCCAGTTGCTTGTTGTAGTCAGGTTGTGGTGATGCCCTTTTATGCCACTGCACTTTGAGCTAACACCTATACATAGATACCCCTGGGGGGCAGGGGCGAGGGGGGGAAATCACCACTGCAATGTCAGAATTTATTAAATGCAAAGACTTGCTGCAAAATGGTTTCAGCAACGGCATGATGATGCTGACATCTTTTGAACTTAAAGAGGAGTCGAACTAACATTCCTGACATCAGATTGAGGTGCACATTTGAATCTAAATGCCCCTTAAGGGAGATTGTTAACAATGAGCAGTCACGTATTAATGATCTGGATGTCAGGCTTCTCAGCCTGTAAGTTGGATTTGGCTTTCCCCTTTCACCACCATCTCTCCCTTTATCCTCACGCTGAGAAACAGAGGTGAAACTGGGACATTAAAATGTATGGAGCTGACACCACATACAACGGATTAACTTGATGCTCAGATTTGTCACGGCTTTGCTCAGGAAAATGGTGCTACACTGTTTGCTAAAATCCACTGACTGCACAACTGGGTTACCTAGAGAGAGTGAGAAAGACTATCCAGGGATTTATTTTTATAAGCGACTCCCAGATTATTATTTTAGCCTGCTGAGCTTCTCAGAATGGGCTACCCTTTGGGCACAGGCCGCACAACTGATTACTCAAGCACAGAATGATTTATCTCCATCTGTTTTTCTCAGAGTCATCAAGTAGTTTGCGCAGATAGAATCCATTTTGGTTGGAAAGTCACAACCTTTCATTTGGTCCTAAGAGGTGAAAAAAGAATCCCCCTCCCACTCTCACTTTATAAAGTGCAACAACAGAGGTGCAGGGATCTGTAGCTTAGTTTCTTTGGGGAAGAGTCACACAGCTGTCGAAGGCTGGTGGAATAAAGGAAAGGAATGCTACAGTCCATTGAGCCTTAACAAAACTTACCATCCCATTCTCCTCAATGTCAGAGAAACAGCTTTGTATGAAGAGACAAAACATTTATTTGACATTTAGTATCACCACCTCTGGCTCTATGTGTAAAAGGTTTTCTATAGAACAAATGAACCAATATGGAATAAATAAAAGAAAAACACACTCCCTCTTCTGCAGACTATTCAAAAACAATGCTATACCCTTCTGGCAATCTATTGATTGACACAAACTGTTTTCCTAGCATTGTAACATATATAGAGATGGATATTAGAAGAGGTTGACTGGTTTTTAACCATAACTTGGTCTGCAGGCTATGCCTGTGTGGAGCCCTTCGACCACCTAAAGAATAAAGACAATCACTATCCTTATAGGAATAATTAAAACATAATTTACTTAGCAAGCAAACACAACATAAGAAAAATAAATGTTTCCCAAATAGCAGTAAGCAATTGCCCTGCGAACTTCTTATAAAATACAATTCAGAAAACAAAGTATTTTCAGACGGTTTTCTCAATATGTTTCAGGCAATGCTATTAAATGATCATTGTATCATAGGGTTTAGAGTGACCTATGCAAAAGGACAAAGAACAATCCAGGGTATGAAGAATTAATGGGGGGAGAGCCACCTTCAATGGGACAAGAATGGACCTGGGCTGAATAAATTGGAGTCAAAGGTCAGAGGGAGAAACAGTAGCTGAAAAATGGGCTATCTTCAAAGAAGAAGACAGTCAAGGTATATACGCTCGAAAAGGGAAGACAGAGCAAACAAATCCAGAGCTCCGTGGATGACAAAGAAAATAGAAATTAAGATAAAAAGAAAAAGTGTGCTTATGACTAATGTCAGGTAGAAACTACAATTGGGAACCAGTAATGAATATGGAATGTTCAGAGGGCAAGTTTTTTTATACAGAGGGTGGTGAGTGCCTGGAACTCGCTGCCGGGCGAAGTAGTGGAAGCGGATACGATGGTGACTTTTAAGGGCCGTCCGGACAAATACATGAATAGGATGGGAATAGAGGGATAGGGGTTTTTAGTTCACATGGGCAGCATGGTCGGTGCAGGCTTGGAGGGCTGAAGGGCCTGTTCTTGTTCTGTAATGTTCTTCTTGTTCTTTGGGAACTGAAGAAGCAAATATGAGGTGCAAGGAGGGAATATGAAAAGAGACAGGCAGCTGACATAAAAGGGAGTACCAAAGTCCATACAAATAGTAAAAGAGTGGTAAAAGTTTGGAGCAGTAGGGATGATAGGGGACCAGGAAGAGAATTTACACAAGGAGGCAGAGGGCACAGCTAAGGTATTAAATAAATATTTTGCATCTGTCTTTATCAAGGAAGAAGATGTGACCCAGGCCACAGTAAAAGAGAAAGTAATTCAGACACTAAGGAGGTTTAAAATTGTAAAGGAGGAGGTATTAGATAGTTTATCTGTACTTACATTTTAAGGCACTGGGGCCAGATGAATTGCATCCAAGGATTCTGAGAAGGGTGAGTGGATATTGCAGAGGGACTGCGTAGTCATCTTTGGACTTGTGATGGTGCCAAAGGAGTGGAGAATTACAAACGTTACACCCTTATTCGAAAAATGGTGCAAGGATAGCCCTGGAACTACAGGCCAGTTACTTTAATTTTGGTGGTGGGGAAACTTCTAGAAATGATAATTCAGGACAATGCTAATCATCACATAGACACAGATTGATGCGCGTTATCACACACGAGGCTTGAGATGCTCAAGGAAATAAAAGGCTTTTATTTACTGTTACAACGAAGCTACCATGTATAGTACACGATCCCAGACTGAGGGGTCCCAGACAGATCAGTGACCTTTATACCTCTCCCAGGAGGCGGAGCCTGACTGGGATGTACCATAATAACTATAATACAGGTGTAACAGCCCAATCCTAACCCCAACAGCAACTAGTAGAACAACCCATCCCTAACCCCAACAGCAACATATATACATACTCGTAGTACTGGCCAGACCCTGGCTCAGTACTATCTAGTGGGAACCAATGATGGTTCACCACACAGATTAACTAAGAACAGCCAGTATAGATTGCTTCAGGGAAAAGTACATTTAATTAACTTGCTCGAGTTTTTGAAGGGGTAACTGAAAGGGTTGCTGAATGCAGTGATGTAGATATGGTGTACATGAACTTCCAAAAGATGTGTGATACTTGTGCGTAAAGTTATAGGTCATTGAATATAAGGGGCAGTAGCAACATGGATATGGAATTGGCTAAGTGGCAGGAAGCAGAGAGTAGCAGTTACTGAGTGCTTTTGCGCTAGGGGAAGGTTTATAGTGGAGTACCCCAAGGGTTAGTGTTAGGACACTTGCTCTTCCTGATATATATTAATTACCTAGATCTTGGTTTACAGAGCACAATTCCAAAGTTTGCGGATGATACAAAACTTGAAAGCATTGTGAACTGTGTGGAGGATAGTGCAGAACTTCGAAAGGATATAGACAAGTTGATGGAATGGGTGGACAGATGACAGATGTAGCTCAATGCAGAGAAATGTAAAGTGATTTATTTTGGTAGAATGAACATGGAGAAACAGTATAAAATAATGGGTACAATTGTGAAAGTGATGCAGGAGCAGAGGGACCTGGGTATATATGTGCATAAGTCATTGAAGGTGGAAGGAGAAGTTGAGAGTGCTGTAAGGTGTTGGGTGCAATTTGATAGGTCTTATTAAGGTATTTGCAGTCTTAGGTAATTCAACTGTAACGATATCCACTGGTACAGCAAAGGTCCAAGCTAGGAACTGTCTCCGTGCTTGCTTCCACACATGGTTCTGAAAAAGAATAAACTGAGCCCAAGTGTGGGTCATGTGTTCACTTACACCTCTCTGTGGGAGGTACTAAAATTAGTCCCATGTTAAACATTTATGTGCCAGACCCTTGTACTACAACGAGTATAGTTAATAAAGCTTACAGTACATTAGTTTTATGAATAGAGGAAGAGAACACAATAGTACAAAAACAAATAAGTTGGGGGTGATTCTTGGGGGTTACTTGCTGCAGGTGGGATTTGCGATGGCCCACTGAATTCAGCATCAGGGCTATAATGGGATTCTTGTCAGGTGTCAAACCCATTGTGAGCCTCCTGGGCTGCTCCGCTGGCCCTAATTAGGTATCACCTGCATGAATACTTATTAATATTCATTTAAATCTAATTACCGGTTTGAGGCTGGATGTTCCAGCCTTCTAGTATGCTACTGCCCCCCCCTCCCCCCCACCCGACCCACCCACTGGGATGTCAGTATGCTCCAATCAGTGCAGGTCCCGACAAGTGTGGACTATGTACATTGAACTCTAAGAAGGGGCAAGGAGATAGGTTCTGTGCCCATGTGCCACTCTGCTGCTGCCAGGCTGCAGAGAGAGGGTCTTCCAAGGGACCTGGAGATTGGGTAGGCTTGAGGTTAGGTTGGAAGGCAAGGGGCTGATCTCGGGACTCTCACCCGGGTTGGGGGTCTCATGGCTGGACTTTCTCTTCTTGCCTTGGGAAATGTGGTGATCACTCTTAGCATGGTGATTTCAGGCAACTTACTATTAAAAATCTTTACTATCGTCTGTGTTCCATAAAACCTTTGATGTGGCCTGGTCACATTAATATCCATGCCCCCTGAACACATGGGAGCCTTCAAAATCGCAGCAGCACTCCATTCCACAGAATGGATTGCCCTTGGTTGATTTCAGTAGCCCCAGATGGAACCAGAACCCTTTAACATACTCTGATTGTCAGGGGATGTCAATTTCACCAGGGGGTTGCACCCTGAATGAGGCACAGGTGCTGCCTGACCACTTTGAATGGCTTTGCATGACAGCTCCAGAGCGAATCAGACAGTACATTGTTGATACAATCAGTTCACGCTCCAGTATGTCTCGAGTACTTTCTTTTTTCACCACATTTGCTCGGTCTGGCCCCATTTTTGTTCACACTGCAGTTTCTTTTCAAGACTCTGGCCATGTGGAGAAGCCTAAATGCTTTGTTTACATTCCTTTTCATGCTCCAGTACCTTAAACTAGCCTCCTGATTGACAGGTCCAGGCTATTTCACAACAGGCAGGAGCTTTGTTTGTTTTTGTTTCCCTTCATGGTTGATTAAATCTGAAGTTCTTCCTCTTTTATAGTCACAGTTCTTTTTTAAACAAGCTTTCTCTTTGATCTCAAGTGCCTACTCATGTCAGCAGATTCTGGTTCTAACTACAGCGTTTTAAAACAGGCTTGTTCTTTGTTCTAAAGACATTGGCTGACATTTTTTCATAATGGCTTTTCTTCAACCTCTCATGATGGAATAGCATGCCTGCATTGGAGGTAGCTTTCAGCCATAGAAGAGGCTGGCACCACTTCCACTCTGACACTTCCTCTGCCAGGGTGTCAGTGCCAAGATGGCAGGGGGGGCAATGCCAGGTTGGCACTGCCCAGCAGTGGGGCCAGTAAGGGCAGTGTTGAGGGAGGATCTGAGGGGGGTGGGGCCTTTGGTGACCCCATATCAGGGTGTCTCTCTTCTGGTGGGTGGGGGTCAGGTCACCTTCATGTCTGCGTGGTGGTGGTGGGTGGGGGGACGGGGGACGGGGTGGGGGGGGGGATGTGACCCGTACATTGTGTGGTTGGGAGGAGAGATTTTCTCTTTGGTGGTGAAGGTTTGGTGGCGCTCCCTCAGGCTGTGGGTGGTGCCATGTCCATGGGACGGAGTGGGAGGGGTGCCCTTCACTTAACTTGGAAATAGGGGTGCACTTTAAAAATAGCCGCCCCGATCTTTGTGAAGGCGAGTTGACCAGCGCGATCCCTGTTGGGGATTTTTTCCCAACATAGGTGTTTGTATCCCATGTGCACTGCCAGCACCAGTAGGAAACATTTCAGTTTTCCCACTGGCAGTGACACTTCACTTTTATTCTCGAGAATCACGGCCATTATGTTGAACTTGAATAGGTCACTAGTTCAGTCTCAGCTGGTGTATTACATCCACTTCGAGGCACCCACATTTGCGGAATGGTTCCTGGGGTGAGGAACTTCAGTGAGGAAGATAGACGGAAGAAGTTAGGACTCTTTTCATCAGGGAAAAGAAGGTTGAAAGGAGATTTGATAGAGCTGTTCAGAATTAAAAGTTAAACTTAAAGTTTATTTATTAGTCACAAGTAGGCTTACATTAACACTGTAATGAAGTTACTGTGAAATTCCCCTAGTCGCCATACTCCGGCTCCTGTTCGAGTACACTGAGGGAGAATTTAGCATGGCCATTGCACCTAACCTGCACATCTTTGGACTGTGGGAGGAAACCGGAGCACCTGGAGGAAACCCACATAGACACGGGGAGAATGTGCAAACTCCACACAGACAGTGACCCAAGCCAGGAATCAAACCTGGGTCCCTGGCGCTGTGAGGCAGCAGTGCTAACCACTGTGCCACCATGCCGCCCGTTAGGGCAGAGAGGAAGAGAATTGTTTGTCTTATGTTGAATTTTTTTTAATGTTTTGAATTATGAGTGGACAAAGCAGGTAGGGAGAACTTGTTCCAACTCATGAAAGGATCGAGTAATTAGTAAAAAGAAGCAATGGTGACATGAGGAAAACATTTATCAAGCAACCAGTTTTTAGGGTCCGGAATGCTCTGTCTGAGAGTGTGGTGGTAGCAGATTCAAACGAAACATTCAACAGAGAATTAGATCGTTATTTGAAAACAAAGAATGTGCAGGCTTACTGGGAGAAGGGGAATGGCACTTGGGTGAGTTATTTACATGGAGAGCTGATGCAGATACAAATTCACATTTTCCTACATTATATTCCATCTGGAAAATGTTTGCCCACTCACTTAACCTATCTAACTCCCTTTGTAGATTCTTCATGCCTTTTTGACAACTTGCTTTCATACCTGACTCTGTGTCATCAGCAAATGTAGCTGGCATACATCTGGTCCCTTCATCCAACTCATTGAAGTAGATTGGGATTCGTTGAGGCCTCAGCACTGATCCCTGTGGCACTCCACTAGTTACGGCTTGCCAACCCAAAAATGACCTATTTATCACTGCTCTCTGCTTCCTGTTAGCCAACCAATCCTCCATCCATGCTAATATCCAGGATCCCTCGATTCTAAAATAAATCATCTTGTGAATGCCAGATACAAATTAAGAATACTTGACACACAGAATAGGTCCAAAATATTTTGAAGAAACATTTAAAAAACAGCTTATGAAAATAAAATGATAGAAATACACAGCAGCAGGCAGCATCCTCTGTCGAGGGAGCTAACCAGTGGAATCTTGTCTACTTAGTCCCTGCTGGAACAGTACAAGCATTTTTGGGCCAGAAACTCTATTTATTAATTGGTGTACTTTGCTGAGGCTCTTCTCCGGAACAACAGCATCAGCATTAAGCCTCTAAGTTCCCTGACTAATTACAGAGGCGGGATGGCATGTCCATTCTGTCAGTGGATGGATTTCTAATTAAAGGGACCACAGCATGGGTTACAATATTTGATCTGATTTGATTTTGATTTGATTTATTATTGTCGCATGTATTAGCATACAGTGAAAAGTACTGTTTCTTGCACGCTATACAGACAAAGCATACCGTTTAAAGAGAAGAAAATGAGAGAGTGCAGAATGTAGTGTTACAGTCAAAGCTAGGGTGCAGAGAAAGATCAACTTAATGCAACTTAATGTCCATTCAAAAATACATTGAAACAAATTATTTTAATTGGTTTAAAAAAAACTCGATGTGTTCATTGCTGGAGAGAAGGAATAAATGGGAAGATGTGTCAATTGGTCTGAAAGGTGGATTTGTTAAGCTGAGTTGTTTAAGCTAATGTTAGAACTTCATGGGTGGAATAGTCCCAAAAAAATGACTAAATGTCATAACGGTGAGAAAACTGGACAGACTGGCGTGGACCGGACTACAAATGTCCCATATTTAGTCATTCTTTTCAGAGAGTGGTGAGTTGCATGGATGTTCTTAGAAGGGTGGGGCCTAAACACGTTGGTGAGTCCGGCTGCAATTGCAAAGCGATCGGGCGCTGTTTTGAAAGGATGCCCCAATCTCACATGCACTGTGAGATCCCCCTACCCCACCAACACCGGGCCACCCACTCCCGCTCATCGGCGGCATGTTTCCCCACCCCCTCCCCGACACAATCGCTGGCATCAAGGCCCTCCCAATGGGACCCCATTCTTGACCCCTGACATGCCCCACCCCTCATGACCCTCCATTCACAGCCCCCCCTGCATAGCCCTATCATAGCTTCCTGATCATAGGCCCCCCCTTGTTAGCCACCCCCCATCAAAACTCCTACTGAGACCCTACTCCCACTCAGGCCACATTCCCTTGGCACTGCCCTTGGCACACTGACAGTTGCCAACCAATGTACCAGCTGGGCCCTGCCAGTGTACCAGATGGGCACTGCCAGATGGCACTGACTAGCCATGTTGCTGACCACCTCCCCTCTGGCCTCTGTGTCCCCCGATGTGGCCATCACACCTGATCTCCACTCGTGGAGATCAATGGTGATTCTTGCCAGGTTTGCACTGCACCCAAAGGTCTGAGGATCCCGGGAACTGGGAAAATCTTGCATCGAATGGGCGAAGCATATTTAAATGCTTCTTTAAGTATGCTAATCGGTCTCAGGTCCTTTCTGGACGCTATCCGATTTGTGCCAGTAGAAAGAGAATGGGATGATTGCAAACTGTTTGGCACCGGGTGCGAAACCCATTTTTAGGCCTGCAAGCAATTTTCCGTGTTTGATGCAATCTGCGCCAGGCGCAGCGAGTCCAGAAAATTGCCCCTCATGTTTTTTTAATGTTCCGCACCCAAATACAGACATGTTTGAATAGAAATACCAGGAGAAACAAGGGCTGGTCATACTCCCGGACTAAAACTTGTTGACCAAATGGCAGCTGATAAACTGGTGATCTTTTGGATTTAACATTTGAAACATTTTTAGCCACTCCTTCCACTCTCCCTCATCTAATTAACTTACACCCACTGCAGTAAGATAGAATTCAGTTACTCGACATGTGAGATAAATATAGCAACGCATGCACGCAGCGCATTTCATTGTTAATTAGATTGAAATAAACACATTTGCCAACTTCTGAGATTTATGTTTAGTTTAATAAAACTGTTATTCAGTTGAGTTTAAAATGTCCTTAAAGGGTATTGATTTGGAACAATCTGTGGAGAATGTTAGCAATTCAATGAAGTGAAGCAACGTTTTTAAAGCAACATTTTTTTTCATAAAATGTGATTAGCCTTCTGATTTAATTAGAGAAGGGAAAAACATTGCATCATGTGACGTGATAACCCACTTCAATATAGTCTAGAATAATTATATTAATATTTGTATGGCTCCACACAGTGAAATATTTTTGAAATCCTAGGCAAATACAGCAATCTTTCTGTGTTTGACAGTAAGGCATGCTTTCTGATCCAGGTCGAAGATGTAAGAAGTTTTGATCTATTTGTGCCAGCAACATCCCACAAACAGCAATGAGACCAATGACTTGATCAGTTTTGATGGCAACATTAACAGTAAAATATTGGCTGGGTTACCAGGTGAACTCCTTGTCCTTCTTGAAATATCGATGATGGATCGTTCTTGGTCTCCTGAACCATGGGAGACAAAGGAAGGCATTGGCTTCATCATTCAACCAAGTGCCATACCTCTGACACCATAATAATTCCTCAGAATTTCATTGGTGCCTCAGTCTCGAGTATGTGTTTGCACTTGGACCTTAACTCCATTTTTGCACTAAATCCCAAAGAGTCTTCAAACCCAGAGGTGAATTTGTCACCAACTACACAGAAACATGTGTTATCACTTCATGGGATTGTAAAAGAAAGATTTATTTTCTTATATATTGGTAAAATATTTATTGGTAGAACTTTGGAAGTAGATTCAATTAATTCAAAACAATTAACTAATCAATTAATCAATATAGATGTCTTTTCCTTCACTGTTTCTTTAAACAGAGGTTTTCCCAAGTTATTTTACTCTTTTATATCTAAAATGCTTCTTGCTATCTCTATATTGTCGTTACATTGTTGAGTAGCAAGTTGCAATGTAACTGAGACAGTGACACTGCAGTTGGTGGAGGCCACACCAGTTTAAGAAGTGGTTTCAACTTGTGTTCCACTGACATACCCAAACTAGCCTAGAGTCATAGAGGTTTACAGCATGGAAGCAGGCCCTTCGGCCTAACTTGTCCATACCGCCGCTTTTTTTAACCCCTAAGCTAGTCCCAATCGCCTACATTTGGCCCATATGCCTCTGTACTCATCTTATCCATGGCACTGTCTAATTGCTTTTTAAAAGACAAAATTGTACCCGCCTCTATTACTACCTCTAGCAGCTTGTTCCAGACACTCACCACCCTCTGTGTGAAAAAATTGCCCCTCTGGACCCTTTTGTATCTCTCCCCTCTCACCTTAAACCTATGCCCTCTAGTTTTAGATTCCCCTATTTTTGGGAAAAAATATTGACTATCTAGCTGATCTATGCGCCTCATTATTTTATAGACTTCTATAAGATCACCCCTCAGCCTCCTACGCTCCAGAGAAAAAAGTCCCAGTCTATCCAGCTTCTCCTTATAACTCAAACCATCAAGTCCCAGTATTTTCCTAGTAAATCTTTTCTGCACTCTTTCTAATTTAATAATAACCTTTCTATAACAGGGTGGCGAGATATTCCAGGTGGCCTGGATATTCTAGATGGAAGAGGCCTATACTTTCAATGGCAGTTAAATATTCACAGATAGCAATATTAAAACAACTACACAAGCTACAACATGGTCAGAGCAATTAAAAGCAGGAATTGGTATCAGGCATAAACATCTGAAGTGGTTTAATCTAAATACATGGTATCCTTCTAATACCTGATGTTCCATGCAGGGAAAATGGTATGAGTTTGATGTGCTAATAATTCCATGACCTGGATTTCAGTACACTCTCCTGTTTTATTCAGACTCATCCCTTTCAGCAGGAGTTGGATTCCACCACAGAAAAAGTATTCCTGGTGGGAAAGCTAAATAGCCTGGCTGACACGAGTTCTAATTTAATTTTGTCGGCAAGTTGACCTACCAGATGTTCACCGAGGTTATTGGCCTGGAATTCTCCGATCCAATTTCAACTTTCATCATTATTCTGTGAAACTGACAGGAATTTCTGGCCTTGGCACATGGGCAGGTTAGACTATAAGTACACAAGTGATGAGAGTAGGAGCAGGCCACCCAACCTCTTCAGCCTGTTTCTTCCTTCAAAAAAAAATGTGGGTCATAGGATTGTGATCTTAACTCTGTTTTCTAGCCTGCCCCCTTGACTCCCTTGTAGATCAATAATTTCTCCAACTCAGCCTTGAATATGTTCAACTATACAGCCTCCACTGATACCTGGGGCAGAGGATTCCAAAGATCCTCCCCGTCTCTATCTTAAATGAGAGACCCCTTAATCTAAAATTGTACCCCCTAATTCTAGATACACCACAAAGGGGATCATCCTCCCAGTATCTACCCTGTCAAGCCCCCTCATGATATATGTTTCAATGAGGTCACCTTGTATTCTCCTAAACTCCAGTAATATCTTCAGAAAACTCCAGAGCTTTAGTTAAGCATGATCCCACTTGCTCCTCCATTCCACTTTCATAATTAACCAGGGTAATGAGTCATAGAAATATGTAAAATCTTTATACATTTATTAAAATCTCTACACTCCTTAACCCCACCCTGGATCTGTAAACCTTCTAATCATCGGTCCCTTCCTTATCTTCTCTATTCCTCAACTGCAGCATTCTGTCCTTCCACCCTAATATTAGTGTAGAATGCTCAGTAATCTTGATCTGACTGTCAAACCATCTCACTATTTCTCCTTCCTCCTGTAAAACGCTCCTCAAAATCTATTTGTTTCGCTGAGTTTTTCAAAACTTTTTCTTCAAGATGGTGCTGTAGCGAGGCAGCTTCTTGCGAGCTGTGCCCAGCACACCCTCTAATTCTATGCTTTTAAAATTCATTCTAACTCTTTTAAACTCTCTAACAATGACACCCTAGCTATGACTGTAACATTACTCTTTGCACCCTCTCCTTTCCTTCTCTATATAGTGTCTGCTTTGTATAGTGCACAAGAAACAATATTTTTCACTGTATACTGATGTATGTGATGGCAATAAATCAAATCAAATCATATTAAATCAAATAAATCTCCCAAGTAGACTTGCTGCCCATTCCTTTTATGGATTTATCTCCCTTTCTGTAAAGCTGTTAGACATGTTTTCTACATTAAAGATGCATCTAAATGCAAGTTGCCGTTTATCTCCCTTCCAAGATATTTTTCTTAATTTGTTTTTTATTTCCTCCCAGATATTAACTATAAGTTCCTTAGGATAATTGTGAAGATGTCTGAAATTTGCATTAGTCAGTCTATGGCCTTTCGATAAGTTCCCACAGGTAGAGAAATCCATTAAAATTACCTTCTGGATTTTTTGGCTGTATAAATATAAGAGTAAGGACAGAGGCAAAAGGACTCTCATTATTCTTAATTTGAGTGTGTGTGTGTGTGGGGGGTTGGTGGGATGGTGTGGGTGGCGAGAGTTAAGGTGGTGAGCCATCTTTTGCTCAAGGTCGTACTTGTGGACTGAAGGAAGATGTTCAGCAGTGTGATCACTTACAGTATTTTTCTTTTCCTAAGATTGCGAACGGCTGTTCGAAAAATGTCCTAGCTTTGGGGTGTGCACTCAATCCAGTCTGCTGAGACCAGACTTTGCTGTCAGATCATTTTAATACCCTTGCAACTTTGTCGTAATTATGTTATGAGAAAAATACACAGAGCTGATGCCATAGTTAAGAGCAGATGACACTGATTGTTCATCAGCATTATTTAATATCCATCAACCTCACTTAATATTCAAACATATACCCCACCTTTAACTTTATAATTAAATTAGAAAAACTGACATAATATCTACTCAAAATGCTGGCTCATTACTCAACCAAAACCTTATCATTTGTGAAGTGTTAGCATAGACAACTCATTGCATTCCAGAATTTGTTTTTCCTTTTCAACTTCCTATTTTAAAAAAATGTAATGCTTGAAACCTGAATGCTAGATATAATTTTCATATGTTTGTCACTCCACAAAGTTATCAAAACAAAATCATTCAAAAATATTTGTATTTTTAATGGCAGGTAGGAATGAGACAAGCAGAATAAAAATCCGGCCAGGAGAGACTTATGTTAATATTCGCCAAGCACATAGCTCAATAGAACTCTGCACTGCGACTTATCTACTCAGTCGCACTTGGAGACACATGACATGTGAGGAACAACACAAAGGTAATACAATTACTGATGCGAGCTACTTTGTTCCTCATTTGAGTCTCTGTGAGAAAGAAGAGGACATCATTACTTACTGTAGATGAATTATAAAATTAACCAGAAGCAGCAGAAAGTTACATGATTGTTAGGAGTGTCATTCGTGTAACCCTTTGCTGGAATGTGTTTATTGGCAGCCAGCCAGTCTGCGCATTACAGCCAACGTATGCTATGATTAAAGTTGTGTGAGAGTTATGTTGTTATGGCAAAGCCTTCAATTGCACCAACCGAATCCCTGCCAGTTGGTTGCCTGTCATATTATATATTGAAAATAATGTTATTTGTTGGGAACAAAGTTCTGCTTATTTTCAGCAAGACAATAGATTATGACTACTTCATTGCAGAATAGTTGCAGGCGAGCAGATCACATTGCTCATCCAGGGAAAGGATTTATCGAGTTGAAGCTCCCTCTTCTGCATATCTTTGACAGAGTTGCTATGTCATTATTGTGTAGGGATGAAGAAAAAAATCTCCAAGGTAATTGTGTGATGCGCGATAAATCACATGGGAGGCAGGATGTACTCGGGAAATAAAGGCTTTTATTGCCAACAATAACAGAGCTACTATATACAATCCCAGACTAAAGGGTCACCAGGCAGAGCAGTGACCTTTATACCTCTCCCAGGAGGCGGAGACAACTGGGGTGCACCATAGGACTATATTAACAGGTAGAACAGCCCAACCCTAACCCCAACAGTAACATATCTACAGACTCATAGTACTGGCCAGACCATGGCTCAGCACTACCTGGTGGGAACCAACAATGGTTCACCACATTGTGGAAGTTCCTTAGAAAACAAGGCTTTGTAAAATAAGAAAGAACACATATTTCCTCTGATTTCTGAGCAGTTAATATTAGATACCTTGGTTCGAATGGCAAACCTCTGTGAATACAGTGCAGAGTGAGAGGAAGAAAAAGCAAGTGAGAAAATTAGCATCAATTGATATTTGTAAGATAATTTTTAAACATTACTGGTGTTTTGTTTTTCAAAGAGTTAATGTTCCCATCCTTTTAAAGAATGAATCTCTTCACATATTCCCATGTAAAGAGATGCTTGACCATTACTACCACATCTTCAAGGGCAGCACGGTAGCACAGTGGTTAGCCCTGCTGCTTCACAGCTCCAGGGACCTGGGTTCGATTCCCGGCTTGGATCACTGTCTGTGTGGAGTTTGCACATTCTCCTCGTGTCTGCGTGGGTTTCCTCCGGGTGCTCCGGTTTCCTCCCACAGTCCAAAGATGTGTGGGTTAGGTTGATTAGCCAAGCTAAAATTGCCCTTAGTGTCCTAGGATGCGTAGGTTCGAGGGATTAGTGGGTAAATATGTAGGGATATGGGGGTAGGGCCTGGGTGGGATTGTGGTCGGTGCAGACTCGATGGGCAAAATGGCCTCTTTCTGTGCTGTAGGGATTCTAAGATTCTAAGATTCACAATAGCATCTTCTACCTTACAATTCAACTGTCTGTGATGCTAGACTCAAACAAATAGTAAAATATAAGGGTCAGTAATATATTAACTCTCTTGGCAATAACAAGGCACCAAAGGACTCTGCACCACTGCAGCATAGTATAATGGTTTGTGATATGATTAAGCTTGGATTAATAATCTGAAGGTAGGAGTTCAAATCCCATCGCAGTAGTTGAGGAATTTAATTTTTTATTAATTAAATAAATCTGGAACAAAATGCTTGTGCCAATACTGGTGAAAGTGCAACAGCTGTTTTGTTGTAAAAATCTATCTGGTTCACCAATGTCCTTTAGGAAAGGGAATGTATCATCCTTCTCCTGGTACCATTCCCTAACATGATGCTGACGACCATGATTTTACATTAGATTGGTCCATGATCATGCTTGGCAAAGTAATGTAGTGGTCTGCTGTTGCCAGTATGGTTGACCAAGTAACTCTCCCGCTGTTACTATCTGCCCTCAGACAGATTGCAAGAATTAACAGGCTGTTAATGAACATGTTTGGCCACATTATAAATGCATCTTCCTTGGCTATTAAGTCCTAAAGTGAAACTTGAACCTGGAGCTTTTGGCCGACAGATCGGGATGCTGCACCACAAGCCCATCCCATCCTTGTCCAAACTGGCCTATTTGTAACTCCAGACTCTTAACTGCCTTTTTAATGTCCCAGTAGGCTACTCAACAGTCAAAAGGTGGCTCATACCACCATCTCCTCAAGGATATTTAGGGATGGGCAATAGACTTTTTCCTGTAGTGCCCACGTCCCATGAATGAATAAAATAAAGCACTAAAAATGAGTTGGTAAATTTACTTCCCCATTAAGACTGTTACTTCAGTTACCTTTAAAGTCAGTTTTAAAAGAACCTATTACTGGGAGCAGTAAGGGCAGTAATTCCTTTAGATATGCAATTTGGAGTCCCTGACATATATCCAACAATTAACTGTTATTTGGAGAGACAACTGTACACAGCACAGGTTTGGATCAATTTTACTAGTGTTACAAGACCAAAAATAAATGTGTGGTTTAATTATTTTATGGAGTGAGGAGAACCAGGCCTCAGAAAAATAATTCAGGTTATTGCTGCTCAAGGGTGCCTACCTTCCAGAATGGTGAAACCCATCTCCTCCCCCATCCCCATTTTCAGAAGTAGCTTGTTGTGGCTGAGCAGTTTCTGGGCCAGAAATTGTCCAGAACAGTGAGCTGGAGAAGGCAACTTACTGATTCTATCAAAATGAGGCTGACGTCCCAATATGGCACTTTACACTTTGGTGCAGCCACGAGAGGCTGCCGACATGCTCCAAAACCTGAAAATAAAATGCTAGCCTGTTCTATTATTTCAAACTGAATATGGCGGGGTTTATCAGGCCTATTTTGAAATTTGGATGAACGCACAGCTACCTTCCATTGTTATTGTCATGACCAAACAAGCTGTAACTGTGAATGCAAAATTGCAGTTCTTGCCCAATTAAGAATCTGCAATGCAAATGTGATAGGGTTGTCATATAAATAGCCCTTGCCCATGTCCACATATAATAACCACTGTCACAAAAGTTATATTTCCACTTAAAAATTAGTTTTGTCTAAGTACAAAGTATATTAGATGTAGCGGATTTGAGCCATGATATTCAAAGTTGTGATAGCAATTTGTGAGCAGGCAGTTTAGCCATAGAACCTCATTAAAATATCTGTTCCAAATTATTTTTAGTCACCAGCCTAGATGCAGCTCTTATGTTTCTATTCCTTTATCTTAAACCATGATATTAACATGGGGTAACATTAAAGGGTAAAATTATTTTCAGTAATTCAACACTTTCAGTGTCTATGTGTAATAATGATACCCTCTTGGGTATCATTAATATAGTTACAATTTTCAAAATGCATGGGGAGGATCAGATCATAGAATAAAGGTTAAGAAATAGACATGAAATCTATATTAAATGCAGGTAGAGCAGGGATTCCACTCTTTAAGTACCCATTGGCCTTTTAGAATGGGGACATAGTTCAAACATTAAAATAAAAGCAAAATAGCGCAGATGCTGGAGATCTGAAATAAAACAGAACGTGCTGAAATACTCAATGGGGCAGCATCCATGGAGAGAGAAACAGAGTTAACGTTTTGAGTCGAATATGACTGAAGAGACCTGTTGAATATTTCCAGTGCTTTCTGTTTTCATTTCAAACACAGTAAGTAGCGTTTGTGTAAACGTTACACATTCCTCTGTTTGAATTGATCTATAGTTCTGGAACTCACCCTATTTACAGTGCGTCGTGGATTCTATAGCATTAAAGAGAGGGTCGCACGAAAGCTTGCGTGTGTTGCTGATGCACAACTGTTAGGATTGCGAGTCTAGTACCATTAGGGAAAGGAGTGGGCCTTTTTCAGCTCCTTGTTGGCCAGTCAATTAAAAAATGGCTGGTTCACACCTCGACTCCATTTCCCCAGTCTCACAGGTATCTGCAGACTTCCTCTGTTTTCCGTGGAGGGCCAATCCACTGATGCCAACAGTGAAAAAATCAGCTAATTATATTCACCGCCAGCAGCACTTGGGGATTCATCGGAAACGACTTCCTGTGGTACCTCCAGGCTCCTGTCAAGCCAGTGCTGTCTCTTTTATACTATAGCACTGTCACCAAATGAAGGTTACAGCAGTCATTTTTAAATTCATTCTGGGGATATGGGGGTTATGGCAAGCGTAGCATTTTTTTCCATCCCTAATTTGCCCTTCAGAACTGCTTCTTGAACTGCAGCAGTTCATGAGGTTGATGAGCTTCCTGCAGTGCATTTAAGATAGGGACCCAGTGACCATAAAGTAATGTAATTAAATGCCGCTACGTAGGAAGGCTAGTCAAACAATGTTTACATTGACATTTTAAGATTTTGAGAGAGATGCACTGTTCTAACCCTCCCTTTCCCAATAACTGCCCCTCCCCCTTCCACTCCACAATTATGCCTCAAAAACTGTTTTCCTTACCTTTGATGCAGAATCACACACCCACAAAAATTGGATGTATAATTCTGTTGCCAAGGTAAAGCTTCTTTTTTTGATGATGTGAGCCAAGCTAGGGCCCAAAAACATGGCTCTGTAGAAATCTGAACTGAATGATTGTCAGTGTAAAATTATCTCCAAAATGTTGAGTGACTCCAAAGAAAGGGGCGGCACGGTAGCACAGTGGGGCGGCACGGTAGCACAGTGGTTAGCACTGCTGCTTCACAGCTCCAGGGTCCTGGGTTCGATTCCCGGCTCAGGTCACTGTCTGTGTGGAGTTTGCACATTCTCCTCGTGTCTGCGTGGGTTTCCTCCGGGTGCTCCGGTTTCCTCCCACAGTCCAAAGATGTGCGGGTTAGGTTGATTGGCCAGGTTAAAAATTGCCCCTGAGATTCGTAGGTTAGTGGGATTAGCGGGTAAAATATGTGGGGGTAGGGCCTGGGTGGGATTGTGGTCGGTGCAGACTCGATGGGCCGAATGGCCTCCTTCTGCACTGTAGGGTTTCTATGATTTCTATGAAATAAACTTCAAGGAGAGGAGTGTTGTGAAATCACGGTGTGTCAGAAATTTTTCCAAGTTCTGCCCCAAAAACATCGACTTGAATTTTTAGGATGGCAGGGGTGGGAAGGAGCGGGGTTGGGGCTGTGCCTCTATCAGAAGCCCACACCCAACCCCAAGCCTTCTCCACCCTGGGATCCCTGACATTTATCTTGATCTCAAGGTCCCAGGGTTTTGTCTCTGGTAGCTCCATGCAGTTCCTCTTACAGTAGTCATGATGTGGAGATGCCGGCATTGGACTGGGGTAAACACAGTAAGAAGTTTAACAACACCAGGTTAAAGTCCAACAGGTTTATTTGTGGCTTTTGCTACCAAATAAACCTGTTGGACTTTAACCCGGTGTTGTTAAACTTCTTACTGTGTTCCTCTTACAACCACTGCAGTGCTGTTGCAGCAGGGACTGGAGAGGTGCCGGCCAGTCAGCTCTCTCAGGCAGTACTTCCTCCTGAGTGTGGGGTGGAAGCCCTGTCTATTGCCTTTTAGTGCTCATTTGAGCTTAAATTGGCTTATTGACATGTAGTCTAGGTAAGGATGATGAATTTCCTACCTTTCCTCTCTCCACTCACATTGTTTTGTTTCTTAAAGACTTGATTAGTTGTAAGTATTCGCATTCCAACCATTATTCATGTAAATTGAGTCTCTGTCTTTATATGCCCTGTTTGTGAACAGAATTCCCACTCACCTGAAGAAGGGGCTTGGAGCTCTGAAAGCTTGTGTGACTTTTGCTCCCAAATAAACCTGTTGGACTTTAACCTGGTGTTGTTAAACTTCTTACTGAATTTCCTACCGACAGGGCAATAGTGAACCAGCTGGGTTTTTACACCAATTGATAGTGTAAAGCCAAAGCCAACAGGGATATGTTCCCTGTAACTTTTCAGAGGGGGAGAGGTCTCGATGGGGATGATCAGAGTCTCGGGGGATAGGAGGGAGGGCAACAGGTTACCAGGCCTTAAGGAAGGTGCCCCCCAGTCAGAAGGGCTTCTGATAGAGGTGCATCCACTCCACTCTCGCTCCTTCCCACCCAAGGTCTAACTTTATTTTTGGGTTTCCTCCTCAGAGCTTTAAACCATCCACCAGCACAAGAAATGGACGTCAAATAGTAAATGGCCCTTAAGTGGCCATTAACTGGACAATGAAGGGCCTCATTTGGGGTAAGGGAGAGTTTTCCATCTGAGGTCTTGCCCACTCCAGTCTAAAGTTGGGGCTGGCAGGCAGCTTAGAGTCTTTGTTCAGAGTGTCAGATTCTCTTATTTTTTGCAGTAAAAATCAAAGATCCCTCGCCTCTAACAAGACTTATTTAAGGCCAGT
This sequence comes from Mustelus asterias, assembly GCF_964213995.1. Classification (NCBI taxonomy): domain Eukaryota; kingdom Metazoa; phylum Chordata; class Chondrichthyes; order Carcharhiniformes; family Triakidae; genus Mustelus; species Mustelus asterias. Next base: position 116,681,648 of record NC_135804.1, on the reverse strand, counting down.
GGCATCGAGTACAATTTACAGAGAAAAAAACAACTGGAGATTTAGATCTCCAGTTAACTTCCTCCCACATGCTGGTTAGGTGAATTGGCCATGCTAAATTCTCCCTCAGTGTACCTGAACAGGCTCTGGAGTGTGGCGACTAGGGGATTTTCACAATGACTTCATTGCAGTTTTCATGTAAGCGTATTTGTGACATGAATGAATAAACTTTAAACTTAAATGCCACTCCCGAGGGACATTTAACACATATCAAGAGCCTTAAGAACTGTCAACAATACATTTGTGAAACACAGGATAAATATTTGGAAAAAGATGGATGCATTTGTTTGACTCAACTTTGCTATCTTTGATTTTTATTTTGAGTTTATTTCTGTTGACTCTCAAGCAATTTTGAATCAGCAGTTATTGTCAGTTGTTTTAATCAGTTTATATGGTTGTTAACCCAAGGTCTTTCACAAGTCCTATCATGTGGATTGCATGTTAATACAGCTTATTCACAATGAGAGACTTGTTAACTACAAACCTCCAGTTCCACACAATTTCACCAAAATCCCAGAGTGCCTTTAATATTAGGGGAGTTGGTGGCATAGTGGTAATGTCACTCGACTAGATATCTAAGCTAATGCTCTGGGACCTGGCTTCAAATCCCACCACAACAGCTGGTAGAATTTAAAATTCAATTAATTAATAAATCTGGACTATAAAGCTAGACTCGGTAATGGTGACTATAAAACTATCAATTGGTGTAAAAACCCAGCTGGTTCACTATTGCCCTGTAGGTAGCAAATTCACCATCCTTACCTAGACTACAAGTCAATAACCCATGGCAATGTATGACTCTTAATTGCTCTCTGCCAATAACAACTTAGTTCAATGATTATTAGGGATGGGCAACAAATATTGGCCTTGCCAGTGATGCCCACATTCCATAAAATAATAAATTAAAACAAACACAAAACCACTGAAGCAGAAATATTCAAAATCGGAATGCAGAATAAAAGTTTTAGTTTTTTTATACTTTCACAGGATGTGGGCTTCACTGGCTAGGCCAGCATTTATTGCTCATCCTTAATTGCCCGTGAGAAGGTGGTGGTGAGTTGCCTTCTTGAACTGCTGCAATGAGTATGGTGTAGGTACATCCACAGTGCTGTAAGGGAGGGAGTTCCAGGATTTTGACCCAGCGACAAGTGAAGAAATGGCGATTTAGTTCCAAGTCGGGATGGTGAGTGGCTTGGAGTGGAACTTGCATACCCTATTGACCTTTAAAGATAGACTGATGCTGGCTCACTCTTTAAACTTTGTGATTTCACCTTGCGTTAACTGTAACTGGAGGACACATTGGAGTAAGAATGATATTAATGTGCGTTTGAAGCTCTCCTCTGTTCATATAGTTCCAATGACATTTTTCATCTCCAATATATATTTCCAATTCCACCAGAAACTGAGGAAATGAAAGTGAATGAATTCTTGCTCTGACATAATTATGATAAGAATGGATTTCCTTTAAGCAGTTTTGAAGGTGGAAGAGAGGGATTCAGGCTTTAGCTGTTCTACAGGATCAACTTTGAGCACTGCATTATGCCAAAACTCAAGTATGAAAATGTTGGGAGTGACACTGATCCGGAGAGGCAGGACAGCTGCTGAGAAAGAAAACAACAGATTACAGAGAGGGGCAAATGCAAAGCTAAGACACCGATAGACAACTGTGCCTTAGCTGACAAACGTGACTCTGATTTGAAACCATTGGTCACAGCTGGTAGGTAAAGGAAGACTGCTGGGCATGAAAACAAAGCAGTAAAGGCTGGGCTGGATCAGCAGGGAGTTGAAAGAAAAATCTGTCTGCCAGTTTATAGACTAGCATATTTATATATACACAGCTAAAGGATCACCAAGGGTGAGGACTACTCCCCAGGTGACACTTCTTAACAAGCCTGATGGTATTGTGGTTGTGGCAATTTTGGGTTCTGTGGCGGTGCTGGTAGATAGAAAATTTGGACAATTCAGTTTGTTGCTACTTACGGAAAATAAAATAGCAAATGGAAACACACAAAACAGGAAGGGAACATTAAAGTGCAGTGCCATCTGGACAGTGGATAGAAATGTCAATAATAATGATCCAGACTGAACATTTTTAAAGCTTCAAAACCATTACCACCAATTGGAAATCTGAAGAAGTAAAGCTTTGTGTCATCTTTAATTGCCAGGTACAATTCTGTGACATTCTCTGCTTGTCAGTGTAGCACAAGTACCTAAAAAAACACATACACACACACACATACATACATGCAAACACATACTGCATTTATGATCTTTGCCTCTCTCTGTTAAGGTGTGGGCTTTGCCTCTGAAACATAACCTTTCCAAATCATTCAAGAGTACAGTACTAGAAATGACAGCTCACTACTTTTCAGAAAGTAACAATCTGCGCTACATTTTAAATGTTCTGAAGTGAGGTACACCGTTATCCCCTTAACATTTAAGCCATTTAAATGTAATGCCAAAAAATATAATAGTTTTACAGCTGAAGTCCCAATTTCTTCAGGTTGAGTGATATTGCTTCTGACAGTTTGTGTTTGCCATTTCTGTGTATGGAGTTCACAGATTAATTTTCAGGCTGCTGCCTATAAAGCTCTTGCAGGCTATTAAATGTGAGAAAGTACAGCAGTGAAAGCTTATCATTCTGTTAAAGGGGAGGCTCACTCTGGTCCAAAGTTCTGTGCAGAGTGCACCTCACTGTGTGTGTGAAGCACATTGGCAGTGTACACATACAAACCCCAAACTGTAACAAGCTCAAAGGGAGTGACCTCGGTGTGTTATATCCTTAACATAGCTGTTTTGGTCAAATTTCAGCTGCTTCAATTTTTTCTTTCCCATTCAGACCAGCCCATTCCAATCCAATTCTCAACATTCCGTACAGCGCTATTTATATAATACTGCCTGTACTGTGCTGGGGGATTGAGGATCGACAGGCCAATCTGAACCAGACTGTCGGGTTAAGTCCCTCAATTGGCCTGCTACTCTTAATTTCTTGGGATGGTGGACCAAGCAGTGTCCAAATATCATTATTCTGTTGCAGTTTCTGCTTTTTTTTTCATATTCTTTACAGCCTTCAAGCATCAATGCTTGGGTTCAACGATGAAATCTCAAATCTTTCTGGAGCTTTCTCACATATTAAATGGTGAATCATCATTGCTACTTAGGGCTGACAGAAATGATTGGTGGGCCCTATCGTGCGCCAGGGTAAGCTCAGTTGATTGCGACTTTCAAGGTGCACCCTTATCTGAAAGCTGTGATCAAACTGCACTCATTGAAGCCACATTCAATGATGAAACATCTAACAGCGTGTCTGCCTGCTGTGCAGACCCAAACAGAAGGGAGGAAACTTACAGCCAAACAGAGAATGTCAAAGAATTATACCTGGCAATTAAAGATGACGCGAAGCTTTACTTCTTCAGAGTTCCAATTGGTGGTAATGGTTTTGAAGCTTTAAAAAAAGTTCAGTCCGGATCATTATTATTGACATTTCCATCCACTGTCCAGATGTCACTGTATTTTAATGTTCCCTCCATGTTTTATGTGTTTTCCACTTGCTATTTTACTGAGTGTCCTGCATAAGTAGCAACAAACTGAATTGTCCAAATTTTCTATCCACCAGCACTGCCACAGAACACAAAACTGCTAAGAATTATTGGCAGTTTATCGCCAAGTTGTGCAAATATGGTAACTTTAACTTTCATGGCCGTGCCTTCAGACAGTGCACTCCCGAGAGCAGAGGTTTTACAAGCAGGAGAAGCGAGACAGATTGCAGCACCATCTAAATGCACAGTGTGCTTATTTTTCAAAGGATAGGGCACATCAAAGAAAGGTACAATATTTAAACCAAAAGTAATGTGTCTCACATGAACAAAAAGTGATTTGACAGCCCTCTGTATGTGATTTATTCTCTTTCATTTATGGTCAAAATAAACAGATACTGTAAACTCTCATTAAAAGACTGATTTACTGCTGCCATGTTTATGGCTCACCTAATAAATAAAGAAAACATACAGTGCAACTTTGCTGTAACATGCCCTTCACTATCATCCTATACTCTTATGGTTCCCAAAGGGAATGTTATAATGAGGGATTACTATTCTGCGCTGTGTACGACTGTCATTCTTCATTTTGATGAGTGAAAACAAAAAAAGATCATAACTGCATCTGATCTGTGAGTGGAAGCACCTAAAGATAAAACAGTGAAGAAAGAAGCTCTGAGGGTGATGCTTACGCTCAGACTTTAGTCCTCCTAAATACTAAAGTTGTTGTCCACATTTGGGGGTACGATTCCACAGAGATTAGGCACACTCCACCTGGTACAGGGGTCTAGTGATCATTATCTATAACTATGCCCTTAACTCCAAGAGCCAGCAAGCTATTCAACAGCGAGTGACATCACTGCCAAGCCCAATCGTCTCCACACTCAAAATGTGCATGCACATTCACTTCCAGCGAGCATCATTGGATAATCGATACACTTGCCGGCGGCGGCACTGTGATTAGTAGGGCAGCACGGTGGCACAGTGGTTAGCACTGATGCCTCATAGCATCTGGGACCTGGGTTCAATTCCAGGCATGGGTCACTGTCTGTGTGGAGTTTGCACGTTCTCCTTGTGTCTGCGAGGGTTTCCTCTGGGTGCTCCGGTTTCCTCCCACAGTCCAAAGGTGTGCGGATTAGGCGGATTGGCCATGCTAAATTGCCCCTTAGTGACAGGGAGACTAGCTAGGGTAAATGCATGGGGTTATGGGGACAGGGCCTGGGTGGGATTGTGGTCAGTGCAGACTCGATGGGCCGAATGGCCTCCTTCTGCACTGTAGGGATTCTATGACTCTTTCCACTCACTGGTCCAGTCAACTGTGGTAATTCTCTATGGTAAATCCGTATGGGATTAACGATTAAAGCACAGACTCGGGGTGGAATCTGGAACTTGCTTCACCTCTAAAGCTCAAATACTTACTGCATTTGTTAACTCACTGATATCTTAAAGCATAGTAAGAAGTCTCACAACACCAGGCTGAAGTCCAACAGATTTATTTGGTATCACGAGGTTTCAGAGTGCTGCTTTTTCATCACCCGATGAAGAAGCAGTGCTCCAAAAGCTCGTGATACCAAATAAAGCTACTGGATTTTAACATGGTGTTGTGAGACGTCTTACTACACCCACCTCAGTCCAACGCCAGCATCTCCACATCATCTTAAAGCAGGTTTAGAGTCATAGGGGCAAATTTTTCCATTCCATCCGCCCCGGGAATTGTAGCAGGTGAGGGCGAACCATGGAAAGGTCCGTTGACCTCGGGTGCGATTTTCCAGTTTTGGGGCGAATGCAGTCACAAAATTCCACCCATAGAGTCATACAGTGCAGAAATCGAGGCCCATCGAGTCTGCACTGACAATATCTACCAGGCGTGCTAATCCCATTTTCCTGCACTTGTCCCATACCCTTGAATATTATGTTTTAAAGTAAACCTTCAGCTGGTTCATTGGTGTGTGACAAGTTGGTGTGTGTTGCCAAGAGGGATAAGAAGCATGCAGATGAAAACTTCCCAGATTGCATGAATATCTGTGGTGAGAGCAAAGAAAGAACTTGCACATGCCATCCCAAAAGGATATTGATGATATCTCAAGCTGAATTCAAACAGAAAATGCTGGAAAATCTCAGCAGGTCTGACAGCATCTGTGGAGACGGAACAGAGCTAATGTTTTGAGTCTGGATGACTCCAGCATCTGCAGTAATTTGCTTTTATCTGAAGCTGATTTGTTGGCCACCCCAGCATGATGAGCCAAATGACCTTCTTCCATACATTGCTATCTGTTAACCTCTGTAGGAAAGTGCATGCATTTTGATGTTGGCTAAAAACACAAACATGCGTATCTGTGATAGAAATGGGCCACACAAAGAATGGTTAATTGGCCAATGTATCAGAAGGTGATTGTTGACATGGATCAGTACCTTAGCATGAGTCAACATCATTAAGGGAAAGGGTGACACCGGGTGCACAGCAATCACATTTGTAAAATATATTTATGTGTTTCAAAGAAAGGCTTTAATGTTCTTTCCGCAGGCACCTCTTTCACAGTGGGATGAAATTGACAAATTAAAAGAAGATTGTCCTCTGTTTGACTTCCTCCAATTACAGCACCTTGTTCTGGCCACATTTCATTTAACTTGGAGGTTATTTAACTGGCACTGGAACTGATTGCAGACCAAAGGATTGCTTTGAAGTTGGCCCACATAAACAGTACACACTAGCCAATTAATTCTGATAGTTAGATTGTGATTGGTGCTTAATTAAGGAAAGCTTCCTCTTCAAGAGCGGCCATCACAAGACTACACATTGAAGCCTCGGATTTGTACGGGATCTCACCTCAGATTAACCCCAGATAAAAAAAAACCCTAATCAGTTTGAATAATAATAGCAACAAGCCATGGTGTCAAACTGAACCATACAGACAGAGGGTGGAAGATCCCAGGTTCAATTCTCGTGTTGGCTTGTGTTAACTGTCAACCAGAATGACAATAAGACTGATCTCATATCTCTTTATGTTAAGGAGTGGAAAACTGAACTTAAATTCCTAATTCTGACCATTATGCAGTGACCCCTGCTGCAAATGTATTTGTGTGTCTGTGGGATAGGTGGTACGTGGTTTAATCATCATAGAATTACAACATCTTAGTGGTAGAAGGAGATCATTTGGCCCATGTGTTCCATACCCCATCTTTTTCCCATAACCCTGCAAGTTAGCTGGAACCGATGCAACCATGATACAACATTTTGAGGAAATGAAGTAGGAAAGCAATTCTGTCTGGCACTCGCATGATCATTTGTATTTTGGATGCAAACAGATGGTGTGGGTTATATTTTCCTTTGTGACAGGTTTTCCACTGGAAGGCATGTGCAGATTCATTTCAGCCTGCCAGTGTTACACCAGCAAAAGCCAGCCCAACTTTCCTTCATGATATCTTCAAAATGAGCTCATGACACGACAGGGTCAAGGCAAAAGTAGCTAGTCCATGTCTTCAATAACGTGGCTCAATGCAACATCTGATGGTATTGGTCATGTAGTCTTTGTAGGCCTCCTAGAAATGAAGGCCCACAAAGTGAATGATCCAAGTTTGCAAATAAAATGACCTTGATTGCTTGCATCATTTCTGCCACGTCCACATAGCTACGTAAAACACAAGTTAGTACAGGGCAACCAAGCTAACAGGACAAAGACATGCATGTAACAATGTACTGCAATATGTATCTTTCCCACCTCAACTTCACTGCATTAAACTCCAGCTACAGTTTACCAGCCTCTTACAGGAGGTGTTGCAATACCATTAAAACCTTTCCTTTCAAATATTCCTGATTAAAATTCAAGGAAGCAATGGACGACTCAGATGATATGTATGTTATCACCAGCACTAATCTCATCCCATTCAGACAATGTCTGCTGAATCCTGGCTTAAATAAATGAAGGTATGCAGGGTGCCCAGTGCTCTCTCTCTCTCTATTTCCTTCTTAAAGGGAAAAAAACACAACCAAAGCTGAGGGACTCCCATCTCAATCTCCGCAAGGCGCCTGCTACTAATCTTACCACTTCTCCTGCTTGGCAGGAGAAATGGGAGGCCCGGTTTGTAAATGGGATCTGGAGTAGGAACTGTGGTCTTAAACAATACAAACATTGTCAGATTTGTGTTTAGTGACATGTTTTTGATGTTGATGGGACCGGTATGAACAGATTTGGGGGAATGCCTGCATGAAAAAGTAGCAAGCTGATCCCCAAATGAAAGCTTTGGCAGTTGTAGAGGAGAGCCACATGTCAAGAAGCCATTTAAGTTGAGTTTGTTGCCAAATAATGACTGCGATGGCAGGATTCATTTGGCAGTGAGTTCGCATCTCAGTCAGCTGAATTCTTCCCTTATGGGCAATGTTCACAGCTGCCTGGCAGCTGGTTCAACTCAGTTATCACTCTGAGAGGAAAATTCAGCTTTCAGAAACATTGTGAAGTAGCCCCACCTGGATCTGCAGCAGGAAACCATAGATATCAGTCGGTAAGATCTGGACAGTAGCCAAGGTGCCTGCTCAGCTTAGTGTCTCTGGTCCACGCAGTACTCTTCAACTTCATAGCTGTAGACAGAGATGCAAAGGAGAACCTGACAGTCCCCAGTGCACAGTTTGAAACACATAGTACTTTTTTTTTTAAGAAAGGTATCTACATTTTGTTCTTAGTCTCTTGTGGCCTTCAGCCCTACAGTTGGTCTGACCTATAGGATGCAAAGGTTTCTTCCACTGAGCCATCCATTTTAGGTGGTGAGCATGATGGTGAGAAAAGAAACAATCAGATGCTGCATCAAACTTCGCCTATAAACAGCCCACCCCCCGGTAAAAATGGTAAAATTAGATTTTGGGGCTGGAATTAAGTCATTGGCTTTTTTGCATTATTTTCTTCCACATCGTGCTCCAGGACTGGACAGCATTGCAGAAGGAAAGTTACCCCGATGTACTGAACACTCTCTGTACAGTGTTTGCAGCTGGTCAGTTGTCGGAATTCAGTGGTTTTATTTTCCAATGTTCTCAAAGTGCACCTGTCCAATACCAATAACTGTTTCTGATAATCAACTTTTTACGAGTATCATTCATATGACAAGGTTCCAATGAATATCAATCATGATTACATAGAATTAAGGGGAATTTACATCATGGAAGCAAACCATTCGGACCAATTGGTCTATTCAAGTTGGTCTATCCTAGTGTTTAAGTGCCACAAGGGTCTCCTCTCATCCTACTTCATCTTACTCCATCATCATATTCTTCCATTCCTTTCTTCAATATGTACTTACTTAAGAGTCATTACATCAAGAGTAATAATGACGTTTTCCCAACCTTTTCAATTCAAATTTCCTGTCTTTGAAAACCTCAAATACACAGTAGCATCAAAGGCATTAGGCAAACAAAATCATCAGGCTTTCATTGTTTGTTAATTGCCTAATACAACAACAGGCTCTGAGATGATATGATTTGAACTTTGCTTGACTAAATAATTTGTACATTCTGCACAATAAGTGTCTCCAAAATTTCTACTGCAAGTAGAGGGAAGCATAGGAATCAAATTAGCCATCAGTGGTCTTTTATCTTGGAGCCTCTTGCTAATATTGACGCAACACAACATTTTCATTTAAACAGTTCCTTTAATGCAGAAGGATAAACAAAGTACCTTTACAGATGTGTCGGGGAAAATAAAATTGTACCTGGCCAAAGATGTGGAGAGTTGGATTTTATGAAGAAGCTGGCAGTGAGATGGAATGGTTATGAGGGGAATTCTTGAGTGTTTGGGGCTGAGGAATGCATGGAAGAGGACATAGCCAGAGGAACAGAGTTCAGGGTATTGGTATGATAGAAGGAAGCATCAGGGGATCAGGAACCAATATGGATCAGTGAGGACATGGATGAGCGGGATTTCATGCAGATTAAAATATAGGCATGAAGATATTTGAATGAACCAACGTTTGCAGAAGGGGGAGGATGGGACATGGCCAGAAGAGCATTGGAGATGACAAAGACACGGATGAGAGTTTCAATGGGTAATGGGCTGAATTATGAATAGATGTAGCCAACGTTTAAAGTGTGAATTTGTGGATTGGGCTATTTATGATGAAAAGGATAGGAGTCTAGAATCTCCACTCTTTATATAAAACAGATGTTGGGTATGTTGAACATTTTTGTTCATCTTTGTATAATTGTAGATGAGAAGGATGGAGTCAAAACCAAACATAGAGTGGGTGATCTTACCTTCTCGTCCCACTGATTGATGGATGGAGTGAGCCAGTAAGATCACAAGATTGGTGGGAAATTGTGTTCGCGCCCGATTTCTTCCCTATCACAATCTTACCAGGCCCAGATATCTGGCAAGATCAGCCTCGCGCCTGATCTTGGGAAGTTGGGAGGTGTGCGATATACAGAGGGTGGAGATGACTTGCAGGTATCTCTGCGCTGTCACACAGAACAGAGAGATCTGCACATGTGTGATAGCGCTCTCTACCATGAGCTGCCAGCTTTCCAGCGAGCTCAGGCCTCGTTCCCCTCCCTCTGCTTGTGGTAAAAGGATTTAACATTTTGTTTTCACAGAGTGGCTTAAGATTAGACATGTGGTTCACTGAAAAAAACTCTTCCGTTTTGCACACTCATTTGGGATGTTGGTAGGATTGCCCCTAGGGTTTTCACTAGGTTTTCATTCCAGAGGTAGATGCGTACAGCTGAGCATTTTCCCAGCTGGCCACACGCATTTCGGGAAAAAGTGTTTCTTTTGGGATGATCTATGTACCAAGGGAGACTGGGCGAGATAGAATCAGACCTGTCACTCTCAGACCTAGGTCAGAGGTGGCCACAGAGGCTGCCTAGTGCCAAAGAGAGCGGATTAACAGATCTGCCTTTGTTCTCTGGGACTTCGCCTGATTGTATCCTTAAAAATTAGGCCATCTGGCCCTCACCCCTGACACCCCTTACCTCCCATCCACACCCATGCTCACACATGTCAACTCATGCCAACCCATGCCCCACATCCACCAATGGTTGCTCATACCCCCCATGCAGACTTGGGCTCCCACACATTCCCATGACTCCTTACAGCCTCTATGCAAATTTAGAGCCAACTCAGGCCAGTTCATATCCCCCACATATCCCCATGGTCCCTTAATGTCTCTGCACTAACAGTGTCTACTCATGACCCACAACCGCCCATAGCTGGTTATAACCCCTTCCCAACTTGGTGTGAACACAGACCAACAAATGCCCTCCACCCACCACCCTTTGCCCTTACACCCTCCATGACAAATCACTCATTATCTACCATGGGCAGACCTCAGGAGCCATAAAAGTTGAAATAAAGTTTGAACTATTTATTACAGACTTAAGATTTAAAAAAATTCTCATTCAGGAGCGTCTATTCAATACATTTGAATATACTAAGTACTTAATCTCTTATAAGAACAAACATTTGTACTCATAACCCCACATTAAGACAGCTAATACATTAATAATATTTTGGAGTTATCTATCAAACTATAAAGTCACACACATACAAACATACAAATTAGAAGTAGGTGTTGGCCATTCAACCCCTCTAGCCTACTCTACCATTTAATAAGATCTAATTGTGGCCTTAAATCCACATTTTGCCCACCCCTGATAACTTTTGACTTCCTTATTAGTTAAAAATCCACCTACCTCTATATTAAAAGTATTCAATGACCTGGCCTTCACTAGGAAGAGCGTTCTAATGGCTCATGACTGTCTGACAGAGAAAAAAATTTCTTCTCGTCTCCATTTTAAATGGAAGATTCTTTATTTTTAAGCTATGTCCCCTAGATCTCATCTCTCCCACAAGAAGAAACATCCTTCAGTATTGACCCTGTCAAGTCCCCTCAGGATCTTATATGTTTCAATAAGATATTTTGCTCCAAAGCACTTATTTTACATAGCGATCTGGCATACACTGCTTGAAAGTATGATGGAGGCAGATTTAATCATCATTTTCAAAAGATATTGGATAATTATCCGAAGGGCAAATAAATTGCAGGATTTCATTGAAAAGGATGAGGTGTAGAACTGGCTGAGTTGTTCTTCCAAGTAAAGTTAAAGTTTATTTACTAGTTACAAGTAGGCTTACATTCGCACTGCAATGAAGTTACTGTGAAAATACCTTAGTCACCGCACTCCGGTGCCTGTTCGGGTACACTGAAGGAGAATTTAGCATGGCCAATTCACCTAATGCACACACCTTAGGACTGTGGGAGGAAAACGGAGCACCCCGAGGAAACCCACACAGACACAGGGAGAATGTGCAAACTCCACACAGACAGTGACCCAAGCCAGGAATTGAACCCAGGTCCCTGGCACTGTGAGGCAGCAGTGCTAACCACTGTGCCGCCCAGACAGCTGATGTGGACACAGCAAGCCAAATATTCTGTTCTGTGCTTTAATCATTCTATGATACTTTGACTTAAAGCTCTGGTTTTAACTCCCAGTTCATGGAAACTCTGGCAGGTAAACCACTTGACCCTCAGCATGATGCTCCTATTTCTCTTTTAGTTGTATTAGGATTACAATCCGTATTCTGACAACATTTATATGAGTAATGCTAGCTAAACAGGTCATGACCTGCTGAACTGTTTATCCTGATAATGTAAACTTTTGAATGGAAAGGATCCAAAAGTAGGTCTTGAAGATTTCAAGTGATGGTATTGTGACTGTTTCCTTTGGCAGCTTATTCCATTATGTGATTATCCGTGGAAAGAAAGATTGTTGATAGACTATCTTGGAAACAAGTGTTTTTTGGCTGTTTTTGTGAATGGCTACTTCATGTTTCATCATTACCGGAGGACACCAGGTATTTATTTTGGTCAATTCCCACCAGTCCATTCCATATTTTATACAATATGTTCAATTTGTTTTTCTCCTGCTTTTTCTGTAGTGATTCCCATTCCAAATTTTTGATCAAGGATGTGACACTGGTGTATTTCCCATACTGATTTGTGTAGAATCATGCGGCACATCTTGAGATAGACTCAATCGTATTCATATCATTGGACTTTAACTTGTAGTTGAATCTGAAGATATACAAATGGTCAATGGACAGTAAGAGGCAACTGGCATAGACTCCCCAGCACTTGGGTAAATAGTTGGAAGAAGTAGGCAAGAGTGCTTTGCCAATGGGGGTTGGAGAGAAGTTTCTGGGCAGAGACATCCAAGGTTTCTTCATAGGGCCCACAAGGTGCATTCCTGCTCCTTCTCACCAGCAAGTATACTACAAGCAAATGGAAAAAAATTGGCTTTCATGTTTTGCACCTTTTCTGGCTACAGTTTCTATAGCTGGTCTTGTGGGGAAGACAGAAATGAACAATATTATTAGACCAATGACTTACATGTGTGAAATGGTGAACTTAGCTCATCTGAAGATTTTTCAGCATTTACAATGCTGATCTTTTACTTGATAGCTTTCCAGTTGGCAGAAGTGACAATCTGGCAAAGACGTTGTTTAAGGGGTCGTAGCACTAGCATAACTAACCTTGATGAACATAGATTCAACTCATGCTACAGCAGTTCATGGCAAGTTGAAACTTGAAGCTCGGAAGTAAAAGAATGATGCCCCAAACTATCGGCATCTTAAAGGGAATGTTTAGGGTCGACTCTGCTGCAAGTACAATGTATTTTTCTGTATTTGTTGGCTTCCTAACAAGATAAAGGAATCAAAACCATTTCACTTTTAAACTCTTCCCTCCTTCAATCCACGCTTCATGCCTCCGTGTAGCTGACGTAAATCCCGATAGCTCCTAAAGTCCAGCCGCCTTCCTGAAAATTAGAAACTTAAGGAAGCTAGTCTCTCAATGAGTCCTCCTTAATAGTAACAAATAAGTTCTCAGGACTGTTCCTCCCTTCTTATTTGTGAAAATGCCTGAGGCTGGAAACTGAGGCAAGACCTCCAGTCATGACATTAGGTGTCCATTTTTTTTCTGGACCCGCCTCTATTTGGTCTCTGGAAAATCCAGTCCTTAGTGTCAGACTTGACTCTGATCTTGTACTCTGCCTGGGGTTACACTGAACCTGTGTCCAGCCAGTGCTCAATCTATTCCCAAATCATAAAAGATTAAAATTGTTTTTTATATAAAGTATATTGCAAGCATCATGTTTTCAGAACAATACAAGGGTAACGGAACATGATTGAAAAAGGACGCAGACCCACAGAACTTTACAATTGACTTGCTTCCCCCTGTCTTTTGTATCATCTGCTAATGTCTGTACATTTGCATAACATACCTCTGCAAAGTGAAAGCTGAAAAGGGGAACTGAACTATTTATGACAAAAATTAAATACTAAATAATGTAGTGAGATATGCACAGGCAGCAAACATCAACATTTTTATTACATTTTACTCTGCAGTTTTAGATCGGGATAAGTGCAATTAGGTGCCTGCGGAGAAACAAAAAATGGTCCTGTCAAGAGCATGCAGTGCCAAATGAAAGATGTGACGTTAGGGAGAGGTACATTATGCTTTAGATGGAGCACAGTTCTGTAGTTACGTGTCAGCGTTGGTTCAGTAGTAGTAGCATTCTTGCCTTTAAGTCAGAACGCCATGTGTTTCAAGCTCCAATACAGAAATTCCAGCGTGCAACATCGGCTGTTACCTCAGTGCTGTACTGTCAGAGCTTTGTCTTTCAAATCAAATGCTAACTGTATCCATGTCTGCCATGTCTAGTCACCATTATCTCATTGTTGTTTGTGGGATCTGACTGTTGTGCAATTTGACTGACGTATCTTCCTACTGTTACTGCATTTCTTAAGTACTTCATTCAGTGGGAAATACTTCGGGCTATATAGCTGGGGCCATGACAGGTGCTTTGTAATTGCAAGTTCTTTCCTTTAGTACCAAATGGAGAAAGAGCAGTGTATACTATGGCTAAAGAGGATCATCCACTATTAGTGGGATAGGTGATTTGGCACAATGTGGCATCCCACAAATTCTTGCAATATCACATCTGGTACAGCTGGCTGCCCAAGAACAGAAATTTTGCATCAGGTGCTTAGGAGGCCGTGAAAATGCTGCTTTCTGAGCATATCTGAGCAACAATAAATCATTTGTCATAATCATTAGTACTAAATGAGGCAATGTAAAATGATGTGGCTCCAAACAGCTGTTGAGTCAAATAAAAAGTGCAATGGTATTTTGCAAAGCATTGCAGAACAGAGAGCAATTACTGCAGCTGGTCACATGATTTGTTTTTTATCGTTAATTTCCAGTTGACGTGAGGGCATAAATCTTTGATCGCAAAGTACGAGAGGATCGCTGAGAAAAATGAAGACATCTTACCTGCAGCACATCACTGGAGATATGCAGGGGCATGTAAACACTGCCATCATCAAATATGAAGTCCTTTACATATTTGGGGAAAAAAATCTGTCGCCACTTACAGCTCAAATTGCTTTGGATGTGAATGATACATAACGGACCCACTGGAATAAAATTTTCAGATAGTGGAGGAGGAGGGGGTTACCACCAGAAAACCTGTTTCCGTGATTTATGTGCCTGTCCATGTGGAATAACTATATGTGTGAGGTTAGATGTGGCAGTCCTTTCAACCATAAAGATGAAAGATTTTTTTTTTTGAATTTAATGAATGCTGCTTGGTGAGTGTCACTGTTTATAACTGTGACACATGACTTCACTTCACATCTTGTTCTATTTTTTTCATCTCAAGACAAGAACGCTTGCTCCTGTGCACACTCAAATCTTTGAAGAGCAGTTGTCTGTCACGTTAACACATTGTCCACTGAATTTCATGGCCGGTGTCAAAAAGGTTTGCACCACACCAGCAGAGTTTAGCACCGCGGGTGGAACTCCATTTACACTCCGGGTGGCACGGTGGCACAGTGGTTAGCACTGCTGCCTCACAGCGCCAGGGGACCGGGTTCGATTCACAGCTTGGGTCACTGTCGGTGCAGAGTCTGCACATTCTCCCCGTGGCTGCGCAGGTTTCCTCCGGGTGCTCCAGTTTCCTCCCACAGTCCGAAAGACGTGCTGGTTAGGTGCATTGGCCATGCTAAATTCTCCCTCAGTGTACCTGAATAGGCACTAGAGCATGGCGATTAGGGGATTTTCACAGTAACTTCATTGCAGTGTGAACGTAAGCCGACTTGTGATTAATAAATAAACTTTAAATATTCGCCACAATTAGGGAAATGATTGCAAAATGGATAAGAGTATGAAGTCATATTGTAGATCTTGCACTGTGACTTTGAGTGAAATTATTTCTGATTTGATGACCACTACAGAAGGTTTTAATGTCAAAACACTAAACTCACTGCACTGGAATCCCATCCTGGATTTATAATTTACGTTCATGTTTAACTGTCTTCAGCATATTTGCTATTCTGTGTCCAGGTGGCTGATGGGGAGCAGAGAAGAGGAAAGAGAAGATAAAACTGACAAGATGATTCTTGTCCTGCGCATTCTCTTCTGGTCAAATTAATGGCAGAAGTGGTGGGGGGAGAGCAGAAATGTTTTAGTGGAGGGTAATAATTGCAGACATTTTCAAGGAAAAATGGAGTTCAAGGAATGATGAATACAATTTCCTTTAAGTGCCTTCCCTTCCATATTTACAACGAGTAGATTCTTCCGATAATCAGACTCTTCTCGGGACAGTGCAAGGTTCATTCATCTTTTTAAATGACTTGTTTGAGTCTGTGAATTTTTCTGCTCATCAAGTCGAGGGACGTTCGTGCCAAGGAACACAACATCTTCCATTTCAGGTGCCCAGCATCAGCTTTAAGCATGTCTGGGCCTAGGTATAATACAAGGTGCCAGCTTCCTCAAGTGCACATCTTGCAGAACTGGCGGGGAGCTAAATGTGAGAGTATTGAGACTTGCTGAGATAGGGGGACTGCAAAACCTGGCAGGTATTCTTAGCAAGTTCTGACAGTTGGAGATTAGCATTCAGAGTTCCCAGTGTCACTCATAAGGATCGCATACAAAAATACAAGCACCTTGTGTTCGATGCATAGTAAAGCTCCTTGTATTCTGCCGTAATATTTTCTAACTGAAAATATGCTTAATAAGTTAATTTTTTGTTACAATCTATAAAGTATAAATATAACATTTTAAACTGTAGATTATTGGTATCAGTATTTCTAAATTGTAGGGAGTGCTACTGAAATAGTTATTCATCTCCATTAGTCAAGGTATAACTTCCTTTTGAACACCTTTGTCAGATTCTTTCAATCACTTTAATTGAAATTATATCAAGGTGTCTTGAGTTTTTCGATCGAAAACACTTACATTTCCATATTTTGTCTGACTCATCAACTTACCCCTTGCACAGTGAGAACATTTTTGGGGCTGATATGATTTAGGATGACCTGGATAGCAAAGTATCGTTCACACTGATAATTCAGTGAAATTATGTTTAGCTTATCCATTCCCATGGCTGTTTAATGTGCTAGGAGAGCATTTTCCACCAGCAAGGCAGATGATCCTCTGTGAATGCAAGGCACCATTCCAGCATGAAATGAGGAGTATTTGAAATAGATGGCGAGGTGGAGAGGTGAAGTAATCTACATAGTGACCCATTTTTATAATGGATCTACCTCAGATGCCAGAAATTAATTTGCTCTGCCATGAAATCATTTATCTTTCTACCTGCCTTCGGGTCTGACTGGAATCTTTCCCCAGGTATGTTCATTAGTCAGGCACTGGTTGGCATTCTCTTCCCTATCCAAGTCCCACTGCACCTGTCAACATTACAATTTCTCAAACCCCAGGTCCAGTTGATGAAGTAGGCGTCTGGAGAGCTCAGAATCATACCACAGGGAGCCATAAAATTTCATTACAATTATCAGTCTTAGCTCAAACTTCTATAATTGAGGAGCAACGATGCTTCTCGCAAGAAATAGCTTCTAATTTCTTTTTAAAGATGTTCATCCTGTTCACAACAAGACACAATGTGAAGTACTACTTTTCCAAATGAAAATAAGAGCTCAATAATGTTCTTGTCAAAAAGCCACAATGAAGACTGTGATTTTTAGGCATGTTGATATTGGTGTCTCTCATTCAGAGTTTACTGCTGATCTTAGATCCACCCTGCACTGCTCTTACTGAAAGTGCAGCACCTGAGGGCACAGTGTGGGCTGGAATTCTCATGCCAATTTTGAGAGAAATCTGAACGTCTGGGCCTCAGCACAGATGTACTTTCCTGGTGCAGCAACAGCATCGGTTGGAGTGGCAGCTGAAGGGAGTGGAAGGGATGGAGGGAAGAGGCAGAGGTGACAGTGTCAACTGTGACTGAAGTTGGGATGCAAAGGAGATTGTCATTTTGGTCTGCAAGATGGGGTGATCGGCAGGGGTGGGGAGGGGAGAGGGAAAGGATATTGGTATGAACTCTTGGGGGAATTGAATGGGGGAGAAGATGGCAATGTGTGGGGGAGAAAGTGTCAAACATGAGGCTACATAAGACCCAGTTCGAAAAACATCAGAAGATAAGAAATAGGAGCAGGAAGAGACCAAATAGTCCCTGACGTCTGTTATGCTTTTCAATACATTCACGACAGATCCACTTTTCCACCTTCTCCCCATATTATGTAATTCTATAAGACACTAAAAGTCCACCCATCTAAACTTGAATATATTCAATGATGGAGCATTTCACAACTTTCTGGAATAGAGAATTCCAAAAACTTAAAACCCTCAGAGTGAGTGGTACAAATAATCTACAGGTTAAAATTTAATGTTTGCTTTTAATGGCACAGTGGCACAGTGGCTGGGGTGGCACGGGGGCACAGTGGTTAGCACTGATGCCTTACAGCACCAGGGACCCAGGTTCAATTCAAGCCTCAGGTCACTGTCTGTGTGGAGCTTGCACATTCTCCCCGTGTCTGAGTGGGTTTCCTCCGGGTGCTCTGGTTCCCTCCCACAGTCCAAAGATGTACTGATTAGGTTGATTGGCCATGCTAAATTGACCCTAGTGTCAGGAGATTAGTAGGGGGTTACAGGAATAGGGCTGGGGTGGGATTGTAGTTGGTACAGACTCGATTAGCTGAATGGCCTCCCTGTGCACTGTAGGGATTCTATGATTCTATGAGTGTTAATTGCCTACAGTTAGAAAATATTGGGACAGAGCGGAAGCAGCTTTGCTCTTAATCTTTTAGTTCTATCCCAGTTCTAAATGATTGAACCCTTATCCTGAGACTGTGCCCTCAGATTCTAGAGTCAAGAACACAATCTCCTGGTGTTTACCCTGTCAAGTTCCTTCAGAACCTTGTACAGTCATTATTATTGATTTGTGGGATGTTAGCATTGATTGAAAGGTCAGCATTTATTGCCCATCCATAATTGCCATTGAACAGGTAGTCATGAGCCACCTTCTTGAACTCCTGCAGTCCATTGGTGTAGATATACCTACAGTGTTGTCAGGGATGAAGTTCCCTGATTTTGATCCAATGACAGTGAAGGAATGGTGGTATAGTTCCAAGTCAGGGTAATTTGTATCTTGGAGGGGGACTTACAGGCTGTGGTGCTATCATGCATCTGCTGTCCTTGCCTTTCTCGATGGCAATGGTCACTGGTTTGGAAGGTGCTGTCATAGGAGCCTTGGTGAATTACTGCAGTGCAAGTTGTAGATGGTGCACACGATTGACACTGTGCATCAATTGTAGAAGGAGTGAATGTTTAACACGGTGATTGGGGTGCCAGGCAAGGGAGCTGATTTATCCTATGTGGTGTCAAGCTTCTTGAGTGTTGTTGAAGCTGCAATCATCCAGGTAGTGCAGAATATTCTATCACAATCCTGAGATGTGTGTTATGGATGGTGGACAGACTTTGGGAAGTCAGCAGATGAGCTACTCTCCACAGAATCCCCAGCCTCCGACCTGTTCTTATAGCCACGGTATATATGGCTGGTCTACTTTTTGGTCAATGGCAAGCCCCAGGATGTTAATAGTGGAGGATTCAGCTGTGGTAATAGCCATGGAGAGACAAAAGGAGATGGTTAGATTCTCTCTTGTTGGCAATGGTCATTGTTTAACAGTTGTGTGGCATGAATGTTACTTGCTATTATCAGTCCAAGCCTCCATATTGTCCGGGCTTTGCTGAATGTGGGCTTCTTCTTTTTGTGGAGTTGTGAATGGTACCAAACAATGTCTAATCACCAATGAACATGTCCAATTCTGATCTATGTTGGAGGGAAGGTCATTGATGAAGCAGTTGAAGGCGTTTGGTCCTAGCACACTACTCTGAGGAACTCCTGCAGTGATGTCTTGTGGCTGAGATTATTGGCCTCCAATAACCAAAACAATCTTCCTTCCAATCTCCAACACAATGGGGGGTGGTGGTGGGGAGGTGGTATCCTTAGAAAATAGGACTTTATCTCCACAAGGACCCTACTGTGGTCACTCTATCAATACTGTCATGGACAGATGTGTCTGTGACAGGTAGATTGGTGAGGATAAGAGCAAGTTCATTCCTCTTGGTTCCCTCACTATGTGGCGCTGGCCCAATCTGACGGTTAGTTTCTTCTAGTGTCAGCCAGCTCAGTCAGTCGTGGTGCTATCAAATCAGTCTTGGTGATGAACAGTGAAGTGCATTATCCAGAGTAAATTGTGTTTCTTTGCTACCCTCAGTGCTTCTCCCAAGTTGTGTTCGAAGGAGCACTGATTCATCAGCTAAGGGAGAGAAGTCGGTGGTAATCAAACTTTTGTTTCCAAACCCCTGTTTGATGAGATGCTTTGAGACTTCAGAGGGTCCAGTCAATAGTGAAGACTCCTAGCAACACTTCCTCCTGACTTTATACTAGTGTGCTGCCTGGCACCTCTTCTGGGTTTACCCATGGTGGAAGTTGGACTCATGTCTCCAGCGCGTTAGCCTGAGATCATTTTTCAATCTTCTCTGGATGCAATTTATTCAACCTCCCACCAAAGGACAGCCCTGTCATCCCAGGAACCAGTCTGGTGAAGCTTCACTCGAAAACAAGACTTATTTGTTCTTGTGTTTAACCGCCTTGCAATCAAGGTAAACATGCCATTTGCCTTCCTCATTGCTTCCTTTACATGCATGCTAACTTTATGAAGTCTTTGTATACCCAAGCCCCTCTGAATATCAATATTTCAAAGTTTTGTGCCTCTTCAAAATACTAGCAGAGACCCACAAAACACTTGGAGTCAGATCTTTATAGCAACCATCAGTTAACCAATCCACTATCCATGTTAATGGGCAGGATATTCCATGTGCCCCTGCGGCATGTTTTTCAGTGGTGGGATGGCCTGCCATTGGCTGGCATTGGGATATTCTGGTCCTGTCACTGTCAACGGTTTCCCGTTGTATATCGCCCCAAAGTCTGTGAGCCCTTATTTTGTGTATTAACCTTGTGTGTGGCTGAATGTCTTTTGGAAGTCCAAGTCTATTATAGCCACGATCTCGCCTTTGTATATCTGGTGAGTTACATTCTTAAATAATCCCAATAAATTTGTCAAACACTACTTCTTCTTCATGAGACCATGGGCTGAATTTTGCAGTTCTTCCTACCGATGGGATCTACCTGTCCTATCAAAGGTGACCATTTCACCTCCTCCTTCTCCCCCACAGCAGGCACCTCAGTGTCGGGATGAGTGAGCCATGCAAAACTCCGTTACATCAGCGGGGCTGGAAGATCTCGCCGGCGGCCAATGGCGAGCTGCCTCCACCACTGGAAAACACGCTGGTGAGAGGCTGGAAAACCGGCCCCATGTTAATTTGGTCTGATCATTGCTTTGATTTTGCAGGTGCACTGTTAAGACTTCCTCAGTAACAGATTTCAGCATTTTCCCAATGACTGATGTCAGACAGCCTGGCCTATACTTCTCTATTCTCTCTCTCCTTTCTTGAATGGCAGTATTGTATTTGCCAACTTCCAAATCATTGAAACCATTCTGAGAACCTAAGGAATTTTGGAAAATTATAACTAATGCATCCACTACCTCTGCAGCAACCTCGTTTGCAATGGAGGCCATCAGCTCCTGAGATTCATCGGGTGGAATTTTACTGGTTCACCCTACCCATCAAAAGATGGTGCAAGCCGATAAAAAGCAGGATCACACCCGATTTCTCAGCTCTCACGATTTCCGGCGAGGTCAGCCCCTCACTGGAAATGGGCGAGAGGCTGAATAATTTATTTAAATATATTGCAATGTTCATTTACATGTGTTTAGTGAATCCGGCGCTCAATCGTCCCGGCTCACTTGCCTTTATGGCCTCGCCGGGAGAAATTCTCACTGGCAAGGAAAACGCCTGCTCCCCACAAATGGGGAACAGTCCTGTTGCCCATGCGTTGTGGGGCTCACGATTGACTGCGGGCCCCCACGATTATGAGGGTGAGGAGCTGTGTTTAGCCTGCAGTCGTCAGATCCCTGCAGTTGCTACTGAGCATGTGCAGAATCAGGAGTCTGCACATGCCTAATAGCTCCCTCTTCAGGCTGACTGGTGAATTAAGCCCAGCCCACTGCCTGCAGCAGCTAGAAACAGTCTACACCATTTTTCCAGTACCTAACTGCATAAGATTGGGTGTGAAAACTCGCCAAAAAACATAAGAACATAAGAACTAGGAGCAGGAGTAGGGCATCTGGCCCCTCGAGCCTGCTCCGCCATTCAATAAGATCATGGCTGATCTTTTCCTGGACTCAGCTCCACTTACCCACCCACTCACCATAAACCTTAATTCCTTTACTGTTCAAAAATGTATCTATCCTTGCCTTAAAAACATTTAATGAGGTAGCCTCAACTGCTTCACTGGGCAGGGAATTCCACAGATTCACAACCCTTTGTGTGAAGAAGTTCCTCCTCAACTCAGTCCTAAATCTGCTTCCTTTATTTTGAGGCTATGTCCCCTAGTTCTAGTTTCACCCACCAGTGGAAACAACTTTCCTGCTTCTATCTTATCTATTCCCTTCATAATCTTATATGTTTCTATAAGATCTCCCCTCATTCTTCTGAATTCCAATGAGTATAGTCCCAGTCTACTCAGTCTCTCCTCATAAGCCAACTCTCTCAACTCCGGAATCAACCTCGTGAATCTCTTCTGCACCCCCTCCAATGCCAGTATATCCTTTCTCAAGTAAGGTGATCAAAACTGTACACAGTATTCCAGGTGTGGCCTCACCAGCACCTTATACAGCTGCAACATAATCTCACTGTTTTTAAACTCCATCCCTCTAGCAATGAAGGACAAAATTCCATTTGCCTTCTTAGAACATAGAACTTAGAACATAGAAAAGCTACAGCACAAACAGGCCCTTTGGCCCACAAGTTGTGCCAAACATATCCCTACCTACTAGGCTTACCTATAACCCTCTATCTTACTAACTTCCATGAACTTATCCAAAAGTCTCTTAAAAGACCCTATCGAATCCGCCTCCACCACAACTACTGGCAGCCGATTCCACACACTGACCACCCTCTGAGTGAAACACTTACCCCTAACATCTCCTCTGTACCTACTCCCCAGCACCCTAAACCTGTGACCTCTTGTGGCAACCAGTTCAGCCCTGGGTAAAAGCCTCTGGGAATCCACTCTATCAATACCTCGCAGCATCTTATACACCTCTATCAGGTTTCCAAGGAGAAAAGACCTAGCTCTCTCAACCTATCCTCATAAGGCATGCCACCTAATCCAGGCATCATCCTTGTAAATCTCCTCTGCACCCTTTCTATGGCTTCCACATCCTTTCTGTAATGAGGCGACCAGAACTGGGCACAGTACTCCAGGTGGGGTCTGACGAGGGTCCTATACAGCTGCAGCATTATCTCCCGATTTCTAAACTCAATTCCTCTGTTGATGAAGGCCAGTGTTCCATACGCCTTCTTAACCACAGCCTCTACCTGCGACGCTGCTTTGAGCGTCCTATGAACCCGGACCCCAAGATCCTGCTGATCTTCCACACTGCCAAGCGTCTTACCGTTAATATTATATTCTTTCATCCTATTCGACCTGCCAAAATGAACCACCACACATTTACCTGGGTTGAAGTCCAACTGCCACTTCTCCGCCCAGTTTTGCATCTTATCTATGGCTCATTGCAACTGCTGACATCCCTCTACACTATCCACAACACCACCAACCTTTATGTCATCAGCAAACTTGCCAACCCATCCTTCCACTTCCTCATCCAGGTCATTTATAAAAATCACAAAGAGCAAGGGTCCCAGAACAGATCCCTGGGGCACTCCACTGGTGACTGACCTCCATGCTGAAAAAGACCCATCTACAACCACTCTTTGCCTTCTGTGGGCAAGCCAGTTCTGAATCCACAAGGCAATGTCCCCTTGTATCCCATGCCCCTTCACTTTCTCAATGAGCCTTGCATGGGGCACCTTATCAAATGCCTTGCTGAAATCCATATAAACTACATCTACCGCCCTTCCCTCGTCTATGTGTCTAGTTACATCTTTTAAAAATTCAATTAGGCTCGTAAGGCATGATCTGCCTTGGACAAAGCCGTGCTGGCTATTTCTGATCATACTATTCCTCTCCAGATGTTCATAAATCCTGCCTCTCAGGATCTTCTCCATTAACTTCTTAATTACCTGCTGTACCTGGAAATCAACTCCTTGAGATTCCTGCACAAGGACACCCAGGTCCCTCTGCACATCAGCATGTTGCAATTTTTTACCATTTACATAATAGTCCATTTTGCTGTTATCCCTACCAAAATGGATGACCTCACATTTACCAACATTGTACTCCATCTGCCAGACCCTCGCCCACTCACTTAGATTATCTATATCCCTTTGCAGACTTTCAGCGTCCTCTGCACACTTTGCTCTTCCACTCATCTTCGTGTCAGCTGCGAATTTTGACACACTACACTTGGTCCCCAACTCCAAATCATCTGTGTAAATCGTAAACAATCATAAACAGATCAGGAACTCTCCCATTTTCATGCTAGCTGGACTTTTAGGATCAATTTTATGAGAATCAATCTCATAAAATTCTGCCCAATGGCTTTTAGTTCCTTAAGTATATTTACTATTTTTTCTCTGTGGAGATAAATGACCTTTGGTTCCTCACTCTTATTAGATGCTTATTGCCCTCTATTTCTGGTATATAATTTTTGTTTTCTACTGTGAAGACAAACATAAGATTTATGTTCAATGTTTCTGTCTTTTCTTCAATCCACATGATAATTTCTCCTGTCTCTATCCCTATGGATCATAATTTCCTTAATTTACTTTCTCCCCTTTAGTATACCTATGAATCTGTTTTTTTTAGATTTCTAGCTAGTATACTGTCATTGATTCCCTTCCCTTTTTACTTTTTAGCAAATGGAAAGTTGGGGGGCAATTAGCGGAGGCCGTTTGACAGGCCTCCCGTTGGGCGCCACAGCCGCCATGAGTCTTAGGGTGCCAGATTTCCGGCAGAAATCTGCGTGGAGCTGTATACTTTATTTAAATTAGTATTTGCACATAATTACTGGGCCTGTGACTGAAATCTCTGGGCCTGCTAGAGTCTCCACCCCACCGCCCCCCATCCCCTGCCAGGAGTGTTTCACTCCAGCGGGGTTGACAATACCTCTCCACTCGCGGGGAGCTGGTGGCCTGACCCTGCTGGAGTGAAAGGGGGCCTTCAAGGCCCTTCCGGGACTAAGGGGAGGGTTTCCCCAGGGCATTTGCCAGTTTGGCAGTGCGTCCAGCGGGGAGCACACAAAACTGCCTCTGCTAGAGTCTTCTGGCCCGCTGCGCTACAAAAGCAGCGCAGCGGGATGGGACAATTGCTCCCATACTCTTAATTTTTTTCTGGAGTTCTTAGTCTATTTGCTTAAGGGCATAGTGTTTTTTGTGTGGTAATTAAAATCAGCACGCGGCCTGACCGAGGACCTTTAAGCTGCTCCATGGCTGTGTGGCCACATGAATCAGATGGAACATTGGTGTTGATTCTGCCAAAGTTTTGAAGGTTGCTGGGGAATGTCCCTCCTAGGTAAGAGCCGCTTTCAGCATCCTTAAAGAGACTGCTTTTCAGTAGTTGACTAAATCAAACTCCATTTTCAGACAACTTTGCCAGCAATTTGGTATCAAATTTCTCAAATTCCACCTAACTCCCTGCACAACTGTGAAAACATGGCTTTGACAATTATGAATGAATTTATCATAGGAAATAAATACTTGTGAATATGGAGATTGCAAAGATTTTGGTTATGCAAATATAAAGAACAGCAACATTCTGGCTCGACTCTCTCTAGAATTGTGCCCAACCAACTTGCCTCTTAGCCACCTATGTCTTAGAAAGTCTGCCTCACTCAATGAAAAATACACCCTTACATTCTATCACCTCTTATCATCACCGTGTATTATTTAACTGGAAATTGGTAGATGCTGAATCCTGATAACCAAAGCAATTACTGTACATTGTTTACTGAACAGGCCCCATAGGAAGCGTTCTATTTAAAAAGTCTATATAATTCCAACCACGATTTAAAACACAATTCACTAGCTGAAAGAAATCTGTTTCTCTAAATGATACCAGTATGGTCTACGTTTAAAGACATCTATTGATCTATGAAACAAAATATCATCCTCTATTGGTTTAATTAGAAAAGCCATTCTGTTAATTACTGCTCACTCAAACCTTTGGTGCTTCATCCAGCTTGACAAATTGGTTTAGAATGAAATAAACAGTCTATGTAAAAAAGCTTTGCAGTTTCCTCACCTTTGCTCTTACATTCTGGCAATCTGCAACAATTAAAAGTTCAGCAATGCTTTTCACCAGCAGCTTTAGCACTGTGGTGCAATGCACCATTTCAAATATGGCCTCCTGTATTCCTACAATACCACATCAAATAAACCAGGATGGGCCCACAATGAGAGGAAGTGGCATTCCTAAACAAGTCTTACTCAACTGACTTGAGCACGTGATGTAAACGACATGGACACTCCAATCATGCGCCACTCCATGCCGGGGATATCATCTATCAAATGAACAGCTAAACGGAGATCCAATTCTTCCCCATCATTTGGACGTAAAGATCCCACAGCACTGTTTGAAAGCTGACCAGGGTATTTCTCCCGAGTGTCCTGACTGTGGTAATTTCCAGGATTTACATAGGGAATCACTGATTGACCTAGCTGTTGGACTCATAGAATTATAGAAACCCTACAGTACAGAAGGAGGCCATTCAGCCCATCAAGTCTGTACCGACCACAATGCCATCCAGGCCCTATTCTCGTAACCCCACACATTTACCCTGCTAATCCCCCTGAGACTAGGGTCAATTTTAGCATGGCCAATCAACCTAACCCGCACATCTTTGGAC
Source organism: Mustelus asterias (assembly GCF_964213995.1). Lineage (NCBI taxonomy): Eukaryota > Metazoa > Chordata > Chondrichthyes > Carcharhiniformes > Triakidae > Mustelus > Mustelus asterias. The sequence goes on along the minus strand of NC_135804.1, from coordinate 116,654,803 downwards.
TGTGGGAGGAAACCGGAGCACCTGGAAGAAACCCACACAGACACAGGGAGAAAGTGCAAACTCCACACAGTGACCCAAGCCAGGAATCGAACCCGGGTCCTTGGCGCTGTGAGGCAGCAGTGCTAACCTCTGTACCGCCATGCTGACTCGTTGAATATGAGCTCCCTGAGGATTGGTAATTAACTCACCAGGTGAAGCTCGTATACCGAGCCCTGTATAAAGCAGGCCCCTGAGTGGGTCCATCGTTGCATTGTGCTGGTTGGGGCCTGTTTGTGTTCACCACATGCTTGTGGTTTTGTTTTACATTGTTTTGTACAATAAAGCACTGTTCCTTTACAGCCAACTCCTGGCATTATTATACTGATATTTACACCTCAGCCAAACATCATTAAAACAGGTTACCTGATCATTATCTCATTCCTATTTGTGGTACCTAGTCACTCTGCTCAAACTGGCTGCCATTTTTCCTAAAATACAGCAGTGACCATGCTTCAAATGTACTTAGTTGCTTGTAATTGCTTTCAGATATCCTGAGGTTGCTAAAAGTGCTGTATAACTGCAAGATCTTTCATATTATACAACTTGTCATTATTCAAACCACTCTTTGGAAAGAGTAAAATCCTGCATGAAAGCCAAACTGAAGATTAAGCTGAAGCAAACCTTCCAATTTCATTAGACTTTTCGACAAACCTTCCAGTCATTGGGAGTTCAATTTTCTTGAGACATAAATTATATGTCTGGCCCAGAAAATAGAGGTCAAAATAGTTTTTTAAAAAGTATATACACGCTTATTCCCTCTGTGCATGCCACAACGAAGCTTCTTTTGAATGATGGCTGCCTAATTTCAATTATAGTTACAATGCCTGAATTGTAGCATTTTTGATTTGATCAGCACAAATGTCTCCTGCCTTTTATCCCTCATTCTCAGCTACCACAGATAGGAAATTAAAAAGACATAGAGGTCAGTCGTCTGCAACCGTCAATCCCCTTTGCATCTTGGTCTGCAGTTACTGGGAACTGCAGAAGGAGTCTTTGTTATCTAACTTTGAGGTTTTGTCAGCTGTGACGAAAGAAGGTAATGAGACACTTGCAACATCCTTAAGAACAATCTGTCCCAGTGGTGCAGTGGGTCAGCACACTGGGTGACACAGTACTGAGCCTATAGAAAAAAGACAGGCTTGAATTTTTTATGGACCTTTGGCAACTTCAGGATGACTAATCCCTCCACAACCAACTGAGTGCTTTATGAAGTGTAGTCACAGCAGTGCCGTAGGAAATGCGGCAGCCAAATTGTACACACCAAACTCCCACAGCAGCATTGTGACAATGATTGGATATTCTATTTCAGTGTCTTTGGTTGAGGAATAAATACTGGCCAGTGCACTGGGTAGACCGCTCCCATCCATCATCAAAGTAGTGTTGTGGGTTTCATCACATCCACATGAGTCCACCTTAAAGACAATGGCCAAGGATTTCCCAACCCGCCCGCCGTGGGAACCATAGTAGGCAGGATAGACAATTTGTCGGATCATTTAAAGGTCCGTTGAGCTCGAGTGGAAAATCCCGCCCAGCAGCTGCAACACGGCAACACTCACTCACTACATCACTGGACATCAGAGTGAATTTTATCCTGGAATTACTGGAATGGGACTGAACCCACAACCTTCTGACTTAGCAGCGAGGATGCTATCACCTCAGTCACAACTGGCATACAATAAACTCCGAGTCCACATTAAAATGCCTGGCTTCAGCAGGTAGCAGTGGGATCATTATAATTGGTCACAATTTCTTTTTGGGCTAATTGGCAAAAGCTCCTGTTTGAATGACACACACGAGGCTGCTTCGTGATGACTAGATTTAAGGATGACTATGACAGGTGAACGGCATGGTGGCACAGTGGTTAGCATTGCTTCCTCACAGTGCCAGGGACCTGGATTTGACTCCCGGCTAGGGTCACTATTTGTGCAGAGTCTGCATGTTCTCCCCATATCTGCGTGGTTTTCCTCCAGATGCTCTGGTTTCCTCCCACAGTCTGAAAGGCGTGCTGGTTAAGTGCATTGACCCGAACAGGCGCCGGAGTGTGGCGACTAGGGGAATTTCACAGTAACTTTATTGCAGTGTTAATGTAAGCCTACTTGTGACTAATAAATAAACTTTTACTTTCATTTTTAGTTACTTCCTCCTATCTCACCCAACATGGACGGGCATATGTGTGAAGGGTACCTGGGATTGGATACTGGAGGGTTGTTGTCACCTGTGAAACTGTACGCTGAGAATGTTTTATCACCATCATAAGACCATAAGACACAGGAGTAGAATTAGGCCACTCGGCCCATCGAGTCTGCTCCGCCATTCAATAATGGCTGATATTTTTCCCATCCCCATTCTCCTGCCTTTGCCCCATAACCCCTGATCCCCTTATGTGGTGAACCATCGTTGGTTACCACTGGGGGTTGTTCCTATGTTACTGTTGGGTTAGGGTGTTGCCACTGTGGGGGTTGTATAATGTTGTTGGGTTAGGGTGTTTACCTGTGGTAAATGTTGTTATGGCACATCCCGGTCGGGCCCCGCCTCCGGGGGAGAGGTATAAGACCCTCTGCTCCGGCAGGACCCCTCCAGTCTGAACTGGTGTACTCGTGTTAGTTAGTTCCATTGTTTGCTAATAAAAAGCGGTCGGTGCCGCTAACACCTTCGACCACTGGTGGAAGTGTTTCGAAGACTACCTGGCAGCCTCTGTAGCTGTTACTACAGACAACGACAAACTCCAGGTCCTCCACGCAAGGGTAAGCGACACGATTTATCTTGCGATTCGTGCGGCCACCACTTACCCGAGGGCCATCGAGCTCTTGAAGAAACGATACACGAGACCACCCAACGAGATACACGCTCGTTACCTCCTCGCTACACGACGTCGGCAGTCGGGCGAAACCATGGAGGACTACGCCAATGAGCTCTTGCAGCTTGCCAGGGGTTGCGATTGTAAAGATGTATCAGCCGAACAATACATGTACGACCTCGCCCGAGATGCGTTCGTAGCAGGGGTAGGGTCCTCGTACATCCGGCTTAAGTTACTGGAGAAAGGGAACCTCAACTTGACCCAAGCGATGGAGATGGCTGAGATGCTGGAAGCAGCGTCGAAAAGCTTGGCTCTGTACCCCGAAGACCACGTGGAGACAACGTGGCAAGAGCAAGCTCAAATCCCTCCTCGCCCCATGGGCTCGCGCTCCCATATCGATCCGACGACGGCGGCAGCTCCGGGCGGCCAGCGATGCTATTTTTGCGGCGGGGCCAAGCATTCACGGCAACAGTGTCCTGCAAAAACGGCAATCTGCAGCCAGTGTGGTAAAAAGGGCCACTATGCTAAAGTTTGCAGGTCGAAGCCCAAAAACGGCAGTGCAGCTTGTGACCCTCCAGAGCGGAGACAATCTCCTTCGGCGTCGCAGTACCCACGAGGTCCGACCACGTGTGAATCCAGGACGGCGCCATCGTGGCTGACGGAGGCGGAGGAAGACCACCAGGAGTCGCTACGTTTGGCGCCCTCACCCACGTGCGATTCATGGGGGCGGCCACCATGCTCAACGACGACTAGGAGCGACCAGCAGGGGTCCTCAGCATCAACCTCGGCTGCATGCAGTGACGCCCAGGGGCCAACGGTGGCGTCGATCTCTCTGGACCAGACAAAGCACCACAGGCTTGATAATTCCATGATGAACATCAAGGTAAATGGTCGTACTGTGTATTGTCTGTTTGACAGTGGGAGCACCGAGAGTTTGATTCACCCTGACACTGCTAAAAGGTGTGGACTCCGGGTTCTACCTGCCAAACAGACAATTTCCATGGCATCACGGTCCCGGTCTGTACCGATCCAAGGACGTTGTATGGTAACCCTAGAGGTACAGGGCACAATTTACGAGCAATACAGGCTCCTTGTGTTACCGCACCTTTGTGCGCCAATTCTCCTCGGACTAAATTTTATGGTCCACATGAAGAGTGTGATCCTACAGTACGGTGGGCCACTCCCTTCACTGGCAGTAGGGAATCAGCCGCAGCCTCCAAATTGCCCAAAGCGCCCGCATGCAATCTTTCTACACTTAAAATCACCACACCTTCCTTATTTAAGAATCTGGTACCAGGCTGCAAGCCCATCGCTACTAAGAGTAGGCGTTACAGCGCTGAAGACCGGATCTTTATCAGATCTGAGGTTCAGCGGCTCCTCAAGGAAGGGTTCATACAGGCCAGTGCTAGTCCGTGGAGAGCGCAGGTCGTGGTGGTTAAAAGCGGGAACAAACCTCGGATGGTCATCGACTACAGTCAGACCATTAACCGTTATACGCAGCTGGATGCGTATCCTCTCCCGCGCATTTCTGATATGGTCAATCAGATTGCGCAGTACCGGGTGTTCTCTACCATAGACCTTAAGTCCGCCTACCATCAACTCCCCATCCGCCCAGAGGACCGACAATACACGGCTTTTGAGGCGGATGGTCGTCTATACCATTTTCTCAGGGTTCCATTTGGTGTCACCAATGGGGTCTCGGTCTTCCAGCGTGCTATGGACCGAATGGTGGACCAGAACGGGTTGCGGGCTACCTTCCCGTACCTGGATAACGTCACCATCTGCGGCCATGACCAGCAGGACCATGACACGAATCTCCAACACTTTCTACGCACTGCATCTCGCCTGAATCTGACCTATAACAGGGAGAAGTGCGTATTCCGTACGCGCAGGTTAGCTATCCTTGGATACGTGGTGGAAAACAGGGTCATTGGCCCTGATCCAGACCGTATGCGCCCCCTTACTGAACTTCCCTTGCCCGCTAGCACAAAAGCACTGAGGAGATGCCTCGGTTTCTTTTCGTATTATGCGCAGTGGGTCCCCAACTACGCGGACAAAGCTCGTCCACTCATCAAGTCCACGACCTTCCCACTCACGCCGGAGGCCCAATTGGCCTTCAAGGCTTTGAAAAGCGACATTGCGAAAGCCACGATGCACGCGGTGGATGAATCCATCCCTTTCCAGGTGGAGAGTGATGCATCTGATTTCGCCCTAGCCGCCACACTAAACCAGGCAGGCAGGCCCGTCGCGTTCTTTTCCCGCACCCTTCAAGGCCCCGAAATTCGGCACTCAGCGGTGGAGAAGGAGGCTCAGGCCATTGTGGAGGCCGTCAGACACTGGCGCCATTACCTGGCGGGGAAGCGGTTCACTCTGATCACGGATCAACGATCCGTGGCGTTTATGTTCAGTAACACGCAGAGGGGCAAGATCAAGAACGATAAGATCTTGCGGTGGAGAATTGAGCTCTCCACCTATAATTACGATATTATGTATCGTCCAGGGAAGCTCAATGAGCCCTCGGATGCCCTCTTGCGCGGAACATGCGCCATCATGCAGGAGGACCGCTTGAAGGCCCTCCACAATGACCTGTGTCATCCTGGAGTCACCCGACTCTACCACTTCGTAAAAGCCCGCAACCTGCCCTACTCGGTGGAGGATGTCAGGTCAGTGACGAGAAGCTGTCGGATTTGCGCGGAATGCAAACCGCACTTTTATCGACCGGACCGGGCACAATTGGTCAAGGCCACTCGCCCCTTCGAGAGGCTAAGTGTGGATTTTAAGGGCCCCCTTCCCTCAACGGACCGGAATGTCTATTTTCTCAATATAATAGATGAGTACTCCCGGTTCCCGTTTGTTGTCCCCTGTGCGGACACGTCGACTGCCACCGTGATTAAGGCATTCAGTGATCTTTTTACCCTGTTCGGGTACCCCTGCTACATACATAGCGACAGGGGCTCGTCGTTCATGAGCAACGACTTGAGGCAATTCCTGCTCTCATACGGGATTGCCTCTAGTAGAACCACGAGCTACAACCCTAGGGGTAACAGACAGGTGGAAAGGGAGAATGCTACAGTCTGGAAGGCTGTCCTACTGGCGCTGAAATCCAGGGGCCTTCCAGTTTCCCGTTGGCAGGAGGTCCTTCCGAATGCGCTTCATTCCATCCGCTCCCTCCTGTGTACGGCAACCAATGCTACTCCCCACGAGAGGATGTTCTCATTCCCTCGGAAGTCGTCCTCGGGGATCTCATTACCAGCCTGGTTGACGTACCCAGGACCCGTCCTTCTGCGGCGACATGTGAGGGCCCGCAGGTCCGACCCCTTGGTCAAACCGGTCCAACTCCTCCACGCCAACCCTCAGTATGCCTATGTGGCATATCCTGACGGGCGAGAGGACACAGTCTCCATTCGAGACCTGGCGCCCGCAGGGGACGTAGCAACTCCTGTCGCTCCCATACCCCCTGTCACGAATCCCCTATCACTTATTTCTTCCCCAGACGTGGCGCGGTCAGCACCGGGACCAGTGCATAACAGTTATACTCCCATGTACAGCTTGCCTGAGACTCGGAGATCGGCGCCACCACAGAAGGTTCCAGGATCCCCTGCACCATCGCCTCACCAGGGTCAACCGGCCCGGGAGTCCTCGAGGGGACAGCCGGACGCTGTTTTGGAGAGAACGCCACCGCAAGCACCTGCTCCGGTGTCGCAACCGGTGTTGAGGAGATCACAGCGACGGTGCGGTCCTCCAGACCGTCTGGACTTGTGAATTTTGTACATATATGACCTGTTTTTGCACCCCGCCGGCCTTTGTTTTTAAAGGAGGGGTGAATGTGGTGAACCATCGTTGGTTACCACTGGGGATTGTTCCTATGTTACTGTTGGGTTAGGGTGTTGCCACTGTGGGGGTTGTATAATGTTGTTGGGTTAGGGTGTTTACCTGTGGTAAATGTTGTTATGGCACATCCCGGTCGGGCCCCGCCTCCGGGGGAGAGGTATAAGACCCTCTGCTCCGGCAGGACCCCTCCAGTCTGAACTGGTGTACTCGTGTTAGTTAGTTCCATTGTTTGCTAATAAAAGCCTTCAATAGCTGAAGCCTTGTTCCACGTGCTTGATTGTCGCGCATCACCTTATTAATCAAGAACCTATCTATCTCTGTCTTAAAGACAGTCAATGACATGGCCTCCATAGCCTTCTGTGGCAAAGAGTTCCACAGATTTACCACTCTCTGGCTGAAGAAATTCCCCCTCATCTCTGTTTTAATGGATCGTCCCTTTAGCCTGAGGTTGTGCCCTCTGGTTCTAGTTTTTCCTACTCGTGGAAATATCCTCTCCACATCCACTCTATCTAGGCCTCGCAGTATCCTGTAAGTTTCAATAAGATCCCCCCTCATCCTTCTAAACTCCAACGAGTACAGACCCAGAGTCCTCAACCGTTTCTCTTACGACAAGCTCTTCATTCCAGGGATCATTCTTATGAACCTCCTCTGGACCCTTTCCAAGGCCAGCACATCCTTCCTTAGATATGGGCCCAAAACTGCTCACAATACTCCAAATGGGGTCTGACCAGAGCCTTATACAGCCTCAGAAGTACATCCCTGCTCTTGTATTCAAGCCCTCTTGAAATGCTAACATTGCATTTGCCTTCCTAACTGCTGACTGAACCTGCACGTTAGCCTTAAGAGAATCTTGAACAATGACTCCCAAGTCCCTTTGTGTTTCTGATTTCCTAAGCATTTTCCCATTTAGAAAATAATCCATGCCTCCATTCCTCCTTCCAAAGTGCATAACCTCACACTTTTCCACATTGTATTCCAACTGCCACTTCTTTGCCTACACTCCTAACATGTCCAAGTCCTTCTGCAGCCCCCCTGCTTCCTCAATACTTCTTGTCCCTCTACATATCTTTGTATCATCTGCAAATTTAGCAACAGTGCCTTCAGTTCCTTCCTCCAAATTGTTAATGTATGTTGTGAAAAGTTGTGGTCCCAGCACTGATCGCTGAAGCACACCACTAGTCACCGGCTGTCATCCTGAGAAAGACCCCTTTATCCCCCTTCTCTGCCTTCTGCCAGTCAACCAATCCTCATGGTAAAGCGAAGGTAAAATCAAAAATAAAATATTTAATCTAATTTTATAAATACTAACAATGAAACAAATTCTGGAAAGGAACACTTACCAGGCCAATAGACAATCTGCTTATTTTGCCCTCAAGCAATTTGTGGATCATTTCTTTGTCACATACAAGTGAGATCTCAATCTACTCACATTAATTTTAAGCCCTGTAATGACATTATCTCAAAGATAAAGGTGACTTTCAGGGAATGAAGGTCTCCTCGCTCCTGTTGACCGTCAAGGATCATCAATGAAATAAGTTTCAGCCGTCTCTGCTAATTCCCAGTGGGTTACGTACACAGCACAATACTTCTTGAATTCTGCACTAATTTAGTAATCTTACCCTGCGGCCCCCAGAGGAGGGGGAAAGCCAAATGATGGATTTATATCAGTAGTGATTATACCAGTGCCCATTTTCCTGTTTGGGGGGAGAGGGGACAGTAAGCTGAGGTAAAAGTAGATGGAGTATCGTACCTCAGATTCACCTTGTCATGACACTATGAGGGGTTTAAATAAGAATCATAATATTTTGATTAGCGAGTTACAATCAAACAAAATGTCAGTCGAGTAATGTAAGTGATGGAGAACGCAATCATTTCTGTTTTGGATACCCAGTGTCATTATCAAGGACTCCCAGGTCAGATGCTGCTCCTCCCAAAATTCTGACTCTCAGAGCTATAGCAGTCTAAGGTTTTCCAGTCCTCACAGGATCAATCTTTACGGCCATTCACTGTAAGATAGCTGGTTTGTGTTGATGGAGATTGGATACAAGCAGTCTCAAGTTAATTCTACATGAAACTGTTACAGCCGTAAAGTGTTACGCTGTCCATAGTTCCTCACAATTCTGTTGTACTGGTATACTCCTTAAAATCCAATAGCACAGCTCCACACTTCTTTGCTATGCAACATTTTGTTCCTTTGGTAAGAGAAAGGTTTTATTATCCTATTGTGATTTATATTCCTCTGAACCAAGCATACAGACATGAAAGGGCCGGCCTCTAAAGCAACTCATTTTCCTATCTTTTTCTTGGTTTCTGTTTTAAATATATTCCACGTTGCATCATCCTAGCCAATGAACCCAGATCATCAGTGAACACTGATAAATTCCCAACTTAATAGACTGCCAAGTATCATTTGGAAACTGAACAGCCCTAGACAACCTACATTTCCCAGAGATCCACAGAGTGAGAATACATGTATCCATCACCATACTACAAAGGAGAGGCACGTCACCAGCAATTGAATCTGCACCATCTACCACTAACCAGACCTAACCCCTGACCGGTAATATACCCCATAAGTAAAATGGTCCAACATTTTACTTACACATAAAATAATACTAAGACATGTCTTTTTTTATTGCTTGGTATGCAGCAGCCGGTATGGAAGAGTTCATCGGATCACATTCAATTATAGTAGTGACAAGGTGAAGATATTGTGCAGGCATGGGATATCCTTCAGTATCTTTCTATAAGCAACCTTGTGTGTTTCTTTGGAAGAATGAAATATGGTTTTGTGCAGGTTGTCAGTCCTTGGCAAGATGATTCGAACGTAGGGATTGCTGGATAAAAAGTGCTGAAGGTCCACCTAGTTTGTGTTCGATTATCCTGGTAGTTGAGTATAATGGGAATAATAGGGTTGTAGACTAATCATGGCAATCAGTTGGAGGAAACCCCAATGGTGGAAAGCTGAGTGTTATTCCTAAGCATGTGTCATGTCTCAAATGGCCCTCATACTGTACCCTAAATATAATGGACGGAATTCTCCCATCCGGCCTGCCACTGGAATTCTAGCAGGCCAGAGGAGGGGTTGGGGGGACGGGGGGGGGTGGGGGGGGGGGGGGTGGGGTGGGGGGGGGGGGGGTGGGGGGGGGGGGGCAGAGGCGGCGCGGGACATGTAATGGTCCATTGAAGTCGGGTGGAAATCTCCGGTTTTCAGGCAAGCATGACTGGAGAATCCCGCCCAATGTGTTTGAATGAAATCCAGTCAATTTGAATCCAAATGATGCATCCATAGGGTCGATAACGATTGCTCCCATCATTTCACTCAGGAGGCTGCTGCAAAAATTTATCACTCTCTCACTGACATTTTCTGAAATTAATCTAGAATTTATCTCCCTTTGCGCATAGGCTATAGCCTCTTCTTCCACTGTTCTGGATAAATAGCTTGTCATGGTTTACATTATCGAATCTCTGTAGAATCCTAAAAAACAGAATCAAAGCAATTATATCACCTCTCGCCTTTCTCTTTTCCAGTGAGAACATGCTCATTTTACATAATCACTCCTCATAATCCAATCCTTCCATCTCTTCAATCACTCTGGTTGCTCTTTTCTGTATCCTTTCAATAGCTACAATATTCTTTTTGTATTGTGGCAAGCATAACAGTGTGCAGAACTCTAAGTGCAGTCGCACCAATGATTTATCAAGTGGCAGGATTACTTCACTATTTTGGCTGAACATTGGCCATTTAATACATCCATTGTGATTGGCAAAGTATCAGGATGTTGTCAGGAACTGATGCAGACTCACGTATTGATGCCAGGAGGATGAGAGCTGCTGGAGCTGTTCACAACACCATAAATTCAAAATACTGCACATCCCAGCAGCAGAGAACCTTTGTTGCTTTCTCCATTTCGGGAACTCGCTGCCAGGGAACATTATTTCAAGAATGGCTTCTTATCATAGAAACATGGAATAATACAGCACAGAATGAGACCATTTAGCCCATTATGTCTGTGCTAGTTCTTTCGATGAATAATCCAGTAAACTGCATTTCCCTGCTCTCTCCCCTTATCTCTGCAATCTCATTCAAGTATTTATCCAATTCCCTTTCGAAGGCTAATATTGAATGAATTTCCAAGATGCAATCATGCAGTATATTTCAAACCCAACCACTGCTGTGTTACTTTTTTCATTATCCTTTTGCTTGTTTTGCCAATAATCTTAAATCTGTGTCCTTCTATTATTGACCCTTCAACCAATGGAAATAAGGGCTGCGATTTTCCCAAAAGTGCTGAATTGGTGGGAAGACTGGTCTAAATCCCAACTGTTTTGTCAGTTCAGCTTTTCACCAGAATCGCCGCACTCTGTGCACTGCAGAGGTCCCAGTCGTGAATATCATTAAAAATCCAGATGGGTGGAGGGAGGGGGGGGGGGAGCTATTCGTACCAGGGTCTGACAGTTCTGGAACTCTGCGCATGCGCAGTGGTCCCGATCTGTCAGACCCCTCGTTTGCTGATCAGCTCAATCGCTGGCCAGCCCGGGACCCCCGTAGTGCTGCCCTTCCAGCACCCCCCCCCCCCCCATGGCCTGATCGCAGCCCCCACAATTCCCGGGCCAGCCCTGACAACGCCCCACCCCATCCTAGAGCGCCCCGATGCATAGCCCACCCCTCCAGCAGCGGTGATCCCCCCACCCCTCTCACCCTGGCAGACCCACCCTGCTGACCCCCCCCCCCCAGGGTCAGACCCCTCCCAGGAGGCGGGATCCCCCAGCAGACCACCCCCCTCCAGCCTGTTCCAATCGCTGAGCTGCCTCCATCCCAGACCGCTCCTGTCTGCAGAGTGGCAGCGGGACCCCCCCACCCCCTCTGATTGCCCCTAGGCCCCGTTCATAGTAGGCCCTGCCTCCTGGGCACTGCCTGATGCCCGGTGGGCAGTGACAATGTGCCCCCTGGGCATGGGCACTTTGCCCCTTGGACAGTGCCAGGGGACACAGGCTGGCACTGCTAGGGTGCCCATGCCCAGGTGGCACCACCCCCCCACCGCCCGACCCCCTGAGGGGGCCCCGATTTCTCCCCCTTCATTTTGGTGGAGTCTCCTGCTAGTTCCCCGAACGTGGGGAGCTAGTCTGAACCCCGCCGGAATGAAGTACTCCTGGCGGGGTGGGAGATTCGATCAGGACCTGAAAGTTCCCAATAATGACCTGCTAAACATATTTAAAATACATTTTAAAAAGATTCAAATTACTTACCTGCCTTCCCGCCGGTTTCCAGCATGGTCTGGCCTGCGACTGTTCGCCGGCTTTGGGAGATGCACATGCGTTCCCGGCGCACGTGCCAATCCTGGAACAAGGCCGGCGATGTGCATCTCCCACCGCGACCCGCCAGAAAACTTTAAACTTTAAAACTTTAAAAAAAGCTTTAGGTGCAGGTTGCGACGGGAGAATCACGGCCAAGTTTTCTTTATTTACTTTATCTAAACACTTCACAATTTTAAACAACTCTACTGAATCTCTTCTTAGCTTTCTCAGCTCTAAGGAGTTTCTCCGGTCAATCCATCACCTTTGTAATTATCTTAGTAACTCTCTGCTGCTGTATAAATGCAAATTACTGTTGTGCCCTCTTTCCTAAAGCCTTCACATTCTTTCTGAAGTGTGCTTCTCAGAATTTGACGCAGGAATCCAACCGGAGATCTTTTAAAAATGTCTAAATTCAGAATTAACTATAATTTGTTGGTTCGCTTAATGGCCGAGTGGGCACAGCACTCTTCAGAGGAACTAGAGAAACCAGGAAGTCCCAAATCCGATTCCCACTTGAGTGAGCTAATGCCAATTAGGTTACCTGCAATTATATAATCAGGATATTTCTCAATTCGGAAGGGTGAAATCAATCAGGATTCCTATTTCCCATCCGGTGACAGGTTGAAGTCGGTGGCTATGTGGATGAAATCAGGGTATAGTTGTTTTTTGTGACTCCCCCACAACTAAACTGCATACTGGACTCACTTGATGAAAAGCTATTAAGATGAAATATTATAGGACAAAGGAAAATGTTTGCTGAAGTAGGATTGCCAAAGCATGAATGCTTCTCAGGGTTTATTTGATACTCAGTCATGGGCTTGGAAATTTCTTCCCTTTTTTTGTTTTGTGCTGCCTATCGTAAAATGGTTGCAATTAATAGGAATCCATTCTGTCAATTGATGTTAACTCAGTTAATTTGCTCAAGATAAAGAACTGGTGAACTCATTAAACTGATCTGAAATAATCCAATTTTAGGTGTTCATGAAAAACCTAAAATGGCGTGATCGACTTTTTTCCATTCAGTTTGCTGCTCACCACTCAAAAGCAGTTCCTTTTTTTTTAGTTAACTCCAATACAAAGTGCCTTTCCGATCTTATCTGCAAAGTTCCCAGGTTGCCTGCTCTACCCTCCCAATAAAACACGATTTACCCCATTCAGAGTGGTAGTAATATGATGACAATGTATGAACATCTTAAAATGCCACTGCTCCCTGCAGAGATTCAAATCCCATATTGTGTATCCCTCCACTGGGGATGTCTCCCTTTGTACAACGTGATAAGCTATTGTCTAGACAGTCAATCTCTAATGGAAATAGCTGCAGAAATTTCTCCAGAATGTGATTACAATTGCAATTGATTCTCTTTAAGGTCACTGCATTAACTTAGATAAAAGGAAGGTGTAGACAATTAATAAAGTAAATCCTTGTTTCTTCACCAGTGTTTTAGATCAGTTTTCCTTCAATCAGGAGACTGGTAACTTGGCTATTTTGTCACATAGATTCTGTATTTTCGCACAGATACCATCATCCCTTGAATAAAATCCAAATATAAAATGCAAACACCTAGGACTAGGAGAAACAATGCAACACGGTGAAGAAATATTACACAGTGGCATATGCAAGTGTGCCTCTGTTAAACTCAACAAATAAATCTGATTCACACAAAGCATGCTTTGGCATTCAAAGACTTACTTGAATGGGGCATTGTTTGGAAAGGTGACTGGCAGGAAATCTTTATCAGATTCATAAGCAGAGGTGAAGGTAGCAAAGTGATGACTGGAAAATGACATAATTATGTCAATCATGTGTAACCCTTATTTTGTAACTTTTTACATCAGGCTAACGTTCATGGTACGGCAATTATCAGCTGCTGTGCAAATTCACCTCCTAGCTTAACATGATTGATTCCGAGGGGAGCTTTTGGAAAAGATGGATTTTAATTTAGTCTACAAAGAATTATTGATAGAACTAGTTAAGGAACAAGCTTCGGAGTCATATTGATCAGAAATGTCCCAGGTCCAATCCCTTGCTTGCACTCAGTCAGTTGACCTCAGCCATGGCAGTGACGTTTGCATCTGGACTCAGTACAAATTGTTAAGAAGTGGTGTGTTTGGTGTGGTGAGGTGTTGATTGGAGAGTAAGTGTGAACAATGGATGAGGACAACATCCGATATAGTAGTCAGCTTGCATTCATTGCCACCTAAAGACCAAACACTTGAAGATGGTACTCTCAGCAAGCACTCAACACCTTCAGGATGTGTGTGGAACAAGTATAATGTATAAGTTACATCTCTGTCACATTTCATGTAAGTTGCGGTGATTCCAGCGTACAAGAAGTTGGCAATGAATAAAAAATATTAAATCTCCCAAACATGACCATCCGAGACACATGCTCCTGGGACATTCCAGAACACAGTATGGAGTACTTCATAAAACAACTGTGATTTGACAATTATTTAGTTGAGCATCCGTGAATGTCTAAAGCAACCCATGATAAAGCTTTAAAGACCACAATGTCCCAAGTTCAATTCTCAGTCTGTTTCATCTTGGGAGCATCTTGAGATGCTTTTCTACATAGAGGCACTACATAAATACAGGTTGTACTTATAGTCTAATACTGGGTCACAGCCAGGGCATGACAGTTGGACTTGGCATAATATAATGTATAAGAAATAGTTCCAATAGCTATTAATAGCTAGTAAAAAGTGTGCAGCCATGACGCAGGTCAGAATGATGCCCTCTCCACACAATCAAATACTCTGGAGCCAAATCACTGCATAGAATTGCACAGGATGAATAATTACTTCAGTGATGTACCGGGGTGGTTGGTAGTTGACACCAGTTTAATCATAACCCAGGTAAGTGTTGAGTAGATGGGAGAATGGGGTAAATAATGAATAAAGCACTGCTCAATCTTCATTGTATGTTTTGCCAGTAAGAGTTGGGTAGGGAGTGAGATTGGTGTGGGGGGGAGAAAATAAATAAAACATTGCTAAGTCTTCTATGTATATTATAATAAATTCAGTCACTCCATCCGGTACATTGCAATTATAGCATCATATTTATGGACTCCATCATCTATGTACAAAAGAAATCAAATTCAAATAACTAAATTAGAGAACTAAATAAATACATCTGTATATTAGAGCTTGAAGTACAGAAAACTTTCAATTCCATTAAGCTGATATTGTCACTGTACATATAGCATGACAAACTACTTCATAAAGTCTAATAATAAATGCAACAACAGTATAAAGAGGGGTATGTGTCAAAGTGGATTAGCAGAGATTTAGGTTTTTAATATACTCCATGCAAATTAATAAATAGAGCAACTGGGCTTTTAAAGAGGTATTACCAACAGCAAAATGATCCTTCGACTAAATGAAAATGTTCGGTTCAACCGATCGTTTTCCAGCAAACTGTAACTACTCCAACAGAATTGGTTTGAAACCATCATCAAGCCAACTAGAATAAACTGCATTAAACCAAGTAGATTAAAAAGGGAAATAGTGAATACTGGAAAAGTTAAGGTAAAATCTGAAAATGTACAGCAGATCAATATCTCACAAATGCAGATTTTACATTCTGGTGAGAATTCTTTGTAATATAAATCACCCTTTCTCTTTCAAATGCTGACTGATTGTCTGTACATTTGTACTGTTGATGTGGAGATGCCGGCGTTGGACTGGGGTAAACACAGTAAGAAGTCTAACAACACCAGGTTAAAGTCCAACAGGTTTATTTGGTAGCAAATGCCACTAGCTTTCGGAGCGCTGCCCCTTCGTCAGGTAGAGTGGGAGATGTGCTCACAAACAGGGCATACAGAGACACAAACTCAATTTACGGAATAATGATTGGAATGCTAATCAAGCTAATCAATGCTAGTACAGCTAATCAAGTCTTAAAGGTACAGACAATGTGAGTGGAGAGAGCATTATGCACATTAAGCACAAGAGATGTGTATTGTCTCCAGACAGGACAGCTAGTGAGATTTTGCAAGTCCAGGCAAGTTGTGGGGGTTACAGATAGTGTGACATGAACCCAAGATCCCGGTTGAGGCCATCCTCATGTGTGCGGAACTTAGCTATCAGTTTCTGCTCAGCGACCCTGCAGTATCATGTGTCGTGAAGGCTGCCTTGGAGAACGCTTACCCGAAGATCAGAGGCTGAATGCCCGTGACCGCTGAAGTGTACCCCAACAGGAAGAGAGCAGTCTTGCTTGGTGATTGTCGAGCGGTGTTCATTCATCCGTTGTCGTAGCATCTGCATGGTTTCCCCAGTGTACCATACCTCGGGACATCCTTTCCTGCAGCGTATCAGGTAGACAACGTTGGCCGAGTTGCAAGAGTAGGTACCGTGTACCTGGTAGACGGTGTTCTCACGTGAGATGATGGCGTCAGTGTCGATGATCCGACATGCCTTGCAGAGGTTGCTGTGGCAGGGTTGTGTGGTTTCGTGGTCACTGTTCTCCTGAAGGCTGGGTAGTTTGCTGCGGACAATGGTCTGATTGAGGTTGTGTGGCTGTTTGAAGGCAAGAAGTGGGGGTGTGGGGATGGCCTTGGCGAGATGTTCGTCTTCATCGATGACGTGTTGAAGGCTCTGGAGGAGATGTCGTAGCTTCTCCGCTCCGGGGAAGTACTGGACGACAAAGGATACTCTGTCCACCGTGTCCCGTATTTGTCTCCTGAGGAGGTCGGTGCGGTTTTTCGCTGTGGCACGTCGGAACTGTCGATCGATGAGTCGAGCACCATATCCTGCTCTTATGAGGGCATCTTTCATCATCTGGAGGTGTCTGTTGTGATCCTCCTCATCCGAGCAGATCCTGTGTCTACGGAGGGCTTGTTCGTAGGGGATAGCTTCTTTAATGCGTTTAGGGTGGAAGCTGGAGAAGTGGAGCATCATGAGGTTATCCGTGGGCTTGCAGTACAGTGAGGTGCTGAGGTGACCGTCCTTAATGGAGATGTGTGTGTCCAAGAATGCAACCGATTCCGGAGAGTATTCCATGGTGAGTCTGATGGTGGGATGGAACTTGTTGATGTCATCATATAGTTTGTTTCAGTGATTGTTCATCATGAGTCCAAAGGAAGAAAATGTCATCGATGTATCTAGTGTATAGCATCGGTTTAAGGTCCCGTGCGGTGAAGAAGTCTTGTTCGAACCTGTTCATGAAGATGTTGGCATATTGAGGTGCGAATTTGGTCCCCATCGCTGCTCTGTGTGTCTGGATGAAGAACTGGTTGTTGAAGGTGAAGACATTGTGGTGTTCTTCATCCAGACACACAGAACAGCCATGGGGACCAAATTCGCACCTCAATATGCCAACATCGCTGAGCAGAAACTGAGCAGAAACTGATAGCCAAGTTCTGCACACATGAGGGCGGCCTCAACCGGGATTTTGGGTTCATGTCACACTATCTGTAACCCCCACAACTTGCCTGGACTTGCAAAATATCACTAGCTGTCCTGTCTGGAGACAATACACATCTCTTTAACCTGTGCTTAATGCTCTCTCCACTCAGTGTCTGTACCTTTAAGACTTGATTAGCTGTATTAGCATTGATTAGCTTGATTAGCATTCCAATCATTATTCTGTAAATTGAGTTTGTGTCTCTGTATGCCCTGTTTGTGAGCACATCTCCCACTCCACCTGACGAAGGGGCAGCGCTCCAAAAGTTGCTACCAAATAAACCTGTTGGACTTTAACCTGTTGTTGTTACATTTGTACTGTTACCACAGGATGATGTACTGCTGTTCCTAAATTACATTCATGTAGCACATTTCACATCCTCCGGATACCCCTGTGCATTTCCCTGATAATGAAGTATATTTTTGAAGACTAATAATGTAGACAATCAAAGATGGCTACACTCCCGTGACAAGTCCCACAAACAGCAATGAGAGGAGTGATCAATTCATCTATTGGCCCAGACACCGGGAGAACTCCCCTACTGTTCTTTGAATAATGTTAAGGATTATTTTACAGCTCTGTGAACAGCATAGGCAGTGCCTCAGTTTAACATAGCATCCAGAAGATCATGGCCGGAATTTTCCAGCTGTTCACACTGGCGGGATTCTTTCGTCTGGCCGGCGGGGCATCCGCAGGTTTCCTGGCAGTGAGGAGTGGCTTCAATGGGAATTCCCATTGACAGTGACAGGACCAGAGGATCTCACTGCCAGGGAACGGGGCTCACTGCCTCCCGCCACCGAGAAAAACGCTGAGGGGAAGCCAGAGAATCTTGCCCCACACCTTCAACAGTGCTTCATTCATACTGTACTTAATTGTCGATTTGAATATACACTTAACGGCTTTATAGGAGCAGGATTTGAGCCTTTGACTTGACTCAGAGGCAATGAAGCTGATTCTGGTTTGACACCTAAAGTTCTGGTCACATTTTTAACAAGGTGGAAACTTTAATGTGTGACTGAATATCTGGGGCAAGCTGCCAGAGGGCTTCATTGGAAAGCAATGAATCAATGTGCCCCATGTCACAATATATGAAAGTTAGCTTTGCTTATGAAGCAGTTGATAATCACTTTAATCATTGTTGGGCATTGAAAGAAAACAGGAAAAAATATTCAACAAAATAGATTTTAAAGTATTGGAAATTGAGAATGAACAGAGGAATGACACATAAGCCAAGGGTGGGAATGCTAACATAGCAAGCAGCAACTGTTAGCTATATGTCTCTGACTGTTACAGAGAACTCCTAATGGAATTGGCTTTGTAGGAAAGCCAAGTTTTCCTTTGTTACCATTAAAATATCTAAACCAATTCCAGTTTACAATAACATGTCCTGCATTTGTCAAATAGTCTATAACCCTCATCAAACAGGGACTTATGTTGGGGACCAAGACAAACAAGAAAGCCTAGCAATGACATAGTGGCTTTCATGCTCTCAGATCATCATGCATTGCTTTACAAGCCATTAAGTATATCATGAAATAACCACTGAAGTAATGCAAGGAACATGGCATTCAGTTTGCACACAGCTAAAGCTGAATTTTACACAGTGGGTGGTGTGCTCGCCCTGCAGCAGGTGGGTGTGTGTTGGGGGTGGGGGGGGGCGGTACTTTGGGGAGTCCTCACAGGATACCCAAACAGAAGGAAAAAAAACCCACGGGACATGCAGACAACACACACGCCTCTCCTACTGTTGTGCCCAACTCTATTGTCCGCTGCCTGCCATTCTGCCCCACGGGATGGCCGGGGGGCGGGGGGGGTTTAAAATTCATCCCCAAGTTCCTACAAATGGCAATGAGATAATGGCAGATAATCTGTTCCGTGATGTTGGTTGAGGGCTAAATATTGGCGAGAAGTCTTCTTATTGGCAAGAACTGCCTGCACCTTTTTGAACAGTACTGTGGGCTCTTTGATGCTCACGTGAGAAGCATGAGGACTCTCAATTTAATATATTTTCCAAAACAAAAGCACCTCCAACAACTGACAGTACTGCACTGTCGTCATGGTCTACGTGCTTAACTCCCTGGGGTGGTACATGAAGTTCTGACTCAGAGGTAAGAATGCTACCACTAAACCAAGGCCGTCACTCAACATTAAAGTTGTTGTGGAAACAATAGACACTGTTCATGACATAAGACTATTCTTCTGTGTTGTTTCAACACGAGCACCAAAATGTTGACTTCTGTAAACAGTGAATGTATTAGGCTTCACATTTGATATGAATGCAGTGCAAAATGTTCCATTATCCATACCAAAAGCGAAAGTACACTGTAACAGCCTCAACTCCAATCCCATATTTCGTTGCTTGTTGCAGACATTCTCGATCTGTACAAAATTAGCCCATCAAGAAAAAGCTTCAATCCCAGTGTTTAATGGTATTTATTCACAGCAATTCAGATTTTGCTAATTATAGATTAGAGCAAAATTTTATGGATTAGGGCATGTGCGCGCTTGACCTGGAAATGCATAAAAAAGCACATGATGACATTGAGTACGTGCCCTGACATCATCCCACACGTGCAATATTTCTGTTGGTAGAAATTGAACAGATTATCTACCTGGAATATTATGTCGTCCATGCAATTTTTTTAGATTGTCGCACATGCAGAACAGACAGGTGAGCAATATGTTTTTCAACTTTTCTCATCACAAATGGGAAGCGGGTGGGGGCCAACTTAATCTGAAGACTATTTGAGATTTGGGACGCCCTCCTCTCTGGGGCATGGGAGCCCCAGACTTCCCATCCTGGCCTACCCTCGGCACCATGATCATCCCAACACCATCACCCCCAACCCCTACTCCTAGGGCATCCCCATCCAACCTGCCCCCTGGAGCCCCAGAACTTCCCTTGGGAACAGACCGGACACTTAGTTCCAGGAAGAGAACTGTAGTACCTCTTCTAGTCATTTCAGCGCTGTGCGTGGAGGGCTTGGACTGCTGTCAGCCCACCAGGTTGTCCCATCCACTGCCAATCAATGTTCAGTTGAGCATTAAATGATGCTGTTCTTTAGATTAGGAGGGATATAACAGAGTGCAACTGCATGTAACTTACAATGAAAGATCCTGTTTTCACAAGCTGTATTGTATAAGAGACATAACCATAAGCACTGAATCAAAATCCAGGATTCTAATCCTTATTTTTGGGGACTTCCAATGATTTTTAATTCAAATCTTTGATCAGCTTAATTTCACATTGACATATACGATAAATCTTACACTGCCTCCAGTGCTAAGGAACATCATTTATTTAACCCTTATGTCCAACAGAGGATGTATAGTGTTTGTTGAAACAGAAGCTGCAGTAATTTTGTGAAAATGAAAGCAAGACTGTAAAGTATCCATAAATTGCACACTTTTTTTTGGTTGACCACACTGATACATAACGGTGCTTCCCTAACAAATTTTAACAAAAGGCTTTGAAATTCTCTGAGTTTTTCTTTGTGTTGGAAGAATTTCAACTCATGATCGACTGACGAACAGAAAAGCATCATAAGGATGATGAGTTTGCAGAGTGTACATTTTCTAGCTGTTCCTGAGATTTACCGCAGCATGAAACCCATTATTAGACAGTAATAATTCTTCCAAAATGAGCCATCTAATGTGTAGGTTGTGGCAAAATTATAATATAAGCAGGTTTATTACTTCTGTAAAACAAAGCATGATCTTTATCAGTAAAACTTGGAAGGTATGGTCAGGGTTCAGATTATGTTCACAGGTCTCGTGTGCCCTCCCTATGAGTGTGTGGCAGTGTTGAACACAATTCAGCCATCTGTTCTCTATCTTGTAATTATGAATTGGAAAATAAAACATAATTAATTGAGTAGCTTCAAGTAAAATTGCAGATTTATCATCAACAGTAAGGAGTTACATTTTGGACGCGGTTACCATTCCTCATGTGGTCTCACGGCTAAGAACAGCAGCGAAGAAATGAATGATTTGCAGGTTTGAACTGGTCTCCTTGTGGAGGATATCAAATATAAGCAGGCTGCAATGATGATTGAATAAGGCCATCAGGCAAAAAAATCAATTTTTAAACAACTCTGATTGATAGAATTGACACGACAGCAACAATTCTTCGGGTATGTTCAACAAATAACCATTAATAGATTACATATATGGATAACAAGCAGTAATAAGAGTTGCAGAAGAAAGGCCAAATGATGGATTGACACCGTTGTGGGAGATTTCATTTGAGCACCACTGCTTAGAGCAAAATCATAAGCTGAGATATAATGAACGCAGTTACAATTTCACTAAACCCCAAGCACATAGAAAACCTCTCTCCTATGAAAGAAACAGAACTTGGATAACCAGCTGAAATTGCCGATTGTATATGAGGGAGATAAGTGATGCAGAGCTCTCATGAGGCCTCAGTGACTGTAGCTTTAAACAAATGCTGGGTGAATGATGATGGCAGTGATGTTGATGATCATCCTCATCATTAAACCTTCATGCAGGAAAATATCTTTAATTCGACAATAAAACATTTCTAAATGGAAGTTTCTACATGGCTTTGATGGTATTGATCAACACTCAGAGTTGATGTTAACACGAGAAGTTGTGATCCATAAAACATATTAATATCAGCTGCTTGTAAAGGCCAACTGCCAATTAATACCTTGTGGAACTTTTTGTCCCCATTTTACCTGTTTTTAATGATGTGAAAATTGAGGCCAACCTGTCTGACAACCAGAGCTTACTGTCTGGTTTGCTGGCAGTGTAGGCACACAAAAGTTTCAGCAACAAAGTGGCCTCTTAACTCAGCCACTGCATTAGTATTTGTTTTCAGAGACTCCTAACTAATTGGGTGAGCGAACATGATGATGAACCCGTCAGGGGCACAAAGGAAAGTATAGCCCTTGGAGAGAGTTGCCCCGGTGTTTGGGGAGGGATTTCCCAAATCTGTTAGGGGGAGTATTTTGTTGAGTGGGCCAACCCCATATCTATCAAGGCACTTAAACTGACTTCATCACCTCAGTTGCTTGCTCAATGACCAGACTTGTGGTCAGGTGGCTTTGAATTTCCCTCTCCTGGGCACTATTGTCTGGGATCGTCACTGATGTCACCAGCCAAATCTTCATTTGGCAGCCCTAATCTCCAAGAATTATCCGCTAACTCTGCTTCAAACTGGGAGGAACTCAGGGAGGGTTGACTGGTGCAGGAGGAAAGACATCATGGTAGTCTTGCCCAAACATGCATAATAATCATTTTTGTGGCTGCACAAGAGCTGCACATTGTCAAACACAAGACTTCCACTCCATCAAAGACTCCCGGTTAATCTGGGACACCTTGATTACCCTGTGCAGTCAATGATTCCCTGGACCTGGAGGAAGTCAGCGAGAGCTACAAAGCCGAGTACCCATTACTTCTGACTGGTCTCATTGGTTGCCAAATGTACATGATTGCCTGCCCTGGCACATATAATATTGGCCACGTGTGTGATGCAATTTTGGACAGTAGATGGCAAAATTCTGCAAGTATCACAGTAGATTGCTGGAGGGAACCAGTGACAAAGACATTCAGGGCAGTGGTGGCTTTCAGGGGGCAAACATCGTCAGCAACTGCTCAATGTGATACCCAGAATCTCCTAAGGAATCAGTGTTTGGATGTCTGGGAGGTTGATCCCATTATCTGTATACCCTGTGTTGGGAGTATTGCCCCCTTTTTAAAACAGGATATGGGCATTACTGGCAAAGCCAGCATTTGTTGCCCATTTTTAATTTCCCTCAATGACATTGTGCTGAGCCATCTTCTTGAACCATAGCAGTGCAGGTTGTCATGAAATCACAGGACTTTATTTGAGGTGGTGGTGAAGAAGGCATATGGCATGCTTGCCTTTATAGGACGGGGCATAGAGTATAAAAGTTGGGGTCTGATGTTGCAGATGTATAGAACGTTGGTTCGGCCGCATTTGGAATACTGCGTCCAGTTCTGGTCGCCACACTACCAGAAGGACGTGGAGGCTTTGGAGAGAGTACAGAGGAGGTTTACCAGGATGTTGCCTGGTATGGAGGGGCTTGGTTATGAGGAGAGATTGGGGAAACTGGGGTTGTTCTCCTTGGAAAGACGGAGGATGAGGGGAGACTTAATAGAGGTGTATAAAATTATGAAAGGCATAGATAGGGTGAACGGTGGGAAGCTTTTCCCCGGGTCGGTGGTGACGTTCACGAGGGGTCATAGGTTCAAGGTGAAGGGGGGGAGGTTTAACACAGATATCAGAAGGACATATTTCACACAGAGGGTCGTGGGGGCCTGGAATGTGTTGCCGGGCAAGGTGGTGGAGGCGGACACACTGGGAACGTTTAAGACTTATCTAGACAGCTATATGAACGGAGTGGGAATGGAGGGATACAAAAGAGTGGTCTAGTTTGGACCAGGGAGCAGCGCGGGCTAATTGTTCCTGGTTTCTCGTTTCAAGGCTTCATTCTACGATCATCTTGCTGGTGCCAGTACAGAGTGAGACTGCGGATAGTTGGGAACCTGTCTCGGGGGCAGGGAATTCATATGGTGTTCGTGGAAGTGGAAATGACTAGGGTTGGGAAGCATTTTCCGATCGGGGCCATTGTGATCTCCTGGACTCGTTTCGATCGCCTCAGGGGGTCGGAGAGGAATTTCCCAGATTTTTTTTTTTTCCCCATATTGGCCCTGGGGTTTTTCACTCTGGGTTTTCGCCTCTCCCTGGAGATCACATGGTCTGGAATGGGGGGGTGGGGGTGAGTTAATAGGTTGTAATGAACAAAGCATCATAGCTGTGAGGGACAGCTCGGTGGATAGGATATTGGTATGTAGATAGGCTGGAAAATTGGGCGGGGATCCTGGATTCAGGATTCAATCCTGGACCGGGGAGCGGCGCGGGCTTGGAGGGCCGAAGGGCCTGTTCCTGTGCTGTATTGTTCTTTGTTCTTTGTTCTTTGTTCTTTGATTGAAAAATTACTTTTATTTTTAAAAATCTTCAATCGAAACTCTTAATTTGAAATGAGACAGGACAAATGGGTTTAAAAATGCTAAGCCACCATACAAGGTGAAGGTGAGAAAAGCAAACAAGCCAACTCCCCTCTCCCCACCCCCCGCTACACAAGAAAGTTTGAAGAGAGACAGACACTCAAATCCCCTGAGAGAGATGAAAAAACCCTATCTTCTTTTGGTTTACAGAATCCTGAAATATGTCAAAGGCTTCTGACATGTAACATCAAAAAATGTGATTCATTTGTTCGACAACAATAACTACAGTGGACATGGTGACTGCATTCCTTTGGAATATCCATCTACAGCAGGGCTTCAAGAACTAGGTTTTATCAAGCTAAAAGAAATACTAGGAGGGGCTTTGGAAAGAGACTTCAGCAAGGAAACAGGCTGAAGAGACCTCTCTCTCTCTCCCGGGACTAAGCGCAGCACCAGTTCAAGAAATCAACATACCCAAGACCTACAAACGAATCGAGATCTTGTGAGAATTGTAACATTGTCTATATCAACCTGCCTCAAGGAACTAGATACCTTCAATCAGCTGCAACTGTTAATAACCCGTGCATCAAAAGACAAGCAAACAGTTTCTAACTGTATATTCTTAAAAACTTTTATTTGGACTCCTTACTTCTGATACCTCTGTGCGTGTGATAGTGTGTCTTTTATTTCTTTGGGTTTAATGGCTATTAAATTTGCTCTTTCTTTGACTCAAGAAAACCTTGTTGATTGCCTCCTTATTGTTCACTGCATAGATAGTAAACATCCTTTTGCATTTGGAAAAGGCATCCATGGGGAAAAGACATTTAAAAAAACCTTAGTTGCAAATCACCAAGGGGACAGAATAGAGGGGAGTCAATTCATCTGAACGCAACAATAGGGTATCGGTAGAACCCACCCCTCCCCCCAATTCCGTTCGGAAGTGTTCAAGGATTTTGACCCAGCGACAGCATACACCTATTTCTTATGTTCTTAATTGCCAAAACACTTGCTGATTTTACTTTCCCCAGCTTCACATCAATTATAATGAGTCAGTGGAGATTAGCTAACATAGAGCAGATCACAGATCAAACCAGAAACCTGCCTGCTTTGTATGGTGTTATGCTCAGGTACTACATTTCCTAATGAGCCACAGGAGGTGTCCTACTTTCCCCATTCAGACATTCCTTTTGGCACTTAATATTAATGGAGCCAATGTGAAAAATGGCTCCACTAAATTAGTTGTTTAACTAGACTATTCAAAAATATCTTGCACAAATGGATCAGTTAACCAGAATTTCTCCTTGCACATCAGACTAAATATCATGCTGAGTTATTTCTGTTCTGTTCTGAACCCCGACAAATGTTGAGCCGTACCCAGGAACTATCATAAACTGAGACACTTACAAAGTGACAATTCTAAAGAGGGTCAGGAGCAGAGGGACCTGGGTATAAATGCACATATATCATTAAAAGTGCCAGGACAGGTGGAAAGAGCGGTTAATAAAGCACACAGCATCCTATGCTTTATTAATAGTGTAAGAAGTCTCACAACACCAGGTTAAAGTCCAACAGGTTTATTTGGTAGCAAATAACATCAGCTTTTACCATGGTATTTGCTACCAAATAAACCTGTTGGACTTTAACCTGGTGTTGTGAGACTTCTTACTGTGTTCACCCCAGTCCAACGCCGGCATCTCCACATCATTATTAATAGTGGCACAGAGTACTGGAGAAGGAGATTATGGTGAAATTGTATAATACCATACCATGTTAGACCTCAGCTGGAATATTGAGTACAGGTCTGGGCGTCACACTTTAGGAAGGATGTGAATGCATCAGAGTGGGTTCCAGAGATGAAAAATATTCAGTTAGGAAGATAAATTGGAGAAATTGGGACAGTTCTTCTTGGAGAGGAGAAGGATAAGAGGAGATTTGATAGTGGTGTTCAAAATCAAGAGGACATAGTAGATAGGGAGAAACTGTTCCTGATCGTAAAATGATGGAGAATGAGGGGGCACATATTTAAAGTGATTTGCAAAAGAAACAAATATGATGCAAGAAAAAACTTCTTCACACAACAAGAGGTCTGAATCTGGAATGCACTGCCTGAAAGTGTGGTAGAGGCAGGTTCAATCAAGGCATTCATGAGATTACTTGAGTAGAAACAACATGCAGGGATATGGAGAACAGGCGGGGTAATGGCACTGAATCATTAGGATCATTTGGTGAGCCGGTGAAGACACAATGGGCTGAATGGCTTTCTTTTGCACTGTAACATTCTGTGATTCTGTGACACCATAATATGAAACATGGAGAGAGGGCTGAGGAATGAGGGGGTAAGGGGGTGAGGTTTAGGGACTTTTAAGCAATGTTGGGATTGAGGCTATTGGGATGGAGAACTGAGGTTGGCCTTCTAAACAGCCCGCCTCCACAACCACATTCCCCATGCATTCCATCACAAAATGCGCTGCAAATCTGACCTGTGTATGAAATGGCAAAAATCCTTTGTAAACTTACACATGGGTTCAGTGTGCATTTGGAGTGGCAGAAGTGTACAGGTTGGGTTTTCCCAAATCAAGACAAAAATTTCCTTAATTCAAGTCTCTGACCTTCTGACAGAACTGAAAATGTTGCAGGTTTAACAGCTTTCATGGAAGTACACACGCAGAGAAGGAGGGGGAGGAAAGGAGGAAAAAACAAAGGGGAATGCCTGGGCAAGGATAGAAGGAAAAATGGATGATAGGGCAAGGGAAAGCAGAGTGGTAATAGGACAAGACAAATAGAGAAACAAAAGATGGGTCACGAGAAGCTGTAAATGGCAATAGCAGAATCATTGCCAGTATCTGCTGCCTAAAAAGATGGAAGCAGACTTTATTATTTACTTCACCCCTTTTGCCATTTAGTCTTTCCGATCTTCCATCAATCACAGATGTTCTCTTTTGTTCTTTCCTCTGCTCCCCCTTTCCCTATCTCCGTACTTAAAACTTGATAAATGTATAACATATTCCAGTACCGATGAAAGGTCGTCAAGTTTAGTTCATTTATCAGTGTCACAAGTCGGCTTATATTAACACTGCAATGAAGTGACTGTGAAAATCCCCTAGTTGCCAAACTCTGGCGCATGTTTGGGTATATTGAGGGAGAATTTAGCATGGCCAAAGCAGCGAACCAGCACCTTTTTCAGACTGTGTGAGGAAACTGGAGCTCCCAGAGGAAACCCATGCAGATACGGGAGAACATGCAGACTCTGCACAGACAGTGACCCAAGCTGGGAATCAAATACGGGTCCCTGATGCTATGAGGCAGCAGTGCTGACCACCGTGCCATCCCTACTATGAAATTTTTAATTCTGTTTCTTTCTCCACCAATGCTGCCTGGCCCACTCACTATTTTCAGTATTTTTTGTTTATATTTACAAGGAAAAAGCATTAATTTGGCTGGAATTAGGAGTATTAATTGAGTGTCTGTACAATAGGTAGAGTGAGCTGACATATGCCTCAGATCCAAGGCGGAGGTCTGTAGCAGCCAACTTGGAATGAAGGTGCAACTGTTCAATTAGTGTAACCTATCATTTAAAAAGGATACTGAGTTCTGCAAAGTTAACATGTAATCCTGATTCTCTTTCTTAATATTAAATGCAATGTTGTTCAAATGACTTGAATTTTGCCTAGAGTAGCAATGCCTGCATCAAGACACAATTATTTTTCCTGCTTATAGTTATTAGTTGGTGTATTATTTTAAATGCATTTGCTGAGCAAACTAATCCCTTTGATATGTCAATGAGCAGGTCAATAGCTAAATAATGAGCAGAATCTGCTTCAAAAATAACATCAAGTCATCTCACTTGAAGGGCCAAGCATTAAAGTGTCGAAGGAAACATCATTTAATAGCAACATAGACCTGAAGTCAACTATTGAATCCTTCTTTGATTCCAGTGGATGGAATACTTGAACAAATTCCTGAGACCTATAAGTGTACCAAATATTTATCTTTGCTTTTCAGAATAATGAGACCAGCCATACGAAGCTGACTTAATTTAATGAGAAGCAATCCAACAAAGTAAAATCCAATATTTAATGTGGTGCATGTAAATCAGTTAGGTAATGCGATAAGAGGATTGCTTTAAAATCGGACATACAGATTAAACAAATTTTGGCACATTCACGCGAACAGACCCACTGAAAATCCATATTGTTTCAAGTACAGAATTGCACTGGCATCCTCATCTATGGAGCAGTATCACTCTGCATATGGTTAGATTCCCATTTCAACCTCATCATTATCGAGGTAAGTAAAAGCCAGGCAGCTCCCAAATGCAGAAGAAAAAAGGGAGCTCGTACAACAATTCCATTGTCAGATAAATACATCACCCTTTGTTGCTTGCACAAGCTCCACTGTCATCATCAAGGTAAAGGTGTAATTCTCATAACACCAGGTTAAAGTCTAACAAGTTTATTTGGAATCATGAGCTTTCGGAGCGCTGCTCCTTCATCAGGTGAGTGCCACCAGAGCAGCGCTCCAAAAGCTCGTGATTCCAAATAAACCTGTTGGACTTTAACCTGGTGTTGTGAGATTTCTTACTGTGCCCCCCCCCCCCACCCCCCCGCCCCCCAAGTCCAACACCAGCATCTCCATATCAAGAGTATAATCGGCAGAGATATGGCGAGGGAACACCTTGTCCAAAATTTGGCTGATTAATGGGTAACAAGAATGTGAAGTGGAAAAGAGGGAACAAGAAAGATTTAAATTGGGCAATGAATCTTTTGATTGTTGAAATACACAGGATTTTCTTTCTTATTATACTGTGACTTCAAGGGCATTGCAATGAACCACGGAACAAGACCAAAATTCAAAGGCTATCTAAAACAGGCATTGACTGTAAATGTGTCCAAGGAACAATTGGGTGGCAGAAACCCATTCTGTACAGTTTAAACATACATCTACCAAAAGCAATTCCTAATCGAACACAAAACAATGAGACAGCTTTTCCTTTTGATATTTTTTATTGTATTAAAACATGGACCTGCTTAGTAGTGCAGTTTGCAAAAGCAAATTTTCACAAACATGCATGATGCTAAAGTTGCTGGTTTGGAAGGAATCGGAAATAATTTGATTTGGTATTTAATCTTAAAGTGATTTAGATATTGGATACATTATAGGCACTCTAGCAAAACATTCAGAAATTGCAATCATAAGTTATTTGTAACCTTTAGTTCGACGATGCAGCACAGCAGACTGTCATATCATTAACCTTTCAGGTCATTTTATCACCCTGATCCAAAGTGTATCATAGCCCTCCTTCCTAATTAACACTTTTAACACTGTGGCCTTTCCCATACAGACACAAGAAGGTTGGATTAACTTTAAATGATGCAACTGCTGACCATGTCTTAATAGCAGTTCAAAGCAACTAAATCCTTGCCTAATGACAGCCGTCTACGGTTCATTTTAATGTATAAATATATTTTTAAAACTGCCTCAAATGACACTGAAAACTAGTTCTGGGCAGGATTAAAGGACAAAGCCACATATTTCAAATAACAATGTATTTTGAAACTCTTGCTTGACAAGTGCCCATCCGTTTTCTCATACAGTCACAAGCATTACAAAATTAGTTGAGTTGCTTAGATGCCCAATCGACCTTTTATACAAAACTGTACTTGGCCCACAGAGTTATGATTTTTTTTCAAGTTGATGGGAGAAAAGTTCCAATAGAATCACAGATGAGCCCTTAATCTGCAACAGCCTGTGGAGAAAGGCACAGTTGTTCGCCTGATTGCTGTAACTTTGGTGAGCCAACAATGGGAGTTGAGGAGAAATGGCATAAACAACATTTGTGGCATTTATCCAATGTTTTGTGATTGTTTCACAAGAGTTATGGTAGATGATCGGGCGAAACCTGTGTCCCCACCAACCATGACACAACCGCATGCAAGTATACCCGTCAATTTAATTTAAGTGAAGTTAATTTGTGATGCACCTCACAATCAAGTATTCTATTAGTATTATTGGTATTATTCCATATTATATGCAGAGAGACAGTGGCATGGGAGTAATGTTACTGGACTAATACTCCAGAGGCCCTGCAGGCTAATGCTCAGAAGACATGGATTAAAATCTCACCACAGCAGCTGGTGGCATATAAATTCAATTCATAAATCTGGAATTGAAAACTAGTCTCAGTAATGGTGACCTGAAACTAACATTGATTGTTGTAAAAGTCCTTTTGGTTCACTAATGCCCTTTCAGGAAAGAATGTGTGGCCAAATTCTCCTCCAATTCGATTTTCAAGTTTGCTGATGACACCACTGTAGTGGGTCAGATCTCAAACAATGACAAGACAGAGTACAGGAATGAGATAGAGAATCTGGTGAACTGATGTGGTGACAATAACCTCTCCCTCAATGTCAACAAAACGAAGGACATTGTCATCGACTTCAGGAAGCGTAAAGGAGAACATGCCCCTGTCTACATCAATGGGGACGAAGTAGAAAAGGTCAAGAGCTTCAAGTTTTTAGATGTCCAGATCACCAACAACCTGCCCTGGTACCCTCCATGCCAAAACTTTAGTTAAGAAAGCCCACCAACGCCTCTACTTTCTCAGAAAACTAAGGAAATTTGGCATGTCAGCTACGATTCTCACCAACTTTTACAGATGCACCATAGAAAGCATTCTTTCTGGTTGTATCACAGCTTGGTATGGCTCCTGCTCTGCCCAGGACCGCAAGGAACTACAAAAGGTCATGAATGTTAGCCCAATCCATCACACAAACCAGCCTCCCATCCACTGACTCTGTCTACACTTCCCGCTGCCTCGGCAAAGCAGCCAGCATGATTAAGGACCCCACACACACCGAACATTCTCTCTTCCACCTTCTTCCGTCGGGAAAAAGATGCAAAAGTCTGAGGTCATGTACCAACCGACTCAAGAGCAGCTTCTTCCCTGCTTCTGTCAGACTTTTGAATGGACTTATCTTGCATTAAGTTGATCTTTCCCTACACCCTAGCTATGACTGTAACACTACATTCTGCACTCTCCCGTTTCTTTCTCTATGAATGGTATGCTTTGTCTGTAGAGCGCACAAGAAACAATACTTTTCACTGTATACTAATACATGTGACAATAATAAATCAAATCAAATCAAAAAATTCTGCCATCCTTTCCCAGCATGGTCCACACGTGACTCCAGAACCACAGCAATGTGGTTGACATTTAACTGCCCTTTGCAATGGCCGCACAAGCCACCTAGTTCAAGGGCAGTTCGGGATGGGCAATAAATGTTGGCCTTGTTAGTGACACCCACATCCCATGAAATAAAAGAAGCATCAAGAGTCAAGTATATCATACAAACACTATGTTCAGTAGTAGATAGTGGCTGGCTGAATTAACCACTGAATGAATTCCTCATTTATGGTCACTCAGCAGCTTATTTTTCAGTTGACCACAAAATCCCTCCCCATGTATCCAGTTTATATTTACCAATTCCTTCCCACAGACTATATCTCAGACACCAGCTTTAATTATTCATATCTCTTCTGACCTTCCTACCACTAAGTGTTCATACTTGATCTAGTTTTTGTTTCTGCCTGGAATTCAGCATGGCAATTCTAGCTATCCTAAGCTACATGATCAAAGAAGTGCACAGTTTTTAGAATTCAAGATTGCCTCCCAGGCCAGTAAAATATCAAGCACAACATGGTAAGATTCAATGTGAAAATCGCAAAGCATAATGAATAAAGGATGAGAATGCTGAACCAGAAAACAGCAAAGTTTAATAAGATACAAATGTATCTGGATCCAAATCAACGAGGCAGAAAAGGTTGCAAACAGGACAGCTAGATCAGCAAAGGCGAATCCTCAGATGTGCGATGAAGAACAAAATTAATATGTTTCTATAAAGCATCAAAGGATAGTGCTTCATGGTTAAGGAATTTAAGACTAAACGGAAACTGAAATGGGATGCACATGATAAAATTAGGGTTAAGAATGACAAATAAAACCCTGAAGGAGATAGAAAATGTAATGGTGAATGGAAAGGAAGATTAGAAAGTCTGAATGGCAATACAAAAAAACACTTGCAGATATTTTCCAAGCATGTTTAAAAAAAGGATTAATTTGAGAGAAGCTAGGAGTGTTCAGGGAAGAATGAAAGGGATTCATTTTGCACAATAAACATATCCGAGATTTAAATATCTTGCATCAATTTTTTACAAATGATTATGTGAGTAAGAATGTAAGTGTATTAGAGTACGGTATGGAACAATTGCTCACAATATATGTTGGGAAAAAACTTTAAAAGGTGTAGCAGAGCTGAATAAATCACTGGACCTGAAGGCATGCACATATTGAACAAAGACTACAATTTTTTAAAATCTTTATATATACAAGCTATGCAAAGGAAAAGGATGGTAGGTGCATCAACCTACACCAGTTGATCTGGTGTCAGATGTGGAATACTCGAGGCACAAATGATTGCACATTTTAAGCAAAGAATTGACAAACATTTGAAGACTGCAGGCAACAGGAAGACAAAAGAGCAGTGGGACAACTTTTGAATTGTTCTAGTAAAGGGTCAGCAAAGCTACCAACGAAAAGCAAAACACTGCAGACGTTCGAGATCTGAAACAAAAATAGACAATGCTGGAAGCACTCAACATGTCAGACAGCCTGTCTGGAAACAGCAGACAAATTGAGGTTTTGAAGATGTGAACATGTTGACAGAACTGGAAGAACTGACAGAGCTCTTTTTTTTTTAAAAAGGGAGATAGCGAAGCAAAAGAAAAAAAATACAGGCGAGGGAACAAAATTGCACATGAAGTATTTCAGTGGAGAACAGGAAATGCGTAAGTGATATAAGCATGAGACAATCGGAGCATAATGAGCAGAATCAAAGAGATATCGCAGAGGGAGCATATAAATTAATAGAATGATGGAGAATGGGCAGGTGGACAGGAAGCATTAAAAAGTAGAAGTGGATAGCACACTGTACTAATGCAACAGAAGCTGAATAGGTCGCACTCTTGAGCTGGGATTTTCCCACCCTGGCATGCTGGATCCCATCGCGGAGGATGCAGCAAGCCAGCCAAAAGTCCATTGATGTTGGCGGAGGCAGAGGATCCTGCCAAGGGATGGGGACAGAAAATCCCGCCCTATACATCAATCACCCTGTCCTGTCCCATCCTGTTTGTAGCTACTGTCAGGAGATCTGCAGTCATGGTATATCACACTCGCCAGTCATCTTCACACACCCACTGTAGCTTACTTGCAATCATGTTGTGACATCCGTCACCTAACTACACCAAAGTCGATCCCGCTGCACCCTGAACTGCACGCCCAATGTGTATCCAACACTAATTCTAATTGATCCATAGGCTTTACTGTATCTTCATTCAGGTGTCTTTGGATTTCTTCAGGAGGTCATCTCTTGGGGTCCTGACCTGAGATCTTGGATGTGTTTTCTTAATCCTTCAAATAGTTCTGCCATGGCAAGTTTTTTTTAACTTGTCTTTTTTAAAACAAGAAGGGCAGCACGGTGGCACAATGGTGAGCACTGCTGGCTCGCCGACCCAAGTTCAATTCTGGCCGTGGGTCACTGTCTGTGTGGAGTTTGCACGTTCTCCCCGTGTCTGTGTGGGTTTCCTCCTGCTGCTCCGGCTTTCTCCCACAGTCCAAAGATGTGCGGGCTAGTTTGATTGGCCTTGCTAAATTGACCCTTAGTGTCAGGGGGGCTAGCTAGGGTAAATTAATGGGGTTATGGTGAAGACGGGAATGGGTTAATGAACTTTGTAACACTTAAGCATTGAGACCCGAACTCTGTAATATTTAGAGATCTGTGAGAAGCACCGTAGAGCTCATTGTTTTTGTGTCTGTAAAGCTTGTTTTCATGTATCCAAACCAGATAAGAGATACAGCTGTCCTTGCTGCGGTATACAACCATATGATTTTCCCAGCTAGTATAAGCTAAGCAGAATCAGCTAAGCAGAATCCATTTTGTGTTCTTTTATATTGTGTCCTTAACATGGTGGAACTTACATGTCTTTCTTCTGTGATCGTATAATAGATTCATATATATTCATTATATACCATTCATCCTTATCGATATAAATTGTTATATAGGCTCCTGTATTTTAGTTAACCTGTTTATGCAAACTTATAATCTTGTGTAATGGATAAACAACGCACAGGTGGCGACAAAACAGATATTCGAAGCCTTTAGATGGCCACAGTTACACGGGAAAGACGGAACTGCCGAGGCAGCAATAATCGTGGGAAGATGAGGACGTGACCAGGGGCAAAAATGTATGTATAAATGTTTGCTCTTGACCTGTATTCGGTGAGAAGTCTGGAGACCGCGTTAGGGATCGGACTTCTCCCACAATTGTGAAAATAAACCACTGTACTTTGACTCACGACTAGTCTCAGAGGTATTATCAACCTATAACATATGGGGTTAGGGCCTGGGTGGGATTGTGATCGGTGCAGACTCGATGGGCCGAATGTCCTCCTTCAGCACTGTAACATTCTATGATTTTATGATTCTATAAGATTCCATTATTGTTCCCAGGAAATCAAGCATTGTGCACATATGGCAAGAGTCAGTGTTTCATGAACAAGTCAATATTAACAGAGCTCAGCTTGTCGTTTTGGGTGTTACATTGCCTTCAAGTAGTCCTTCATCTCAGGATATATCTAAATATTCTGTGATTTCCAACTGCAGAGTGCGCCTGTTTTTGCTCATAAATGATCATACATCTCTTGCATTGGCTTATAATCAGCAGCAGGAATAAAATAAACTTTTAAAAAAATCTTCATGCTGTGTAGGATTCATTAGAGAATGTAATCCCTGACAGCAATACAATAAAAGAAAGTGGATGATCTCTGACGCTATTAAAGACACCATTTCAAAATAATGACAAAATCTAAAAGAACTTCAAAAATGAGAATTTACTACTCTAACAAAAATTAAGCCTTTATTCTTAATACATATATTCTTAATGGGGCGGCACAGTGGCACTGTGGTTAACACTGCTGCCTCGCAGCGCCAGAGACTCAGGTTCAATTCCAACCTCGGGTGACTGTGTGGAGTTTGCACATTCTCCTTGTGTCTGCATGGGTTTCCTCCAGGTGCTCCGGTTTCCTCCCACACTCCAAAGATGTGCAGGTTGAGTGGAAAGGCTGTGCTAAATTGTCCCTGGTTGTCAGGGGGATTACCAAGGTTACGGGGATAGAGCCTGGGTGGGATTGTTGTTGGTGCAGGCTCGATAGGCCAAAAGGCCTTTTTCTGCACTATAGGGATTCAATGATTCTATGATTTTTCACTTATTTGACTTAAATACAGTTATGTAATTTATTTGTAATCAACAACATTAAATTCGAATTGCTTTAACCAATGTGTGTGTTCCAGTGAGTACACCAACAACAGGTTCAGTAACTGGATTACATGCAAACACAAACAAGCTCCCCTGAAAGTCACATACCACCCTGCGATCATATTGGCTGGGTCAAAATCCTAGAACTCCCCACCTAACAGCATTGTGGAATCGCTTTTATCACCCACCTGCAGTGGTAAAAGAGGACCTCTCACTGCCTTCTCGTGGGCAATTAGGGATAGGCAGTACTTCCATCTCCCATGCGGGACTTTTGTCAAAAGCTTTACTGAAAACCATATAAACTACATCAGCTGCACGACCCTCATTAACACATCCAGTTACCTCCTCGAAAAATTTAATCGAATTCGTTGAGCATGACCTCCCTCTGACAAAGCCATGCTGAGTATCCCTGATCAAACTTTGCCTCTCCAAGTGGAGGTGAATTTTCGCCTTCAGAATTTTTTTCAATAGTTTCCCTACCAATGATTTGAGACTTGCTGATCTGTAATTCCCTGGTTTATCCGTACCACCCTTTTTGAAAAGTGGAACCGCATTAGCTGTCCTTCAATCCTCTGGCTCTTTCCCTGTGATGTGCATTGTGGGAGAGCAGAGACCACTCCATCTGACGAAGGAGCAGCACGCTCCGAAAGCTTATGGTATTTGCTACCAAATAAACCTGTTGGACTTTAACCTGGTGTTGTGAGACTTCTTACTGTTCTTTCTCTGTGGCCAGAGAGGAATTAAAAAATTGGGTCAGACCCTCATAATTTCCTCCCTTGCTTCCCACAGCAGCCTGGAACACAACTGATCTGGACCTGGACTCATCTTCAATGATCCTGATTTAAAATCCTGGAACTCCCGAATGGCACGGTGGGTGTACCTACACCACATGGACTGCAGTGGTTCCAGAAAGTGGACCATCATCACCTCCTCAAGAATGGATGTACAATAAGTACGAGCTATGCCTGAATTGCTAATATCCCAAGAACAAATAAAAGAGATTACAGAACCTGGAACACAAAGAGCAGCACTCCATTCTCCAATCCAATCATGTCATTTGGAGGCCCTGTGCTTGGTTCAGAGTCTAAACTATGATTCCGAGTGGGATATCTCTCTGATCATAATTAGCTTGATAGCCCTGTGCTTTTCCTGCACTCGTTCAATAACCTTCACATTCATCACCATTTTTATCCATTTAATTTTCAACATGTGTAAAACATTGAATCACAATACTTTTACAAATGCTCAGAAAACAATAAACAAATCTAATCATTTTGCGTGGGCTTATTTTGACTACCAGCAATCAATGATGGGTCCTCTTCAGTGAAACTTCAATTAGTCGAAACGCTACTCGATAAACAATGAGTTGGACACAAGCGAAAAGCATAGATTCTTCCCGATAGATCATCTATAAAAATAAATGAATCCTCTGCATTGTACAGTTTTGGAAAACAGATCCATACTCAACATTAGACTACAAGGCTGATAACTAGGGTGCACACATTCCCCACCTTTGCGGGGGGGTGGGGGGGGGGGGTGGGGGGGGGGAGGCACGGTGGCACAGTGGTCGGCACTGTTGCCTCACACATCAGGGACCCAGGTTCAATTCCAGCCTTGGGTCACTGTCTGTGTGAACTTTGCATATTCTCCCCACGTCTGCGCAGGTTTCCTTCAGGTGCTCCGGTTTCCTCCCACAATCCAAAGATGTGCGGGATAGGTTGATTGTCCCTTAATGTCCAAAGATATGTATGTTAGGGTAAATATGTAGGGTTACAGGGATAGGGCCTAGTTGAGATTGTGGGATTGTTCGTGGGATCTTCCAGTCCCACCAATGGTGAATGCCTGCCACAGGTTTCCCGGCAGCAGGGGGTGCATAAAATGGGAAACCCTGTTGACAGCAGTGGGGCCAGCAGCTCCCGCTGTCAATGGTAGGCCAACTCCGCCACCGCAAACATGCAGCGTGAGGTGTGGAAAATCCCACTCTAATTGCAGAAAGAAGGCTTGCAACATGACTCCTTCACATTTGTACAATTAAAGAGGGATAGAGAACAGATTTAACTATACAAATGACAGAAAAAAATGTTGTTTCACATGGGTTCCACAATCAGTGTCCAATGAGACATTTCTTCACGGAGGTGATTAACTGAAAACTAATACGGTATAATTCACTTTTCCAATGGGGTTGGCTGTACACAATGAGATAGGCTGCAGAGGAGAATCAGGTTTGTAGGCAATGGTACATCATTTCCAAAATCAGTGTCGATAGGCCAGGTGTTCCCTTTGTTCCTTCTTGTCCATGAGGCTGCTGATGAAGAGCAGAGTGAGCTATTCAGCTCAGCAAGGCAATATTAACTTGTTCAATAAGCCAGAGGCCTATGTCACATGACTCTCACCTCCCCTCCTATAAAGGGCATGTATCCATCATTTGGAATGCCACTGGGTTTCAGAGATTGCTCAAGGTCAACCTTTCGAAATTGAAAGAATGGTTTTGGGGCCTTTTTTATCTTAGCAGATCTTCAGTCTCCTTCTAGCCAGCCTGGCTTATTAAATGCAGATTGCCTTAGTATAGCCCTCTTTGAAGTTGGGCTGTGCAGTCCAAAGGTGGCCATTGGTGGCTCCTCAGAGACAATGAAGTTTGAATTCTCCTAAAATTGCCAAGTGGCTTTGTTTGTTCGGGGTCACAGACAGACATAGATTCAGCCATTTTAAGGATTTTAAGGGTCTTTGTTCAGTTTTTAAAACTTGTGAAATAGCAATGACACACATATATATGTATATATAAATATATATACATACACACACATATATATTTAATATAAATAACATATACAGTGTGAGGTCCCGGTTCCTCACACTGTCCATATGCAGCACAATAAAATTACCACTGTAATAACAATACCTGTAATAAAGGTATACCACTGCTACATAAAACCACCTGTCACCTTCTTCACGGTAGTGGGAATCCAAGAGGTTCATTATCATCAAATAATGCCACTCCCAAATGCTGGATCAACATTAACCAACTAAGCGATGTCCTACACTGGACTGAAGAGTACTGGGTGCATCTTTTAAAGTTCCTGAGAAAATACTGAAACCCGATTGTTTTCTTTCTCTGAAATGAGAGCTGGGGAATGACCAGTTTCTCCCTTTGGCTGTAAACACAGTCACTAACTGGTCACTGAGTGCGTGAACACCAGAATAGGTTCAGCACAAAGACCTTTATTACAAATGCACGTTTGGTCCATTGGAGCTCCCGGGAGCTTTCGAAACGTTACATGGAATCTTTTTAAATGTTCAGAGGATGAAGAAACTCCTGCCTGTGCTCTCCTAATATTAATTGGCTGTCAGCAGCACAGAATTCTGTGCTTGAGAAAAAGAGCTCCCTTGTCATGGCACCATGGTGTCATATAAGTTGAGATCAGCCACTGATAGAACTAATTTGCAAATTAGGCCACTGCGAATCCAAGAGATCTGATAAATCACACTTGCTTACTTTACAGCTTCCTATTCAAAACTGTGCACTTCTGGACATTTGCAACAAGCAATTTAGCGTGACCAATCCATCTATCCCCCACACCTTTGGACTTTGGGAGGAAACCGGAGCATCCGGAGGGAACCCACAGAGACACGGGGAGAACACGCAAACTCCACACAGACAGTGACCCCCATGTATCTTTGTCAAAGTATTTGGTCACCTGTCCTAATTTGTCTCGGTGACAATTTTAAAAATCTGATTAAAAACTCCTGTGAAACACTTAGGGATGTTTTACTATGTTAAAGAAGCTATATAAATGCAAGTTGTTTTTGTTTGTGGAAGACCAGAATATTTTCTTCAGAAAAGTTAATGTGTTACACTGTGGGATGAAATATTCATCTGATTGGGGAATGGAGGTACCTAAATATTGAATACAATTTCTTGAAGTTTAGTGCTTTCAGAAATTCCTATTTTATTTTTCTGCATCCTGAAATCTCACATTACTCCTGTTCTAAAAGGGAAATGCATTGTT
Source organism: Mustelus asterias (assembly GCF_964213995.1). NCBI lineage: Eukaryota > Metazoa > Chordata > Chondrichthyes > Carcharhiniformes > Triakidae > Mustelus > Mustelus asterias. The sequence continues at coordinate 116,615,061 of NC_135804.1, read as the reverse complement.
TTTCCAATGGAAACACAAAACAAAGAGTCCCTGAATGAGGGAAGGGATGATGGTGTAGAACCGAGTTCTACAAGACAAGATGGTGGCCACTTACATCCATGATACATGCTTGGCAATTGAAACATTGTAATTGGTCTCAGTTTTCTCGGTTGCAGGGGAAGTCATGTCAACAACGTAAGCCACAGCTGAATTTTTGCTTTGGGCCAACAGGGATTGGGACTGTTTCTAGGCCCTAAACCCATCTCTGTGGAAAATGGTCACTCTTTGGGATTTTCATGAGGCCGCTCCTTAATTTGCCTGATGACATGTTGCCTGCCCAATTGAGGGCATCAGGCAGGTTCTCTAAAGAGGTCTTCTAGCTTGAGAGGAGCAGGAGTGAGTATGTAAAGTGTCAGTAACTGAGAGGGCAGTTCAATGTGAATGTGCCTTCTCAATAACCTGTTTTAAAATGTCAGATTTAAAAAACCCAGAGAAACAGCTAAGCCAATAATGTGGGGGCTGTGAGGCGTGGGCAAAATCCTTTCACAGGGTGGTTTTTGTCAACACCTGTACCCAGGCATGTCAGGAGATCCTCCAGGCCTACATGAAGCCCTAGAGCCCTGCACTACTGGTGGGGACATGTTTCCAGGCACTTAAACTACCATCCATTGCCTTGGAGGGACTGGAAGATCCCAGTTGGCCTCCTTTAACTGTCCTAAACAAGGTTCTAATAAGCCTAATTGGGCTCCTGCCAGTGGGGATGGGCAGCTCCACAAGGCTGCAAACCTGCCATTCCTAAAATGGACAACACTGGGAATGGGGTTGGGAAGCTGGTACAATAGTCACAGGAGTATGTTTGGGCTTTGTTTGCCTCCATTACTGACTTCACTGAGGCCTATGAATTCTACCCCACATTGCTACTGTTGGCTAAATTAAGGCAAGGGCAACATCCAACATGGGTATGAAGTACCCAATGCTTGACATATCTGCCAATATTGAATATCCAAAGCATTTGGGAGAAGAATAGAATGGCACCTCAGAATAAGTATCTGTCTCCAGCACAGGGGGGAGACATAAACTTAGCTTTATAGACCCACTTATACTGTAACTATAGGTTATAATAGTTTGAGATCATTACTTTATAAATGAAAAAGGATTAATTCATTGATAGGACAATTTCGCATTGTTAGAGAAAGGACATAAAGATTCAATGGATAAATGCAAGTCAAGTAAACCAAGCCAGTCCTTGATTGGATTCCAGGTAATCTGTTATATTATCAAGTCTCAGCTGTACAACAATGGTGGAATTATAACTTAGCCTCAGTATTTTAACAAGAAAAATAAGCGTTTATTTAGCAGCTTTCACCATACCGAGGTGCCCTAAATCTCTTTACAGCTAATAGACTTTGAGGGCAATGTAGGAATCACCCATCCATTTTGCACCCAGCCAATTTCCACTGACATTGGTATGATTATGACCACATAAATCATTTTTAATAATGTGGGCAGAATAATAAATATCGATCAGGTCACTGAGAAGAAGTGTTCGGTCTTTGAATAATGCAATGGGATCATTTACATCCACTCAGGATGGGGGAACAGGACCTTTGTTTAACATCTCATCCAAAAGAAGGCACCAGGAAGTTTGGAGCATGGCTACTGTCTGAGATCTCTGCTAGAAATTAAGATAGATAGGCAGTTGACCATGACAGGTCAGGTTCAGTTGGGATGATTCCCATGTTAGAGTAACCCACCAATACTCACTTTCATGGTTCATACAAGAAAGGGCACTTGTTCAAGGAAGTAGTATTTTTTTTAAAGATTTCTTCAACCCATGCCATCAACTGCTGAGTTGGAAATAAAAATATATATTTTCACCCCATTCTGTTTACCTAAATGTAAATCTGAGGATTCATTGCTAGATCCTGCTTTATTCTTGCATCAAATTTGTTGCTAAGAATAACAGATTTCAAGGATACACTAAGGTGAGCATTACCATGACTGACTTAAGTGCTTCAAATAACTACAGAGTCAAAAACATATTCACTGCACTTCACTGTTATTAGCATCAATAGACAATGGGATTTGTGTCACACCAAACATGTATGAACATATTTTATTCAAACAGTAAAATAGCTCAGCATTAAAGGAGGAAAATATATTTAAATAGTTTTTTGGGGAATGCTTATTGCCAACAGAAATACAATGCCCACCAGATATGGTTCCCACATAGAGTAAGTTTAAGAAGCTTTTTTTTAAGTTGCTGCTTCTTCTGCCACATGGAAAAGTGGGGCACATTTAAGGGCGAAAGCTGTAATTTGAAAATGCACCTTATTTGTCTTCCTGCTCTCGTCCTTCCAAATGCATTTACGCTCCCCTTAATTTCATAAACTTACGACTTTTATGTCTTTCTAATACTATGCTCCCTCTGCCCAAATTAAAATAATCTATTTGGTGGACAGATAGATAGAAATGTAAATAGATGGATAGACAGGCCAACAGCAAATAATGGTGGACCTAACATCCTGAGGCACTTCCTGCCTTTTGTCAATTAGAGCACATCCATTAACCTTTTATTAATTTTTATTTTGATGCATGCTGCTGTATTTCCTCTGCGACTGCATGCCTGAATTTTTAGAACAAGCCCCCAGTGACACAATGTATTTAACAATGATTGAAAATCCATAGAGACAACTCTCCCAGCCTGCTGTGCTGCGCGAGTAGCACAGTGGGCTGGGACACATCAGCAGGGGCCGTTTCGCGGACTTTTCGCTGGGCGTCACAGCCTCCTTGAGTCCCCGAGACTAAGATTTCCAGTGTATCAACTCCCCGTTGGAAATTGGTGTGGAGCTGATTTCAATATTGAAATCGCTATTTGCTTTTCATTAGTGGGCCCGGACTGAGGTGTCCCACCTGCCAGCTTTTCTGCCTCTGCTGGGAGTGGTTCGCTCCAGCTGGATTTCCTCCTGCTCCCCACTAACAGGGAACAGGTGTCCTGACCCCGCAGGCGGGACAAGAGGCCATTGAAGTCCCCCAGGAGGTCGCGGGTAAGGTGGCATGCACCTCGGACAGTGGTAATGCCTGATAATGCCAGCCTGGCATCTTGGCACTGCCCAAGGGGCAAACTGGCACTGCCTACTGTGTGGGGCCAGATTGGGTGGGGCCTATTGGGGGCGATTGATGCTGTGTAGGGGAGGGAACCAATGCCACTCTGCATTGGGGTGACTGGAAGAGGGAGGGAAGAGCTGATCGGGGCTGGTCATCAGGGTGAAGGGGAGGTGGTCAGGACTCACCGTGGGAATCAGGAGAGAGGGGCTGTCTGGGCGGGGGAGTCGGTGAGATTGGGGCTGGCCTGGGGTGGGGGTGGGGAGGGGGGGGGGCTGGTGGGAAGCTGGCCCAGGGAGTTCTGGGAGGCTAGCGATTGGGGGAGTGGGGTGTCAGACTGCCAGCGATGAGAGTTGTGGGGCTGGCCAGGAATTAGGCTGGCTAGTGTTTGGGAGGCCGGCAATGTGCGGGGGTTGGGGGCACTGTGTATGCGCGGATCTCTGCTCTGACAGATCAGCGCATGCACAGTGGCCCACTCAGTATTATGTTGCTGGCCTCTCGGGCAGGAATAGGCCCCACCCCCAGATTTCCACAATGAATCATACTAGCGTACTCTGTGATGCATGGAGTGTCAGAGATTCATTCTGGAAATCATGCTGAAAAAAACAGCAGGATTTACTCCCATTTTCCATGTTGGGAGCTTAGAAATTTTGGGAGAATCTGGCCCATATGTACCATATCTACTACATCCCCTTTATCTAAACAAATAATTGTCCCTTCAAAAAGCTTCTCTTAAATTTGTCTTCAAATTCAAATTCAAATTCAAAGTACGTGCTCCTTCATTAACGTACATATTATGAAATTCTCATTAATATGATCTCAAATTATGGATTACATAGGCTTGTCCACAATTGATGGTAACTATTGTCAAATTAGTTTAAATTTCTTCTCTTCTTTCTTCAACAGATTAACTTCCTTATCATACCCGAGTGTGATGTGCATTTCAAATGAGGATTCAAAAATTGTGAATCAAATGTATTTTATTTCCTTTCTTTAACTTCCTTCAATGACCTGGTTTGAATACCATCAGGATCTACCCATAGTTCTGCTAAAAAAAAAAATTAGATCTAACCTTTTCCGACAGTTATGTTTCATAACTGCCGTACATTCTCCTTTAGTTCACTTACATTCTCTCTTTCACTGTCAATTATAAAAATAGACAATACTTATTTCATGTCACCATAATTAGATTTCCCTTTTCATCACTGGATATTTCTACCCTCTTTAATTTTTCGTTCACCTTTAATCTGCTCATAAAAGCACTTGCTGTTCCCTTTTATATTATTTGCTCACCTTTTTTACAGATTCCCTTTTAGGTCTTTTGATCTCCCTTTGCACCTCCCCAATGCACTTTCTATTTGCCTCATATTTATTTTAATGTGCTAGCCATAAATATATCATCTGCCTCCCTTTTAAGTTTCAGTACTACGGTTGTTGGAAATCTGAAATAAAAACAAAAGAAAGTTGGAAATATTGAGCAAGTTAGGCAGGTTAGTCTGTGGAAAGAGTTCATGCTTCTGTTCAAATTAACCTTTCATCTGTTCCTCTCCACAGATGCTGCTTCACCTACTCTAGATTTTTTTGTTTGTATTTCAGAAGTCCATCCTTTGATGCCTCTTGATTTTGCCTGACAGGAATTTGTCAATTTTGTACTCCATTCATCATACTTGAACACACCACTGTTAGTTTGGAATTTCTGTCTGCACATCTGAGCTATCCTCCTTTCTTCCATTACTGCAAGACAACTTACTTTGAGCACAAGATTTACGTTGCCAGTCAGATACTCCTCCTCTGTTAAAGATCACAAATGACATCCAGAGCCCTCTGAATGCCAACATTTGGCAGTATCTCACCTTTTAAAAAATATTTTGCTTTTTTATTTTCCCCACCAAAGTGCAGAGCTTCGCATTTGTATTCCATGTGCCATGTTCCTGCTCACTCACTTAACCCATCGATTCCTTTCTGAACTCTTGGTGTCCCCCTTACAGCTTACTTTACTACCTAGCTTTGTGTTGTCCATCATTGTGTAATTCTGCACAAGGTTTGCTTTGTTGACCTTTAAAAACGTCTTAAGTTCAGTCAACCTACTTTCAGAATTTTTCATTAACCTATATATGAAGCATACGCACAGCATCACCAGACATGGTAAAATACATCTTCACTTTCTAGCAATGTTAAATTATTTTATAAACCTTGTCCAGTTCTTTTCTAAAATTAACGAAAACAGGAACGACATCTCTCATATGCCTTCAACATTTTTTTTAAATTTTTGCTCATGGTGCTCATTATTCTAATAAAAGTTCTGGAAATATGAAACTTTTTTTTGTAATATTCATTAGGGATCATTTTGAAAGCTTTAATGTAATTCATTGTCAATGATCAAACCACCGGCAGTATCTACATGGGGAAAGAGTGTCCTATTATGACCAAAAAAGTTAACGAACCCTTCTCAAAATCAGGTCACAGCTGAAGTGATCATTGTTAACAACTGGAATGAGTAATTATGATATAAAAAATGATCATAGATGCATGGTAGAACCTAGCCTCAGGGAAGCAAAAAGCTATACCCTTGATTGCACAGCTATCCATTCATCTTTTGTGCACAAAATCTGATGCGACATTTGAACACTGTGAATAAAGTGCTTGCAAATTCTGAGGTATCGTTAAGTAAGACATAATTGTGGGTGAAATTTTCATACCAAATCCATTTTCAGAGATAGATACTTTGGATTTCAGTGTACTTTGAGTAGATTTATTCACCAAATATAATGACATTCAATAGAAAATGCAATAAGTTGCCTGATTGCCTTTGATTTACTTATGTTTCTTTCTTGAAGAAGTTTAAGCAGATAGGAGACAGTTTTGGACATAAGTCTTGCATTCCAGAGGGGTCATCAATCCTGACATAAGGGATGGCACGGTGGCACGGTGATTAGCACTGTTGCCTCACAGCACCAGGAACCTGGGTTCGATTCCTGGTTTGGGTCACTGTCTGTGCGGAGTATGCATGTTCTCCCTGTGTCTGTGTGGGTTTCCTCCAAGTGCTCCGGTTTCCTCCCACATTCTGAAAAATGTGCTGGTTAGGTGCATTGGCCATGCCAAATTCTCCCACAGTGTACCCAAACAGGTGCCGGTGTATGGTGACTAAGGGATTTTCACAGTAACTTCATTGCAGTGTTAATGCAAGCTAACTTGTAACATTAATAAATAAACTTTAAACTTTATTTGAACTGTGAAAAACCCAGCCAGATGATAATAAATGTTGCCTTTCCAAACTTGACTCAAATCGGCAAAACGAGATTTCAGATTTTATCGCACTAAGGTAAAGTACTGGTGGCCAAAGGTTGATAGTACTGACAGCTCATTAATTAAGAGGATCACACAATAAACCTATTGCATAATATTAAAGTATCAATTGAGCTCAACGGTGCTATCTTTTATGCAGGCACAGATTCCAATATGTGAAATGCATCTACTGACATCAGTTCTACATGAATAATTAAAATGGAGGCATTTTTGAAAAAGCCATAAAACGAACATTGAGTGGTAAGAAAAAGCAAGAGAGAATTCTTGTGATACATGATGAACTGAACTGCGCCAATTCAGAAATAGATACTTTGGCTGTCAATATACTTTGAGTAGATTTACTCACCAAATATAATGACATTCAATACAAAATGCAATAGGTTGCGTGATTGTCTTTGATTTACTTATGTTCCTTTGTTGAGACCAACTTCAAGTTTAAGCAGGTAGAAGACAGTTTTGGAAGTCTTGCACCCCAGAGGGGTCATCAACACTGACAAAAGGCAGTCAAGAGTAAAGAAGAAAGGGATATGGCATTACAGCACGACAGAAAAGGTGCAATGTAACATATGTACTGCCACATGGGATTTTGGACTAGCTGTGCCTGGTGTACCCTTTTTGCTTGACATGTAATGTGCTGTGTGCACTGGTGACAGCTGTTTTGTTGGAAAGAGGCTTCAGGGCGACAGTGACTTTTAAATTCACAGTGAGTTACTATTTTTGTTACCTGCTCTGCCATTCCAGGAAGAAAACCCACTGTAATCTTTCAAGTCTACCACAGAATACTACTTGTACCTGGAGGCGCCTGCTCAAAAAAATTAGGAAGTCTCCTTGTTAAAGTATCTCAGCAGTTAAACTTGATAACGTAATTCTCGACTACCTGCTGTATGAAGTTTAACATTGATTTGAGGAGCCCGAAATGATCAGTTATGCATTCAAATGCATGGTGCTTTTAAAGCCTCAGGTTTAGTCAAGTAGTTCAAGAATAAGACATTCAAATGGAGACCTCTTCACACCAGATTCCCATTTTTTAAAGAGAAGGAATCTTGTTCCACATTGACATACTCTGACTCCAGCAGTTTGGTTATTTATATTAAAGATTGCCAGTGACTGCAGGCATACCGTGTCAATTGTGTTCCGTTTCAACACTAATAATTGCTTCTCCTTCTCACATTTTGACTCATACAAATAATTGCCACACATCTCATCTTTATCAGCTGGGAAGGTGGAACTCATTACAAATTCCTCCATGATTTTACGCTTACACAGGAAGACTGTGTGCATCTGGTTGAGTGAATCAATGAAGCAGCGATTTTATAGAATTAGAAGCTTTGTCCTTTACTTACAAAGTGTATCATGAACCTATTAAATCCTGTGTCACAAACTGTAATAGCTCAGGAAGCCCGACTGGAAGAGAACATAGTTTATTTACAGAATGCAAAGTAAAACCATTACCATGGTGTACACACACTAATCGTGATCTAGGACTAATGTTCAGCAGGCCCAGTCCTGGGCCTGCCTCATAAAAGGCTCAGGTAATGGGTTCCAGCTGGATAGGTCACTGCCTGTTACCAGGGGAACTCAGACTCAATGAGCCCCACAGGGAGATCAATCAGTAATTCCCCTTGACCTAATGGGGGTTACCACACACCCACTCCCCCTCCCCCCGAGTCCGAGGGTTCCCCCTTGCCTCGCTCCCATGATGGTGGAGCCTTCTCTATCTCTTTGTTCATGGCCTCAACTCCATTAGTTGTTGGTTCTGGCTGGGGGCGTGTAACGGATAAGCGAACATCTCTTCTGCGATGGTGGCACAGTGGCTAGCACTGCTGCCTCACAGCACCGGGGACCCGGGTTCGATTCCCGGCTTGGGTCACTGTCTTTCTGGAGTTTGCACATTCTCCCCGTGTCTATGTGGGTTTCCTCTGGGTGCTCCAGTTTTCTCCCACAGTCTGAAAGACGTGCTGGTTAAGTGCATTGACCCGAACAGGTGCCTGAGTGTGGTGACTAGGGGAATTTCACAGTAACTTCATTGCAGTGTTAATGTAAGCCTTACTTATGACTAATAAATAAACTTTAACTTTAAAAGAGGCCCTACAGGGGGCTCATTAAGTCTGAGTTCCCCTGGTAACCGGCAGTGGCCTATCCAGCTGCTTCTGTCTCCATGTCCGAACCGGAATCTTCATCATTCAGATGCTTGTCCATAGAAACAATTGCCTCTGCAGAGGGTTCCCTACAATGGAGGTTATCTTTGTGCTTCTCTGAGGTCTTCTCCCGGGTTTTTACCTTATAAGACATTGGTCCTGTTTTCTTAAGGATATCTCCCAGAATCCACAGAGATCCATCACCGAAGTTCCTCACGTGGACCATATCTCCTGGTTTGAAGACTCTATCCTGTCTCTGACCATCATGGTCCCTTTCCTGGCTTCTAGCTTTAACATGACATTGCCAGCCAAATTTGGAAACATCAGGCTAAGTCTAGTCTAAAAGCGTCGGCTCATCAATAGCTATACCAGGGCTATTACCATCACCATATGCAGCATACACCTATAATTAAAAAGGAAACGTGTGAGCTTTGTTTCGAGTGAACCTGTGGCTTGTTTCTTTACACCACTTCTGAATGTCTGGACCGCCCGCTCAGCCAGACTGTTTGAGGACGGGTGGTAGGCTGCCGTGTGGATGTGCCTTACTTCAATTTTACTCAGGAAGATCTGAAACTCCCCGCTAGTAATCGGGGTCCCATTGTCTGTCTCCAGAAGCTTACGATATACCATGCATGCTGAAATACTGCTGGAGTTTCTCTATGGTATTGTAAGAGGTAATAGAGGCTATTTGGTGCATGTCGGTCCATTTGAATGGGCTTTGATGAGAATTATAAACACAGAGCCCGTACATGGCCCTGTGAAGTCTGCGTGTACTCGCATCTAGGATCTCATTAGTCATTCCCAAGGCCACTGGTGGAGCTTTCTGGTTTCTCTGGCATGTTTAGCACCATTTGACCAGATTTGATATCAGTGATCATGCCAGGCCACCAGGCATAGCTCCTTGTGAGCATTTCCATCTTAGAAATTCCTGATTGGCCACTGTGCAATTCGTGAAGTATTAGTTGCTGGCCTGGACATGGGACAACCACTTGGGCTCCTCACAAGTTAATGCCATCTTATGTACTCAGCTCCTGATATTTAAAGAGGTAACTTTTCAAATCCTCCATGGGACGCTCTTGTGCTCCACCACTTAGGACAGCATGATGCTATTTTGCCAAAGTAGGGCCCTTTTGGGTCCATGCCTGGATTTGTTTGGAGGATACTAGCAGAGCGTCCATGAAGTTCAGAGTCATGCTGACCTCATCAATCTTTGGAGGTGAAGATAGCCTGGTGGGTAGCCGCAGGCGGTGCAAAACATCTGCGTTGGCTACATCTCTCCCTGGACAATGTTCTAATGTACATTCATAGTCACCTAACAGCAGTGACCAGCATTGGATTCGGGCTTATGCGTAGGACAAATCACCTTGTCTTCCTTAAAGAGACCCAACAGAGGTTTGTGATTGGTTACTTTTTCACTGTGAACACCATGGCCAAACCTTCTTTTTTGATCTGGGCATACTTCTTCTTTGCATCCACCAGGGTTCATGGTGCGTACGCGATTGGACATTCTGTCCCATCATCCCAAATGTGCTGTTGGGGACCAGATCAGAAACTCCAAGATATATTACATATAACAATAAGAATTAGTATAACTTTTAACAATTTAAATACTTAAACATGACAATGTATATTTCTTAACTGCGAGCTATCTCTGTAGTTCCAATTTAAGCAAAATCCCCACAGACGTAAATCCTTCTTCAGAGTCAGTTAACACAAAAATAGAGATGCTCATGTGGGTGCTACGCTTCCAGCCTTTTAACCTCTCTGGACAGAGATACAGAAATCACCTGCCCTCTGACTCCGATATAGCAGCCTCCAGAGAAATATCTATCTACAAAGAGCAGGTCACAGGCTGGCATGGCGATATGAAGGGCAATGGGTGGGGGTGTGGATGGGGATATGGGTTGGCATGGATGGGGGTATGGATGGGTATGGATGGGTCATAGGGAGTGTGTGTGGAGGGATGATGGTTGAAGGGAGATTTTTAAAATTTAAACACAGTGCTGGAGCACAGAGGCAGGCCTTCCGCCCAGCACGTATCCATATACAGCAACTTCTTCACTCATTCCTGGGTTATCCTATTCCTGCCTGTCCTCAGAAATCCCCTGACCCTACGCACTAAGCCTCGGGATAAAAGTCCGGGCCATAGATCGAGGAGTCCATTGACTCTGTATTTAGGGAGAGGTCTCCATCCATGGTTATTCATTTCAGAACTTGATGGAAGCTTGATAGACTGTTGAATAAGCAAAGATCACCCTTGGCAGCCATATTAACAGTTCACCAGTGTCCATTTTAGTAAATAAATGACAGTTCCAGAAGTTTCCATATGAGCACAATCCACATTTATAGTCATGGCTATGACATGCCTTTACTGGGCATGGCGTCTGCAACCTGGTAATGGATAATCTATTTTAAATGGCAGAATCTAGTAAATGCATATTTTTGTTTCTATTTGATTAACTTGGCAAATCTAAACCATTGAGTGACAGTATCAGACCAATACAAATCTGTTCTTAAGTGAAGTGTTTGGAAGGGGCATATGGGCTTGACAGTTATTGCTGAAGCTCGAAAATCACAGATGGCATTAACAAACAAGTATTTTTACTAACCTATTTTACTGAAGGATTATTAAAGGAACTGTGCCATCAGTAATAGTGCTCTCAAAGAGCTTATTTAATGAATTGATATCAATACATGATAGCATAAAAATTGCACAGTGCATTTCAAAATTGTGCCAAAATGATTTTGACACACTTAACTCATTCCCTGAGATTATTTTCTTCTATATCATCACAAGTAGCAAACCTCATGGAACCATCAATACTTCAGCCCAGTGTTATAGAGTTCAAAATGCCTTCTTCAGGTATAAGTCAAGTGGGAAAGGACAGATCCGATATTTGTATTGCTAGGTACTTTCGGTTCAAATCAGTATGGTATGGACCTCTCACCTGCATACCATTGTGCTTTCCTTAAATCATGCAGACAGCACTGATAAAACAATAGCTTCTAAGATAATAATCCCCTTCTATAAATCATCATTGAGTTTTAAGGGTGACAATGTTCTTTTTGGTTTGGCGTCGGTGGTGAATTCTTACCTGTCACAAAGACCCTGCTGCATCAGATACAATGGGCAGATTCTCTGGCCTCTGCACAGTGTGTTTCCCCCTCACTCCTCCCCCAACCGGTGGAATTCCGTGCCCCCATCCCACCCCATCCCCACCGCACCAGAGAACGCCACCATATCCCGCCATGGAACCTTCTCTCGGCACTGCCCCAGCCATGGAGCAATGCTGGGGTAGTACTGGGGGCATTGCCAGTGGGCAGTTCCCAGGCAGTGCCAGGCTACTGCCTGGGCTTGCCCCTCTCCCACCTGGGGAATGCACTCATCTGCATGACTCCAGCAGGTTGTGCTTGCCAGGTGCACATCTTGGGGGACCTCTCATGTATGGACAATCCAAGTGGGTTAGGGGGTGGAGGGGAGGGGTGTGGGGAACTATTCATGCAATGCATTCAAATGGGGATTGTTGGGATTCCATGTACGTCATTGGCTGGGAGGTAGGAACAATCAGAACGGGAAATCCCACTGGCATTAACCGTGTTTTGGGACTCCTGATTTCCTGCTCTCACTGCAGATCACCCCCCTCCCCCTCGCCCTCCCCCCCCCCCACCCCCCACAAAAATGGGAGCAGAAAATCCCCCCTAAATCTATCATAACCCTCTATTCCCTTTTTGCTCATATAGTTGTCACACTTCCCCTGAAATTAATCTGTATTATTCTCTTCAACCAAAGCCTGTGGAAGTGAGTTTGATATTCACATCATTCCTTGGGTACAGAAGTTTCTTGTGAATTCCCCATTGGATTCCTTAGCGACTATTGGTGGCCTCTCGTTATCCTGATTCCCACAAGAAAAAATATTTACTCTGCTTCCACTCTATCAAAACTTTTGCCATGGTTACAATCAACTTAAAGATGTACAGATTAGGTTGATTGGCCATGCTAAATTACTCCTTAATGTCCAAGCAGCTTTAGGAGAGGGGCGATGGAGATTGGGCATGGAGGGTGGCGGTGAGCAAGGATAAGATGCTCTTTTGGAGAGTCTGTGCAGATTTGATGGGCCAAATGGTCTTATTCTGCACTGCAGGGTTTCTATGATTCTAATGCCGCTGGCCATATCATAGGTCTTGTGCATGGGTGGCAGTGCCCTTGATGAAACAGCTAGATTTACCTAGCTGGCTTAACTGCAACATCTGGTTATCAGTGGGTCTTACAGAGTGTCAGTTTTAAATAAATCTGCTGAATTCAGGTTGCAGACGACTACAGTGAGTTTTGTAGGAGCAGCTGGTGACCTAACCCAGACACATCCAGGAATCAATGTTTAAACCTTCAGGGATTGCATTGCTTATTACCAAATAAGTTGGTGCATTCAACCTCTGAGCCACTGGGAGAAGCATATATCTCAGATTTTTGGTCTTTGATTGTTCAATTTAAGCTTGAATGCCCATTTCTGCTTATTTCAATTTACTTCCCCATTGTTCCATGCAATAAAACAAAAAAACCATTATTAGATTTTAATTACAATGAAAAGGAATTTCTTATAAAGCACAAGAGGGACCGTTTTACCAAACTGTAACAGACTCAAGGGATCCTGATTATATTTCTGTGAATATAATTCAGTTTGCAACATTATTTCACCTCATTTTATTGTACACAGTAGCTTTATTTAGTTAGTTAGCCGATTTATGCACAAGACAACACCTTTTAACATGGATTGTAATATTAATAATGCTGATTCGAAGTATTGTGACTGTACGTATGACTTACTGAAGCAATGATTCTGCATATCACGTCACAGGATGAGGCGACTTTGAAATCCGCAAGATACCATATCCCAGCTAATAGGGAGACCAAATATGACAGAGATTTTATTTGGAAAATATGTTGGAAAAGTTTTAAAGGATTATAGATGAATTGAATATTTTTTTTAAAATGTAATTTATATAGTCCCAACACGCTGGAGATTTAGCCCAAACATGGTGGTGGTGGTGTGGTAGTGATGGAGCAGGCAGGCAGAGGAGGGGAGGAAGCTTATTCCTATATGTTCATCTAGTCCATCAACTTGTTGCCCTCGTAGTTGTATCCAATTATGTTTCATTTTCATCAAAATGCTTGCGCCTACCTCCTCCTTAATGAACATTTCCAATAACCAAAAGTTGACAGAAATGTCCAATTGATATTAGCGCATTTGGGTAGCACTAAAGGGAAAATCCCTCCCACTATGCTACGAGAGAGCAACATAAAACATTATGTTTTTCTTTAATAGGATGTGGGCATTGCTGGCAAGGCCAGCATTTGTTACCCGTCCTTAATTGCCCTTGAAATGATCTGCTTACCAGACCATTTCATAGGGCAGTTAAGAGTCAACTATTTTGCTGTCGGTCTAGCGTCATTTGTAAGCCAAACCAGGTAAGGATGGCAGATTTCCATCCCTAATGGACATTATTGAACCAGATAGGTTTTTATGACAATCAATTGTAGTTGTCATGGTCCATTACTAGCTTTATATACCAGATTATTTTTATTAATTGAATTTAAATCCACCAGCTGCCGTGGTGGGATTTGAACTCATGCTTTTTTAAATACTTTGACAAATGTGGGCGTTCCTGGCTAGGCCAACATTTATTACCCATCCTTAATAGCCCCTGAGAAGGTGATGGTGAATGACCTTCTTGAACCCCTGCAGTCCATGTCGTGTAAGTAAACACACAGCACTTTTCGGAAGAGAGTTCCAAGTTTTTGATGCAGTGACAGTCAAGGAATGGCGATATAATTTAAAATCAGGGTAGTTTGTGCCTTGGAGAGGAACTTGCAGGCAGTGGTGTTCCCATGCATCTACTGTTCTTGTGCTTCTCGGGAATAGAAAGTTGTGGGTTTGGAAGGTGGTGTCAAAGGAACCTTGGTGAATTGCTGCAGTGCATCTTGTAAATGGTACACGTTGCTGCCATTGTGCACAGTGGTTGAGAGAGTGAATGTGGATGGGATGCTAATCAAGTGGGCTGCTTTGTCCTGGACGGTATCAAGCTTCTTGAGTGTTTTTGGGGCTCCAGGCAAGCGGAGAGTATTCCATTACACTCCTGACTTGTTCCCTGTAGAAGGGTGACAGGCTTTGGGGAGCCAGGAGGTGAGTTCCCCTCTACAGAATTCCCAGCCTCTTAGCCCAGAGCATAAGCCTGGGCCTCCTGTTTACTAGACCAGTGGAGTTACCACTGTGCCACCATCTCCCTATTTGCTTTAAGACTCTACTTTGACTGACCAAGCAGCCCAGACATTTGGTGGTTGAGGTATAAGGAGTTTTGGGCCCAAAATCATTGATTTGTGACCCAGACTATTATAATACCTGGGCTCATATATAGCCCCCCAGCAAACTGCCCACTTAAAATGGCAGAAAGAAACAGCTGGCTAGTATTGGGCTGACTAAATCCCATGGATGGGAGGCAACGTGCTGGTAGCAAGGTATGTTGAGGAGAGAAGATTGTTTTTTTTAAATTGGGTGGTAAGGAGAGATCTCCAGCAGCAGAAGCTGAGACGTTGCTGTGGGATCCAAAGGAGCATTTCTGCTCGACCTGATCTCACTGTGATTCATTTTGGTAGGACTAATTTAAATGTGGATTACAGGGTCAAAGGTAGGGTTCTGAAGACTGTGGAGGAACAGAGAGATCTTGGGGTTCATATCCACAGATCTCTAAAGGTTGCCACTCAAGTGGATAGAGCTGTGAAGAAGGCCTATAGTGTGTTAGCTTTTATTAACAGGGGGTTGGAGTTTAAGAGCCGTGGAGTTATGCTGCAACTGTACAGGACCTTGGTGAGACCACATTTGGAATATTGTGTGCAGTTCTGGTCACCTCACTATAAGAAGGATGTGGAAGCGCTGGAAAGAGTGCAGAGGAGATTTACCAGGATGCTGCCTGGTTTGGAGGGTAGGTCTTATGAGGAAAGGTTGAGGGAGCTAGGGCTGTTCTCTCTGGAGCGGAGGAGGCTGAGGGGAGACTTAATAGAGGTTTATAAAATGATGAAGGGGATAGATAGAGTGAACGTTCAAAGACTATTTCCTCGGGCGGATGGAGCTATTACAAGGGGGCATAACTATAGGGTTCGTGGTGGGAGATACAGGAAGGATATCAGAGGTAGGTTCTTTACGCAGAGAGTGGTTGGGGTGTGGAATGGACTGCCTGCAGTGATAGTGGAGTCAGACACTTTAGGAACATTTAAGCGGTTATTGGATAGGCACATGGAGCACACCAGGATGATAGGGAGTGGGATAGCTTGATCTTGGTTTCAGATAAAGCTTGGCACAACATCGTGGGCCGAAGGGCCTGTTCTGTGCTGTACTGTTCTATGTTCTATGTTCTATGAGACAAGTTTTCGATTTACTTTAGAGGGAGTCCTCTTCATCCGTGCCCATCATTACTGTACAGAGCATCCACCTTGAGCACCAAAATCAATGAGCCATTATAATGTACGTGAAACATAGGAACAGCAAAATTCAGTCCTTTATGGGGCAGCATGGTGACACAGTGGCTAGCACTGCTACCTCACAGCGCCAGGGACCTGGGTTAAATTCCAGCCTCAGGTAACTGACTGCCTGTGTCGAGTTTACACATTCTCCCTGTGCCTGCGTGGGTTTCCTCCCACAGTCTAAAGTTATTCATGTTAGGTTGATTGGCCATGCTAAATTGTCCCTTAGTGTCCCAAGGTGTGTAGATTAGGGGGATGAATGGGGTTATGGAGATCGGATCTAGGTGGGATGCTCTGTGACAAAGTCGGTGCAGATGCGATGGGCCAAATGGCCTCCTTCTGCACTGTGGGGATTTTCTGATTCTATGACTATTCTACCACTCAACTAGATAAAGGCTGATCTATACCACAAATTCATTAACCCATCTTTGCCCCTCTCGCTTGGTCTCTTAACCTAACAATACTCTGTCAACCTCAGGCTTGAAAATTTGACCCCACAGCTACAAACTGTTGTGGAGTATTTCCAGATTATGACAACCCTTCATCTGAAAATATGTTCCCTGAGTTCACTCCTAAGTTATTAATGATCCTGATTTAGGCAAGTACCTTGGCCGTCTAAAGGGGGGTCAACTAGGTTAACAGCAGACTTGAATCAGGTGGGAGTTGCGCAAGAAGCTTTGCTCGGCCACTGTAACTGCTTGCCTGCACTGCTGTCACTGGGCTCAAAGGATTGAAATTCCCCCTAGGAGTAAATACTATTCAGGCGTGTCAAGGGCACTGTCCCTATTCTGCACACACACACACACACACACACACACTTCACTAACTATAGGGAAATAGTTTCATGGTTTTGTTGATGCATGACCATTTTCCTGCTTAACTACCAAGGGAACAGGCAAATTGAACGCACAGACACAAAAAGCAGATAGATGAGCAACCCACAATCAATAGTAATAAAATCCACAAATTTGCTACTCCATTCCAGCTATTAACAACAAAGGGCCAATAAGCAGCGCAGGAAAATCAAACCCTTTCGAGCTAATGTGATGTGTGAAATGGACTAAAAGAAAACACCTGTAAACACAGGCATAATGCTATTAATCTTCAAGGAATAACCCAAACAAATCATTCACATTAAATCAAAATATGAATGTTACTAGTTCGCCCAAATCAACCAAATTCAAAATTAATACATTTTTATATTTAAACTCATCCCAATGGAAACCACAATAAAAGTTGTCCTCCCTTAGTTTTCCATCATCACTATTGGCTTTTACATCTACAGCTACATTGTAGCTAATGGGTCTGTGACCTGTATGTCCAATTGGGATACTCAGTCAGTATACCATTAGTATAGTGCACAGTGATCAACGCCAAGGTGTACTGTCACTACAGTGTTGACTTCCAAAATTCTGCAGAGCTTCACACCCTCTGGGTCATGTTTGTAAGGACAAGGTTTTACCAGCTCCTCTCAAAATTAAAAACACCCCAAAAGTTCATCAGAGCTCCATCAGAGCACATGTGTGAAGTTTAAAGGCTGGAAGAAGGTCTCCTGTAGAGGCCTCACACTGTTACCTTGAGTGCGCCTAGAAGACAGATGAGGACTAGACACCCAAGTTAAAGCACGACTTTTTGCATTAATGCACAGCCAAAAAGTCCAAAATGGACACCAATGGCAACAAAGGGTTACAGAAAGACAGCTTCCATTAGCTTTAATATAAATGCTAGTCGATACACTTGGGTGACATTGATTGAATTAGGTTTATGAGCACAATCAACTATTAATAAAAATGATACAACATAACTTGTACTGAAGCAAATAACATGCTGATCCCCAATGTCAAAACAGTTCAGCTCTGAGCACTGAGCTCATTAATTCAAAAGTCCTCATAACATGTGAGGAAAATTTTCCCTCGAGAACAGTAGAACTGCAGGGTGGTGGAAGTTCTGTTAGACGGATGACCAAGAACTTGAGGTAATTGATTCATGTCCCCCCACACAACCCCACCCCCCCATCGCACCCCACTCCCACATGACAGATTGGTGTATTTTGTCGAACGATGTGCTGCAAGACTCAAACATTTTCACTCCAGGGGCTTTATTTTAAGGTTATCACTTCTATCAAAAAAAGGTCTTGAGTCTTCAGGGAATTCAACTGCAAAGGACAACTCGATTGCAACTGCAACACGATTGCTATTCAGGAACAGAATGGGGAATCTTCAGAGTATGAATGTTAAAGGGAGATTTTGTTCCTGGCATTTATAACTGATTCATTGGTGTAATAGAGAGACTACAGTCCTCCATTCAGAAGCCTCTCGAGACCAGAATCTTCACCCAGCTGAAATACTTCTTAATAATATTTCTTCTGACTCATATTTCTCGCAATGATTAGCACTATTATTAGAATCGGGTCCTGTCCACACTAAAGGTACAATGATTAATAGAAAATGTTATACATTATTTCTCCTGATTCAAAAAGCCCACATCACAGCTCTGTGATAATTTGATAGAACATTTAAATATAGATCCCAACGATGATTTGATTAATGGAATTATAATTGCACCCTTTGTACACATTTATCACTTGCTGCAATATTCACCATTTTAAAACATAATGGAAGGACATCAAATATTTAAGTATAAAATCACCAGACTGGCAGAGGACAAAAGAAGCCAATTTCTGTGGAAGCTACAACATTTATCGAGACTGTAATAGCCTCTCAGGTTAATGCTGGTATGTCTGCGCAGTGGAATTCCATTATATGCAATTAGTTGGAATATACGCATGAAACTGCTGTTGATGGTAATAATAGAATCTTTCCCATTGCGCCAACTGCCCCAATGGACACTCCAGCACACCACACCACACAAAATAATCTTTCGGCAATATCACTTGCACTTAAAGTAAGTCCTTCAAAAATTGTAGGAGGATTTGGCTGAAGGTTGCAAAAACAGTCTGTGTATACCAAAACCAAATCGTGGTGCATAAAACTTAATTATTGTGTTGTTTCCTTTCAGTTATAAGCTTCATATTCAATAACGATTTGTAAATAGATAAAAAGTGCTGCTTTCATCAAAAATTGTGGGCAGAATTTTCTGGTTCTTCAAGCTGGCGGGATTTTCTGGTCCTGCTGAAGTGAATGAAGATTTGGCTGAGCGCCAAATTCTCCCTCCTCGCTTGGAGAGGTGGCAGAGTGCGGACAGCCGGAATGTCCCTGCTTATATATTTCTTCATGATCATTCAAAATGTTTTCATCCATGCAGTGTTTGATTCTGAACTGCCCTCAAAAGTGGCCACTCACTTGTATTAAACAGATTCAGAAAGTGAAAGTGACTCGTCCTCACTTATTCACAATGCTTTGCATAGGCAATGTAGCAGTGTGGCCCTTTAAGGAGGTGGCGGGGGGGGGGGGGGGGGGGGGGTGCATTTCCCAAGATGAAGAAAAGCGAAAGGTTATTTTGCTTGCAGTCTCCAGCACACAAACTTACATGAGAACATTGACACTGCCAAATTAACTGTCAATAGAGGAGAATAGATAGACAGGTATCCCATACCCAGAATTGAAGATCTCTATGCAAAACCGGCAGCAGGTATAAAATATACTAACTTGGTAATGCCTATTAGCAGCTGGAGTTGGATGAGATTCACAAAACCTGGTGAGAAACAACATGCAAAAGGGTTTGTACCAGTATACAAGGCTGCCTTTTGGAGTCTCATCAGCCTGTGCCATTTTCCAGTGTACAATGGAGAATTTCTTGCAAGGCATCCCCAATGTAATGGTTTATGTGGACGACATATTAATCACTGGTCCCTCTCTTGAAGAATACATCAAATTTAGAAGAAGTACTGAGACTGTTTAAGGAAGCAGGTATTAGACTGAAGCAGGAGAAATGTACATTTCAATCAGAAGAAATCACCCACTTAGAGTTTAGGGTTGATTCAAAAGGATGACATCCTTTGGAAGAAAAGGAAAAAGCCATCAAGGAGGTCCCGCAGTCAAAAGATGCATCCGAGCTGAAATTATGTCTGGGGATAGTAAACCATTATGGCAGATTTTTAACAAGTATTTCTACCATCTTAGCCCCACTTCACCAATTGTTTAAAAAAAATCAAAGGTGGAGAATGGGAAGCCTTCATTCAAGTTAAATAGGCTCTGCAATTGCCTGACTTGTTGGTGCATTTTGACCCAAACAAACCCTTGATAGTAACCTGCTATGCTTCACCGGATGTTTTATGAAGCAGAAAGGCTCACCGTCATTGTTTCTAAAATGTTATCAGATGTGGAGAAGCAGTGCTCCCAAATTAAAAAGGAAAGCTTGGCGGTCATCTCCCCGGTCAAAAGGTTCCATCCGTATTTATGACTGACATTTCACAATAGTCTCAGACCACAAGCCATTGTTAAGTCTATTCAGAGAAGATAAGCCAATGCCTCCAATTGTCTACTCAAGGGTGTAGAGTTGGGCTCTTTCGTTAGCCGCGTACAGTTATACGTTTCAGCTTCGCCCTGGAACACAGATATCACATGAAGATGCACTTAGCCGTTTGATTATACTGGCATGGCATCTGGTAGAGACTTTGCCAGTCTCAGCTAAACACGAAAGTTGTAGACAGAAAGAGACCCTGTCTTCTCGAAAGTAAAAAAAGATGGTCACACAAGGCTGGCGGTAAAGCAGAGATATGAAAACCCTACCAAACTAGAAGGACGGAAATAATCTGTGAAAATGGGGTGTTACTGTGAGGGGGCTAGAGTTATCGCCCCACCCTAGGGGAGATGGTTCCTGTTACAAGAACTGCATGACTCTCATCCAGGTCAAAGTAGAATGAAGGTCCCAGCCAGTTGTGTATGGTGGCCGGGCATTGACAAGAAAATAGAAAAGATGTTAGTCAGTAGCCTAGTTACGAAGCTCAATCGGCTTTACCACCACCAGCGAATTTGCATCCATGGGAGTGGACTGGTCGACCATGGGTGAGGCTACATATTGATTTTGCTGGGCCATTTATGGTCATATGCTTTTTATATTACTAGACACACACTTCAAATGATTAGCTGTGCAGTTGATAAAGTCCACAACAGTCACACCACCATTGATAAGTTAAGGAAGATCTTTGCTACATATGGCATGCCAGAAGTGTTTGTGTCGGACAACAGTACATCATTCATGGTGGAAGAATTCCAAAAATTTCTCAAATCCAATGGAATTCGCCATGTGAATAGGGGCGGCACGGTGGCACAATGGTTAGCACTGCTGCCTCACAGCTCCAGGGACCTGGGTTCAATTCCGGCTTGGCTCACTGTCTGTGTGGAGTTTGCATGTTCTCCTCGTGTCTGCGTGGGTTTCCTCCAGGTGCTCCGGTTTCCTCCCACAGTCCAAAGATGTGCAGGTTAGGTTGATTAGCCATGCTAAATTGCCCCTTAGTGTCCCGGGATGTGAAATTAGAGGGATTAACAGGGTAAATATGTGAGGTATAGGGCCTGGTGGAGTTGTTGTCGGTGTAGACTCGATGGGCCGAATGGCCTCCTTCTGCACTGTAGGGTTTCTATGATTCTATGAAGTCAGCACCTTACCATCTAGCATCAAATGGACTGGCAGAGCGTACAGTACAAACATTTAAGTCATTAATAAAAAAACAAGCAAATAAGCCTCTTCCTTAATGGATAGTCAGCTTTCTATTGTCAAATAGCACCAACCCAAACATGACCACAGCATCATGCCAGCTGGGTCACTGATGAGGCACCATTTGAGAACATGAATGGACACAACATTCCCAAATTTGATGGGGAGGGTGGAGGCCAGGCAAGCCTTTCAGAAGGAAAATCATGATACAGGAAGAAAAAACAGTCAAAGGAATTTCCCCATCCCATAGCGGGCGGGCCACGGACCATGCAAAGATCCTTTGATCTCGGGTGGGATTTTCCGACCTTGGGGCAAGCCTGGCTGGAAAATCCTCCCCAGTGTGTTTAAAGTGCGGGATGCAGTCTTGGTTAGAAACTTTGCAGCAGGCCCAGCATGAGTGGCTGGTAAAATTGTGGAAAGAACAGAAACAAGCTCCTATATCATGGAGGTACAGGCTGCCAGCTTAGAAAACATGTGGATCACCTGAGGAGGAGAGTAGTATGGGAAACAGGGGCATCCACAGGGGACCCTGCAGATAGTTTGAGAATACCAGGGCTGGTTACTGGAATTTCAGTGGATAATGTGAGATCGGAGCAATTGATGGTTATGGAGACTGAGGAGCCATTGGCTGCTGAAGAGCCACTATATCCAGGATTAATGAGCCAGTATTTTTCACCTGTCTAGTTTGGTCCTTTAAACTTAAAAGAGCCTGCCAACGATTATTTACCATTATTTAGCGCCACATTGGCTAATCTCATCCAAAACCAATGGGGAATCTCCAGCTACTTGCTGAGATCAAGGGCTGAATTTTCATCCTGGTGTGCAGATGCATTTCAGTGTGCATATAGTTACACATTAATTTCTTTTGGAGATAATTCAATTTTCCTCTGCATTCCCAACCCCACACCATTTTCCTCTAGCCCTGGTGACCTGACCCTGCTGAAATCGGGTTCCCCATTTTAAATGGGAGACGATATTTGGGTTTCCTCCCACACTCCATTTCTCGCTCTGTGGTGCTGTGTTGTGGATGTCCATTGAAAACACATCAGGTTTGAGAGTTTGTGAAAAAGTGGAAAGCCTGCTGAGGAGTCTGGAATAAACTGAAAGGAAGTGTAAAGTGCTTTCACACTTTCAAATGTCACCATTAAGTGCTCTATTGT
Organism: Mustelus asterias; assembly: GCF_964213995.1. Lineage (NCBI taxonomy): Eukaryota > Metazoa > Chordata > Chondrichthyes > Carcharhiniformes > Triakidae > Mustelus > Mustelus asterias. The sequence goes on along the minus strand of NC_135804.1, from coordinate 116,592,244 downwards.
AGTGCAGATCTGTTTTTAATGCAGTGATTAATTATAGGGATCTGTCCTTGAAAACCTTACATTGACCAGCCTTGTATATTTGTTCACAGATATTACATTGCTTTCTCTCTGGAGAAAGCAGGGAAAATGTTACAAAAATGTCCCATCAATTTGTGCTGTCATCTTTTGTACTTTGATTTATGTTGCTGTGGCTAATTTTTAAAAAACTGCTTTCGACACTTGAAAAAAATCTACAATTGAAAAAAAAATCTAACAACCTGCTCCCATCCAGATGAACAGGCATTCTGATTTGAAATTGAAATGAGCAGCTGTTTTTCTTTTCTTCCCAGAGAGTAATCTATTGTTTGGATATCTATTACTAATGAACTTCAGCACAGCATCAGCCCCGAAGAAGAATCAGACAGACTCAAAATATTAACTCTGCTTCTCTCTCTACAGATGCTGCCAGACCTGTTGAGAATTTCCAGCGTGTTTTGTTTTTATTTCAGCACCGTATATGTTCCATTCATCTGAAATGAATGCCAGTTTCAAGAAGTTGTAACGACAGATTGTCCCTTTGATGTTATTTCTGGTCAGTTGACAAATATTGCAAGGTTTTCTTTTCTCAGAATGGCATAATATATTTATTTTCTCCGTCAGTGATATGGAAGCTTTTATTACATGGTGAGAGATTTATTTCCTTTCCAGGAATGCAAACTATTTTCCATTGACATTGCATTGAATCTGAAGACTGTACAGTGAAAATACTTGGTGAGTGGCTTTGGAGGATACATGGGATGCATAGACATGGCATGGAGTGATCTAAGAGGGCATGGACTGACATAAGATGAGGAGTGAGGTTTAGGGGGCCTTTAAACACGTTAAGAGTTGGGATACTGTGTTGGAGAACTGATGTGGAGATGCCGGCGTTGGACTGGGGTAAACACAGTAAGAAGTTTAACAACACCAGGTTAAAGTCCAACAGGTTTATTTGGTAGCAAAAGCCACACAAGCTTTCGGAGCTGCAAGCCCCTTCTTCAGGTGAGTGGGACTTGGAGAACTGAGTCAGGCTTCCTAACCAGCCTGCCTCCACATTCACCTGGACTTCAGTGTAGCTGGCAAAATGCACTGCGAACCTGACCCCCGGTGTGAAAATTTAACAAAAAATGGCATGTGAAGTCACACGTGTGTTTGGTGTGCAGTTTTCAAGCTGCAAAAATGCACAGCTCAGGTTTTCCTGAGCCCAGAGGAAGATTTAGATCCCGATTTCTACACAAATTAATGTGCTTGAAAACTTCAACCTCTGCTATGTTAAAAAAAAGTCAACACAGCCAAATTGAGGTAATATATCTATTTGAAAAGGGATGCGACCGAGAATCTAAGCATTTACTCTGTAGAAATTGCCCAGGCAGTTTGAACTTCCGGTGGAATATTTTCCTGCTTTCTGGGATCCTCCACAATGGCCGGAACTCTACCACCTCGCCTGCCATGGAATCAGCGTGGGCAATGGTCCGACAACGGAAATCTCCATTGACCTCGGGCGGGAATTTCCGGTCTCGCCCAAGCGAGGCTGTAAAATCCCGCCCAATGTGTCGAACCTTTGGACAGTTCTGACTCACTTACCTAGATAGTTACCCAGGAAATGTTCGAGAAAAATGTTTCTTATATTAGTAGACACAAAATCTTAGTCTAACTCCTGGGTAACTATACAACTGGTCACCCAATCACTCGCACTGACACTCCCAACTCCCCCCCCCCCTCAACTCTTGCCCCTGAATCCCGCCTGACTAGCCTCGACTCGACCTATCTACCTATTCATCCACCCTACCCACCTCACTCACCCCACCACCCTACCCAGCTGCCACCCAGATAACTGCCAGCTTACTCCTCCTGCCACCCTAATCAGCTGCCACCCTATCCACTTCCCTCACCCGCCTACCTACTTCCACACCTACTCACTTACCCATTGACTCACATATTCACTCATTCACACACACTGAGAAGCGTGGCTAGCTTTCAAGACTCACCAAAAAGCAAAAGCTAGTGCCCTAAAAAGGACTGTGGCTTCTGTGCAGATTCGCTTCACAATTGTCGGTGAGGATTCCTGTGCTGAAGGAGTTCTCCATTGAAAGCTGGAGCTGGTGGTAAATTGGTAGTTTTTGTCCAACCTAAGTCAGATACAGGGGTTCTGACTGATCGGAGGTTTTGGGCCACAACCTCTAGTTCTTTCTCCTCAGATGCTACCTGACATACTGAGCGTTTTGGGCGTTTTCTGTTTTTTTTCTCCCTCAGTGACTCACTGGGCTAGGACTCTGTTTCAAGCCACTCAGACCAGAAGGTGCCATGTTTCACTTGCTGGCTTGCGCCAAGTTATCTAACCTCAGCTATGGCAGCAGTTGGGATTAGAAATCATAGAAACCCTACAGTGCAGAAACAGGCCATTCGGCCCATCGAGTCTGCACCGACCACAATCCCACCCAGGCCCTACCCCCATATCCCTACACATTTACCTACTAATCCCTCTAACCTACACATCTCAGGACACTAAGGGGCAATTTTAGCATAGCCAATCAACCTAACCTGCACATCTTTGGATTGGTTAAATAAAAACTCATTTAGATCCCCGAATGAGGGAAAAGGTAAAAATAGGATGCCGTTCAGTTGCACTGAAATCAAATGGTGCCATGGGAATTAATCCCAGTGGTAAATGACTAGATAAGTTCAATGATGTTAGTTTTGAAGGCAGGAGGTTAAACAGGCCAACAGAAGAATGCACTTCTTCAAATAGTGCCATGAAATCTCTTACATCCATTTAACAGAATTTGATTTACTAACAGTCGTCCTTCTTTCATCACTAAGGTCAATTATCCTTCATTAACATAAAAAGAATTGTTAGTGTGAAATATAGAGAAAACAATCTAGGTCCAATAGTTTCCCCATAAAACACAAAAGATTGGCAGAAGAGTCAGACACAGGTCAAGGGCACATTCACTCTGTAATTGCAGACGCATATCACAAGATCCAAACATGCTCGAGAGCTCCTGATATATATGTGTGCAGAAATCCAATTTCTATCTGATATGTGTCTCACACTAATGAGTCAATATATAAAATACTACCATGCATGACTTGCCTTTAATCATGAGAATTAATGTAAATTCCACACATTACAGAGAAAGTCAGTCCCCCTATTCCTTATTCTCTCAAGAGAAGGGACTGTCCTCTTTATTAGTTCAGTCAAATCATTGGCCATACTTATCACAATGAAACAAAAAGACTTTTTTGTCTTTTTACCTTCTTTTGTTTTGTAAAACATCATCCCATTTTGCTGCATTGAAGACAGGTTTCTTCACATTTAAACTGTGCCAACTCAATAGCAGTGATTGACAATGAATTATACATGGAAGGAGGTGAGTGGGTTAATCCTGATCCTATCTTTTCATTGTCAATGAATATGTATCTTCACTTCAGAAGTGTGGTGGAGGCAGGTTCAATTATGGTGTTCAAGAGGGCATTAAATGAATATTTGAATAGAAACTATGTGCAGGGGAAAAACAGAGGAATAACACCAGTCATGATGCTTCTTTGGAGAGCCAGTGCAGACGCAAAGGGCCAAATGGCCTCCTTCTGCACCATAACAACACTATGATTCTGTAATTTCCAGTAGGCAAGTCTTGTTAGAATGTAACCGGTGATAACATTGGATCTGTCGTAATGTGACCAATGGTAACAAGCTGTAAGGTTCAGCTGAAACAGTAAACCACGTAACCAATGACAGAACGATGTGATGATCAGCTGACCAGCTGACTCAGTATAAATAAGAACCTGTTGGGAATTGTTAAATTGCTTGGAATTGCCTCAAGTTTTGAGTAATTAAGTTTCTTTATTAAATCTTTTCTTTGATTTATAAGTCGGAGTAAATTTTATTATATTTTTATTGTCTACACTGGAAGAGTTCCTTCTGGATCAACAAGTCTAGAGTTGAGAAACTATCCAAACTGCCCCCACATAGTACCAAGAGAGAACAATTGTCCCTGAAGCCTACCACTGCCGCTCATAATGCTGGCAGATTCATTCTTTATGAACTTTGAACAGCAATTTCAATATGCATATCTTAGAATCATTATCAATTGAAAATTCCACCTCCTTGGAAGAAGCAGTGACTAACATTTTTTTAAATGTTGCACTGTTACTCAAGAGCCTTTTCCAGAAATCACCTGGATTAAAGACTGTGCCAAATATCCAGTATCTTGGCCCTCAGTGCAAGCCTAAAATGGAGCAGGTGGTATGTTTGTGCTGCAGTGTGTTTTTAAATCTAACCTGAGTTGTCGGGTGCTTGAAATTTGATGGCACAGCATCATGCCCATCTTCAGATCAAATCCAGTAAATCTTCTTTCCAAACTCCTGAATGCCTTTAAAGAAGAATCACTGGTCTTAACAGCTTGAGCATAATTCTGATGGTGCATAGATAGGAGACTGATTGTAGTAAACAGATCATTATTATGACTTCAAAGATCATGGCAAACAGGTTAAGGAGAAAATCAGATTACTAGAAAATCCGACCCTTAAATTCCCAATTGGTAAAATGGCTTGGGAGCAGCACAATGCAGCCCTGTCGCTCTTCCATATGAAAACGCTACCGATACACCTAAACATTTCAAAATAAAGTTTTTAAAGGATGCCAATAATATGGACAGATGATTGGCACTGATTTTTGATGCCATTTATTGACAGGCCATACAAAGAAACAATTCATGCTGTGGTAGTGTAGTACACATCTGAAAGCCGCATTGTGTGGACAATATCATATTAAGCATTCTGGACTTTTTCCTCCCTTAAATGGCATAAATCATCCACTTATCAATCTGGAACTCTTGCAGTGACTGGTTTTCAAAAGAGATTGCAGACCATACACGCCCACCTATTTTCTTCTTTTCTTTCCTTGTGGCAGTGATTCATGCTAGATGAGATGTTTCCATAGGCAGTGATTCAGTATCTTGTCCAAGTGCCCGTTCTTCATGTCTGAGCTTAAACAAAAGGGGTGTCAGCAGACAAATGGACCATTAGGGCCATCACAGCTAAATCTGACACCCTTCTTGCCCAACGACGAAAGAGGAGCAATCACAGGAATGACTGGCGTTCAACCCCTAACTAATTTCCCAGGGACACTGAGGTTACAGCAACTGAGGTGCTCATAAGCCAGGGATCCAAACTTAAGATTTTCCAGGTCTGGATGAGTCAGTTCCACATTGAGTAATTGATTTACTCACTGAACTATTCAGAGAGCTCATTTTCCAACTGCTGCAACTAAGGGTCTTTAGAACCTCAAGCTGAAAGCATATATCAGGGCTCATTCCCCAAATAAGGGCCCCTGGGAAAAGAGTTGCTCACCGGAGGGCACTGGCCAGAACATTAGCCATTCATTTTTCATCTGTTTAAGTTGATGGACTGGAGACTTGAGCACATAATTCAGCTGTATCCCCTTGCCCTGCAGTAAGGTAACAAATCTTTCAAACACAACATTCACTATTAATGTTAAAAGAAAATCCAGGGACAACATAGATTAAGCTCTGTTAACGTTTCTGTAACAAAATAAGAATTGATCTTTAAACTGATCCTTTGTACTGCCCCAAGAACTGTTCTTTGATTAGACCATTAGGATACTATTATTGGGCTTTTAATAAGTTAAAGCAACAACTCTCAAGCTGTGCTTCACATCACTTGAGACAGGATTGAGTACAATTCTTTCATTTTTCTGACAAGGAACAGCATTAGTCAGGAAGTCTAGGCTATTTTAAATCAGGCTCTAATCAATTTATTTTAAATGAGTTGTGAAATTTTGAAATTTTAGACAATTTGACCTCGGAGGAATTAGAGGTTATTTATAGTGACGTGTTGCTTTAAGTTGAATTCAGCACATTAGAGCTTAAACATGTAGAACACATAAGTTATGGTGATGCGGCTGCAAAACTGGTGGTCCCCACACACCATAACAGCTGGAGACAATGGATATCTGTTCAGACATTCCAGTAAGCATCCTCACAATATGTTGAAGTGGCTGCCTTTATGCGAGCACAAAGATGGCTGTTGGTGGTGGTCTACAACCAGTAGCCAGGTCATAAATGTAGCTGGAAGCTCAAATGGCCAATACCTGTTCATTGAGAGCTATGGAGGAGCCAAATAATCCAGGGAATTTGTCCAAATCTCCAGTCAAATGACATTCACCAAAAGCTTTATCCTGCACATTCATATTTATATGTAAGTCAATGAGTTTTGGGTGTTCAACTGATCTCATCCATCAACTCATCTTCTCGAAGGCAAGAAATATTTGGTGGGACACATGCAATATTAGAAGAAGCGCAACAACAGTTTTTCATTGGTTTGAGCACCACGACCTCTGTCACACTGCGAGGGACCTCTGATTGTGGTGATCAGAGGATCCTATCAAAGAAACTAGCAATGTTGAATCTGCGAGAATATCTGTAGCACAAATCCAAAACATATACCATGAGCCAATTGGAAAAGTATACTAGGACATACAGTGCTAACATAAATTACTATGAGGCAGTAGAAATCTGGAACAATTTGAAAGCTTTTGTTGTCGTGGAATTACCCCCACCCTGGAAGAACTGATGTGGTTATCCTGTACGGATAAAGCAGTGCGACATAGGTAGTGGTGCTCAAGCCAACAAAACTATTGTTGCGACTCCTCTAATATTGAATGTGTCCCACACAAATATTTACGTGGATCCAACACCCATTTGCTGGCATGCTCACATGCCGCTTATAGAATTATAGAATCCCCACAGTGCAGAAGGAGGCCATTCGGCCCATCGAGTCTGCACTGACCACAATCCCACCTAGGCCCTATTCCTGTAACCCCAATATTTACACTGTTAATCCCCTGACACTAGGGACAATTTAGCATGGCCAATAAACCTAACCCGCACATCTTTGGACCAGAGGAAACCCACTCAGATATGGGCAGAATGTGCAAACTCCACACAGACAGTGACCCAAGCCGGGAATCGAACCAAGGTCCCTGGTGCTGTGAGGCAGTAGTGCTAACCGCTGTGCCACCGTGTCGCCCTTTTAAAAAAATTATATCCCCATTTCAAATTATGCTTTTGCAGTTTGGGATATCATCTGAACCCTTTGTTTGCTGTCATATTTTCAATGCAATGCCAGTATCCAGATACAATAGGCAGAATTTTCTTGTTCCACCTGCCACAGGAATCATAGCAGGCTCCACATGGACCACACAAAGGTCTGCTGACCTCAGGCGGGATTTTCCGGACTTGGAGCAAGTGCAGCCGGAAAATCCTACCCATTAATGAACAGAATTGGCACATCAGTCAGGATACCACAACTGTCTGGTGTTGAAAACTCCAGTCCAGGCGCCTTTGCCATAATTTCGGTCAACACATAACAATGAATTTGAAATTCCAGTTGGATGGAGGTTTTTCCTCCATACATCTGCAGCTAATTTCATGAAATCCTTCTTGCTAGATTCAGAAATCTGCAAAATCTGGAGCACTAATTCACAAATTAGGACAACAGGTTATTGGAGTTATTCGACGCAATTTTGATGGACAATGCAAGTCAGTCAAGCCTTGTCAATGTGTAGAAAGCAAAATGGAGGCTTACATAATGAGAGAAACAGTGGCTGGCGAGTCCCATTGAGATCGAACAAGCTGACAGCAGGCACTGGATGCCAGTAACTTATCAGACATGGCCAAAACTTTGAAAGTCAATACTATTGCAAATTACCAAAAGTTTTAAAGTTTATTTATTAATGTCACAAGTAGTCTTACTGCAATGAAGTCTGTGAAAATCCCCTAATCTCCACACTCCTGCGCCCGGGTACACTGAGGGAGAATTAAGCACCTAACCAGCAGAGTGTGGGAGGAAACCGGAGCACCCAGTGGAAACCCACACAGGCACAGGGAGAATGTGCAGACTCTGCACAGACAGTGACTTAAGCCAAGAATTGAACCTGGGTCTCTTGGCACTGAAAGGCAGCAGTGCCAACCACTGTGCCATTGTGCCACTAGACTTGGTGCTTTATTAGTTGCTTTAGTCTCAACAGAAGGTTCTGGGTTGTCACAAATTATTAATTTATTCTTCTGAATGCAAAATGTACCAGTAAAATAACAAAATAAGATATCATTTTACACATTTTTCCAATGTGATGAATTTGATATAAATACTGACATCTATCTGGAAATATGAATCCAGTCTTGGAAAGGCCCCATCTTAAGACAGTGCCAGCAATGAAAAGGGGACGACCATCAAGAGATGTGTGTTCATTTTACAGCCGCATAAATAATAATCCAATGAGTCAAAGATACATAATTTTTGAGACACAGTATTGTGATGCATAATATGTTCTGCTCCAGATGAAAAGAAATATAATTGACCTTGCAAACTGCGTGGGATTTCCAAACCATTTATTTATTAACTGAGATGTATAGATATTTTTAAAAACACCACTGACAGTCCACATCTGCTTGGCCATCACATTGAATTCTTTACTTCAAAATGTTAAAACTGAAAATCACTCTTATAACATATTCAGCGGTGACAGCTATGATGTTATGCAGAAATAGTTTCCAAAAGGCAAGAAATGTGATAAACAACTGATATTCCTAAATACCTTATTCAGTGTGCAATAGGAGCTGCAGATAACTTATGCACAGAAAGCTGATACAAACAGCAATGTGATAATGATCAGATAATCTGATTAGTTGATGTTGATTGAGGGAAAATCATTGGCCAAGACACTGGGGAGAGCTCCTCTACATTGCTTTGAAATAGTGGGATCTTTTAAGTGCACCTGAAGAGGGCAGGCAGTCTCGGTTTATACACCTCTGACAATCAATACCCCCAACTGGAGGACCAACCTGAATTATGTAGTCAAATGTCCCACGTGGGAGTTGAACCCACAATCTTCTGACTCAAGTGGGATTGCTACTCACTCTTACACAGCCAACACCTGTGAACAGTTCAGAGGGAACTGCTTTAAATCACAGTACAGTTAACCCCAGTGATCGCCTTCCATGTACCATTGTGGGACATCTGCAGTAAAACAAAACATTTAACTGTAGAAGGGCACAGGTTGTTAATCATTGAAGCAATATTTTTAAAATCAGAACATTTGGAAATTAAACAGACAAAAGTTGTTTAAAACATGGGATTCCTGGAATAAATTGCACATTCCTGACTGTTGAGAAGAAGCCGAACTTTAAAGCTGGTATTTCAGGAACTATTTCATGGTTCTTTTGAGCTATCCTCCCTGCTTAATCCTTCCCCTCCACATAGCTGCCTCAGGCCCAACTTGCAGACACTTTAAGAGACATTCCCAAGCACCCGACAAACGTTGCCCTCTAATTGTCCATTTATAATTTCCCTTTGATTTTCTCTCTTTGAACTCATTTAGGGGAATCATAGATCAGAATCTATAATCTACTGCTGCCTGGTGGAGTTATGTTAAAGCTCGAGGATGCTGCATTTGCCCGGTCCACTAAGTGTGGGTTCTTTTCATTTCTTTTTCCTGCAACTATTTTCACATGCTAGGTTATAGATCAAGAGGTGCCATAGGAACATAGGAAAAGAGGAACAGGAGAAGCCAAATTCAGCCCTTTGAGCCTGCTCCGCCATTCAATCAGATCATGGCTGATCTCTCCCTCGTCTCAAATCAAACTCCCCACCTTTTCCCCATCTCCCTTTATCCAAAGTTTATTAGAAATGTATCTATATCCTTTTTGAAATCATTCAATGATTCCGACTCCACCGCGATGGACCGGCAAGTTCCACAAATTCGTCACCCTCTGTGAGAAGTAGTTTCTCCTCGTCTCAGTTTTAAATCTACCACCTCTCAACCTATACCTGCGATCTCTTGTTCTAGATTGCCACACAAAAGAAAATATTTGGTCTACATTTACTCTATCAATCCTTTTAAAATTTTATATACCTAGATCAGATCCCCTCTCATTCTTCTAAACTCCAGCGAGTATAAACCCAAGCTGTTTGATCTCTCCTCATACATAAACGCTTTCATCCACGGAATCAATCTGGTGAACCTCCTCTGAACTGTCTCTTATGCCACCACATCCTTCCTCAAATAAGGAGAGCAAAACCGGACACAATACTCCAGGCGTGGCCTCACCAACACCCTATACAATTGCAGCAACACTTCTCTACTTCTATACTCCAATCCTTTTGTAATAAATGCCAACATCCAGATCCCCCTGCCTGGATGCATTTTGAATCTTTCTATTTAGGTAATAATTTGTCTTTCTACTTTTTCTGTCAAAATGGATAACCTCACACTTACATTAAATTTCAATCTGCCAATTTTTAGCCCAGTCTCTGGCCTATCTATATCCATCTATAAAATCTTTATATCCTTTTCACTGCCTGCTTTCCCACCTATTTTAGTATCATCCACAATTTTGTTCTGTTACACACTGTCCCTGTTTGCAGATCATGTATATAGATAGTAAATAGATAAGGCCCCTGTGGCATCCTGCAAGTTACATTTCGCCAGCCAGAGAAAAACCCATTTCTCTCGCTCCTATTCTTTCTGACAATTAGCCAATCCTCAGTCTAATCTGGTATTCTACCTCCAATCCCCTGCAACCTCACCTTCTAGATCAGTCTTTTATGTGGCACCTTGTCAAACCCCTTCTGGAAGTCTAGATATACCACATCCACAGTCACCATTTGGTGTCTTGTGTGAGTTGCATGGTTCATGTGACAGCCTTCCTGATAAGACGAGGCCATTCATTCAAAGTTTTCAAAGCTGACTCTGCTGATGTCCATATGAAATCCATAGATGGATACTTCCAGGGCAGACTTGCTGAACAGGAATAGAACCCTTAGCCATTTGCCGCTTCCTTACCTTTGAGGTTCTTAGCCCAATTGTGTTACTATGCATTGCATGGGCTGATATCAAATAATTTGATACTGATCTCGGACATTCCTATCCTTTTAGTTACTCATTAGAAACTGCTTGAAGAGCTATCAGAAAAGCTCTGTATTTTTTTCTTATTCTTTCATGGATGTGTGAGCATCACTGGCTAGGCCTGGTTGAGGTGGAGAACTACCTCTGGCTTTAATGGCCTTGGGATTTGGGGAGCAGGGTGGTTAAAAGAAAACCAACCCACATTACTGCTCTTGATGGAAATCTATGAACCACTATTTTTTAAAATTACATTCATGAGATGTGGGTATTACTGGGAGGATCAGCATTTATTGTCCATTCTGATTGCCCTGGAGGAGGTAGTGATAAGTTGCCTTCTTAAACCACTGTAATCCATGTGAAGTTAACTCCACAGTGCCATTTGGCAGGGAGTTCCAAAAGTTTGGTCCAACAATAATGAAAGCACAGTGATATATTTCTGAGACAAGATGGTGTGCAACTTGGAGAGAAATTTGGAGGTAGTGATGTTCCCAATCACTGTTGTCCTGTCCTTCTCAGTGGTCAAGGTTGGAAGCCTGGGAGGTACAATCAAAAATGCATTGTGAGTTGCTGGAATGCATCCTGTTGATGGTGCACATTGCTGCTACGATAATAAGCTGGTAGAAAATAAAGGTCAGGTTTTGGATGGGGTGCCAGTCAAGCAGACTACTTAGTCCTCAACAATGTCAAGCCTCTTGAATGTTATTAAAGTTGCACTCACCCAGACAAGTGGAGAATATTTCAACACCTCCTGGTTTGTGCTTTGTTGATGACAGAAAGGTTTTGGGAATCAGGAGACAAGTTACCCACCATAGAATTCCCAGCTTCTATCCTCCTCTTACAGTTTAAAATGCTGGTCCAGTTAATCTTCTATTTAATGGTGAACCCAGGGTGTTGGTTGTTTTGACAATTATTATGCCATTAAATAGTAAGGGGGAGGAGGGTGTTAGACCTCCTCTTGTGGAGATGGTCGTTGCCTGGCACTTGTGTGGCATGAACCAGCTGCCCGACAATCATGCCTATGTTGATCAACTGGCATTGCCAGTAGTAAAAATTACCAATGAGGAGAGAGAGAAAGTCTAAGTTCATACAAAATAGAATGGGAACATGGTTATGATGATGGCCAATGCCCATAACAAAATACCCCCTTGATAAGTTAACAATTCATCAAGCTAATGTGGTTATCAGGGACCTTTAAAGCTGTAATTAACCTCCCTGCTCTGCCAACATAGTGTGTAAGGCCATATCAGCACTTGGGTAAGTGGCAGGGTGCTGGTTGCCGTAGTTCCACAGGTGGGAAGAGATTGGTGGTGGTGTGGATAGTGTGTGTGTGGGGGGTGGGGGGGTGGGGGGTGGGGGGGGGTGGGGGGAGTGGGGAGAGCAATTCACACGGATAATTATTCGATAAACCAGACTGTTAGTGACCTGATCACTCCAAAGGTTTCCCACCATTTTTTGCACAATTATGCTTACTAAATTCAAACACTGGTCTATAAAGCTAAGGCTTTAAAACTTGGACCCTGAGATGTTCCCACAGTCACACAAACGTGCAAATATTTGTGCATTTAACTGGAGTGGAGGCATTCATCTACTTAACATGTAGGGCGAATGCTCCTCTAAAATAGCAGGAAATAACTGGCAATGTGCTAAACCTCGATATACTCAGATCCAATGGTGCGGCTTCAGAGCCTTGGCCCAAGCAACTTTTTATCCACAGCTGGTTTTATTAGACATAATCAAGTATAAAATCAGCACTCAACTGAAGGGTTGGAACCGTTTTGCTTTTCAGTGTTGGAAAGACAGTTTTGATTATCTCGTGTTTTTATCTTATATTTCAGAAGAGAGAGATAGGGTGGATTTTAGCTCCTTGCAGAAACTGAGTGGAATGAAAATTAGAATCAATAATATATTCTGTTCTACTCCAATACTATCTTGTGTCCACTTAATGCTGAGTGATTAATGTATCTGCACAGGTCAAGTGAATGCCCATAAGCTAATCAAGATCCTATCACTTAGAAAGCACCAAGAGGCAATTTAATACCTATTAGCAGGGGCAACCACTATGATAACTTCAACAAATGAAACCTGCACTACACCCGGCAGAAGGCCCAAAGGTGAATACGAAAATTATCCTCCTGGGTTCAGGAGGAGCAGATCTCCTCTAGATCACCCTAAGGAAAATCTGGATCTCTGCTTGCTCTCCCCCACCCACCATTACCACCACCACCACCGATCTCTTCCCACCTGTGGGACCATGGCAACCATACCTTTGCACCCCTACCAGCACCCTGCCACGTACCCAAGTGCTGATATGGCCTTCTGGAATACCTAATCTTAGCTTCCATAAGAAACTCAGCTGGAGATCAATAAAGCATAGCAAGGCAGGTCTCCCATGGATACTTCATGGTACAGTGAGAGGGCTTCCCTCCTTTCCATTCCTGCCCCCCCCCCACCCCCCCACCCCTCCACACCCTCACCAACCCAAACCTCCCCAACAGCGTTCAACTCAAAAGTTAAAATCTACACTCAAGGAAGATCAATCTGGATGGATACAGCCATGATCTATAAGGATGAGTCAGTGATGGTAGTTTCATTTAAAGCTGTCTCATAGATCACAATGAATGTGATTAATTCAGGATGGATGGTGCCAACGTGACATTGATTCAATTAACTGAAGAACATCCAGCTAAAATGGCAGAGCAAGGGAGTTCAAAATGCAAAATGGGACAGTTACACCGAAGGAAGAGGTAAGGTTGCCCAATAGCTCACTGAGCTCCTTCGTGAACAGCCAAGTCAGGTGGATCATGTTAGGCCCAAGTTTACTCCTTGACCTGTACCATGTTTACTGAGCTAAATTAGACTGTTAGCCTCATTATCTCTGCGTTCAGGGAAGGAAGAATATCAAATCAGCTCCCGATCACCATCCAGCGACCTCTGCTAGAAGTGAACGTGTTTGCAGATTGAGTGAGAACAGGCATGTTGCCGCCATCAATAGTCTGCTGACAGCTGCTGCCAGGGCTCACACATGATTAATGGGCAATTGAAGCTAAATATCCAGCTAGCAGCAAATGAATTCAGGAGAGTGGTGAGGAGAAAAGAAAGTGACAAACCAAATTTCTGAGGGGAATAAAGAGCTGACAGTATATAATGGTGATGACACACCTTCATTTTGGAGTAATGGGCCGTGCCAGAGACTCTTCCAGTTCTGTGTCCACCTTCATTATATCCTGTTGCTGTAGATAAGCAGTTGCTTTTTAAAATTAGAGGGACTGCAGCATTTAATGTGCTAACAGACTGCTGCTGTACAACTTAAGAAAATAACTCATCGCAGTTGCTGTAGGCCATTTGACCCTTTGAACATGCTCTGCTACTCAATATGATCATTGCTAACCTTCTACCCTCCTGCATCATCCCCATATTACTTGCTGCATTGGTCACTAAATCTCTATCAATCTCTGATTTGAATATGCTCAATGGCTGGATGGATGGGTCTAATCTGTGGGGTAAAAAATTACAATGCATTGAGGTTTCTCTTTGTATATATCCTAAATGGCTGGCTCCATGTTCTGAGACCATGACCTCTAGTTCCAGAGTTCCTAGCATCTACATCTGTAGAGACCAGTAACTTTTCTGTTAAGTAGAAGACAACACTCATTAAGTTCAACACCATTCAGGACAAAGCAGCCCATATGATTAGCAGTCCATCCACACACATTTACTTCCTCCACCAACAGTGAGCAGTGGCTGCCATATGTACCATCTTCAATCTGCACCGCAGGAATTCCCCAAAGCTCCTTAAGCAGCACCTTCCAAACCCACGACCCCTGCCATCCAGAAGGACAAGGGCATCTGGCACATGGAACAGCACCACCACCTTCAGGTTCCCCTCCAAGTCACTCACCATCCTCACCTGGAAATATATCACTGTTCTTTCACTGTCACCGGGTCAAATTAATGGACCTACTTTGCATTAAGTTGATCTTTCTCTGCATCCTAGCTATGATTGTAACGCTACATTCTGCACTCTCTTGTTTCCTTCTCTATGAACAATATGTTTTGTCTGTATAGCGCGCAAGAAACAATACTTTTCACTGTATGTTAATACGTGTGACAATAATAAGTCAACTCAAAATCAAATCAAAACTTCTGGGACTTCCTCCCAAGCAGCACTGTGGGTGTACCGACAGCAGTTCAGGAAGGCATCTCACCACCTTCTCAAGGGCAGATTGGGATGGGCAGTAAATGCTGGCCTTGTCAGCGACTCCCACATCCCATAAATAAATTTTAAAAGACTCCTAAAACTCAGTTTGTTACTAAAGGAGTGAATCCATAAAATTCCACAGTTTAAAACAGTTATTCAAGAGTCAAACACAACAAACACTTAGTTAAACTTCTATACACTAACATCCAGAGTCAACATAAGTCAAACACGAATTAACAGGCAAATTGTGGTCAGATTACACATTAAATGGTGAATACAACTCAGCCAGATGTTATGAATTGGCTCAGCAGTCCACACAGCAGGCAGGTCATTCACTCAGTCACCAAATCCTTCAAAACTCTGTTTCCCTTACAAAGAATTCCAGTTCCTTTCCTTCTTGGATTTTCAGGTGACAGCAGTGCGCAACAAACCTGAGATCCACAGGCATGGTCCTCACCATAAATGGTACCCATCTGGAGAACTTCCTCAGCTCAGTCTGGCTGTCATAAATCGACCAAGGTTGGCTGGGATTCTCTTCAAAAAATTCTAAGTGCTGAATTTGCGTAAAAACTGGAGTAACTCTCGCTGGTTTTCTCAGTGGGATTTTCAAAAATGAATCTCCCACACTTTGAGCACTGCAGAGTGCCCTAGCATGAATCACGGTAGAAATCAGAGGGCAGGGCTTTTCCCGCTAGAGAGGCTGGCAGCACAGTGCTGAGTGGGCCACTGTGCATGCACTGATCTGTCAGAGCGGAGATCAAGACATGCGCAGTAGCCCCGCACTGCTGGCCTCCCGATCGCTGGCCAGCCCCACGACCCCGCAACGCTGTCCCTCCAGCTCCCCCCAGCTCCCGATTGCTGGCCTCCCAGATTTTTTGGACAGCGGGACTCCCCACCCCCACCGATCTCCCCTCCCCCCACCCCACAGGCCCCCATCCAATAGGCTTCGCCCCTCTGCCCCCACCCCCTTGGCACTGCCTGATTATTCAGCCCTGTGCTGTTTTCCAACATGGAGCTGGCGCCACCAGGAATCTGGAGTCGCGCGGAGCCCGTGGCACCCAGCGGAAAGCCCGCTAAACACTGTCTGCTTATGTCTCCCGCCAGCTGCACTGATAGAGCAGTGCAGCGGGCTGGGAGAATCGCCCCCATTATCTTTAATTTACAGAAATACCTGCAGCAACTTCAGCTTGCCTGTACTGCATCGCTGGATTTATCAAATGCGCTAACTGAGCTTGGATTGATCTGTGCCCTTTTATAATTTATAAACCAGTTTCAATTTTTGTTCCCTTAGAAAATGAGAGGGTCAGTTTCTCTGTTACCTTTGTTGGTTTTCCCTTTTTACCTTCTGTTTTCAGTTCGGGACTGCCTCAAAGAGTCGAACTTTGTAAACACAAATCCCATCGCACCTGTCAAGTCCCTTCAGAATGTTCTAAATTTCAATGAGATCATAGAATCAACTGTGCAGAAGGAGGCCGTTTGGCCCATCAAGCCTGCACCAACAACAATCCCACCCAGACCCTATCTCCATAACCCCACATATTTACCCTCCTAATCCCCCTGACATTAAGGGGCAATTTATCATGGTCAATCAACCTAACCCGCACATCTTTGGACTGTGGGAGGAAACCGGAGCACCCGAAGGAAACCCACGCAGACACAGGGAGAATGTGCAAACTCCACACCAACAGTCACCCAAGGCTGAAATTGAACTTGGGTCCATGGCGCTGTCCATGGTGCCACTATGCCGCCCCATCTGTCATTCTTCTAAACGCCAAGGAAATATAGATCTGATCTACTCAGTTTCCTTCATAGGACAATCCCCTCATCTAAGAAATCACTCTGGTGAATCTTTGTTGCACTCCCTCTAAGGCAATTTTCCCTTCCTGCCATAAGGAGACCAAAACTGTACATGGTTTAAAGTTAATTTATGTGTTTCATAAGTAGGTTTACATTAACACTGCAATGAAGTATCTGTGAAAAGCTCCTAGTCGCCACACTCCGGTATCTATAGAACCATAGAACCATAGAAAATTACAGCTCAGAAACAGGCCTTTTGGCCCTTCTTGTCTGTGCCGAACCATTTTATGCCTAGTCCCACTGACCTGCACTTGGACCATATCCCTCCTCACCCCTCTCATCCATGAACCCGTCCAAGTTTTTCTTAAATGTTAAAAGTGACTATCTAGGGTGGCACGGTAGCACAGTGGTTAGCACTGTTGCTTCACAGCTCCAGGGACCTGGGTTCGATTCCCGGCACCTGGGTTCGATTCCCGGCTTGGGTCACTGTCTGTGTGGAGTTTGCACATTCTCCTCGTGTCTGCGTGGGCTTCTTCCAGGTGCTCAGTTTCCTCCCACAGTCCAAAGATGTGCGGGTTAGGTTGATTGGCCATGCTAAAATTGCCCCTTAGTGTCCTGGGATGCATAGATTAGAGGGATTAGCGGGTAAAATATGTAGGGATATGGGGGTAGGGCCTGGGTGGGATTGTGGTCGGTGCAGATGCAATGGGCCGAATGGCTTCTTTCTGTACTGTAGGGTTTCTATGATTTCTATCCGGGTACACTGAAGGAGAATTTAGCATCTAACCAGCACATCATTTGGACTGTGGGAGGAAACCGGAGCACCTGGAGGAAACCCACACAGATACAAGAAGAACATGCAGACACCGCACAGTGATCCTAGCCGGGAATTGAACCCAGGTCCCTGGTGCTGTTAGGCAGCAGTGCTAACCACTATGCCACCGTGCTGCCATGATACTCCATGTATGGTCTCACCAAGGCACTGAATAATTTCAGCAAGATTTACTCTTATATTCTAATTCCTTTGTAATTAATGTTAACATTCCATTTGCATTCTTAATTGGTTGCCTTATTTGTATGTTGACTTTGTGCTTTGTGCACAAGGTCCTCCAAAGACTTTTGAATATCAATATTTTCTCATCTCTCACCATTTAAAAACAAAATTCTGTTTTTCTACTTTTACTATCAAATTGGATAACTTTTCCACATTATATTCCTCTTGTCATATTCTTACCCATTTATTGAATAGGCGGAATTTGATGCACCCTGTCTGATGGAAACATGTTGACCAGCACACTTGATCACGGGAGAGGCTGCATGTCAGTCTTCCAGCAAGCGAGAAAACTTCCTGTGATGAAGTCAGAGGTGGTAAACTCGTTCACTCATGGCAGGATGTCAATTAGGCTCATTAAAGAGTTAGCTAACACCAGTTAACCCTATAATTTACTGCTGATTCAGGGCTTAAATGCAAGCAGCTTTCCTGTGCCTCCTGAAGGTCATCCTGTTGGATTTGCTAATGGCCCACTGTGGATATCTACCTGATCTGCCTGATCACTGCCTGATCAAGAAACGCAGCATTGGGAACTGGGGATGGGGGAGAGAGAGAGATCCAGCAACAATCCCTGATAAAGTCCCTGTATCATTACCAGCTGCCGCCATCACTCCTGGTGGTGTTGTCTGCAATAAAGAGCTGCTGGCCTTTGACTGGCCGACGGCTCAGCCTTCAACTTGTCAGCAGCTCTCATGGTGGGATTTCTGCTGCTGAAATCCTAAATCACAGGATAGACCAACGCTGAATTTGGTCAGGCATTCCCCACTGAAGTGACAGGGCGATGGGGAGAATCAGTGGGCAGGACCCACCTTGGAAACATTAAATTCAACCCAATATGTCTGAATGCTTTTTCAGCTCCTTTCCTACTTACTTTTCCATCTAACATTGTATCACCAATAAACTTGGATACCTTACACTTGGTTCCCTCATCTAAGTCATTGATATAAAATGCAAATAGCTGTGGCCCAAGCACTGATCCTTCTGGTATCTCATTAATAACAGCCTGACAAATTGAAAAAGATTTTTCCTCCTCTCTCGTCTTTCTGTTAACCAATCCTCAATCCTTGCTGGAATATTACCCCTCAGCTTCTTCCCTGCTTCCGTCAGGCTTTTGAATGGACCTACCTCGCACGAAGTTGATCTTTCTCTACACCCCAGCTATGACTGTAAGACTACATTCTGCACTCTCTCCTTTCCTTCTCTATGCATGGTTTGCTTTGTCTGTATAGCACGCAAGAAACAAAACTTTTCACTGTATGCTACTACATGTGGCAATAATAAATCAAATCAAAATCATCCGATGAGGAATAATTTTGTGTAATTACCTCATATGTCATACCTTATCAAATGCTTTTTTGAAATCCAAATACATTCCACCCATAATATCAGTATTCCTTCACATAGTTACAGCCCGAGAGAAATTTGCCAAAAATAATTTCCTTTTTGTAAATCCATGTTGACTCCACTTAGATATTTCAAAGTGACCTGTTATCACATCCCTAATTATAAAGAATCTGGCATTTTCTTTAATGAGCTGACAATGCCAATATTAATAAGGTCAATTCTCTCCTATAACATGCCTCTAATGTAGAAAACAAATTGATCTGTCAAATATTAAGATATTGTTACATTCTATCACTTCCCAAACTGGGATGGCTGTAAATTTTTAATATACCTGCACATATATTTACTGTGGGATTGATGTTCTTTTTGTTTGATGCCTTTGTTAGCCTTGTGTGTTACCATACCTATTGCTTAAACAAGTGAACTTTCCTTTGCTAGTAACTGCACAACATGGGGCGGAATTCTCGCATAATGGTGAGAATAATGGAGTGATCCATCCTGGTCTCTCAGGCGAGGTCCACACTGCAATTCTGCCACACTCAGTTACTTTTTTGGAGAGTTGAGAATTCTGCACCAGTACTGGGGGCAGATAGGGCCTAAACACGCTGGTGCGTCTGGCTTCAGAGCGCTCGGACACCGTTTTGCAAGGGTGTCTCAATGTCACAGTGCAATGGGAGACCCCTTCCCTCCCCCCATGGACATCAAGACCGCCCCACCCTCTCCCTGACCCGGTTTGCTGACATTGGGGTCCTCCCAATGGATCTCCCGCCTGACCTTCGACATGCCCCCGCCATCGTGATCCCCAATATGATCCATCCCTACATGACTTCCACTGCATCGTCCCACTGTCATAGCCCCCACTCAGGCCCCACCCTCCTTGGCACTGCCCCAGTACACTGGTAGTGCCCAACTGGCGCACTGGTGGCCACTGTCAGGGTGTCTGGTGGGCACTGCCAGACATGCCTCCAACTTCTCGAGGGCTTCAATGGTTTCCCAGCCCGCTGGCAGCGCCATCATACCACGTTTCTGCTGGTGGAAACCTGAAGTGATTCTTCATCAAAGTCGTAGAACTCCATGCGCTGGGATTTGAACAGATTATGCATATTTAAATGCTACTGTAAATATGCTAATCGGCCTTGCCACTTTCTAGGGAGTATGGCAAACTGTTTGGTGCCAGGCACAAAACCAATTTTTAGGCCCGCATGCTATTCTCCAGGATCGGTGCGCCAGGCGTTGCAAGGTCAGAGATTCGCCCCCATGGTGTTTTTCTGTTTCAGACTTCTCGATTCTTTCATCACTTTCCCATTGACCACCTATATATGTCCAAAGATGTGCAGGTTAGGAGGCTTAGCCATAGCAAATGCACAGGGTTATGGGGAAAGGACGGAGGGAAGGGCCTGGGTAGGATGTTCTTTTGGAAAGTCGGTACAGACTCAATGGGCCAGATGGCTTCTTTCTGCACTGCAAAGATTCTGTAGTAAACACAGGCCTCTGCTCACAGGACTTGGGACAGCTACTGTCACATTTTGTTTCCAATGAGACCTTTAAATACTACATTTCATTTCATACAAGACTCTTAGCAACCATCACATAAGAGAGACTTTCATCCTCCTCTGATTTCTAAAACGCAAAGGGTAAAGGGTACCACTTCTGAACTTTGTATAAACAAACGTCTAATGTTTTGTGCTGGCCCCCTCTCCTCCAAAGCACAGTCTTTCATCTTGTGAGGATGATTCATGTGAAATATCATTGAAGTAAATAAGCTTAAACCTTCTGTGGGTGAACTTTGTCTGTATTTGTCCTGGAAAAGTACAAATGATAAAATCTATCGTCGCCACTCCATGTTTAATGCTCATAAAGTGTATTCATTGTCCTTGCTGAAAATCCTGTTCAGGGCCAAATGACCACTTTCAGGAGCTGCACTCCCTTTTCGGTTTAATTCCTCTTTGGAAATGTCGCTTATGTTGCCTGTATGCATAATAACCTCCCTTTTGGAATCAAAGAACAAGCTTAAAGACCAATTGTCCCAAGCTTCAACATCTATTTTTCAATATCATAGAATCCCTACAGTGCAGAAGGAGGCCATTCTGCCTGTAGAGTCGGCACCGACTTAAGGCAAGGACAGATAAATTTTTGAACAGTAAAGGAATGAAGAGTTATGGTGAGCAGGTGGGTAAGTGGAGCTGAGTCCACAAAAAGATCAGCTATGATCTTATTGAATGGCGGAGCAGGCCCGCGGGGCCAGATGGCCTACTCCTGCTCCTGGTTCTTATGTTCTTATGACCATAATCCTATTCCCGTAACCCCACATCCCCTGCTAATCCCCTGACACTAGGGTCAATTTAGTATGGCCAATCAACCTAACCTGCACATCTTTGGACTGTGGGAAGAAACCGGAGCACTCGGAGGAAACCCACGCAGACACGGGAAGAATATGCAAACTCCACACCGACTGTGACCTGAGGCTGGAATTGAACCCGGGTACCTCGCGCTGTGAAGCAGCCAGCATGCTGCCCAATTTTTATCATAAATCTCTCTACATATCTCTTGACACATATCTCTAGCCCAAGGAAAGAAATTCATACCTTCTAGGTTCTCTCAGCAGAGACTTCATTTGTCATTGATATAAGCTTTTATTTTGACAATCGTAAGAGGTTAATGAACTTTCTAGATAATAGGGTGTTATGCACTGACAAATCATCCTGCATCTTGCATATTTGGTTTAAAACTATTAGTATGCTAGAAAACTGGGGCAGATTCAACATAAATCCGCAGCCAAACTTAGTTTCCGTCAGAATGGATATCCAATTCTACATTCCAACAGATAAAAAACAAAATGCACAAAATTTAAACGTCAGCAAGTTTCAGAAATATCCAACATGTTTAAAAGGAGAAAGAGTGAGTTAAAACTGCAAGGGTGGTTCCTTGGCCAGAACTGGAACTTGACAAGGGCGGCGCAATGGCACAGTGGTTAGCACTGCTGCCTCACAGCGCCAGAGACCCGGGTTCAATTCCGGCCTCGGGTCACTGTCTGTATGGAGTTTACACTTCCGCCCCATGTCTGCGTGGGGTTCCTCCGGGTGCTCCGGTTTCCTCCCACAGTCCAAAGATGTATGGGTTAGGTTGATTGGCCATGCTAAATTGACCGTAGTGTCGGGGGATTAGCAGGGTAAGTGTGTGAGATTACGGGAATAGGGCCTGGGTGGGATTGTGGTTGGTACAGACTCAATGGGCCAAATGGCCTCCTCCCGTACTGTAGGCATTCTATGTTTGACAAATGGAAAGAGGTTCCATATCTAAAACAATAACTTGTCATTCTCCTCAGTTACTGAAAGACCTGCTGTGTATTTCTGTTCTGTCACTCTCTTCAAAGGAAGGTTTTAATTGTGATTTCACATTGAGACAGCTCTAGTGTGACAACTGGTGTCAATACAACAGACAGTCCTCTGCCAAACAACAATGCTGACCACTGACCTTGAAAACAGCTGCCCACAAAGATCTAGCAATCTCTGTGGTGTGGATTTCCCCTTCCCTGGTGACAGTTTAAATATCGCACCAGGTCAAAGGGATCTTCAGCAGCTGCAATGCCAACAGAGTGAACAACCAATCACTGTGAATTATTCACACAGACACAAAACTATGGGCCTTATTTTACCATTTTAATTCTAAGTGCTTGGAGGACTTGAAACTGGGGGTGCTTCAGATCCAACTTTTAGATCTGTTCTGAGGCGCCCCCAAATGCACTCTGCCTGAAAAAATATCAGCAATTCCGAATCGCACTGCACAAGCCTATGGGCCCGAAATCCTGCAACTCCGATCAGCACCTCCAACTGCGCATGTGCAAAAAAAAAGATAGAATGTTGCTCTCCTGCCACATCCCTCCCGGGCCGGATAATGCCTTCCCCTGACCCCCACAGACATTGCCCCAATCCCACAACACACTGACCCTCTTATTCTCCCACATCCTCACCACCTAGGCTGATCGTGGGCCTCTCCTCCCCCTTCCCTCCACCGATCTCAGACAGATTGGCAGCAGACCCCCCCCCCCTTCCCCCCCACTGATCACAGGCAGAGTGGCAGCAGACTCCCCTTCTCCCCCACCACCGAACTCAGGCAGAAAGCCATCGGACCCATCTCCCCCCCCACCGACCACTACCCCCCTCCCCATCGATCTCAAGCAGAGAGCCGACAGACACTCGGCACTTACCTTCTCACTAACTGGAGCGCCCGAATCGGACTTATACGGAGTCTGGCTGTTTTGCGCTGATTCTGGATGGGCAAATGCGGCGGTAAAGGGGGAAGTGCCAGTAAAGTTGGACATGCAGCCCATTAAGTTTAATTTAAAATGCATGCAAATGCATTTAAATGGCTGTCTCACTTGTTTCGGACGCAGTCCCGATCATGGCCATTTTTGGGCCTTGGTAAAGGGGGAACCAGTGCAGAGGCAGGTGTGGATCGTGCTACTCGCCTCACGTCCAACTTTACCAAGTTTTCTCGCCCAAAAACAGGCGCAACACGATGGTAATATTGGACCCTATAAGTTAAATGCAGCTTATCCTTCATTTTCAATTTAAATTTTCAAATACTCAAATAAATGATTATATTAATATTTTAGCTTCTATCCAAATTCAAATAAATTTGAAAAATGTTATAAATGAAGAATCTTATCATCATGGATAAATATGACAATCCAAAACTACAAAATTTACTTTTGAGGCCAGAAGGTGTTTATGTACAGGTATAATGTCAGTACGTTATTAAAAATGCAGTTACACTTCATTCAATTGAGGGCCGGAATTCTCCCGTCCTGCCCACCACGGGAATTGTAGAGGGCGTGGGGTGGACCAAGGTCCATTTATCTCGGGCAGGAATCTCTGGTTTTGAGGTGAGCGTGGCCGGAGAATCCCACCTAAGGTGTAAGGTTTTCTCAATGATTTTTGAAGTTAGATTAACAGTGTAAAATGGAAGCTTCACAAATACACTGATTGTTCAGCGATTGCTCTCTGTGTGGATTCTCAATGCTGCAACCTCTGGAGGGGTGTAGAATCACAGTACATGTGGGAACCTCCTGAATTTGCAGTCAGTTTCAATGCAGTTCAATGATAGCGAATGTTGACAATTTCACTTATCTTTACCATCACAATATCTAAGCCATAGTGAATGGAAATCCATCTTAGCTGTCCACTGTCACAAGGTCAAACCTACCCACCTCTCCTCTGGTTTGTAGCCTGCCATGAACAGTGCGTGACGTTGATATTGCTTTCAACATGAAAAACTGTGTGTGCTGCATTTGGAAATAATTGTACTGCATTCTTCCTGGAAACGGAAAAGCAAGTTGATATGTTTTTCTTAAGTGTACATGATTGTAATACAAATGCGTGAGGCTAAATTATTGCTCCTGGTCAGAGGGCTACTTTCAGGTTTACCATTACCTTTCATTTTCATCCCTTTGTGGAGCTGTCCCTAATGTTATCTGACGATAGTAATGACTCTCTCACAGATTCACAGACTTGGCTGAAAATCCAGCTGCCCAGGCTTCAACATCTATATTGTGATATTGCTTAGCCAAGAACAGCATTAACTCCAGCGGCTCCACATCCCCTGGGTCCCTCCCTGCAGCATTGTCTCAGACTCGTCATGAAGAACAAATTGCAAAGTCTGGATCTAACGATTTCATGTGGACAGCAATAATGGTTATTGACCTGTTTTAAATAGCACATTAAAGTTCAGGGACTCATTCTTTTTCAATCAGTCTACAGTTCCTGAAGCTCACGCAGGTCTTTTGACTTTGCACAAAACACTGTGTCTGCTTTCCGCTGATTGCAAGTTCCAAGGGCCATTTGCACCAAATGAAATAGCATTTGTGCTGCCAGAATCAAATCTGCACCTGCACCATTGTTTTTTCTTATCGCTTGCCTCACCGCAATCTCAGCCATGGAGCCATTTTTCACGTGTGACATTGACAGTGGGTATCAATGGGTTGTCCTTTTGGGAAGAATCACAGACCTAATCTTGTCTGCACCTAATGACAATGAATTTGAACTTCTTGCAAGGGTCGATGGACAGCAGTCGGGGTGGAAAGCCAAATGTTCTATCCATTGCACAGCTCCTGTTGAGGGAGTGTGAAGAATATTACATTGGATACTCCTGTGTTCTGGGAGGTGGAAAAATGTTCATGCCCCCACCTCTAATTGCTATCTGATGGTTGGAAGTAAAGGGAAATCATTTCTTCAGAAAATTGGTTACTGTTATCGAAATCATAACTCGGACATTTGGAGAATTTCCTTCTTTGGAAATGGTGCAATGGGATCTTTAATGCCCGAAAGTTGGCAAAAGTCTTTGTTCAACATCAGAATCAAAGGACAACAGCACTAATGATGTAACACTTCACCAGGGATTGTTTTGGAGTCATTTCTGTGTTCGTGTCCTGGATGACATTTCAAGCCGGATTTGAAGCAGAAGTGCTGGCGGCTGAGTCAAGGCAGAGTTTTAATTTGTACAATAACTTTGTTTAAAATTTACGCAAAATTTACTTTTCCCAACCACTTTTACAGTGACCTCTGTCAACTCTTCCACTGGTCTTTGGTGTCTATTTAAATAGAATCATAGGCTAGTAATGCACAAACATAAGTCAGTCAATCCATTACCTCTGTGCCAGATCTTTTGAATAGCAATCCAATGAAACCCACTCCCCTACGCTTCATTCACATCCGTGCAATTTTTCACTCTCAAATATTTATCCAAATACCTTTTAAATGCTATAATGGGGTTGGTATCTGCTATCCTACAAGACAGTACATTCTAAATCTTGATCAGTTTCTGGATAGAATAGGGTTTTCCTAATGTCACCTCTGGTTCTTTTGCCAATCTCCTTAAATCTGTGCACTTTGGTTAGCCAAACAGTTAGAAGTCAGTTTCTCTTTATTTCCTCAACACTAAACACTTCATGATTCCCAGTACGTCCATCAAATCTCCTCTTAGCCGCATCTGCTTTAAGGAGAACGACCCCAAGTTCCAGTTTATCCAATGAATCCTTCATTCCTCAAAGCATTCTAGTGTTTTACCTTCTCCAAAGACTTCATATTATTCCCAAATGAAATATAATTGGATGCAGCACTCCAGCTGGGGCATAACTGACTGAGGTAAATAAGTATTTTGCATCAATGTATATTAAGGATGAAGATTTTCCCAAAGCTATTGCAAATGAGAGGGTTGTTGAGATAAAAATAGACAGAGAGGAGAAGGACTGGCCATCCTTAAAGTGGATCAGCCTGCCCGATGTCTGGCCAAACAATAGTGTGGCCTGACCGGTCACAACATTGAACCTTCTGTGTGAAGCAACTTAGAATGTTTATTGCATCACTGCATTAAAAGGTGCACAATAAATTCTACTATTGCAAAATACAACCTTTTTTTAAACTAAAGCACAATGATTTAGCTCCCTGAGATGATTTTGCACAATTTGTCTGAGTGCAATTCTCTTAGCTAAATTACAGCACACAATTTATAGTATTAAAAAGCAGAAGCTGCCTTGTATTGATGTAACTGTGTGACAATAATGGTCTATTAAACAGTTACTTTGCTCTGTCACTTGGGTCTGTTACCAAGTACGTTTACCTTGCATTATAAATTTGTGTTGTGCAGTCAGATGCGCTGGAAGCCTACCCTATATCATCATACGGAGGAAATATTTCCAATGCACATGAGCTGTGGTTAAATCATAAACCCATTGCTACAACCTCTTTTATGGTTTTGCTGCACTTGGTACGCAGGAAATCTTCCCACATGATAACATGTGCTTGTTCTTAGAAATAGTTCCATATTGTAACTTTTTTCATAACGCTCTAATTCAATTGTGTCAAGCATTGCTGACCACAAAAATTCTTCAATTTATTTTGCTCAGTTGTTAAAGTGAATCTTTGAATCACACCGTAAAAGCATTTATACCAAATACAACTGAGCTTTGTAAGCACATTAAACGCCTCTCATGGTTGTTGGAGAAAAATAGGCTTCCAACCTATCAGTCTGGATGGGATTTGAATGCCAAGACTCACAAAAGCAGAGATAATCTTGGAACCTCGTCTCGACCAAGTCTCTTCATTTTAAACTGGCACAGAATTTTGAATTTATGCCCTTCTTCAAAAGCAGCCCCTTGAAAACATCAAAGTTTGGCATCCTTAGTAGACTGCAGCATAAATACGGTGTGTGTTGCTCGCGAGTCACATGGAACTGGGAGATCCCAAATAGAGTACTGGGATTGTGTTTACACACCACAGACCGAATCTGCGCTTGGGCTTGGGAGAAATCCAATCTACGCACTTCTGCAGCTCGCAAACAGCACACCCGACCCACGTATGATTTCACACGCCATTTCTGTCTTTTCACATGGGGGCGGGTTTGAAATGTAGTTTGCAAACCAGTGTAGAAGGAGTGCTTGAGTGGAGTCAGGCTCCTGAGAAGGCCCAACTTGGTTCTCAATGAGAGCAGTACAGCACCTAATAGTCTTTAAAGGGCCCCCAAAACACACTCTTCACTTCCCTCAACCCCTACCCAACCCACACGCCTCCCCATTACAACTCAGATTCCCCCATGCCATTTTTATGCCTCCCATGTATGTCTCTTAGTCAACCATCAGTATGCATTATGTATAGTCCTCAGATTCTATGCAATATCAATAGGAAAAATAATCACATTCCCTGGGAAAAAACACAAAACTACTCAACCTTTAATAAAAGTTTTCAGTGAAAAACTAGCCAGAGTTTTACCAGCACACCTGCCCCGATTCTGGCTGGATCTCGGGCGGATGTGCTGGTAAAATTCTGCCAACTATCATTGAAATTGAGAAAAATGCATTCTGGCATATGAACAAAAACTTATAATAATTGTAATTCTAGCAGCTGTGTTAACACAGTAAACCAAAAACCACATCAAAGTCACAATATGATTTTACTTGAAACTGTCATTTACTTTCAGCTGAATGGAACTGTGTTGAAACCCATTAAAACTTGAAACTCAGCCAAACTTTCATAGTGACCACAGTTGTCCAAACAATAGAGTGCTCTCTGAGAAGGGAAAAACAGAAGGTGCTAATTTTAATTTCAAAGCAGAGTGCCTGTCAATCCATGGGCAGGAGCAGGTGGTTAGATTTTTTTCAAGCATAGATTCTTTTTCAAGAGTAGATTTCATTCAAGTTTCAAAACCATGTTTATTTTAAATCAGCCAGAACTATTTAACTGGTAGAAAAACAGTAGAAAAGATGACAGAGGGGCAGAAAGGGCATTTTGTAACTTTTTAATATTATAGCACTTTATTAATTGGAGAAATACTGCAATATATGTGAACAATTGGTCAATTTAAGGGTCAACTTAGCTTTGCAGGATAGGTCCATATGATGAATTACTGCTTTGAGACCTCATCTACATTAAAATACTGCACTGAATGGTGAGATTTGACAATGTCAAAATATTTTATCTTTTAACATCTTCAGACTGTCTTTCAGACTGTTCCAGACTCCTCAGTAGGTGGCACAGTGGAACAATGGTTAGCACTGCTGCCTTACAGCACCAGGGACCCGGGTTCGATTCCCAGCTTGGGTCACTGTCTGCGTGGAGTTTGCACGTTCTCTTCATGTCTGCATGGGTTTCCTCCGGGTGCTCCGGTTTCCTCCCACAGTCTGAAAGACCTGCTTGTTAAGTGCATTGGCTATGCTAAAATTCTCCCTCAGTGTACCCGAACAGGCACCAGGGTGTGGCAACTAGGAAATTTTCACAGTAACTTCATTGCAGTGTTAATATTAGCCTACTTGTGATGCTAATAAATAAACTTACTGTGTGGGGTCAGGAATAAAGAGGAAAATTGGATTTTCTCCAAACATAATGTGGCCATTCACTCACCAAATCGCAACCCCACGCTCAGATGGAAATTTGACTCCAGCTCAAATGGTGAGGGTACTGCACACAGCTAGTTTCAGCGTTAGGGATGGAAAAGATTACACAGAGTTCCACTCATGGCTTTGTGGACCCTGCTAGATTGGACATTATATGAAGGAATCATATAGAACCAGGCCTAGAGGCAACCACAATACTCTGACACTCAAATAGTCCACTGATGTCCAAGATCTGGGCATGTTCATTGCAAAGTCTGAAACTATTTTGTCTTGCTGGTTTCATTCCTCTCCATGACCGCTTTCTTGCGGCTGAAACTTGATCATTCTTTTGACCATGAGCTTAGCTTCCTTGATGTTCTTTACCACAAAGACAGTCAATCTCCTTCTCCAAGACATTTACCATTTTGACCACATATCTATAGTGGAAACCATCACCCACATCTTTGTCTCCTTGGGATTTGACTATTCCAATGCTCTACTGATGCAGTCATGTCCTCAATGCTTTTCAATCTTCAGTTTATCCAAACCTCCACTGCGAATATCCTATCCTGCATCAGGTTCCACTCACCTATCAATTCTACCCTTGCGAACCAACACTTGCTCCCTATCCCCCAAAAGCTTCAAGTTTAAAATTCTCATCCATGTATTCAAAAATGTTTGAGGCCTTGTATTTATCTCTGTAAGTCTTCTAACTCCTCATGAAAATGCTCCGGTTTCTCCATTGATCTGACACTGATTTCCCCTAATTTATCATTGGCAGTTGTGCCTTCAGCAGTTTAAGCCCTATTTTCTAGAATCCCTGCTACTTTAAGTTTCTCCCTCAAGCCATCTTTTGGCTACTCACCCCTCTTATAATGTAGCCTATTTTGCAAATTGTCATGGGGCATTTTCCTAGGCGGTA
This sequence comes from Mustelus asterias, assembly GCF_964213995.1. Taxonomy (NCBI): domain Eukaryota; kingdom Metazoa; phylum Chordata; class Chondrichthyes; order Carcharhiniformes; family Triakidae; genus Mustelus; species Mustelus asterias. The sequence continues at coordinate 116,562,122 of NC_135804.1, read as the reverse complement.
TATAAATACAAGCTGCTTCTTGTCATTTCATAGATACTTGTAACTCAAGGATGGTTGAAAATGAATAACTTACTTAAGTAGCAATTTCCCTCTCCAAATTGAATTCCCACTCTAAACTGAATTTCTTCTTTAGTGTTGTGGCTGGAGTAGTCAAAACTGGCTGTTAATTAATTTATAGTTGGGTCCTGACTATTTAGAGACATTTTCTTAGCAAAATACTCAAACTACCATGAAACGTTGACAATGATATTGTCAATGATATAGCAACTGGATGCACTGAATGTTTCGCTGAGGGGAACTTCAGAAAGTTAATTAACTTTTCGGACCCTCACTTCTGCTTTTGAAGGGTTGTCCTTTTTGAAGTTATTCAATGTGCTACACCAGTGGCCTGTATCAAAGTCGGCAGTTGGTGATGAATAAGAACATCCATAAAAGGCCAATACTATGATCGAAGCATGAAGATGAAGCATTCTGTAGGATGCACAGGTTTACAGCAACTTCGAACCAAATGAAAAGATTGCTTTTAGTTTCCTTAATGGCTCAAGAGGGACAAGCAACATGGAACAGTTGTCATACACATCAAAAAATCTGGGGTTTGATTCCCAGTTGGCGCTTTGTTATCTAGAATGTCGTAGAGTAGCACCAGTCTCCTAGGTTACTAAAGAGAAAATCAGCCAAGGTTCCCACTTCAAACTGCGAGCCAGCATCCCTGTTGGAAAAGACATGTGTTTGGAAGACAAAATTGGGCTCAGCAGCAAATAGCCTGTCAACACTCAATGGCTAGACTAACAAACAACCACCAGGGCGGTGTGCCAGAGGCCAACACCGGTGCTATCGTATGCCAGTTGGGGCCAACGCATTTCTGAAAGAAGGTGGTGGCACTAAAAAATAGCAAGCACTGAATTTTATTATTAATAGCTAAATGCAAAACTGTCTTTTTAGCACTCTGAAGGTGGAAAGCCACTGCCTAAGGTTGTCACAGAAGAAAAATAACCTGTGTTCACTAAGGTTAATAGGAATCAATTCCATCTGCAGCAAAACAATGTTCTTTCACAAAACAAATAGTTTGGCATTTACAAAATGTGCACAAAGTACAAAAGGTTTCCAAAGAACAATTTAAATTGCACTCCAAGCAGCCACTTTCTCCACCACTGTTCAACGAAACACCCTGAATTACTTAGTGAGCACGCACCAATCTTCCCTCACAGCCTGTTGTGCATCATTTCCAGGTGCTTTCTGTGCCTGTCTGGATGTGAAGATTAGAAGACAGCTAATCTGTTTTTAAATCATCGAAAAAAGGAAAGAGGTAAATCATTAGATAAACCCATTACTTGTGCTTTCTCAATTCGTTTGAGAAACAAACCGTAATTCAACCTGCTGCCCAATCAACCACTTATACAAGTTAATGCCTGCATTAATGTAATGGACAGACAGACATCTACAAATGTGTTAAGGTATTATTGCCAACAATCTGTTTTAGGCTACACAGAAAAAAAACACATGAATACGATTCAGACATTTAGAAATTTTGTTGTAAGCAATTAGTTTTCAAATCCCAGAGTCACACAATATGGTATCAGTTACTGTCAGTCCTGCTACATTGAAGTCATTTTTCTGTCTTGACTGCATAATGAAATCCAATGTAATACATATGACATATTGGAATGCTTAGTCTCCCAATTAGCTGCTTACATATGACCTATGCATCCCCGGGTCTTTGCACATAAAACTCTGGCCATTCATCTCCTTCTGTAGTTCAAACTGAGAGGCAATTATATTCACTGTCTGCTGGGACCTTGGTGTGCGATTGGATAATCACACAATAATGCCAGGCTATGGAAGCAGCAACAAAATAGAATAAAGAGTAACCGCTCCAAACAGCCTAGTTACCACTTAGTTGACAGTTTGGTTCAGGTATTGTTTGTATGTGAATGTTCTTGTGTGTTTTATTTACATAGATGTATTAATAAAAGAAGTAAGGCTTTTAGCTGTGGAAATTAGATTCCCTATTCTCTGCATTTCTTGCATGTGTGGATTTGAAATGTTAGCTATGTGTTTAAGCAAAGAATGCAGATTGCCTATTAAACAGCCAGATATCATTTAAGAATTGCAGAACATTCTTAAAGCAACATTACCGATGCAGTGGATAGTGCAGTTCATGCCTGATAAACCTGAATTATTCATGACCACATCTGTATTTAAAACTCAGTCTATGTTTCTCATTGATGTCAGTGACCAGTGGAGCCTTACCTGCAGTAATTCATTACTAAAGTTAAGGCACTTAGCTGCAGTGTCCTGGACATTTCTAGGACATTAAAAGCTTAGCTGTTGGTGAGATACTGAGTAAAAGGTACACAAGATTCCCATATTCTCGGCTTGGAAAGTAGTGGCCTCATTTTTTCTTTTTCTGTAGATATGAACTTAATTCCCAGAGTAACTTAGGTTTTAAAATGTGTGTGTTTACTATCTGTGTTGCAGCTACTATTCTCATTGATCGAAGCCTTCCCTAAGCATCATGCTTGGCCTCTGTCAAAAATGTTTTAGCTCAAAGGCATGTTCTGCAACTACTTCAAACTGTTCCCATCAGGAATGCGAGTGTGCACCACTGTCACTTCAGAGTCTGTTATCGGAACATCTGTACAAACTCTGCCTTGCCCTTAACTTTGAGTTGTTGTCGGTATGCACTGACACCTGCTAACTAGAAGTCCTTCTTGTCTTCTGTTCTGTAAATAAAATCTAATTTTGTTTTGCATTGGCCTCATAGAAAAAGGAAAGTGGACTTTGCCTACCTCAGCTCATGCACAGATTGTAACCACTTAGCATGTGGTTACAATGGCCACACTGATTTCAACATCTAGGACAGACAGTGGTCAACCAAAACAACAACACTGGTGCATTTTGGAGTTCATTTCCCGGATAGTGCTGACTTTCCTCTCCTAAACTTCAAGTTTGTTACCCAGTAACCATTACTCGCCAATTCATTCTGTGTTCCCTTTTTTACTTTTCAGTCTTAGTGTTGCTCCTCATTGTAGGCCTTAGCACTTCACCGCAGTATCTCATGTAAAGAAAATCACAGATAAGTTTTAATGTCAATTGCTCCCCTTCACAGTTCATTGGACATTTCTCTTTACACGGAAAGGACTGGGTCATGTGCTATGATTGCTTAAAAGACTTTAAACTTCTCAAAACAGTTCCTTGCTAAGTTAGGGGTCAGCAGGCAGAAGAATGATAATTGCAAGTTCTTCTCACAGGCCTAAGCAATAGACAATTCCATAGCCATTTTTAGGTCCTCAAAAGCTGTTTTACACCTTGGTACTGGGAACCTATTTTTGATCTCTGTGAGACAGGCCTTTAAAAATCAGAACATAGTTACCAAAAAAGAGTCATACAATAGAAGGGGCCACTGTTCTGGGCAGTAGGACAGGGTTCAGAGATTATGCTTTTAAATTGGATTAGATGACATGCCAGTGCTTGCTTGTTATTTATTTTTATAGCTAAAGTAAGTTTCCTATTATATCAAAGACTCATCAAAAGCATTGTTCTGCACCATAAAGCTCCTCACAACTGGAATCAAATATTGCCGCATCTAAGAAATACTCAGGAGGCCTGACAGCATCTGGGGATAAAGGAACATCATTTTGTGTTCAATATGACTCTTCTTCAGAACAAAAGAAAGATAGAAATGCAATGGATTTTATGGTATTGGAAAAGGGGGGAAGGTCAGGTAGAACAAAGTTGTCGTGGAACAAAAGGTGAAGGGAGTGGTAATGATTGTAGTTAAATGAATAAGGGACAGCTACATGTGAAAGCAGAAACATAAACAAGATACAGACTGGCACTTTGAGAGGAAAAAAAGCAAATGAACAACTTCGGACCATGAACTCTCTCCTCCATTTTGTTTTCATGTTTTTGCTTTCACACATGTCTGTGTGAAATATTTTGTTGATGCTCATTGTTTATCTGGACACGATTAAGAGGTGCAAAGTGTTTGAATTCTCTGTTATTGATACTTTAACAGTTGGCCTGATTGATACGTTTCTAGGGTTGTGGTTACAGCAGTTTTTTTCCAAAAGAAGATTTGTGATTGGGCTGGAAATTCTGAAATTGTAAAGTGATTGGAGCTACTTGTAACAATTAAAAGATCACTAATTGGTCTCAGAAAACTATTATGAGATATATACAAGGGCCCCTGTAAGGCAATCTTGGGCTTGAAATGATTTTAAACTTAATGTCATTATAGTTTTCTGATATTGTGATGTATGTCCCAAACTAATACTTCACCATTTACATGGATAGCTATGTTTCTAAATCATAGAATCATAGAATCCCTGCAGTGCAGAAGGAGGTCATTCAGCCCATTGAGTCTGCACCGACCACAATCCCACCCAGGCCCTATTCCCCACACATTTACCCTGCTAATCCCCCTGACACTACAGTCAATTTAACATGGCCAATCAACCTAACCCGCACATCTTTGGACTGTGGGAGGAAATCGGAGCACTCAGAGGAAACCCACGCAGACACGGGGAGAGCGTGCAAACTCCACACAGTGACCCGAGGCCGGAATTGAACCCAAGTCTCTGACGTTGTGAGGCAGCAGTGCGAACCACTGTGCCACCCTCAAATGTATTAATTTACATATTATTTTTGAACTGACTGCTCTCTTCCCTTCCACAATTGTCTTCATTCTATTATGTTCAATATTCTATTCATCTTTCCCAACTTTGCTTAAGATCTTGGAGACCTATTGTAAAAAAAGACTCTTAAACTGCAACCATTAAGATCAGCTATATGTTGTTCAGTTGCTTAGACAGGGAGGCAATCAAGCCCAGGAGATAAGCACAGAAATTCCATGTGACTGATTGCTGGTTTGGAGCTTTTAGTGATGAGGATAGAATGGACAGATGCAGGTTTTTCAGTATGGACTGGATATGTCTGAGAGGTAAAATAAAACTAAAGTTGATTTATTAGTCACAGGTAAGGCTTACATTAACACTGCAATGAAGTTACTGTGAACTTCCCCTCGTCACCACAGTCCGGCGCCTGTTCGGTTCGATGCACCCAACCAGCATGTCTTTCAGAATGTGAGAGGAAACCGGACACAGGGAGAACGTGCAAACTCCATACTGACAATGACCCAAGCTGGGAATCGAACCCAGGTCCCTGGCACTGTAAGGTAGCAGTGCTAACCATTGTGCCACCGTGCTGCTCCTAAGATACAAAAAAACTGGTAAGTGGTATGAAAAAGGTTAATCTGGAATATCCCACTAAATTACTCTGTGAGACGACAAGAAAGGGTCATAGGTTCAAACTCATGATGAGTTGGTAACCAAAGGTTCGCCATGATCACTACTTAAAACTTACCTCCTGATGGAATAAAGTGATAGCAGTGAAAACCCTGCATGCATTTAAGAATGCTGCAATAGTAGAATACATTGGATGCTTCTGGTAGGTTAATTATTATGGGTCAAATGCTTTTCCACGTTTCTGACTACTTAATGCTAAGTTAAGTCACACAGGAATTGAACCAAGTATTTTCCTGAATGTTGTTGCCTGTCCTTTCCATCTACAAAGACAGCCAGAATATTTTTTTTGCAGGCAGTTCTTCAGTGACTCACAAGGCCTATTTTTGCACAGGTAAAATCTACAACTAACTAAATCCTGCATTTTCTGAAGATATGCTTCTGTCACAGTGTGTTTGCCCATTTAGTAATATGGAGAGTGCAAAATTCACTTCACTTTATCAAGCCTTTGATGCTGAGTAACAGTTTAAGCTGCCTCATTTTGGTGGGAGTTGTGATGGAGGCAGAGATTAATCTTGCTTCAAACCATCTCAGATGAAGTTTTGGATTGGCAATATAACCTTAAAGTTAAACTCTCTTGGCAGCTGTCTGAAAGTTTGTCTTTTTATGTGTGCATAGGAGGGGAGGACCGAGTTGAAGCAACACACAAATACTGTCTGAGGAAATGTACATTTCTGTGGGAACTATTTAGCCCAGCTGGCCTCTAAAGGGAAGTCATTACAGTTAATTGCTTTGGAAATTCTCCATTTCAAAATGCTGAAGCTTGCATGCAAATAATGAATGTAAATGCGTTGTTCATGGGACCAAGCTGCATGCATGATATTTAAGTTGACTGTCAAAGGCAAGTATGAATTCTATCAAGTTCAGAAGATTACAATCTGACCTGAAAAGGGAAATTAATTTATGCCTTTATGAAGGACCTCGGGATAGTTCTATACATTCAAAATGCTATAGCAACACAAATATTGTTTGGTTTCTGTTCGATACTTAACAATAATAAGTTTAAGTTTATTAGTGTCACAAATAGGCTTACATTAACACTGCAATAAAGTTACTGTGAAAAACGCCCAGTCGCCACACTCCGGCGCCTGTTCGGGTACACTGAGGGAGAATTTAGCATGGCCAATGCGCCTAACCAGCATGTCTTTTAGACTGTGGGGGGAAACTGGAGCACCCGGCGGAAACCCACGCAGACACAGTGCTTTAGGAAATCCAGAGGTCAAAAAAGCACTCTAGAAGTTACTGCCTTTTTCTCTTTTTAAAGGTTCATTGTTTGAGTTCAAGGAAAATATGGAAACTTGGTTTTTGTCATGAAGACATATAAATGATTTTGGGAGACCTGGATGCTGATGAAAGAGTGGTTTAATCATCAAATTTGTTTTGGAGTGAATTTGTTAAGTGCTTTAAAACCTTTCAGTGAGAATAAGTGTTTCACAAATCCAGAACATCCTTATAGAATCCTACAGTACAGAAGGAGGCCATTCAGCCCATCGAGTCTGTACTGACCACAATCTCACCCAGTCCTATTCCCACAACCCCACATATTTACCCTGGTCCCCCAAGCACTTGGGTCAATTTAGCATGGCCAACCAACCTAACCCACAAATCTTTGGACTGCGAGAGGAAACCGGAGCACCCAGAGGAGAATGTGCAAACTCCACATAGACAGTGACCCAAGCCGGGAATCGAACCCAGATCCCTAGCACTGTGACGCAGCAGTGCTAACCACTGTGCCACCTTGCCGCCCTTCTGGATTTGAAATATCCAAACAAACAATTGTATATTTCCTCTCAATTCATTTATTTGAAATATCATTAATTTTCGCATTGTTTTTGATCAGTGCCTGATCAAATATGTTGCCTCTAACACAATGATGGGGCAATTTTGACAGTTGATCAGCTTCAACTGAAAGCTCTTGAGTGTGCTGCCTGCAATTCTCTATCCATGTCATATTAATTTGAAGGCAATGCAAAGTTACCCCTAGCTGCCACATTAAGTGAATACAGTTATGGTGTATTCAGTTTTCAGAGCTATGCTAATATATTATGCATCTTCAGGCGCCAAAGGGGAAAGGTCTGGCTCCCCCAGACATGTTCTCATCATTGTGCATCTACGCGTTAGATTAAGAGCAGCAACAAAACATTTGTTGTTTTCACTTGGAACTTAATTGATATGGGGGTTATACATTTAGAATTTAATTGATATGGAGGTTATACAGGTTGTGTCCACTTTGCTAAGACTCTTCTTTATTACTAAATCCAATTGACAATGCCATTGCTGTTCTGGAACTACACAAAGCATCGTTCTATCTTTGTAGATTAGGATCTGTGTACGTCACTTTGCAGTCTGTGCTCAGTTAGCTCATTTCAGCCAGGCTGAAGTTGAACCAATTGCTTCTTGTGTCCCTGAACAAGAGAGGAAGGACTGAGCCAGGGTTTGCCCTCCCACTGCAGTGACTCCTGTTGAAAAACGTGTTTTAGTGGACATTGAGTGAAGACTTGATCAAAGTAACTATGATGTCCTTTGCTGTCAAATATTCTAGTGAAACTCACTGACCAGATTCAAATCTTCTGCTGAAATACACTGTCCAGGCTCACACTTGAGCACAAAATAATACTCCGGCAATACTATGTTCAAATTGGTTGCCGACTCCCTGGGCCCGATTTTACCATCAAGTTGCGCCCGTGTTCGGGCGCAAAAACTTGGTGAAGTTGGGCGTGAGGCAAGTAGCACGATCCGCGCCTGCCTCTGCGCCGGTTCTCCCTTTACCAAGGGCCGAAAATGGCCACCATCGGGACTGCACCCAAAAAGGGCGCAATGTCAATTTAAATGAATTTGCATGCATTTAAATTGACTTAATGGACTGCACTCCCAAACTTACTGGAACTTTTCCCTTTACCATCGCTTTTGCCTGTCCAGATGCGGTGCGAAACAGACGTGGTCCGCCAAGGTCCGATTTGGGCGCTCCAGCTTCTGAGGAGGCAAGTTCCGAGCTTCCGGCAGCTCTCTGACTCAGATCGGTGGGGGGGGAGGGAGGTGGGTCAGATGGCTCTGTGCATCAGATCAGTGGGGGTGTGGAGGGAGATGGGTGAGTTGGCTCTGTACGTCAGATCAGTGGGGGGGAGGGAAGTGAGTCAGATGGCTCTGTGCATCAGATCGGTGGGGGGGCAGGAGGGTGGGCAAGGGAAGCGGGAGGGGGTCCGCTGCCACTCTGCCTCGGCTCAGTAAGGGGGAGGGGGGTCTGCTGTTGCTGTGCGTGTGATCAGTAGGCGGGAAGCCAAATCCGCTGCCACTCGGTGTGTGATCAGTGGGGGGGGGGGGAAAGGGGGACAGGGGCCGTGCTCGGTCTGGGTAATGGGTGGGTGGGGGGGATAAGGGGGTCAGTACTGTTGTGGGGGTGGGGCAATGTCTGTGGGGACCAGAGGGAGGCATTATCCGGCCCAGGGGTGATGTGGCGGGGAGCATTTTTCTAGTTTTGTTTTACTGCGCATGCGCAGTTAGAGGCGCCGATTGGGGCTGAGGTGTTTTGGGCGCATTAAGCCCCGCCCACAGGCCTCTGCAGCGCTATTCAGAATTGTTGCTATTTTATCAGGCCGAGTTCACATGGGGACGCCTGAAAACGGATCTAAAAGTCGGATCTGAAACACTCCCAGTTTCAAGTCTGCCCAGCACTTAGAATTAAAATGGTAAAATAGGGCCCTCTGAGTCACTTTGAAAGGGATAATGAATGCAGCCTCATTGAAATAAACTGCTCAAATCCTAGATTTCACAAGGTCAAAAATATCTTCAACTAACCTAAAACAATTTTCTGAATACTTGCTAAATCTTTATTTAAAATTCACTCAGAAGACATTTTCCAAAGCAGGATATGTTGAAGATTCTTTTATTCAAATCATAGATGTAATTACTTCTCACTTGTCAGGGTTTTTTTTATTAATAGTAAAAAGCAGGATTGCCATATCTCTCCCACTCGTGATCTATGCAATGTCCTTGGACAACTCTCTCACTCAACTCTTCCAGTGTTAAATGCTAAGGGTGAGGCGATAGAGAAGACTGACTGTGTGGGATAGATTCCCCCAATGGAGTCTTTCTGTTCCACACCACCTGCAGAAGCGACTACCTAAATTAAACGATAAAGCTCAATCTAATATATTCAGTCTCCATAAAGATGTCTAATGTTTATTAAAACCTTCACTTTATAAACACCACAATACATGGATCCCAGCATGATATTAGTTTCATGCAGGAAAAGACCATAACCAGAATGTCAGTTGTGTAATGAGGTCACCTCCATATATGTATGATTTCATTGAAATTTATTTGCTTTTTCATATTTTCATAGCATCTGTGATTGCTGACATTATTTTATCGAAGGTATCTGGTTCGATACAAGAAAGCAGAAATTCCTGTCAATACACTAACATCATCATATCAAATTCCACAAACAGCTGGTATACTCAAGGTGTTCACACTTTTATTTTAAATAGGCTGAAAAGCAGAGAGGACCAGGCCACAGTGTATTAAGTGTTAAAGCAATATAATTACTGAGAGTCATTTCCACCTAAGGTTTCTCATAATGCCCAGAGTCTAAACCCCACCCAACCCGTGCCCCGCCGTCTTATACTGTGCTTCATCCAAATTCCACAGCAACTGTCCAACCGTTGCATAGCATCGAGGAAGCTCAAATAGAGCCAATATTTTCTTGTACAACAGCCAATGGCAAAAGTGAAAAAAAAAAATTCACATTCCATCTTCATACTGAGTCACTGAAGTAAATACTCATGTCAGCAACGTCAACTGGTACATAAAATAAGCAGAATATAAGTCAAGGATATCCTGGGACTTTTTTCCCCCCCTATAAGTACTTCCCTTCCTCTTGTGAGGCTGTTGATTCCATGTTTGAGTGCTCACCTCTGATACAAGCAACCATTATTGATGTGTGATGCTTGACTGTGTGTGTATAAAAATCTATCTGCTTGATTATCATATGGACACCACAGCCAAGTCTGATCCTTTTCTGAGATGGCTCCCAACATTGGAGCTCTTCCGCAAAGAAAGGTCCTGGGGGTCACTCGGATTGAATCGCCAATGTTCCACAAAGTTTGCATCTTTCTTTTGACTGGATTTCATCATTTTTTTGTAACTCTTGTCTGCCTTGAATATTATTCCTGATGCTTCCCACAACCAGCAACTGTTTTTGTTTGGTTATCTGGCATTGTCCTTTGCAAATTTAGGATGGTGGATTTCTTGAGGAAATGCAAACATCTGCAGCGGACCTTCAGAGAAAAGCTTGATATCACTTCGCTAGCTGATTTTCCCTCCCTATCCTCAGTGGAGTAAGTCAGTGGTAGTGCTGATACAGTACTGTTAAGTTAGCTTTCTGAATGCATCAAATATTCCTTCCTCAAGAGTTTGCTGTGTATACATCTGGTAAAGCTAGGGTCAACCTCCGCTATGGAGCTACCCATGGTAAAGCAGCCTGTTCATGCAGATTCTACAGGTTCAGACATAGAGAATACACTGGAGGGTGGCCTACCAATAGATTTATATCCCAATGAGTCAGTGATCTTACAACACATTAGGAGGTAAGGGGTGAAGAAATGTGTGAACAAAAGGAAGGCTTCATATGTTTGAAAAATGTTGTGGTAGCTAATTTATACTTTAAGATCCTTTTCAGTTCACTGACAGGATGTGGGTTATGCTGGTAAAACCAGCATTCATGAACCATTCCTAACTGCCCTTTAATAAGGAAGTGATGAGCAGCCTTCTTAAACTGCTGCTGTTTGTGTTGTTAAGGTCTATCACAGTGCTGTAAATAGGGAGTTCCAGGATTTTGACCCAGTGACAATGAAGATTGATGCTTGATTGATGGCCATCGATCAGAACTATTTCTTTATAGTAACTTACGAGTCTGAGCTCTCAGTCAAACATGCAAAATGAGAACAAGTGTAAGAGCTCTTTCAGTAGAACTTATCATGCACGTTTGGCATATTTTTTAAAAGAAGAGTTGTGAATAGATGTTTTTTTTTCTAAGCAGTTCCACATATGCCATTGTTATGATATATCCAAGGTATTCACGCTTTTAATTTAAATAGGCTGAAAACAGAGAGGACTAGGCCGCAATGTACTAAGTGTTCAAGTGATATAATTACGGAGAGTCATTTCCACACAAGGGACGCAATTCTCCCAAAAGTACTGAATTAGTGGGAAAACTGTTCTAGATCCCGACTGTTTTCTCAGTTCAGCTATCACCTGAATCTCCGCACTCTGTGCACTGCAGAGGTCCCGGTCGTGAATATCATTAAAAACCCAGGAGGTTGATGCCTATTCACGCCAGAGTTTGACAGTTCTGGAAATCTGCGCATGCGCAGTGGTCCTGATCTGTCAATCTCTCCGTTTGCTCGCCAGCCCGATTGCTGGCCAGCCTGGGACTATCGCAGTGCTGCCTCTCCAGCACCCCCTACGGCCCGATCGCGACCTGCTCAACAATTCCTGGGCCAACCCTGACCACCTTGCCCCAGATTGCCCCAATGTCCAGCCCAGCCCGCCAGCAGTGGCGATCCCCCCTCATCCTGGCAGACCACCCACCCCCACCCCCCCCCATCCGTCCCAATCGCTGCCGTCCCTCCATCCCAGACCGATCCTGCCTGCAGAGTGGCAGCGGGATCCCCCACTTCCACTGATCACCCCTAGGCCCCATCCACAATAGGCCCCCCCTCTTGACACTGCTCGATGTCCGATGGGCAGTGCCAAGGTGCCCCCTGGGCATGGACACTTTGCCCCTTGGACAGTGCCAGGGGCACAGGCTGGCACTGCCAGGGTGCCCATGCCCAGGGGGCACCACCCATCACCGCCCGACCCCCTGGGGGGCCGCGATTGCCCCCCCCCTTCATTCCGGTGGGGTCTCCCACTAGTTCCCCGAACGTGGGGAGCTAGTGTAAACCCCGGCGGAATGAACTACTCCTGGCTGGGTGGGAGGTTCAGTCGGCACCTGAAAGTTCCCGATAATGAACTGCTAAAAATATTTAAAATACATTTAAAACAGATTCAAATGACTTACCTGCCTTCTCACCGGTTTCCAGCGTGGTCTGACCGGCGACTGTTAGCCGGCTCTGGAAGATGCGCATACATTCCCGGTGCATGCGCAAATCCCGGTACAAGGCTGGCGACGCACATTTCCCTCCGCAACCCGACAGAAAAGTTGCGGGTCGTGATGGGAGAATCGCGGCCAAGGTTTCTCATAATGCCCAGAGCCTAAACTTACCCCACTCCCCCCGCCCCGCTGTCTAATATTGTGCTTCATCCATTGGTTCTGTACATAGTGCATGCTGGGTAAATAGGCATGCTGGGTAAATGGGCATGAGGGCTCATGGGGGAGGTGTGTATGGATGCATAAGTTGGAAGGAGTATAAGGGGCCATGGGGGCAGGTGAGATGCATGAGGAATTGGTTTGGGGGCTGAGTGAAGGTGATGGGTGAGGATTAGAAGGCCTAACAGCCTTCAATACAACTGGGACAGGCTTTAAGAAAATTAAAGTGAGCTTTCTAACGAGCACACCACTCAGCTCCCCCAGTGGCCATCTACATGCTATTTCCAGAGTTGGCCGCCCAAAGCTATCGCACCAGTTGCCACCAACCCCCATAATGATGTCTGTGATAATTGAGGATCTCTCTGCCGAGGTGAGCCAGGAAATTTTCCAACTTGAACTACCCACCCTTCTAACAAAAATCCATCCTATGGCCTCCTACTTGACCCAGAGGTGAACTTCCCATCACAATTTCACACCATCATTGTGACTGCCTATTTCCACCTCTGTACCATTACCAGACTTCATCAGTGCTTCAGCTCAGCTGCTGCTGAAACCCACAACAGTTCTCATGTTAACTCTCGATTTGACTATTCCAATACACTGCCAGCTCTTCTCCGTCATTCAATACTCTGTAAACCTGAGGTCATTTGAAACCTCAACTCGCATTAAGTTCCATTCAACTTTTACCCCTCGATCGTTGACTTCCAGGTCAAACAGTGTCTTAATTTTAAAACTCTCATCCTTGTTTTCAAGGTTGACCTTAATCTCCTCTGCCCCACGCTCCTCTAAGATATGTATGCTCATCTAATCCTAACCTTTTGATCACATCTGATTGAATTGCTCCAGCATTGGCAGCCATGCCTTCAGTTGCCAAGGCCCTAAGCTCTGACATTCCCTTCCTAAAGCTCTCCATCTTTCGACTTTACTTACCTCGACACTGCTGAAAACCTACTTCTTTGAACAAGATTCTGACCCAAGATCTCCTTACAGGGTTGGGTCACTGTCAAATTTTGTTTTATAATGTTCCAATCAAGTGTCTTAAGGGCAATTTATTACATGTGCAAAGCAAACAGAAAGTCAATGTTATTCAAAGGAGCCAGTTTACTCTTTATTGATTGACTGTTCCAGTGGTCCTTCAAATCTTTCCATATTTCCTTGCAACCCTTGGCCTTGAAGCATGATTCTGGTAATACTTTCAGAATAAAAGAAAGAGCTGAGGAACAAGGCCAGCAGTTACGATTTTGTTTAAAATTGGCAACGCATTTAATAATGTATCAATGCAAATGCCCATTGATTTATTGGTAAAAACTATAATTCATCTCTTGCTTTGGCTTGGCATCTATTTCACCACATATCTCAAAATGTTTTCGCAAATCTTTTTTATGTTCAACGTGCTTTACAATTTTCGGTTCCAGGTGAACAAAGGCACAATAGCACAATTCATTTTTGGCACAAGATTTGAAATTCTGGAGCAAAAGTTTTTCTCTGTTATATTTCTCAACCATCCCTTCAACACGATGATCCTGCAAATGTCTGGGGTTTCCTGGATCACCACTGTGGTTGCTCGTCCCTTTAAGGGGCGTGCGTTGGAAGGCTCACGTGACATGGTCTCCAATGGGGAATGAGCGCAGACTTCTACGGACAGAGTGATGCTGGAGCTGAGATGAACACATAGATTGTGGCACTCTGTAAATAGTTAACCACCACAACAATGGGTTAATTACTAACGGGTGGTCGCCGATTATCGTATATATACAACCACCATAGCCTCAGCAGAAATGCTATGAACAGCCATTTACACTGTTTCTCGTGATAAATGTCAATCTTACATCAAAGTTACAATCAACATTCATGAGAGACCCACCATGGAAGCACTTCCACATAGTTTTAAGCATATGCAAAGGAGCTGACAAACAGCATTAGCTTTGGTTCAGTGACAGCACTTTCACCCAAATCAATGGGCTGTGGGTTTAAACCTTACTCCAGAGATTTAACCAAAGTGTCAGCCTAGATTATACACTAAGGGCCCGAATTTACCATCGCGTTGCGCCCGTTTTCGGGTGCAAAAACTTGGTAAAGTCAGGCATGAGGTGGGTAGAGCCTAATGCCGATTCCCCCTTTACCAAGGCCCGGAAATGGCCGCGATCGGGGCCGCACCCGAAACGGGCACAACGGCCATTAAAATGCATTTAAATTGACTTAATGGGCTGCACGTGCAACTTTACTAGCACTTCCCCCTTTCCCACCACGTTCACCCATCCAGAATTGGCGCGAAACAGACATGCTCCATAAAAGTCCGATTCGGACGCTCAAGTAAGTGAGAAGGTATGTGCTGAGTGTCTGGCGGCTCTCTGTTTGAAATCGGTGGGGGTGGGGTGGAGGTCACGGGGGGAGATGGGGGGGGAGGTAGGGATGGCGGCTAGGAACAAACTGTCTGTGACCAGGAAGATTGTGATGAATGAGGCTCCTGATGATCCCACAAACTTCAGTGACAGAGCAGATCACCCATATATTTGGAGGAACCCGAAATGATTCATTTTAAGGATCATTGGCTTAGTCAGTTATCAAATGGAGCAGAGCAGCTCTGTCACCTCACATGTCAGGCGGGAGTCAAATTATTTCTGTGAAAGAACCACAGCAAAACAATGATATCATTCATAAAAATAATAGTGCAGACAACTAATCAAATGGTCTAAATTAGGGGTCTCCAAACTACGGCCCGTGGGCCACATCCGGCCTGCAGCGGGTCACATCTGGCCCGGATAAAATAAATTTTGTTAATTCATTTATAAAATTAATTTTTTTATTTGGCCCACGAAAATGTGTAAAATATACGATGTGGCCCTCGCACTGAAAAGTTTGGAGACTGCTGGTCTAAATGACTACCGAGGAAAGGCAATTGGCAAAATGCTGGACATTTGGACCCCTATCCTGTTGCTTTTAGATCAAAGTGTACAGGTTATCACTTCAAAAAAGCAAATAAATTTGGACACCAATCAAGGGAGATATTTATTGGTATTCTTAGCCAAACTTATGTCATTTGGGACTAAAGATGCATGTCATAATTTTTCCCATTTACTGCAATGCCAGACATTATTATCACAACAATGCCAGGCACTTTGTTTAAAGACTCTTAATGTGGTGTCTCAAAAATATTAAAATTGGTCCATCTTTCCATCTGCCATACAGCAATCACTGAAGGTGAAGAAGATCGACTCCTGAGCTATTGGAAATCCAGGTTCTTTTCTGTGAATATTATGCTTTGTCTACATAGTGTGCAAGAAACAATACTTTTCACTGTATACTAATACATGTGACAATAATAAATCAAATCAAATCAAATGTGTAAAGGTCATGCTTCAGTGACTTGGCATCAAAATATGACAGATTTATATTGCATGAACAATAGGCTTGGAGAAGTGTGAAAATCTGTTTTCCTTTTGAACATTATACGTCTCCGGGTGTTGCAGGTAATACAGAAATTCAATGGAGCAAGATTTGCTATCTGTAGCTTGTTGTGAGTATCTCACAGAGTGTGAGGGCTTGTGCTTCATTGATGAAGAATAACTCAATGCAGTGTAGATAAAACTAAACAGCAACAATTGTAGGACAAAATCTTTGGAGAAACAATACAGGCAGAGGGAAGAAAATTTCCCCAGAGAAAAATCTAAATAATCACCTCCGCTCCAATGAGGAGCTGTGACTGTCAACTCTCTGTTATCCCTGTTAAAGAATTCTAAACATCAGTGTTTTTTTGTTTTCCAACCGAGATTCAAAGAAAGCATTAACTGGTAAAATATTTAAGTCTGACACATTTAGTAATGCTGAGTCCCAAGAGGGAACTTGTAAACCACAACTTTATCAAGAATAGTCACAAATAACAGGTTGTGGCATTTAAAGCAGAATAAATCCTGGATTCTCCGATTACTTCAGGGATTTCTAAGTCTTATCTGCATTTTGCAGGTTCCAGTATTCAACACTCTCCTCTCGAGACCAGAGGCAGAAACATTGAACTTGAAATCAAATGTGACCCTGAATGGACAAGGTCCTCAGAATCTTATAATCCCCCTGAAACAGGAAATAAGTTATAGGCACACTTAGTCCAAGTAATAAAACAATATATGCTGTTTACACTTAATGTTCTTTTAAAAGGATCATTCTGGAAAAGCTAATGAAGGGAGGCATTCTATCTTTCAACCTGATCTTGTCTTAAATTCACAGCTCAAGGTTTTCCTGTTGGGTTTAATCTGTGATTTAATCTGTTCATGCTACAGGCCATTGGTGGCCATCTGTTGAGGATTCTGGTCAGTCCATCACTGGGCATGTGTCACTGCACATTAACGTTTTACTGAGTTTGCCACTTGCTTGTCTACAGAGTGTGTTCACAAAATAAATGTCAGTGTGGGTTGCACATAGTGTTAGATCAAAGTGTACAAGTTATCACTTCAACATAGCAAATAAATTTGGACACCGACCAAGGGAGATATTTATTGGTGTTCTAGCTAGGCTTATATCATTTGGCATTAAAGATGCTTGTCATAATTTTTCCCACTTACTGCAATGCCACACACTATTGTGTGGAGTGCAAGATGCAGTGCAAACTGGGAAAATTGAAACTAATGTTACTGGTCGTAGCTTCATCAGGTAATCAAAATTTAACTGAACACCACCAGCAAGAGGAACAGCAGACACCTTTTGAGAGAGAAAGATAAACACCTTGCACTGTATGAGGGAATCTGAAGGAAAAAAATGAAAGAAATGCATAAACATTTCAGAAGTATCATCTTAACATTTAATAGAAATGCTACTCAATAAAGAACCTGAGCTCTGCTTCGAGATTAAGCATGCAGTCGACTAAGAGGAGAATGCTACAACAGATGGTGAGAAAGGAGCAGAATGAAGCACAGAGATTTGAAAGGGCAGTATTCCAGGCTGCATACAAACTTTTAAGGAGTTAATACTTCTAGAACGAGAGGGGTGCAAATAGATGTTAAATTAAGAAATTTCACTTCTGTGAATCACTTGTTTGGAACAAAACCCACGAGCTCCAGCAGACTGTGTGTTTCTGACTTGAGGATTGTCTGTGCAATGAATATCTCATCCTTATGCGCTAATTCAGTTACTATCCCATCTGCCTGCACGGTAAAAATGAGCTTCAAAAACATGTTTCTGTGTATTGATAATCAGCCCTGAGAATAGATGATGATCAGTTGCCTTCTGTAACCAGAGCATGAAATCACAATGTTAACTGTCGACTGAAACCAAAGCTGACTTTTTGTTGGTTTTGTGCCATGACAGTGCTGAAGCTTTGGGCGGGATTCTCTGACTTTGTCCGTTCCTGCCCCACTGCCAGCGAGAATGGAGAATTTGGCACTCAGCCGCGGGCGCAGTCAGAGGTTTTTGGCGTTTGTCTCACATCACACAGGCAGTAGTAACCCCAAAGTAAACTGGCCAGATTTGAAATTGGTGTTCCCAATATATGTCCTTGAAAAGTCCAGTACATTTACTTTGAGGGCCCTGGTGGATGGAAAAGACAAAACAGGGAACTGGCAGCACCTATTGTAAAGTAGCTCAAGTCTTTACATTTAAGCTTTAAGTTCAATGTTATTTCTTCAACTGGAGTGCAAAGTAGCTCAATGAGCAGAAAATTCACTCTTGCTTGACCTCTCTCAGTGAAAAAAAGATTGGTGTACTCTAACTTAAAAAGCCCTCAGATGGTGATAGTTCCTGACAGTTTTTTACTTGGCATTTTAGATTGCGTTCGGGAGTTTAATGTCCATACATCAACTCCATGCATTTACATTGCCATGTTTGGCTTGCAGACCTTCATTTTGTTGTGGAGATAAGAGCCGGTATTCTCCAATTCCGTACGCCCCTCCACTGCTGCCAGTGATTCCCGGCTTGGGTCACTGTCTGTGTGGAGTTTGCACATTCTCCTCGTGTCTGCGTGGGTTTCCTCCGGGTGCTCCGGTTTCCTCCCACAGTCTAAAGATGTGCAGGTTAGGTTGATTGGCCATTCTAAAATTGCCCCTTAGTGTCCTGAGATGCGTAGGTTAGAGGGATTAGTGGGTAAAATATGTAGGGGTATGGGGGTAGGGCTAGGGCCTGGGTGGGATTGTGGTCGGTGCAGACTCGATGGGCCAACTGGCCTCTTTCTGTGCTGTAGGGTTTCTATGAAAGAATTTGAAGATCAGCTAGATCTCCATTCACTGCAGCAGGTCCAGCGAATCCCAGCCGTGGACGATGTCGGAGAATTCCGGCCAAGATCTTGGATCACTTTGAAATTTCCTGAGATTGTGAAAGACACGATACAGTAGACATGCAAACTATTCTTCCTGTCAGCTGTAGCTCAGTTGGTAGTACTCATCTCTGAGCCAAAAGTTATGGGTTCAAGTCTCACCCGAGGAATTGAGCACAGATATTACAAAACTCGCACTCCAAAAGGGGCACTACACAGTCAGCGACACAATTTTTTTGGATTAGCTGTTAAACTGAGGCAGTTTAGCTGTTAAACTGTTAAACTAATCTGTCCTCTGAGGCACTATTTTGAAGATGACAGTGGAAGTTTTTCCAGATATTCTGGCTAATGCTCAGCCCTCAATCAACATCATAAAAAATGATTATCTAGTCATTATCACATTGCCGTTTGTGGCAGTTTACTATGCACAAATTGGCTTGTTCCCTACATTACAACAGTGGCGGCACTGCATCAGTAATCCATTCTCTTTGTGACAGCCAGTGGTCGTGAAAGGTGCTATATAAATACAAGTCTGTCTTTCACTTCCTGGAATGCAGCTGGTGGAAAATTTCCCTGCTTCACTGTAAAAGCAACATTTGCTTGTCGAGCTTGCAGTATTTAGCAGTGTATTCAGCTAATTAGGCAGTCAGGGCTGTGATTTATTGTCTTCTCCAAAGGGAAGGCATTGGATAGATGTCATGCGCAAGGAGGACAAACAAAGAACAAAGAACAATACAGCACAGGAACAGGCCCTTCGGCCCTCCAAGCCCGCGCCGCTCCCTGGTCCAAACTAGACCATTCTTTTGTATCCCTCCATTCCCACTCCGTTCATATGGCTGTCTAGATAAGTCTTAAACATTCCCAGTGTGTCCGCCTCCACCACCTTGCCTGGCAGCGCATTCCAGGCCCCCACCACCCTCTGTGTAAAATATGTCCGTCTGATATCTGTGTTAAACCTCCCCCCCCTTCACCTTGAACCTATGACCCCTCGTGAACGTCACCACCGACCTGGGGAAAAGCTTCCCACCATTCACCCTATCTATGCCTTTCATAATTTTATACACCTCTATTAAGTCTCCCCTCATCCTCTGTCTTTCCAGGGAGAACAACCCCAGTTTACCCAATCTCTCCTCATAACTAAGCCCCTCAATACCAGGTAACATCCTGGTAAACCTCCTCTGTACTCTCTTGTACAGGAATTGGTGGGATCCTAGATTTTTCCTTCAGTCAAGAAGTTAAATTTCAGAAAGTGTTTTACAGAACAGCATTTTGCTCATGCCCTCACAGCACCTGCTCTCCACAGCTTCACATGTAAACTTCAGAGAGCTAGCAATCACTTTTGAAAGTTTGCTGTCCCCCAAACGTCACTCAAGATCACTGCAGTAGGTCAAACATATGTAACTGTGGCCCGCAGCCTCTCAGAGCGATTACTGTTCGCCTTTTCAGTATACTCATCTGCCTGATCAAAAACAATGACAAAAAGACTCATAAATCAAACGCTTCCTACACTTAAAAGTAAATAGGATGTAGATTTGTCAAATGAGGAGCTGCAACACTCTTGTTTGTGCCTTATGCGTGGCAC
Source organism: Mustelus asterias (assembly GCF_964213995.1). Classification (NCBI taxonomy): domain Eukaryota; kingdom Metazoa; phylum Chordata; class Chondrichthyes; order Carcharhiniformes; family Triakidae; genus Mustelus; species Mustelus asterias. The sequence goes on along the minus strand of NC_135804.1, from coordinate 116,541,690 downwards.
TTTGTTTGGACCAAGAACTTGTAAGGAGAAGCCTGAAAGTCTATATGGACACATGCATTTTGTGTGATCACCATCTTTAATTCCTCCAGCTAAATGAATGGTCAAATAGACTCCCACTTCATTTGATTTGATTTGATTTATTATTGTCACATGTATTAACATACAGTGAAAGATATTGTTTCTTGTGCGCTATACAGACAAAAGATACCGTTCATAGAGAAGGAAACGAGAGAGTGCAGAATGTAGTGTTACAGTCATAGCTAGGGTGTAGAGAAAGATCAACTTAATGCAAGGTAAGTCCAAGATAAGTCAATGGATGGGAGGCTGGTGTGCATGATGGATTGGGCTACATTCACAACCTTTTGTAATTTCTTGCGGTCTTGGGCAGAGCAGGAGCCATACCAAGCTGTGATACAACCAGAAAGAATGCTTTCGATGATGCATCTGTAAATGTTGGTGAGAGTCGTAGCTGACATGCCAAATTTCCTTAGTCTTCTGGGAAAGTAGAGGCGTTGGTGGGCTTTCTTAACTATAGTGTCGGCATGGGGGGACCAGGACAGGTTGTTGGTGATCTGGACACCTAAAAACTTGAAGCCTTGAAATTATAATTCACCTCTCCCTTTGCCAATTGTTTGCTCAAAACTTTTAAAATTGTAGCCCTGGCTCTGTGGAGATAGTCAGCTGCATATTATGCAATAAGACAAACCTTCAAAAAACAGAAGCACGAATGATGATAAGAGTTATCCAGAGCTGTTTGAGTGGGTACTGCTGATCAATATACCAAGTGTGTGATCAATCCTCAGTGCCATTTTAATTAAACAACCCCATGGAAGGAAAAATCAAAAAGCTACACTCAGGAAAATGCTTATCAAACACTAGCTTCAACAATAGTTAGTTTGCCTCCATTAATGGTAGAGTCAGAATGAAAATCACCAGTTATATTCATCTGCCCCTCGCATGAACTCAGTATTTGGTACTCGTGGTTTCAGGATTAGGTAGTGAATATTATCAAATCTCTATCTACAGCAAGCATTATTTTAGAAAAAAGAATGCATCTGGAAACAGTGAAAAATGACTCCAAGGAGATCTAATTATCTTCCAAATTGCAAAGTAGGAATAATGTCACTGTAATAGTATAGTTGTATGACCTGCTTTTGATGGAATTTCTTGAGTATTTCAAACGTACCTAAAGATAAGTAATCATATATTGAAGAATTCATTCCACAGATATTTGTCACATTAATGGATTCAATGAAATTAATATGTGTAGAGCCACTTTGAGCACACCTGGCTTTCTTAGGGCAGGCTGCACTGCCCATCACTGTGCGTGACTTGTGCACTGTTCTCGGAGCACAAGGGTGAAAGGCATATCCTCTGGTTGGGTCACATTGAATTGGTGATGTTTTAATATCATGCAGCTTAACTGCCCAATGCGATGCCAGTTCAAAATCTGGACGACACAGGTTCTGTGTCATTCGGTTAAGTAAAAAAAGTGAAGAACTAAGATGGACCCTGCAGTGGTGTGAGTTCAAGGGACAGAAATTTTGATTGTATTGAATTGAATTTTTGGAACATTTTCTGTTTGAAAAGTGTCTGGAATTATCTGGAGTGTTTTTGGAAGTGTTCCCGGAGTTTGCAGAGTGTTGCCACATTCTCAGGGAGGAAGAAAAATAGTGAGTGAGATTTGCGTACACAAAGGCTGCAACAGATAGGGAGGCGGGGGGGGGGGGGGGTGGGCTGGGGGGGGGGGGGGGCTGTGCTGTAGTGACAGTGTCTGCATTAGGACAAGGAGATAGAACAGAAACTGCAAAGAGTTGGAGCCTGACTTCTCCAGGCTCCTTGACACAAACAGAAGATCACCTGGCAGGCCAGCTAACGCATCTTGGTGTGCAAACCCATCAGCATTCTCCTCTACACTACCCCATCCGAGTCCCCTGTCGCAGTATTCATCTGTCACCTCACTCTCCAGTGAACTGGAAAATGAAACATCCTTTCGCCCTGTTGCAGCCTCACTTTTGTCTAATGATTCACTTGTGTTAATCCCAGGTTCCAAGGTAAGTAGGGTACCAAAGAACAAAACAGCACAGGAACAGGCCCTTCAGCCCTCCAAGCCTGCGCCGCTCATGTGCCCAACTAGACCATTTGTTTGTATCCCTCTATTCCCAGTTTGTTCATGTGGCTATCTAGATAAGTCTTAAGCGACCTCAGCGTGTCCGCCTCAATCACCTTACTTGGCAGTGCATTCCAGGCCCCCACCACCCTCTGTGTAAAATACGTCCCCCTGACATCTGTGTTGAACCTTGCCCCCCCTCACCATGAACCCTTGTGTTCGTCACCTCCGACCTGGGAAAAAGCTTCCCACTGTTCACCCTATCTATGCCCTTCATAATTTTATACATCTCTAATAGGTCCCCCTCATCCTCCGTCTTTCCAGGGAGAACAACCCCAGTTTACCCAATCTCTCCTCATAACTAAGACCCTCCATACTAGGCAACATCCTGGTAAACCTTTTCTGTACCACTGTCTGAACTGATAGCTGCAAGTGTCAGATCAAGTGAGACAGCCTCTTTAAAAGCGCTGGGCTATTGCTCCTTCTCCTTCATGGGTGACTGAAAGCAGGAACTCAGAACAAGGGGGCTGGTGTTAGGGTAGAGGGTTGTGAGGGAAGCAGGAGGTCCATGGTTGCACCACTGGCAGCTTGTTCATCATGCCACCTGCTCATATTCCTTTTCGAAAGGTGATCCTTGAGAGTCTCCACGGCATCTCACTTCCTGTCCATTTCTACCATTAATGCCTCAAGTTTCATTCATCACTATGGATCCTCTTCCTAGTATTCAACATCCAAGAATTTCGACTTCAGCAATCATTATGTGTAACATCCATTTAAGAGTCAGCCTGCCTTTAAGAGCAGTAATCAGTACATATTTCATTATTAGAGGAGCTTTCTCAAAGGAACAATTGATTTCCCCATTTTTCAGGCAGGGGTCTTGTGATTTATAACAATCCTGTTCCCATTCAGATCAATGTGGGCAACATACAAAATTCATGTACCTTCCACATCTGAATGATTGTGGCACTAGTTGTATGCTTCCATTGCTGATCTCTCCTCTATAAAATTGCTGTTAAACTATGTACATAATGGGAGATCCCAGCAGCGTTGATAACTGATCACTGCACATGCTCCTTGACACTGACACGAGACTGGCTCTTCTGTCAGGTAATGTACTTAGCACAGATACTTAATTGTTCCATTGTTTCGTTGAATCAATTTCTATGCTGCTCTATATTCTACATATCATCAGAATTTCCTTTAATTACAGGAATAATGATAAAGGCCTCCCTGTTAAACATAGAATGCTGTTTTAATTTTAATCACTCTGCGGAAAGTGGCTGAGAGGGAAATGGCCACACATTTCATACCTCACCGATTCTCTTTTCCATTGAAGATGCCAGGAAATCGAAGTTAAAATGGTCTGCTATCAGCCTATAAATTCTGCATAACATTAGCATGCACCTGCTTAATGGATTTGTATGACCTGGTCAACCATTTTAATGGAGGCAATATCCTGCTCATTTTAATGTCTGCCCTAAAATCACAGATATAGTCCCGCATTGTGACTAATATTACAGCAGTAATTTCCATGTTACCAGTCAGTCTCATGCTTTCTTGCTGGGTCCCTCAATTGGGCACAGCATGCCCAAATACAAAGGGGCCACTCAACCTGCATGCCCCCCTCCCCTCCCCCACTGCCAGCTTCAAGCAAACCCGACAGGGCTTGTTGTGCAGTTGCCCTGCATTAGCAAGTTGATCACCAGTTGCAAGTAGAATGCCAGAGGTGACAGTATAAGGCCACTAAGTGGCCTTGGAGCTTGATCGGGGATGGCAGTGGGTTCTCCAGCACACACCCTCCCATCCAATCAAATGGCACTCCCCCTGCCTCTGAGCTCAACTGCAGGTTGGGAGGGGAGGACATAAAATGATTTGTCCATACCTGAAATAAAATAAACAATTGAAGCAACGTAACTGCCAGAAGGCAACTTTGATTATACAGCTAACTGAGGTTAAAGAGTTATAGGTTTCACATATGTAAATGTAAAGTTATTAAAATTCCAAATAAATTGTGACTTTGCTGACCAAAATGTTAAGGCCAGGTTATTTAGCTCTTTTGCCTGATGTTGTCAATGTTGAAGATACGAGTATTTGATTTATTTATTCCTCTCTCTTCAAAATTCAACATTTTTAAATAGTTATTTATCTTGTATAGAATAGAATAGAATCCCTGCAGTGCAGAAGGGGGCCATTAGACTCATCAAGTCGGCACCGACAACAATCCCACACAAGTCCTATCCTTGTAACCCCACGTAATCCCCCTGACACTGAGGGGAAATCCCACCCAAACCTGTTGGCCGTAACCCCAAGTATTTACCCTGCTAATCCCCCTAACCTACACATCTTTGGACACTAAGGGGCAATTTAGCATGACCAATCCACCTACATCTTTGGAGCGAGAGGAAACCAGAGCACCTGGAGGAAACCCACACAGACACAGGGAGGACATGCAAACTCCACACAGACAGTCACCCGAGGCCGGAATTGAACACAGGTCCCTGGCGCTGTGAGGCAGCAATGCTAACCACTGAGCCACCGTGCCGCCCATATAAAAAACAGCTCACCCTCACACTTCAATTGTAGTTCCTGGGTGCGCCCAGCATTGGCATATCTTGGCACCAGGAACATTCTTCCGCTAACCATAAAGTCTTCAATGGCTCGTGTCTTGATTAAAGTACTTATTTATCATGGTCTGACTGATCTGAATCTTGCTACAGCAGCACATTCTGGACTAGTAAATCAAAAGCCTGTACTATTGATCTGGTGATATGTGTTCAAATTCCACCATGGGTAATTTAAATTCAATTAATTAAATAAATCTGGTTGGAGAGTTAGTATCAGTAAAAGTTACCATGAAAGTACTGGATTATTGTAAAAATCCATCTAGTTTACCCATACCCATCTGTATTAAAGGCCCGCGGGGGTGGGTCTTGTTCAGACACCCTATGCCCAATGGAGATACCCCAATAATAAGTGTGCCCCCTGCTTGTTTTCCTCCAACAACTAGCCACCCAATCAAAATTCCCTATTCCCCTCACTGGGGCTTGTCTAACTAGTGATTTTGCCTCCATCATTGTTCCTCATGGGGGACTACTGAAACAATGGCTTCCATTCCAGATGGGAATAGAGAGCTACCTGCCATCCAGCAGCTCTGGAAGTTGGTCATCCTCACAGATGGAAGCGGAAGCCAGGACCTCAGCCAGTTAACAGGAGATGGGCTTGCTCCCAGATTTTCAACTGGGACGGCAGAGCCAGTCCATCTGTGAAAAATCCTGGCCATTGACTGTTAACTGCCCTCTGAAATAGCCTAACAAGCCATTGGCAAAAATAGGCTCAACACTATGTCCTCGAGGGCATTTGGGGGTTGGCAATGAAAGTTGGCTATGCTCACATTAAAACAAAGCAGGAAAGTTCAAATCAATGTCCAACTTCAACATTGAAACAACTGTGTCTTTGTTGCAAACATCAGTAGCCTCTTCAATTAATCATAGAATTGTTTTGGAGCATGAAACAAGGCTATCCAACCTATCAAATTTGGGCCAGCTCTTTGTAAAAGCAACACAGCTATTCCCACTCCCCTGCCATTTTCCATAGTCCTATAATTACGTTTTGTCTTCAATTATTCAATTCTCATTTGGAAAACACTATTGAATCTGTCTCCACCACACTCTCGAACCGTGTGTTCCAAATCTGAATCACTTGTTTTGTAAACATGCTGCCATTGCATCCTTTGATCTGTTTCTCAAAACTTCCACCAGTGGGAACATTATCTCTTCATCCACGCTGCTCCGTCCCTCATGATTTTGAACACTTCAATCAAGCCTTCTCTCAACCTTCTCTTCTCAAAACACAATCCCAGCTTCTCCAGTCATAACGAAAGCCCTTATTCCTGGAACAATTGTTGTAAATTTTTCATGCAGTCTTCACATCCTTCTGAAAGTATGCTGCACCACATTGGACACAATTCCAATTAAGGCTGAACTGTTGTTTTATAAAGGTTATTCATAACTTACTCTATGCCGTAACTCATAAATCCCAGGATCACATATATCTTTTTAACCACTTTCTCAACAGTCCTTGTCAAATTCATCAATTTGTACACACAAACCCCCAGGTCTCTCTGCTCCTGCACCTCTTTTGAATTGTATCCTTTATTTTATGTTTCTTCTCCTCGTTCCTCCTTCCAAAATGTATATCATACTTCTCTGCATCAATGTTCCTCTGCCTTTTGTCCGCCCATTCCACCAGCCCAGCTATGCCCTCTTGAAATCCAGCACTTTTTTTCTCACAGTTCTCGGAAGTGTATCCCACCAAGGCCCTTCCCTCTGCCCTATCCCCATAACCCTGTGCTTATACCATGGCTAATCCACCTCACCTATATATCTTTGGACACGAAAGGGCAATTTAGCATGGTCAATCCACCCAACTGATCGAGTCTTGTGTCATCTGCAAATATTGAAATTGCGCCCTGTACACCTGAGTCCAAGTCATTGATATGTATCAAGAAAAGTTCTGGTCTGAATGCACAACTCTGGAGAATTGCACTGCAGAAACAATCATTCACCACTGTTCTCTCCCCCAAAGAAGACATAATACCATTTGGATTTGGTCAGTTAAATAGTATCAAATTATCATGGAGCACTTTAGGTACAACAGCAGCAGAGTAAAACCCCCAATCACATGATATGTCTCTCACACCCAAGTAACTTGGTAACAGGAGCCAAAAATCCCCAAAACTGAAGACCCATTTAAAATTTCTGGTACCAGAGGAAAACTGAGACCCTGAGGGAGGGAAGGGGGAAGTCAATAAAAAGGAAATAAATGAGAAAAAGCAGAGAAAGTGATGGGGAGAAAAAAAACAGAAATCATGTATTGGAAGCCATTTCTCAAATTTAGCCAATTATTCAATTATTTAATATATGATAAAGCATGACTGTTTTCTTTGTTTAAATCAGGGTGTATAAAACAATGAGGAAAATGGCACTCAAAAACAATGATGGGAATTCTCTGGTCTCACACACTCTGCTGCTGCAGCCAACGAGAGTACAGAATTTGGTGCATAGCCAGATCTCCATTCACTGCTGCGGGACTGGAGAACAGCCTTGGGGCTGAAGAATGCCAGCTGCAGGTGATTTCAAGAAGAAATTAAATATAACCCTTGGGGCTAAAGGGATATGGCGGCAAGAGGAGATAAGGATATTGAATTTGATGATCAGACATGATCATAATGAATGATGGAGCAGGCTCAAATGGCCAAACAGCCTACCCCTGCTTCTAGTTTCTTTCTTTGGACTGTGGGAGAAAACCTGAGCAACCCCCTGCAAACACAAGGAGCAGTAGGGTAGCACAGTGGTTAGCACTGCTGCTTCACAGTGCCAGGGACCCGGGTTCACTTCCCAGCTTGGGTCACTGTCTGTGTGGAGTTTGCACGTTCTCCCTGTGTCTGTGTGGGTTTCCTCTGGGTGCTCTGGTTTCCTCCCATGTTCTGAAAGACGTGCTGGTTAGGTGCATTGACCTGAACAGGTGCCGGACTGTGGCGACTAGGGAAATTCCATAGTAACTTCATTGCAGTGTTAATGTAAACCTTACTTGTGACTAATAAATAAACTTTTTTTTAAACATGAAAACTGCATGCAAATAGTCACCCGAGGCTGGAATCGAATCTGGGTCCCTGGTACTGTGAGTGAGCAGTCCTAACCACTGTGCCACCATTACTTTGAGTCTTTCAGGAGAGGAAATAGCCATTTTAAATGAGACTCTTTAAAGTGTGACATATGCTTTCCTCTGCAGCACAAATATCCTCAGGCTGCAAACTTTTTAATTATACACATGTCAGGACTTTTGTCTCGTTATCTCTTCTCCATAAACAGATCAGCCTCGAGAGGGAAAGAAAAGTACTTGCTTTATTGAAGGGCTAAAACCATCAAATATACACAGCATCCATCTGGATAGTTTTCTATCATCGCCACTTCTATGGCTGAGCACATTTCAGTTCCAAGTCTATCACTCATAAAGACTTTTCACAGTAAAACTGAATTATCAACATTCTGAGGCAGTTCAATATTTTGACCCCAGGATACTTAACAGAAAAGGCAATTTTCATTTCACTGAAAAAATGACCAGAGGAACCATCTCTGAAAAAAAATCATTAACATTATAGATCTACCTGAAAATTACAGCAGAATTAGTCTACTATAATTGAATAGCAATGTGAATAGGGGATTATTGTTTACAGTCATAAATGAAGCCAAATCAATGAGGGAAAAAAATGGGCCATTAGGCTTCTGTTTGCAACTGTAAACATTGTGAATGAAGAATAAATACAACCCAGCTTTCTGGTAATGCCAACCTCCCACCAGTATAAATGTTGGCAGCGTTCCATTGTTGAGTTTATACTGGCGAAGAAAAAAAAAGCAAGGTCTGTTCCTGTCTGCAAAGAAGAGCTGAACATTTAACTTGTAAGAAAAATTAAAAATACCTCCCCCCTCCCTATTTCTATTCCATTATACAGAACTGTGCAAGAGAAGAAACTATACAAAGATCAATTGGCAGAGATTGATCAGGGCAGAGGTGAAAGGGCAGCAACCCAGCAGGTTGCCAGTGGCCGTGGCTCAGTTGTTTAATTTCTCACCTCCTGGATGGTGAGGTTTGACAACAGAAGCTAGGCTTTTACACCTCTGTGTATAAAACAAGGGAACATTTATTTTTAAACAGAGACAGCTTATTGATGACAAGGATCGTAGTGAGTGGATGGCAAGTAGAGATCTGAATTGCCTTCTGCTTCTGTTTTGGTTTGTTAGATAAGCAAAGACATTGAGGGTTATGGAATCAAGGCAGGTAGATGGAAATAAGATACAAATCAGCTAAGATCTGACTGGTGGAATAGATTTGAGGGGCTGAATAGTCTATTCTTGCCCTAAGTTCCTGGTCCTTCTGCTGACATTATCAGACAGGGCTAGAAAATCTTAACCAAAAATGTTCTTAAAATAAGTGACTTTCTTGTTCTGGAAACAAAATGATTTTCTATTTTTTTCTTCAGGTAATGGATTTTCTTGCCACTTCCCCCAATACGAGGCCTTTTGGCCCATTCCCCCAGACTACAATATCGTGTGGTTCAGCACAAACAAATTTTTGGGCTGCATTTTCCTCGCAACCCACCCGGTGTTTTGCAACGGCAGATGCGGCAAGCCATTGCCGGAAGTGGGATCTTTTTGTTTCCCATTCCCATTGTTTCCAGTTGAATGCACCCCCCCACCCCCCCCCCCCCCCCAGCTGGCGGGAAAACCACAACAGGGTGTGCTGTGGGCACGACCATAAGATTCCACTCACTTGAATGGCTGGAAAATACTGGTCGTTGTCTTTAACTGTCAAAGATCCTCATCAAAGAGACCATAAAAAGAAAAAAACTGATATTCTGTCTCAGATGGTAATATCTTACAAAAGAGATATGGAATATTTGATCCGATTTACCTTAAGAAGACAGTCAAGGAGATAAAAGTAAGTCTTGGCCTGATTCAATGAAAAGGTTGACTAAAATCTGGTGTTATTAAGCTCACAAGCTAAGACAGGCTGGCATGGTTTGTTATTTTACTTAATTACAAGGGAGGCAGGACCAAGATTGCAGTGAGATTTGCTATCAGGATCACTCTATAGATTCATATAACTGCCTGTCCAGTAAACTCACTTAATGATTCATATTTTACCTCACCTTACTGAAGTGTTAATGAATATGCCTTTTGGAAGATGAGCAGTGCGTGAGCACAAATAAGATAATCACAGGATCCAGTAACAAGGAAGTCTCATTGAATAACCCTCAGTTATGCAATTATAATACTAGATTATCATGTTTCACAATTTCGGAACAGTTTTCTTTGGTGAGGACCGGGGCATTGAAATATGTTTAAAGAATTTTGCACAGGTTTAAAGAGGCTGCAGGCATTGCATACTGCATATCTATTCGAGATGGTTTATGGAATTTCAACTGTCTCACCCCAGGCTCCGTATAAAGGATTGCCCCCATTCATCTTGAGAATAACAGGAAATATTCTCTTTATGCTCATATTCCAAGATTATTAATGTGTTCTGGTTAAACCCAACGTACTTTTTGGACAGAGTGAATTTAGTTATGTAATTCAAACTAAGTTCTACAAGTTACTCGGAGTTACTGTGTTTCTAACACATGTAGAATCAACCTCTGGAGAGTTAGTATCCTCGGACAAGGAAGGGAGAAATGGGAAAGGAGCAAAGACTTATATGTATGCATCTCCTTTACTTTAAAGAAATAACCCAATGCTCTTTACAGACTGAGCCAAAAACGGGAGGCGATGAGCAACCCAGAGCAATGGGGTGGCACGGTAGCACAGTGGTTAGCATTGTTGCCTCACAGCGCCAGGGACCCAGGTTCGATTCCTAGCTTGGGTCACTGTGTGGAGTTTTCATGTTCTCCCCGTGTCTGCGTGGGTTTCCTCCGGGTGCGTCGGTTTCCTCCCACATTCTGAAAGACGTGGTTAGGTGCATTGAGCTAAACAGGTGCCGGACTGTGGCGACTAGGGGAATTTCACAGTAACTTCATTGCAGTGTTAATGTAAGCCTTACTCGTGACTAATAAATAAACTTTACTTTTTACTTTACTTCACCTGGGTTCGAATCCTACCGTGGCAGGTGGTGAGATTTGAATTCAATATATAAAAAAGTCTTGAATTAATAGCCTAATGATGACGATGAATTGATTGCTGTAAGCATCTATCTGGTTCACTAATGTCCTTTAGGGAAGGAAATCTGTCACCCTTACCAGGTCATGCCGACATGTGACTCCAGATCCACAGCTATATAGTCAACTCCTAAATGCCTCCTGAAACAGCCCAGCAAGCTGCTCAGTTCAAAGGCAATTAGGCATGGGCAATAAATGCACATTTCATGAATGAATTTTTAAAACTGAGAGGGATGGAGAAGGATAGCCAAAAGCTTTGTCAAAGTGAACATTTGTTTTTTTTTTGTAATACAAAATAGTAGAAAGGTTGAAGGGAAGAAAATCCAACAATTAGGACCTGAATGCCAGACAGCACTTATGCCAGACTTGTCGTATGGACAAGAGAGGGACAGTACCAGACTTATGGTGGAGAAAATGGAGGGACGTGCACAAAAGGCTGGAATCAAAGGACGATCAGTGAAAATCCTCAAGGGTCAATTAAAACTGAGTTTTGTCCAATTATCTGGTAAAGTTCATATGCATGATTGGGAAAACCGCCATGGAAATTTATGGATGAGAACAGTTGTTTAAAATTTGATGCACTGGGGGACAAAGGACAAGTGTAGATCAGTGGAGACTAAAGTGTTGAATGAGTGAGATTTCGTGTGAGACAGGATATATTCAATCAAGTTCTGGACAAGCTGGAATTTATGGAAATAGAACAGTGCGAGTTTACAGGGAGAACATTAGAATGAAATCTGGAGGCAACAACAGATGTGCATAAGAGTTATAACAGCAGAGGTTTGACTGGTGATTTTCAATGCTGGGGAGGGCAGACATCTGAAGGTATGATTGTGGAGGACCACAGCATAACATTCTAAAATATTGAGAGTACTAGTCTTTGGAATAGTGGAATAAAATAGGCTGAAGGCCCTTCTTCATCTGCATCTATCTTGAACTAACTGAAGTCACAATCTACATTCACAACATTCAAAACAAAATGCCCATTATTTCTTACCATATTTTTATTGGAGACTGACGATACATAATTGATACAGAGCTGAACAAGTGCATAGATTCATACCAGTACCTTAATTTTGGTGGGTTTTATATTATCAGGTTTATGGCTGAACACAGGATTCATGAAGGTGGCAATGTAAGAAGGTTTCTAAAAAGTAATTAAGTTTAATCTGAACAGCCAATTTGCTTTAATTGCTTTTCAATAAGAGGTAATGATAGAAAATTATTTGAAAGATTTTTTTTTCCCCCAAAGATGCTATTTTTCAAGTGCTGTTGAACTTGCAACTCTGCTCAATCAGGTCAGTGCCACCATGAACATTTTTTTCTGGCTGCAGAATTCAACTCAGCCTTCTCATCAGCTTAAGAATTTGTCAGCTGTGCAGTGTCAGAGTGGAAAAATGCAATGACGTCTTCTACAATTGGATCAGCTGTCCAAAGGGACAGGAAGCTGACAAACATGCAAATATACTCAATCATTGGGGAACTTTTGCTCATTCTGGATGTTTAGACATGCCAGTTTTATAATCCTGGGATTGGAATACGATCAACCCAATGGCTTATTGAGCAGTAAAAATGTTTTAATCGGTTTTTTTCCTCAGTGGACTACAAGCTGTAATGCAGCTAACTTATCTCTCAACGCTCACCAAACATACCTCCAGCCCTCCATTTCTTAATATATTGCCTCCTTATCAACGTGCAGTTCTATCGGCACAGTTCCCCCTTCAGCACCATATCCAAATAACTGATGTCGGTTTGTAAGCATTGACACAGAGTACCAAGTGAGCATTTGACCACAGTGAGCATCTCACTTTAGTCTTATTCCAGCATCATTTGCACACTTAGCTATCAGTATGGCGTAAATTAGTTTGAGGCTACTGTCCCTAATGCCCAATAACATCATATCCTGAACTACAGAAGAAAAACGCATTTGAAGAACCTTTTGAAGCTCAATTGCCAATTTATTGCGAGTTTATTGCTAGTTTGTGCAATTTCAGTGCTGTGCACATATTTCTAGGGATTGAAGTGAAACTGGTCAAACTCATTTCACTTCAGACCTTTGCAAATTGGGGAGATGGAAACAAAGTAATATTTTAGGTCATCAATCCGGGCTGGTTACAAAACCAAAGTTCAGAGTTTAACAGGAGTAAAAGTGATGCCAGGTAAATAAAATAATTCATTGCAAGTACACCGAAAAAAAATTGACAGAGCTTTAAATTTAAAAACAGATCTGCATAATGGTAATATCGCCTGACTCCACTCCCGTCTCAGGGAATCTACTGATGAAACCCTGGGCATCCATGATTTTGTTACTGTATTGACTATTCCAATGCATCCCTGACCAGTCTCCCACATTCTATCCTCCATAAACTTGAGGTTGTCCAAAATTCTGCTGTTCATGTCCTTACTCACACCAGGTCCCAGTCATTACTCATACACTTGCTGCCCGACATTATCTCCTGGTTACACAATGCCTCAATTTTTAAATTCTCAACCTTGTCTTCAATCCTTTCAGGGCCTCACTCACTCTATAATCTCCCTGAACCTCAGAACTCTCTTTAAGGAATCTGTGTTCTTCTAATTCCAGTCTCTTGAGCACCCTGATTTTATTGGTGGCTGCTTTCAGCTATCTGGGCCCTAAGCTCTGCAATTCTTTGTAGACCTCTCAACCTGTCTAGTTCACCTTGTTCCATTAAGACTCCATTTAAAATCTTTCTGGCCAAGCTTTTGGTCATCTGTGTGATGTGTGGCTGTCATGTGCCTCGTAACAAGCAATATCCAAGAATGTGACAAAGCTAACAGTGTAGAAACCATCAACATTTCAGAAGGTATTTCACAGGGTGTGAGTCCCAGTAACGACATTAGCAGTGTAAACAAACCAGAAGAATACATCATCCAGCTAATAGCAAACATCTTAAATTATTTGAAACTGTCAAGGGAAGGCATACATATGTTGATCTTTCAGAACTGCAGAGGCTGATGGGACAGACAGCATATACACAGAGAGAACCATCAAAGGATAAAAATAAGATAATTGTCAGCATTTCAGGGAAACAGATTCCACCTAGGAGCCTGTGAGGCAGTTTCCACACAGCAGCCTGCAAACTGGTTCTAGCTAGCAGACCAGAAGCAAGAGTGCAAAAACCTTTGCGGAGACAGTTAAAACTATATCTTCATTGAACCATGAAGAGACTATAAGTATGGTGACTATAAGTTGGCCTTTATTTATAGATCTGTTGAATTGGATGTTGGGAAAAGGGAAGTCCTGAAAGAGTTCAGATCTTATTTTGAATCAAAAAGGGTAATTTCTACACAATCTGTGTGGGTATGTTTAATAATTCTTATACGTGACAATCCTAGATCATTATAGTCCTTTTCATGGATATATGTGTCTTTTCATTATTGTAATAAATGGTCTGAATTAAGTGCTATACCATGACTGGACTGGTTACACTTCTCACTGTGTTTTGCATGTGACTCCTCACACCATTCCTGTAAACAAAATTATACACTACCACAAACCAGTGTTCCAGGTTGGGACACCCTCGCAGATAACATCAGCTGCGTTCATAATGGTGATTTCTAGCGTTAATTTTGTTTTTCAGTGCCCATGAAGCATATTGGAATGTTTTCTTACATTAAAGGCACTATATAAATGCACATTTTGTTTTGTTGTTGTTTGAAAAACCTGATATCGTGACTGTTTCCTCAGGTTATTTTCTATTCATTTACAGGATGAGTGTTGCTGGTTAGGCCAGCATTTATTGCCATCCCTAGTTGCCCTTCAGGTGAGCTGCCTTCTTGAACCATTGGGGCTCCTGAGGTGCAGGTACATCCAGAGTGCTGTTAGGGAGGGAATTTCAGGATTGCAACCCAGCAACAGCGATATATTTCCAAGCCAGGATGGTGAGTGACTTGGAGGGGAACCTCCCTGTGATTATATTCCCAGGTATCTGCTGCTTTTGTCCTTCGAGATGGTAGTGGCCGTGGGTTTAGAAGATGCTGCCTAAGGAACTTTGGCGAGTTCCTGCAGCACATTGTGTAGATGGTACATGTGGCTGCCACTTTTCATCAGTGGTAGAGGGTTTGAATTTTTGTGGAAGAGCTAGAAATGAAACAGGCTGCTTTGTCCTGGATGGGATCAAGCTTCTGGAGGGTTATTGGAGCTGGGTGGCCAGATAAAGACATATCCCAACGTAAGATTAGCTTCAGTTCTTCAGTATGTTCCTCATCCAGCTAATCGCAGCCAAAGCAGCAGTGGGATTTGCTTTACCCCTCCTAATGTGGTTGAATAAATTGCAAATATTTATATTCTATGCTTTGACATGAGTTCAGGAGAAAGGAGGTAGAAGAAATGGCTGGGGTTGTCGAATGTCCAGAGTAGAGTGATAGCCAGGAGGGTTAGAAGGTTCTTTGGGTATTAAAACTGTTTTGGAACTCCTTGGTGCTTTCCCATATTTGTTTACTTCCATCACAATGTTGGTCTCACCTCACTTTCTTTCATTGTAATTACATAGCAATGTTTACAAGGCACAGCTGCTGTAACAACAGAAATCACTAATTGAGCACTATGTCAAAGTGTGCTATAACTTTACAAATTGTTGACTTGTGCAGAATCTTTTCAGTGTGCTACCCTTTTATGAGTTTACATTGTATGCAAAACAATCACTGGGTATGACTGCAGATCAGATTCCACTCATTATGGAGTGCTGTTGGATTATATCTGTAATTTCAAGGATTATGCTGCAATGATTCTTGCAGAATAATCAAATATTACTGGGTAATTTTTCATTATTTATAGTAAGTTTTTTCAAGTTTTCTGTACTTCTCTCTTGGAAATTACTTATGGGCTATGATTCCATGAGCACGAGATACCCCAATCCCTTCTCAACCAAGTGGGCATTCCTTATATGTAAAGCTAAGCAATAGATTAGACCATGGGGAACATCATAGACAAGTTAGCTCCTGTCCTTACTTGATACTTGCAAGCATGTACATTTTTCAGTGAGACTCACTGGTGCAGGACTATCCACTTAAGTCCAGAGGACAGTTGTATCATTGCTGCTGTCCAAAATAGATTATCAGAAGCCAGAATCAAACATGTCACTCATCTTTACCAAACTACTTTTCCCCACTCACATTTAATGATGAAGAATTTTCAGAAGGACAAAGACCTTACAGTTTGATATTGCAATATTTTCCTCCACCCTTTTATTTTAATAATATTGCCATATTCAGCAATGCCACAAAGTTGGCAGGTATGAAACCGCAAGTACCATACCAGCATGGCAGAGTTGCTTTGCCACATTTGGAGTTAAGAAGTGTTGGGCGAAATATAGTGAGCTTTGCATGGAATCTCTCTCAACTGATCTGCAAGTATTTGAATAATGGCACTGACACATCAATTGGAAAGTCAGTTCAGAGTGCATCTTGCTCTCCAGCCTGCCCATCGCTCACTTTGATCATCACACCATTTGCTACAAACAAGCAGACAAAAACCTATAATAAGAGTGCATTATCCCTGCGCTTTGAATTGTCATAATTTCATTCCGGCCGCCTTTATTTTCATTTATTTTTACTGCAGCAATCTATTTAATGAAGGCATTCTGATTCAGGCAAATGTGCAGAATTCTGGCTGAATTGGAACTGAAACCTTTGCATCATTACAGGAAGTGTCAAATATTGAAATTTATTGTGGTTTGGAACATTTTGAAGAAAAACTTTTATATGCTTTTTTATGACTTTGCAATCAGGGTCGACAGATGGAATTTTTTTCATTGCCAGTCATAAAATTGGCCAATCAGATAATTTATTAATCAGATCCCAAGTTCATCAACTGGCTCATTAAATGCAATGGCATTTTAACACAACATATCGTAAGATTATTAATCAAGTGAAAAAAATGTTCTATATATACACACAAGTATATTCTATAACTAGTGTCGAGATTCAACTCAGTGTTATTATCATCACTTCAGCAATATATTAAAATGAGCACAGTGTGATATGATTAGCATGCACTTCTCTTGATACACCTTTCAAGTGTGAGCAGAAATGATATGAATGAATTTCCACTGGAACTTTCTTATTAAGGGAAAATTCTTGATAAGGTGCATCAATGTTGCCACAGCTTCCACCTTTCCTCCACTGTCTACAACCCACAGTTTGATTTGCTCTGATCTCTATTTTGTTCTACTCTTTGTCCATATCGCACTGGATCGTAGCTACAGACCAACCCATTCGACTCGTGTAGATTCTGGAACGGCAGCACAAGGTCAGATGAGACCTCTTGCTGTAACTGCTGCCAGGAGGAAATCTGCAGAGCTCACGTTAAAAAGTTTAATTCAAACTTTTATACCACTCTACCAGGCTTTCCACAGTATAAAAAGATCAAATTATACTGACATCTTCACTGGCACTTTCGAGTTTGGTGGCAACATAAAACATTCAGTAGCTGATGGGCTAACTTATGCATCTCACCTGATTTCCTTTCCATTGACGTCCTAGCTTTCAGAAACAGTTCAATGTAATTCACATATAGTCAATTCATTTCAAATGCCTTGTTGTCACACAGACAAAGACAATAGGCGTGTCGTACACTATTCAATCCCACAAAAAATAGGAAGAATAACTTGTTTTTATATATATTTATATGCATGCTTATCTTCTTGGAATAACATAATGGATATTAACATGCATCAGAATGACCGGAATACAGTTAGGATATTAATATCTTATCTGATGGAGTTCACACCCAATAATACAATATTCCATCAATGCCCAGACTCCTGCTATGGGACTTAAGCTCTCAATCTTTGGATAGAGAGGGGAGAGCGCTACTTACAAAGTCAAATTGATGTCTTTGAGCTTCAAAGTAAAAATAAAAGCACTACCACAGCAAGTGTATTAAATAGAAATTTCAATGCATCTTTGTGATAAATTGGATATCTGCTTTGATCGCATAAAAACATGAGCAATAGGCAACTACTGAGAATTCAACTTCTGGCTTTCGAATCAGTTAGGATCTGAATATATCGCAAAGCTAAGGATTTCAGAGAGCTGGAACAATTGAGAAATCTCACGTTCAAATTATAAATGCAGCTTCTGAATGACATCTAACGCTGCCAACAGAGATAGTCCATTTCAATACCATTCAACTACTCAAACAGCTTTTAAATGCAGGTGAGGGTTGTTTAAAGTTTACTTATTAGTGTCACAAGTAGGCTTACAATAACACTGCAATAAGTTACTGTGAAAACCCCCTCGTGGGCACACTCCAGCGCCTGTTCGGGTACACTGGGGGCGAATTTAGCATGGCCAATCCACCTAAGCAGCACATCTTTTGGACTGTGGGATGAAACCGGAGCACCCTGAGGAAACCCACGCAGACACGGTGAGAACGTGCAGACTCCGCACAGATAGTGTCCCAAATCGGGATTCAAACTCGGATCCATGGAGCTGTGAGGCAGCAGTGCTAACCACTGTGCTACCATGTGAGAGAGACCAAAGTACTAAGTGAGAGTGGAGGGGGAGGGGGTGGGTCGGAGAGAACAGATGTTAGCTTCCTGTGACATTATTTGAAGCCAAAACATTCTCTTTCAGTCCAATGTCACCAGAACATTGAAGATATGAAGCTATGTCCTCCTCTTTACAGGACAAAAAGCACTTCAAAGCAAAAGCCAATACAGGGAAACAAATCTTAGCTCTGATAATATGTTACTCTACTGTATTTCAAAGAGTGAAGCATTTCAAGATTGTTAGGTCTTCCTAACTGCATCAGCTTGATATATCTTCATTCTGGATTCCCCACCAACAGCTAGCATCCAAGAGTGTAATACCCCCATTTACGGTGTTACACAGAGGATGTACATTTGGCCTAAAGCTGATCATTTATAGTACAAATCCCTTAGATTAGAAGTTCCATACTTGTAACAGGGTAAATCATTTCTATCCAGCTAAGATTAGCTTTCACTGCCACAGCTGGTTGGGATGCATGCAAACACTTACCATATAAGACTGCTTTTATATTAGTTTCATGTCATGCTGCCATCATTTGCTCTTGATACATGCATCCGACACAGCAGGTAGCAATTCCAAAAGGAATGTCGGCAGATTTGCTACAGCATGCCATTGGGAAAGATATGCACATCAGCACTAAAATTACCATAAAAGCAGCTAGACTTGCAACCATTAAACCGTTACACTTCCCAACAGCCAGTTCCCTCACCAGCACCTCCCGCTTGTCTCTTCCCATATCGCCCATCAACCGGGCTCGAGTGTGAATGAAACAGAAAAAGATTTGCATATCAACACAATGAATATTTAACCTACAAGTATACATGGAGATTAAAAGTCACATCCTTATCATCGGTTTGCTGAGACTGAATTCTTGTTGGGAGTCATTGAATAATAAGCAGGAATCCTGGTTGCTCTTTTGCACCCTTCTAGCCGAAGCGCACCAAGCCCAACTGGACAGTTGCACCGCTGCCCCTGCAGTGACCAACAAATTGAGCATAGCTAAGGGATCAACCCTGCAACCTCTGTCTGGAAGTTTCAGTCCAACAACAGTGTGCTTACCCATGAAGCAATCAGTGCAGTCTGTGAGGCTGCAATCTATATCCCATACACGTAACCAGGGTTAAGTAACATTTAAGATCTGACACATGCATTATACAGTAAATTCATGAAAATGCTGAACATTTAATTGCTATTATTTAGTGTGCACTTTAAATGTCTTTTTGCTTTTCTACATTATGTTGCAAGGCCAAAAACCTACTCATAGACTTGTCTCAAGGGTCCAATTTCTGTGCCAGGCAGCACCATTTATACTATAAAGATCTACTGAAAAACAACAACGTGAAGGACAAATTCTGAGCGAACTCTTAATGAGTCTGCTTCACAAACAATGACCTTCCCCTGTCATGATATTTTTCAAAAAGAAATAATCACTATGTCCTTTTCCTAGCACTGGAAGACTTGAGAGTCTGAATACAGGTGATTCTTTACATCTCCTGCTCCTCAATTATTGATTACATTCTTCTTCTGAAACGCGAAACTTCAACTTTACCAGGGGAAATGTGCAAGTTTCTCACTATTCACGATTACAAAATTCTTAAAGCAGTCCACCCAAAGAATTGGCAAATATCTTTGTCATTGACGTTGAGACAAAAAGAATGTTGAACTTGAATTCAGTCATACAAGATTAATGCATCCTTTGTATTTTAATCTGCAATAAAAAGTATATTGATTCCTGTGTTAAAAATTGTTAATTCGTCTTAAAAATGGCATTGAAGTGTTTTAAAAGGCAATTGGTAATATAACCCTGAATGTAATTTAAATGGTAGAGTTGAAAATCTGTTTTTTTTTTAATGTTAATCTTGCGGAAGTTTTATCCTATTTACATCAATAAATAAAGCAATACCTGACTATGCTGACTTAAATAGCTCAATTCTCAGCATTTTTAGTGAGGACCACTTAATTTAGCCATATGTTTGCTGTAAATAAATTAGATCCAATAGCAAACAAGGAGATACAAAGTTTGTTCCTTGAGCAAAAAGGCCTCAGTTCTTCATTAAATGCACGAGTCAATGTGATATTTAGCTGCTCAATGCAAACCAGAGAGGTTCCATAGAATAGAATAATAGAATCCCTACTGAACAGAAGGAGGCCATTCAGCTCATCGAGTCAGCACTGAACACAATCCCACCCAGGCCCTATTCCCATAACCCCACACATTTACCCTGCTAATCCCCTGACACTAAGGAGCAATTTAGCATGACCAATCAACCTAACTCGCACATCTTTGGAGTGTGGAAGGAAACTCACACAGACACAGAGAGAACGTGCAATCTCCACACAGTCAGTGACCTGAGGCCGGAATTGAACCCGTGTCCCTGGCGCTGTGAGGCAGCAGCGCTAACAACTGTGCCATAGTGCCACCCTTTGGGATTTTCTGACCTCAGCTGAGTGCTAGTTCGGATATTACAAATAACCTCAGTATCAGGATCCAGGGAAGGCGGATAATACGATAAATATGTATCTCTGGACATAGTGTGGAGCTGAGCGGCTGCAGGAGGGGCAACAGCACATATTTGGCAGAAAAGAATATCATCAGAGCAAAGACAAGTTTATTTATTAGTCACATGTAAGGCCTACATTAACACTGCAATGAAGTTACTGTGAAATTCTTCTAGTCGCCACATTCAGGTACCTGCTCGGGTCAATGCACCTAACGAACACGTATTTCAGACTGTGGGAGGAAACCAGAGCACCCGGAGGAAACCCACGCAGACATGGTGAGAACATGCAAATTCCACACAGACAGTGACCCAAGGCAGGGATTGAACCCAGGTCCCTGGCACTGTGAGGCAGCAGTGCTAACCACTGTGCCACCATGTCAAAGTGTATTTGGGGATTCCTACCATTGTCCTTATTTCCCTAATTGAGAGCAGGGTTAACCTCAGAAATTTACTTATTGTCCTAATCGCTTTTTAATTTGGGTAAGTTTTGAATTTAATGTATTTAAATAGGCTTAAGCCTAACTAAGTCTTGCTTTTGATTTAAATTAACTTCCCTACAAAATACAGTGGCACCAGCTGAGGGGAAGCAGATTGCTGAGCAGCAGATGAGTGTCCATTACTTAAATCCCAAGTTATTTCTGTTAAGACAATTAAGACCAAATCTCCCACACAGCAGCAATTGCCATACTAAGAACTTAATTAAAGAAAAGGAAACAGCTACATATTCTAAAGCTGGTCTAAAGTTACAGAGGTCCATCTTGTTGTATAATATTTAACAGGATTCAAGCTAGGTTGTGAAGTCAAAACGAAGATACAGAGATTTTCCTTATTGAGAGTTTACTGACTTTGTCCAGTGTCAAGTCAATACTCCTTGCCCACATCCAATGTCGCAGCAATCTCCTTTTCACATATTTAAACATCTTAACAATGTAATTGACATTAACAAACCTTAACAATGTAATTGTTAAAGCATTGGCATCTAATATGTCCCAGAATGCATTGAGCATAAATCAAAAAGATAGATAATTTTGAGAATGTAAACTACTTTTCTTTAAAGTCCCCCCACTCTTGGGTTGGTCATATATGTTAAACAATGTTAAACTGCAGGAATAACCATCAAAATAAGTATATTTTAAAAATTCATTTATGGGACTTGGGCAACACTGGTTAGGCCAGCATTCATTGCCCATCCTTAATTGCCCTTGAGAAGATGTGTGAGATGCCTTCTTGAATCGCTGCAGTCCCTGAGGTGTAGGTACACCCAAAGTACTGTTAGAGAGAGAATTCCAGGATTTTTGACCCAGCAATATATTTCCAAGGCAGGATGATGAGTGACTTAGAGGGAAACCTCCAGGCCTTCTAGATGGTGTGGTTGTGAGTTTGGAAGGTGCAACCTTTGTGAGTTCCTGCAATGCATCTTGTAGATGGTGCACATGCATTGGAGGGATTGAAAGTTTGTGGGAGGGATAGCAATTAAGCAGGTTGCTTTGTCCTGGACGGTGTCAAGCTTCTTGAGTGTTGTTGGAGCTGCACACATCCAGGCAAGTAGAGAGCATTCCATTACACTTCTGAGGGTTATTCCTCTAATGTTACAGCAAACTCAGTGGAGTTTATATCAGGCATAGCCTCTTATTCGAAGTGGCTCTCAACATATTGGAATAATGATTTTCAAATTTTTGACCCCACCTTTGCACAATTAATTGAGAGGGATCTTACGTAAATGTGGATACCATTGACCTGTCTCTTCAGAATTTATTTAACGTTTAGGTATGCAGATAGTTCACTAGATTGTAATTCAGGGGACCTTCATTGTGGATCAACTCCAAATTCAGACTCTAAATTTTTGAACATGTATAATATTCTGCTGTTTTCTAATCTTGTCTTAAGTTGCAAGTGTGGGCTTCTTCAGATTCAAAGCATCAACGACACAGGTGATGTAGAAGCTGATGTTCTATACAAAATAGCAACACTTAGGCAGAAAACTATATGAAACATAGTACACAAAATTCATTGCAGAATTGTGACCTCAAAAATGGCCAGTAATAATGAAACATTTTGTTATGTGAACTTCTGGAATAGGAGGTAGGGTCTGTATCTTGTACACACACTAGTCAACATCCATTCCTCTATCAGAGACCGAATTCTTCAAGTATTTTTACTTTGTGTTATTCAGTGATGATTGTAACTCTATCAATCTTTTAGTGGAGTGAGCAGAAGGATTTTTTCCACAAACCAAGCACATCACAGGTCTCCATCACAATTATGCATCCAGTGTTGAGATTGATGCCGTTTTTAAGCTTTGAGCATTTCTGTTGGTTGCCTATTCACTATGGGGAGCATCACATCTGAACTCAATCCTAGAATCTCCCAGCAGGAGCTGCATGGTGGCATAGTGGTTAGCGCTGCTGCCTCACAGCGTCAGGGATCCAGGTTCGATTCCCAGTCTGCATGTTCCCCTCGAGTCCGCGTGGGTTTCCTTCGGGTGCTCCGGTTTCCTCCCACAGTCCAAAAGATGTGCTGGTTAGCCATTCTAAATTCTCCCACAGTGTACCCAAACAGGCGCTCGAGTGTGGCGACTAGAGGATTTTCACAGTAACTTCGTTACAGTGTTAATGTAAGCCTAGTTGTGACGCTAATAAATAAACTTTAACTTAATAACAATCAGGAATAATCTGGTTAATTTTTTGCTCACTCACCCAAAGATGATGGATTCAACTGCAACATCTCTACCCTCTCCTGGCTGACATCAGCCAACTCTGGCAATTTAAGATGTTAACTAATTTTTTGAGAGTGTTTTTTGAATAATTTCCCATCTTTATGATGAAATAAATGGGATAACGTATTGCCTTTGGACATTAGTACATCCACCAATTGCCCAAGCTCCTTAAACTATACCGCTATTTTTTCAAAACATAATAAATTTTATTTTCCTTTTTATTTCTTATAATAAATTGGGATTTTTAAAATACAGTTTTATACCATTTTAAAATGCATTTTCAAATCACAATCACAAAAAGCAAGCTCTAGCCCTTATACATCACAAACACTTTGACTGGCTGCATAAATAAAATGAGAAAGCATTGCAGACACCTCATATGTCATTATCGCAATGCCATTAATATTCCAACACAAAAGCAGTGCAAGACTTCTCTTATTCCGGTGCATTCTGTGTCCTCAAAACAAACGAATGTGATTGCAGAAACTATTTTAACCATCATATTGTAAATTAGTTCACATGTCTGTTGTTCATTTAACCTTGACTAAAAGTCTTCACTTGGGCATGCTGAGAATATCAAAATAGGGACCAGAAATACCCATTCCAAATGACCTTTTAAGGTTATCTCTTTCCAGATTGTACTTGGACTCCCATTAGATTTTAACTGGTCATCCCATCAGTGTTTTTCTATCATGGGACATACAAGTGCCTCAACAGTGTGGCATGTTAATTTGCACATATAAGAAATGAAAAAAGAACATTTATTATTGGAGGGGATTTTCTGCTCCTGCTTTTGGTGGCAGGACATGCCCAAACATGATATATGCCCGCCATTGAGTAACGGGAATCGTGACTTAATTGTTCAGGCTCCAAGTCTGATACTAACCCCCTCCATCATTAGATTACCCACTTACATTGGTACAAGGGCACACTGACATAAATCACGACGGGTCTCCCACAGTGCACCTGGGAGAGCAGAATGTGCCAGAGGAGTTCACGTGAGTACATCGCTCAAAGGGGGAAAGAGGGACATGCCTGGGCACTGCTGTCTTGCAATGTTATGGCAGTGCTGGGGCAATGCGGGGGTGGAGGGGGATGTTGCGTTCCATGGAGGCATGTTCTGTGGTTGGCAGGGGCAAGGAGGATTCTAATTTACACCCTTTAAAACTGGTGCTGTGATTTTTTAAAGCCTAAGTTGCCAGCTCAATCAGAGCCTGCACCAGTGTTAGGTCATGGGTCCCACCATTCATTTTTATTCGGCTATCAACTAAACAAAATGGCAGAGAAAGCCCCTGTTGGAGCCAGTAGATTACATGCCATTTTTCCCTCCCACTACACTACTATGCCTAAAAATTGGATAATTCTGCCCTATGGCTTCAAAACTAGAGGTACATTTTAAGGAAATTGGGCAATTCCCTTCCTTCAACTGCTGATTTCTTTATTTTGGCTGCATTCCCTCAGAGGAGTAGAGGCCAGGCAAATAATTTAAAAAAAGTTCATTGCCAGACCACTCTCAGAGTGACTAATTCAGAGAGATACCGGTGATGTCAGTGATTCCTGCAATTAATGTACAAACAAAGGATGACCAGGGAAGAAGGTTAAGTAAGGGGAGGGTGGGGGGGGGGGGGATGTTTCTAAGTCTTATAATATATATGCTCTTTACTTCTCTTTTTCAATATCCACACCTGGTTACTATGCTTCTCTGGCTCTTACCCAAATGAAATTCAATGGTGCAGATAAACTGAACCAAATGTCAGAATTCTGAAATAACATTTTGAAACTTGCATCAAAACATCTTCCCACATTGAAAAATAACCTTCCTCTCAACCTGCATGTTAAATCAATGCCTGCAATTGATGTTTTACAGAATAAATATGTCTTCCTTTTTCTCAGACCTAGTTCAGAGCTTGATACCAACACTATGCTACCACAATTGTTTTTAGACATGAAGCAAAATCTTGAGAAACGATTTTCATTCTATTTAGGTGTACCAAATTAATTTAATTTGACCTACTATAGCCTGCATCCAGTCCATCTTGAACCAATGGTAAAGTACTAAAGCCAGTAAGGAGTCTAACAACACCAGATTAAAGTCCAACAGGTTTACTTGGTAGCAAACGCCACTATATGGCGTTTGCTACCAAATAAACCTGTTGGACTTTAACCTGGTGTTGTTAGACTCCTTACTGTGTTTACCCCAGTCCAACGCCGGCATCTCCACATCAAAAGTACTAAAGCCCCAGAGCAAAAAGATATTGCGAACATTAATGCTTTTTGACAGCGCCAGTTAATCAAAGTTGTTCAGGAATTCTTTTGTTTGTAATTTTAGAATGACACTGAACATTTCTGCTTAATTTGAACTTTAAAACAGTAAAAACTCCACATATATCTGAAATAAAAAGATAGATAGGATACCCAGAAAGTAAACAATACATAAAGTAAACAAGAAAACTGTGCAAAAATGTGAAGTTTTTTTGGTCTGCAATAGAGTTGAAACAAAAATGAAAATCCATAGTTCATATGCGCTTTGCTGTGTCAGGTTTTCTTTATTGTTTTGATGCTTTTGTGCCATAACTAAGAGAAATAAATCGTCCATAGAACGGCTGGCAGTGAAAAAGATTCCCATCAAGGCTGGAAAGAGGAAGAAAATATCCCCATGAAAAAAGACAAAACAATATCAGATGGATTAATGCCAAGTGCCTATCAATCAAAGCCTCACCTCACAGCTTCAGTGAAATATTCGCAAGCAAGAGGCTTTCTTCTCCTCATATCCCTTCACATTTCTCCTGAACGAACTCACTCATTGTAAGGTATGGTTGTTCAGGTATTCAGAACCCTTTGATGTTTAGACCAAGATGTCATTTGTGTGTGTGCGAGCCTAGGTAGCATGTTTCTGCAGGGGAGTTAGGATGCACTATCCCAGCCAACCCGATCTTCACCTGATTCCCCAGCCCAGGAACGCTGAGATCAATTAGAATGCCCCTGCCAATGTCAGCAAATTCAGCGCAGATCAAAAAGCAAATTTGTATCCTGCCAGTCTGTGTAACTCAGTACTACATTTAAGCCTATGCCTAAATCATCAGGAGAGCTAAGCAAAAGACTATTGTCTAACCTGTGAAAGCTTGGCCTGAAATCTTTCTAAAGTCATTTCAATTATAATCGGTAGCGTTAAAGGTAAGTTATGGCCACAGTTCAATTTTAAATATGAGTTGAGTTATAGCTAGAAATCAACCTGCTTAGATGGAGTCAGATGGATAGTTGACAAGTTGATAATCAATATAGGAAGACTTATCAACAATCTTGGCATCTGCTGTGTACATGAAACCAGCAAAACTAATATCTGCCACAAACAAAATTTGTCAGTACGTTTAATGACTATGCACCATGGTATGCTGACACTAAGTAAATGGAGACAGTCATTTTTTTCCCTGAGTAAATGCTAACGATAAGTATTTCCACCATGTCTGGGAATCCATCCAAATTTTAGATCTTAGCAACTAACCCACCCGATGCCATTGCAACATTTACTCCATAAGCTCATTGTTAGATTTTTTAAAATGTTGACAAATCCAATGGTATAAAATGAGTCAATTTATAACCACTAATATCAGAGGGAACATGACACACAAACCTTGTAACACCAGATGGAAATCATTTGGTGATTCAATACACTTGGGGGTGCGGGGAGGAAATTACCAACAAACCTCCTTCAATTATATCAGAGCTGCTGATAAATGTATTGTGCACTTTAACTGGGAATGCTCTTTTTTCAATTGTCAAAACATGTTTATATTACTGTAGTGCCAACAACTCCCCATGTGTAGATAACACACAATTGACAGGTAGTACAAAGTTGACAGGACATAGCAAATATAAACTTAGCAATCGCTGTTCAGTTGAATGGAACAGAGACACCTTCCTGGGTCTCTAGATTTGTGGGGGGTACTGCAAGCTCCTCTGCTGGTCATGAAAACAGTAGTGGTGTCCCTTGCACTCAAGGATGACAGAGCCAACAAATGAAGGAGCATATGTTCATGGCAGATGGGTGTGTTGATGACTATAAAGACCAGTATGTGCTAGAGATTTTCTATCACAGAAACCATGTTCCTAAGAGAGCGGATTGCCTGTCATGTCTTGTCTCCATGCTGGCATAAAGTTGTAACTCAAATTCTCACTTCAGCAAGCTATTGCCATCTGTTTGCAACCAGGGTTTCAAACGTGAATGACCATGTTGCAATGCTTCAAGTGAATCTTCAAGTGTGCCTTTGTTACACCTTTGTTGTCTGTCCTGGTTTTTTTTTCCCCACCAGTTCTCCATAAAGTACCTGTTTTGGTCGGCTTCAGCTTCTGAACTGCACTGATGCAGGGGAAAAGCATGGTATCACAAAATCAGAGCAAGGCTGTTTACAAACAGTAAGCAAAGGGTAGGGTCAATGCAAGTTCCTCGGACTGGAAAGATGTCATGAGTGGTAGTCTAGAGGACTTTTGTAGGGGTCATTATCTACTGGAAACATAAATAGTTTTCCAACAGGAATGGCAGGGGTAATATCAAGATTGCCAAGACACCAAGCTAGCTATATTTGATAGTCCCTGTAATTAGATGCAGGGATCGCAACACACAATTAAACCACAACTGATGACTGTAACACATGCAGCACGTCAGTCTTACACTGCATCATGACACTGCATCACGCTTTAAATGATTTCAAAGTGCGGCCAGCGTTTGGTGTTTTGATTTGCAGCACACCTGAGAAGCGGAGGGAGTAATATTATAAGTATCTGGTATCACTTAAAACTGGCCAGTGAGGGGAGGTGCATTGGGATTTGTTAAGTGAAGATCGTATCGGACCATTTGATACTTCCTCAAAAACATCAATTAAGGAGAATTGATGAGAGTAGTACTGTTGATGTGATCTACATGGAGTTTAGCAAGACTCTTAACAAGGTCCCACATGGCAGACTGGTTATAAACAGGCCATAGGATCCAAGGAAATGTAACAAGCTGGATACAAATTGGCTCAGTGGCAGGAAACATAGAATCATAGGACCTTACAGTGCAGAAGGAGGTCATTTGGCCCATCAAGTCTGCACCAACCACAATCCCACCCAGGCCCTATCCCCATTACCCCATGCATTTATCCTAACTAATCCCTCTGACATTAAGGGAGAATTTAGCATGGCCAATCCACCTAACCCGTACATCTTTGGACTGTGGGAGGAAACCGGAGCATCCGGAGAAAACCCATGCAGACACGGGAGAATGTACAAACTCCACACAGACAGTGACCCAAGCTGGGAATCGAACCCGGGTTCCTGGCGCTGTGAGGCAGCAGTGCTAACCACTGTGCCACCGTGCTGCCCGGTAATTGTTGACAGGCATGCTTGCAACTGGATGGCTGTTTCCAGTGAGGTTCCATACAGTGAGGTTCCATCCAGTGCTCAAAACTAGGTCCCCTGCTTTTTGTGGTACATATTAACGATTTGGACGTAAATGACAGGGGCACGCTCATGAAGTTTGCAGGCTACGGGTTGACAGTGAGAATATCTGTGGACTGCAGGAAGATATCAATGGAGTGGTCAGATGGGCAGAAAAGTGGCAAATAGAATTCAACCCAGAGAAGTGTGAGGTGAGGTATTTGGGAAGGTCAAACAAGGCAAAAGACTACACAATTAGTGGTAGGATACTGAGAGGTAGAGGAAGTGAGCAACATTGGAGTGAATGTCCACAGATTGGTAAGATGGTTAAGAAGACATATGGAATAATTTCCTTTATCAGTCAAGATGTAAATATAAGAGCGGGGAAGTTATGCTGGAACTATATAAATCATTAATCAGGCTACAACTTAAACACTATGTGCAATTCTGGTTATATCATTACAGAAAGGATGTAATTACATTAGTAATGGTACAGAGATTTATGTGGATGTTAGAAAAACAAAGCTATGAGGGAAGATTGGATAGGCTGGTATATTTCTCTTTTGAACAGAGGCTGAGGGAAGATTTGACTCAGATGTACAAAATTGTGAGGGGCCTGGATAGAATGGATGGAAAGGGCCGATTTACCTTAGCAAAGAGGTCAGTGACCAGGAAGTATTGATTTAAAGAGATTGGTAGAAAGATTAGTGGGGGATGAGGGAATTTCTTTTTTAAACTCCAAGGGTAGTAAGGGTCTGGAACTCACTGCCTGTAGGGTGGTAGAGACAGAAACCCTCAACTCATTTAAAAGAGGTCTGGGTATGTACCTGAAATGCTATAACCTGCAGGCCTATGCACCAAATGTTGGAAAGTGGGATTCGCTAGGGGCGCTTGTTTTGGCTGGCACAGCTACAATGGGCCAGCTGGCTTTTTTCTGAGCTGTAAACTTTCCATGATTCTCTGATAACATTGTGCAATTATCAGTGAATAGCCCCACTTCTGACTTTACGGTAGACAAAGGTCACTGATGAAACAGTTGCAGATGGTTCAGTCTAGTACATTACCCTAGGAAAACTTGTGCAGCTATATCCTCCAGCTAAGAGGGTTGGCCCCCAAGAACCAAACCATCTTCTATTGACTAAGTATAACTCCAACTCGTGGTAACAGTGTAGGAAGAAATGTGTCTTTCTTGAGTGGCAGGCAGGGCCTAGTGTGATACTGCAAGGATCTTTGCTTGGGCCTTGCCTGTTGCAATATACATCAATGACTTGGATGAGGAATCCAAATGTAATATTTCCAAGTTTGCTGACAACACAAAACTAAGTGGGAATAGAAGTTGTGAAGAGGATGTAAAGAGGCTTTAAGGCAATTTAGACAAGTTGAGTGAGTGAGCAGATGCAGTATAAAGATGAATAAGTATTAACAAAGGAGAAACATAATGGCAGAGTGCTATTTCAATGGTAATAGATTGAGAAATGTTTATATACAAAGGGACCCTGGGTGTCCTTGTACACAAATCACTGAAAGCAAGCAGGCAGGTGCAGCAAGCAGTTAGGAAAACAAATGGTACATTAGCCTTACTTGTTGCTGCACTCAAATCCTCTTGCAGTGCTGTGTTGCTGCAGTTGTACAGGATCTTGATGAAACCACACAGAGTATTGTGTGCAGTTTTGGTCTCCTTACCGAAGGATATATTTGCCATAGCGGGACTGCAGCAAAGGTTCATCAGATTGATTCCCGGGAAGGCAAAATTGTCACTTTGAGGAGAGATTGGGTTGACTAGGTCTATATTCACTAGAGTTTAGAAGAATGAGAGGGGCTCTCATTGAAATATATAGAATTCTGACAGGGCTGGACAGACTGGATGCAGGGGTTGATGTTTCCCCTGGCTTGGGGGGATCGAGAACAAAGGGTCACTGTCACAGGATATGGGGTAGGCCATTTGGGACTGAGATGAGGAGAAACCTTTTCACTCAGAGGGTGATGAACCTGTGGAATTCTCTATCACAGAAGACTGTGGAGGCCAAGTTATTGAATTTATTTAAGAAGGAACTAGATAGATTTCTAGACATGAAAGCCATCAAAGGGTATGGGGGAGGGGGGAGAGTGGGAGTATGGTGTTGAGATATTATTGCATTAACCATGATCATATTGAATAACAGAGGAAGCTCATGGGGTCAAATGGCCTACTCCTACTTTCTATGTTTCTAAATGCTGCCTTGATATTTGGACCAAGGTTATAATTGATGTGGAGTAGAGTGGTCTGGTGGAATACAAACCAAGCTCTGGTGAACAAGTTATTGTTGAGCAAGCGCTACTTGATAGGACTGATGACTGAGAGTAGACAGCCAGGTTGTAAGTGATTGTTCTTTTTGTGGGCAAGGCATACCAAGGCAATTTTTTCACCTTGTTGTGTCGATGCCTGCATTGTGACTGTACAGAACCAGCTCCAGAGGCCCAGCTAGCGCTGGAGCGGAAGTCTTCACTACCACTGCTGGGATACTGCCAGGGTCCATAACCTTTGCAGTAACCAGTGCCTTTTATTTTTTCACATGGAATGAATCAAGTTGCCTGAAGACTGGCACTAGTGATGCTGGGGGCTTCAAGAGGAGGCTGAGATGAATCTTCCACTGGCATTTCTGGCTGAAGATGGTTGCAAATGCTTCAGCCTTTTCTTTTGCACTGATCTGTTGCCCTCCATCGAGGACAGGGATGTTTTTGGGCATCATCTTCACCATTTATTCGGAAAAAGCAAAATTCTGCAAGTATTTTCTGCAGATGTCTGAAAGGAGTCAGAGGCAAAACAATTCAGGGCTGTGGTGACTTCGACACCCACCTGGCAATGTGTTCACCAGGTTCACTTTGTAGGAGGTCAGGAGGGAGTGTCAGAATCCACCTGCTGCAAAATCTTGAGCCTTTGAAGCTACTGATGTTCAGACATGTCCAGGAAGTTTATCCCCTACTTGTATACCATTCGTTTGGGGGTATTACCTCCTGCCAGCTGCACCTCTTGTGCTCATCTCCTCTCACCTATTATGTTGCAAGTGGGTGAAGAAGGGTCTGCTACTCTTCCTGCTAGTATTGATTCTGCTCATTTTATTTCTCATTGGAGGTCCAGAGTAACCTTCCTAATGGGCACCCATTCTGAATGATGTTTGACAGATGATTAGTTCAGACTGGGTGCACAAAACTCCCAAATAGTAGAAGTTACCTCCAAAGTATTAAAAATCACCTCCATGATAAATGCACACTGAGAGAGCGGCATGGTGACACACTAGTTAGCACGGCTGTCTCATAGCGCCAAGGACCCGCGTTCAATTCCAGCCTTGGGTCACTCTCTCTGTGGAGTTTGCACATTCTCCCCATGCTTGCTTGGGTTTCCTGCAGGTTCTCCAGTTTCCTCCCACATTCCAAAGAAGTGCAGGGTAGGTGGATTGGCCATGCTAAATTCTCCCTTACTGTCAGCGGCACTGGCTAGGGTAAATGCATGGGGTTAATGGGAGTACGGTGGGATTGTGGTCGGTGCAGACTTGATGGGCCAAATGGCCTCCTTCTGCACTGTAGGATTCTATGATTCTATGAAAACGGTCCCATCCCATTAAATTAACTTCAAGGAAGCAAATTACAGTGGATTGGAGCAATGGTTTGAATGTGGAATTCCAGCCTAGTCTGAGTATGGATGCATTCTTAGCCTCAGAGAAACACAGAACTTTAGAACTGTGTCTTAGAAAGCGAAAGACGTCTGGTAGTATTAGGTCAATTTTGGTGTTGAGTACAACAGAAGGCACTTTCAGCACAAGAGTTCACAGCACTTATTAGTTGAGCGACAGGAAGTGACTTTGTGACTTTCGGGGAGAGAGTTTCACTGTCTGCTATCCATAGTGAAATCATAAACATGCTTTCAGAAAAGGTGTTTTTACTATCAATAGACAATAGCTGAAAGCTCAGTAATTGCACAACACTGCACACTGGTTACCTATTTACTTCTAAATAGTTATTCATAAAATATGAACATTCCTTCCTTCAATTAGTATGTGCTTCAAGAGATAGTGCATGAGGAGTAAAGTTCATAAATCAACAGTCGACCAAGATCAATTGTGTTTCCTTTGAAGGCAGCATAGTTAGAGTATTCATGAGGCTTCTAGATTGGAGCTTTTCACTTGAAATACTTGTCATGCAAGACACAAAATGGTAGCTATTTTAAGAAGGTTTATAATAGCTTTGAATAATTGGTAGACACAAGGATCAGAAAGAATTTCACATTATAGAGGCGGCACTGTGGTTATGTCAGTGCACAACTTTGACAGGCAGTGTAAAAACACAGGCACATTGTGGATATCTACAAAGTTAAGGTTTCTCAATTTCCTGCCAGATTTCTGGTTAATTCATCATTTGACAGAGAAAAGCCAAATTAAAGGGTCTACGCTGTATGAACTTTTTTTTGTTAATTCAAAGCAAGTTAGGTAACATAACAACATGATTCTGCAAAATACAATTGTAACAACAACAAGCATTATGGAAAGCTGACACACTGGTGGCTGGCAACACAGAAACCTTTTTTTAAAAAGTTATTCCAGGGTGCCAAAAGCAAAGTCATAGATTTCCCACAGCTCATTGCAAGCTCCAGCAACAATGCACAATGATCCAAGAAAAGCACTGTTGGAAGAGTTCCAGAGCAGTGAGTAATGTTTTGTCGCCAGTATTCATAGAAACCCTACATGCAGAAGGAGGCCATTCGGCCCATCGAGTCTGCACTGACCACAACCATACCCAGGCTCGATTCCTGTAACCCCACATATTTACCCTGCTAATCCCCTGACACTAGGGTCAATTTAGCATGGCCAATCCACCTAACCCACACATCTTCGGACTGTGGGAGAAAACCAGAGCACCCGGAGGAAACCCACGCAGACACAGGGAGAACATGAAAACTCCACACAGACAATGACCCGAGGCCGGAATTGAACCCAGGTCCTGGTGCTGTGAGGCAGTAGTGCTAATCACTGTGCCACCATGCCACCTATCTTTCTGGTATAATTGCAATAACTCTTGAATTTCTGTTTTAAGCATGAAGGTCTGTCTTATGAATACTAATAAGTATTCTCAAATTGGCTGGGGATTATCTGCTATTATCTTCATGGTCTGGTAACTTTATTTCACTAACCCCACCCAAATCCCACCCACACAACAAAAATATAAGTCTACCGTTATGTAGGATTAATTCCACAAAAAAGATAAATCTGGTGCAAAACAAGATTACACTGGAAGGTCTAATTTCTGCCATGGAGGCAGGGGGCTCAAGTGAGGGAAATTTCCTGCCTCTGTCTCCTTCGCATGCTCTGAGCAGAAGTGGAGGTGTGATTGAGTCAGGTCTGCTACCTCCGGAGGCAGTCTGGGGATGGCGACGGAGGCCAATGGGTTGGTTAGATGGCCTCCCTCAATTCTCTGAAACTTTGCACCAGTTTCATAAGAGGATCTTTGGTCCCTTGGCCTGCACCCCTCATTCGATCACATGCCCTAGCCCTTCCACCCACTCACCATGCCACCTCCATACTCCAATGTTAGCTCCATGCCATCTTGTATCCCATGGCAACTACGCCCCCATTACACCTTGTCCCCCCCCCCATGCTACCTCCATATCCACTCACCCAATATCCACTATCGGCAGACCTCAGCAGCCATGTGGCAATTTAAAAAAAAATGAAACTTCCAACAGAATTCTCACTCATGCACACTTGATACTTTAATTGTCAAACCCATTCAAAGATATGTCAAACTTTCTCAATTGGTCAATTGAAATAAAACAAAGTTATATTCAGTAACCACATCAAAGACAGCTGATACTTTCGAAAACTCGTTAATCATGATGTGGGGGAGGGTGGTGGGTGGGGTGGAATTCACCCGTCTTGCTCGCCGATGGCAGGAATCCCGATTGCCCACTGAATCAGGCGTCGGGACTAAAAATGGGTTTCATGGCCGGGCGTGAGAGCTATCAGAATTCACCTGACCCCCACCCCGCCAGCCCCAATCAGGTTCCTGCCCAGAGCAGGCAGCAATCAAATTCATATGAAAATCCGGTAATTATAATGCAATTAGTGGGTTTGATGGCCTACTCACCAGCCTCCTGCCATCCTCCTCTCCGACAGGAAATGCATTGACAGGCTTTGGCGCTGGTAATGGCCAGCATGAACCTGGCATGCTGGACCCAGACCCTCCAGGGGAGCACCACCAACCTCTCAGGAAAGAGGGGCATCCTCCCCACAAACTCAGGATCACCCACCACACCACACAGGCATGAGGGTGACGTGACTTGACCGCCACACCACCACCCCCCCACCCCCCTCCCCGCCACCCACAGCCGGCAATCAAGCTTAGATTCTTTGTAAACATTGCAGTTAGGAACAACGGAGGATCTTGCGATGCACTCTAATGAGAAGGGAAAGGTCAATAAACACAACTGACTGGAGGCTGAGTAGAAATCTGTTTAGCTGTGATTGAAAGCCTATTTCAAACCATTGCACTATTAAATTAATAGGTTTTTAATGCAGTAGATGGGGGCTTCAAAGGTTTCAGCTTGCTAGGAAGGCTCAGAAACTTGGGCCATGGAGATTAGTGACCAGACCACTTCAAAGACAGGACAGAAGATGTGAGCTGCCCAATCTCGGAAAGGCAGTGCTGGCCTGCAGGTTATATGTAGAATATATATAGATATATAGAATATATATAGAAACCCTACACTGCAGAAGGAGGCCATTCGGCCCATCGAGTCTGCACCGATCACAATCCCACCCAGGCCCTACTCCCACATATTTACCCGCTAATCCCTCTAACCTACGCATCTCAGGACTCTAAGGGGCAATTTCTAACCGGGCCAATCAACCTAACCTGCACATCTTGGACTGTGGGAGGAAACCGGAGCACCGGAGGAAGCCCACGCAGACACGAGGAGAATGTGCAAACTCCACACAGACAGTGACCCAAGCCAGGAATTGAACCCAGGTCCCTGGAGCTGTGAAGCAGCAGTGCTAACCACTGTGCTACCGTGCCGTCCCGGATTTCTTGGGATGTCTTGGGATGTCTGATTTGCATCTTTAAGGTGGGATTCTCTAGTTTCCTCTGCCCCTCCCCACCATCGGGAAAAAGATACAAAAGTCTGAGGTCACATATCGACCGACTCAAGAACAGCTTCTTCCCTGCTATCAGACTTTTGAATGGGC
The DNA here is from genome assembly GCF_964213995.1 of Mustelus asterias. Lineage (NCBI taxonomy): Eukaryota > Metazoa > Chordata > Chondrichthyes > Carcharhiniformes > Triakidae > Mustelus > Mustelus asterias. Next base: position 116,505,506 of record NC_135804.1, on the reverse strand, counting down.
CTACCTCGCATTAAGTTGATCTTTCTCTACACCCTAACAATGATTGCATCACTACATTCTGCACTCTCTCGTTTCCTTCTCTATGAACGGTATGCTCTGTCTGTATAGCGCGCAAGAAACAATACTTTTCACTGCATGTTAATACATGTGACAATAATAAATCAAATCAAATCAAATTGAAAGTTACATCCTCCTAATGTTCTGCAAACACTACCTCTGTCGGGACATGACGAGATTGAAGCTGCTGTTTTAATATATGTAATGCTGTCTGACACTCCAGAAATGAGAGTCCTGGATCATCAGTGCATCCATCCTTCAGTGGGAATATTAAACCAAAACCCTGACTGTCTCTTGCAATACGTCAAATCAATATTAAAGATCAAAGAAGAGCGACAGCAGCTTTCAATTAGGAGCGTTATAGCCTTCCAGACTCAACATTGAGCTCCACAATTTCAGATCATAACCACAGATCCCGCTCTTTCGGGTAGCAGCTGCTGGAAATGATCCAGGTTTCATTACTGACACTTGCCCTGGTCTGTTGAGTGGATAGGATCTAGAACGTGCTGCCTGAGAGGGTGCTGGAGGTAAATTCAAACGTGACTTTCTAAAGAGCACTCTTCGAGAAAAGAAATTCAGGGCTGTTGGGAAAGTTGGCAGCAGGGTGCCAGGGGTGGGGCTAAAGAGAAAATATTGAAAAATCTCAGCGGCTCTGGCAATATCCGCGGAGAAAGAAATATAGTTAACATTTTGACTTCGATGTGACTCTTTTTCAGAATTCCAATTAATGTTGCCACCAAACTCTCTGACCATGAACTCTCTGAAAGTGAAGAGTTTGTTCTTGCGATATGGCTTCAATCTTGGTGTGTCTTCATCCAACATCAAATGGGAAGTGGTATTTGCTGCATTTGAATTCCTCCACGCCCCGCTATCCCACCACGCATCAGTGTCTGCCGAAGATGCTGAACCAACCTAGCTGATCTAGCACACACATATAGCAGGATTCTAAACAAGTTGGCTGATTTTCACACGCAACATGAATGCCTCATAGCATTGCCAGGCCTCAAGACCAACCCAAACGTACACATCTCTAAACCTGACAAAGGGACTGGAATACTCATCATTAACAAGTGTGACTATATCAACAACATGCACACCATTCTGAATGGTTATTCCAAATTTGTATCTATTGGGCCTGACGCTAAGCATGACCAGACATCCTGCTCGAAAGCAAATTACAAAAACACTGGTTGGACTTGTGTAAGAGTAATGATCTGCCAAGTGGTTATATATGATAGGATTTGTCCTCATGACTCACTGTGTCCGTGCATGAATGGGCTTCCAAAGACACACAAAAGTGATGCTGCTTTACCCCCTTGCTTAAATCCTCCGCTGCAGGAATTGTCAAGGACAAGGCAAAGAATTTGCCAAACAAGCAACAGGTCAAATGGGCAGGAATTTATTGTCCTGGGGCATGTGGACCTGGAAAATACCACCCCCTCTCTATGACTGCTTCTGCATGCATGAATTGGTAAATTGTTGGGGGTGAGCAAGTTTTCCCACATAGACAGTGAAGGATTCCTTCGCCTTTGCAAAGGCCATATCAGACTTGCATGTCAAGAGCAATGCCTTGTCCATTCGCTCATCTGACACTACAAGCCTATTCACCAATGTACTGCTCAAGGAAGCTCCAGACATGTGCACCACCTGATCAGACGTTATCCCACAGAGTAACTTTGATATGCCCTATTTCAGCATATATCATAGTGCTCCGGATGCAATACCAATTTCTGAATCCGTATTCATTGAACTTCAACTCAACAACTCATGCAACTGAGTTTACCTTTCAAGACACCATGTATACCCAAATACATGCTGTTATCATGGGGTCTCCTCGAGGCCCAACATTCATAAACATCTTCGCCAGTTTCCATGAGAAACACATCTTCAATGGAATAGCACCCAACTTCCTGCCTCTTACGGATGTCTAATACTTAGATGATACTTAGCTGAAGCTGCATGGAAGAACTCCTTAAACACCTTAGTAAGCTGCATCCTGCCCTCAAATTCACCTTTGAAATGGAGTAATCAATTGAGTTCCCTTTTGCTTGATATGTAACTAGATTAAGCTGTCAGTGGGTTTTCAGTACTGTCTACCGCAAGACTATCTTTGCTGGTCAACATACACTTTGGGAATCTTACAATTTAATGCACTAAAACATTGGCCTTATCAGCAGGGCCTGAACCACTTGCTCACTGTGCAAACTTGATGCTGAAATCGTGCATAAGAAAGCTATCCGGTGGGAAAACGTCCACCCGGATCAGATCATTGCTTGTTGCATATTATGCAGATTCATGAATGAGCTTAAGACCTCATATTTTGTCTTGAAAAGTGCTCAGTCTATCTCAGCTTACTCTGAAAGGGTAAGGTGTCTCAAGCATTGAAGCTCGATGTTTCACACTGCTACTATGCAGCAGCAACACGAGTGATACTCCCCATTAATAGGATGCTGCTGTCAAAACACAAAGACGTTCTGCCTATTACACAAATAAGTAAGGTGCTACATGAATTTCAGTGCCAATGTGATGTCAGGTTTGGAGGTCATACATCCCAAATACTGGTGGACTGTATCAAATAGCATTTCCCTTCATCTGTTCACAACAAGCAAAGTACTGACCACACCCAACCAACGTGTACTTGCAAAATTCAAAATTTAGCATCCAACATTATGTGCAATTCCACAATTGGGCCACACTTGCAAAACAATCCCGATTGTGCCAAGAATTACACTGAAAACCAATTCAAGGTTATCAACCGGCCTTAGTGTGACTCACTTATGCATGTTAGAAGCCACATATTTTCAGACAGAAGTTGTAGATCCACACATTATGTGTGTGGCACAGTGGCACTAGTGCCTCACAGCTCCAGGGACCCGGGTTCAATTCCGGCCTTGGGTGACCCATTAGAAATGTGTAGAGTCATAGCGATAGGACGGTAGAGGGGGCCTGGTTAAGATACACTGTCAGAGAGTTGGTGCAGACTCGATGGATCGAATGGTCTCTTCTGCACTGTGGGGATTCCATGATTATACCTCTTCCAACTAAACAAAACCTCAGGGGACAGCCATTTCCTGGTTCAATGTCTTGACCGATCGGAATCAAACTGCCTGGTTTGAATTTAAACAAAAGCTTAGCAGTTAACTGTTCTCTGGTGCATTCTCAATGGCAAAACCTCAACCAGAGTTCACTTGGCAACTGATCAGTACTCTCTTCGCATGTTATATTAATTGCTGTTCCTTTTACTGTTGGTTTATATTGTGAACTGTCCTGATGAGTGTGAGATGAAAAGCTTCAATAGCATGTCCCTTTTTTCAGCATTATTCAAGTTCTGTCCTACCAAACCATTTTTAAAAACTTTTATGCACAAAGGAATGAAATTTATCGACTCCCTCAATGGCAGGAACTGAGCCAGTTGGTAGGGGAGTGGGGAAGGGATTAATGAAAGAGTGGAGAGTTGTGTCGGGATAACACCCTGTCACTGTTTCCCAGAAGTGGGTAGAAGACAACCTGGAAGGTGGATCAGCTCCCGCACCATGGAGGAAGACAACCGATTTGTGTAACTAAGCCCCCGAATTACCGGTTGTTTTACAGGATTGCCGCCATTTTACCAATGGCAGATCGCCACACCTCCAACCTGCTATGTGGGGAGGTCACCAACTTCGGGAAGGCAGCCTTCACAGTCCAAAAGAATCCCCCCGATGGAATAGCTTCTACTCCACCTTTCCAGACCCCCTAAATTTTAATTTTTAACTACCTGACCATGAGCACCTCCATTTTGGGATGCTTTCGAAGACTACCACCTGTCTCAGCCTTGTCCACCTCTCTCATTGGACTACTTATCCTTCAGAGCTGCCAGCCCTGTGATTGGGCCAGCAATATCATGAGCTCGCCCATCACCCTCAATTGGACGGCAAGCCTGCAGGTAGCCAATTAGGGGGCTGCCGGCAGCAAAATTACTGAGCCAGTCCCACTACCATCAAGTCCAGGTTCAGGAATAGATTTTTGGCTAGATATGGGGTCCCAAAGCCCATAGTAAATGGCAGCCCAGAGCGTAACAGAACCAAATGTATGATATTTTTCCGATGAATCGGACACAAGGTCATTAGCTCAACTCTGGATGGAATGAGAGACATGATGTGGAGATGCCGGCGTTGGACTGGGGTAAACACAGTAAGAAGTTTAACAACACCAGGTTAAAGTCCAACAGGTTTATTTGGTAGCAAAAGCCACACATGGCCACTCACCTGAAGAAGGGGCTTGGAGCTCCGAAAGCTTGTGTGGCTTTTGCTACCAAATAAACCTGTTGGACTTTAACCTGGTGTTGTTAAACTTCTTACTGTGGAATGAGAGATGCAAAGAGTCCAGCTCTCGAAGATTCCTTCATCATAATTAGCCCATAGCTTAGTACTAAACTTACATTTTGGATGCCTAGAGTGTAGGAATGAATTTGACACAGCGTAACCTCCCACAATAAATCCTGCAAATGTCAATGCTTATCATGCCTTGTGTATTTTGCTGCTCAAGAACTGCAATTTTGCCTAAGACCTGGAGGCAGTGAAAATAGCAACTTGCGAGTGTATCTGAAAGATATTAATCATTTATTGCAACTTGTGAGATGGAGGTAATAGTACTGACACTTGTTTCTCCACATCACCCACCTTCACATATGCTGTTAAAACTGAAACCTCTGTAATCATTGCTGCCGTCAACATAACTGACAAATTAGATGCTCACAGATGAATGAAAGCAGACCATTTTTGCTGCTCTCCTCCAATCTGAAAAGCGCCTTCTCCTCAGCTTCAGTTGCAAATTATGTATAATTTTGCCGTGGTGCACATCATCTCTGGGGCTTTTTAATATGCAATGCGATACACTGGTCTTGACAATTGTGGGCAGGTACTCGAGATTGCTCTTGTGTTCTACACTCGTGCTCTTTGACATCAGCGCCGCTAATAAATGGAGACCTAGCTATTGTTAGGGCATCCTGATACCAATTAGGACTTTAAAAAAAGCATAACTCAACAATTCCCCTCTTCATTTGCAACAGAAATTAGGGACCAGGGATTCATCAGAACGAGCCAATTATAATCTTGACATCAAGCTGCATAACGTCAAAGATTTTCAATTCCTATTACTATGCTACAAATGTTAACAATAATCATCTGCACTGATGAGTCACAACATAACAAATATTCAAGGTGGGCTATATTGTGATATGAGCAAGATGTTGTTAAGAATCTCAATACTGTTTTCTGATCTTTCAAAAATATATATCTTTTAGAAACATACCATTGATAAGAAAGGAACAACTTTCAAAACCAAATATATTTACTGCCTTGTCAGTGTTCCGGTGCTCGAGCTTATGAGGCTACCCCATTGCAGTACATTTGTTTATTTGAAGTGTGAAAGGAATCAACTGCTGTATTTGCTAAGTCTGTGTGTGAATGCAAGACAACAGGATGGCAGCGGTTGTAATATCTCACCTACATGATGAAATCCAGTCGAGCGTTAGATTAATGGAACCAAAAAATAAATCAAGCTCACATTCCTCAGAATTCTGATAAGAAGTCAAATAACAGGTTTATGATTGACTTGCATATACTTGGTTTCTTCCTCAAAAGGGTAAGGATATCACAAGCTTGAATACATTTATTATAATTTATTAGCCACGGACCTTGTGAGAGACTGTTAATTATCAAGCAAGTTAATGCATATTTACATCAAGCCCAATGCTTTTCCACTTCCCTGTCCAAGTTTAGGACAAAAATCAAATGTGTTTACGTTGATGGAGATGCCAACTTTAGTCCAGTGCACCTACTCTCACCTCAGAGTCAGAAGATCACAGCTGCAAAATTTGGAAGTCATGGCTGCAAAATTTGGTTCTGTTATACCTGTGGTTTCAAGCTGACAGGTGCCCAATGTTGCCACATTGCGTGTGTACATTTCCAGCGTGGCCCACACTGAACATCATCTTGGTGAGGGTGATTGAGACAGTGAGCTGATAGTGGCAGATCGTGAGGTCTGAGACTGGCAGGCAGGCAGCAATCGGCAAAGAGGGCGAGACTGGTACAGGGAACAATCGGCAGGATGAGTGGAGACCAGCACAGGGAGCGGTTGACGGGAGGTAGGGGGTGGGAGTGGGGTGCTGCGGAGGGGAGGGTTGGGGGGAGGCGAGGGGGCAGCTGCACAACAGTGCCTTAAGCACTCTGCAGCTGGCTTCACCACTGAGTTTAGGCTCCGCTCCCCCACTAGCGAGAATCTCATTCGAGCTCTTCTTTTGCACTATGTGCCACAAGATTGCGACTCACAGCTCCCCGAAAAAAACACAGCTCCATTCTCCCGTTTTCTCACTTGTTCGGCACTTAGAATTTTTTCATAAGATCACACCTATTGTTGTTTTTGAGAGTTTGCTGCGCACAAATTGACTGCAGTATCTCCTACATTATAATAAGGACTTCACTTCAAAAGTGTTTCATTGGCTATAAGGCATTTCAAGATGCCTGGTGCTCAGGAAAACCATTATACTAATGCAGGTCTTTCATTAAACGTACCATTTGTGTTGGTTAGCTCAATTGCCTTCTGGTTAGTGATGAACAGCAATGCCAACAGCGCGGGTTCAATTCCTGTACCAGTTGAGGTTATTCATAAAGGCCCTGCCTTCTCAATCTTGCCTCTCACCCAAGATGTGGTGACCCTCAGGTTAAATCAACACCAGTCAGCTCTCTCCCTCAAAGGAGAGAGCAGCCTATGGTCATCTGGGACTATGGCGACTTTACCATTGGTCCACTTACATTTCAATAAACCCAGTCAGCCATCATAAACCAGCAACTGGCTTTCATGTTCAGGCAGAAACACAAATAAGGATTTTTGCAAGGTTCTTTAATCTTATTGCCAACCTGGGAGTTAAATGGTAGAATATTTCTTCACTATGAAAGCACTTCAGGCTTGATAACCATATGCTACAGCTTGCAAGTTTCAATCCTTGCATATTTTGCAGAATCACCCACTGTACACTGATGGTTTTTAAGAAAATAAAGAGGAGCATTTTGGAAACATATATAATTTCTGATATTTCTACCTCCAAATGCTTCATCATATCTAAACAAGAATCTTGTTAGCTTATAGATGGAAATGATTGAATCAGTAAATTATTGAATGCGTACTAAGGTGACTTCGAATTGCATTCCCCTTTTAGCCAATTATCTTGACCAGAGAATTGAGTACATTGGATAAACCGCATCAACCTCAATCAAATGCAGCAACAGATTTTTATTTTGACATATGTCTGGACAAATCACATGCAATATCATGAATTTCTAACTATAAAGTTTCCTTTCTGCTTTAGGTCTCTGTCCCTCCTTTGCTTTCCCCAGTTCCTCCATCCAATTCTCCTTGTGCTCTCTTCCTGTACAAACATGATTGTTGCTGTTCGCTTCCTACTTTTCTGTGCTCACTTTCATCTTGGTAATTTTGTATAGAGCATTAGAAGAACAGACTTATCTTGTAACAACACACACCGTGTAAACTGGACAAATCAGGTTTGCACAGATCAGTCCACAATAAGCAGCCTACTGTCCGCCAACCATAACATCTCCTTGTAATGAACTGCAGATTATTTCTGTGGCAACCTGCTTTCACTGAAATAATAAGTGCCTTTAATGTCTTCTCTGAAAGCTCAGAATAGTGCTTTGAGACAGTCAGCACAAGACAGGATTCCACAATTTAAAAAACGCCAATCTCCAAAAATGATAGATTTAAAAATAATAAAATCCACTCTGCCAATTTTCCTTTATCATTATAAGAAGAAACTTGTTTTATTCACTAGCACTAAATTCAAACTGAAAAAAACCCTAAATACTCTCAGGAACCAGCTACCATCATGAACCATGCCCGCTACTCTCTAACCTCTTGCAATCACCACAAGCAGCACTACACCCAAAGAATAAATAACAAACTTCCTGCCTGCTCAGCCAGTTTCTGGATCAAGCTCAGAACCTAGAGCAAGCCAAACAGAATATCGGTTTCGAAGTGCCACAGAATACTGGGATTATTCCTGCTACAATATCTGGCTAGAGTAGGAACACTTGCAAGAGGGACTTTGCAAAGCAACTGCCGAGGGCAGGGTGGTCAATAGCCAATCATAGTATTCCAATTCAATTTCCAAGTTTGCTGACGACACCACCGTAGTGGGTCGGCTCTCAAACAATGACGAGACAGAGTCCAGGAATGAGATAGAGAATCTGGTGAACTGATGCAGCAACAATAATCTCTCCCTCAATGTCAACAAAATGGAGATTGTCATCGACTTCAGGAAGCATAAAGGAGAACATGCCCCTGTCTACATGAACGGGGACGAAGTAGAAAGGGTCGAGAGCTTCAAGTTTTTAGGTGTCCAGATCACCAACAACCTGTCCTGGTCCCCCCATGCCGACACTATAGTTAAGAAAGCCCACCAACTTTCTCAGAAGACTAAGGAAATTTGGCATGTCAGCTATGGCTCTCACCAACTTTTACAGGTGCACCATAGAAAGCATTATTTCTGGTTGAATCACAGCTTGGTATGGCTCCTGCTATGCCCAAGACCGCAAGGAACTACAAAAGGTTGTGAATGTAGCCCAAGCCATCACGCACACCAGCCTCCCATCCATTGACTCTTGTCTCCACTTCCCGCTGCCTCGGCAAAGTAGCCAGCATAATTAAGGACCCCACGCACCCCAGACATTCGCTTTTCCACCTTCTTCCTTCGGGAAAAAGATACAAAAGTCTGAGGTCACGTACCAAACGATTCAAAAACAGCTTCTTCCCTGCTGCATTAAGTTGATCTTTCTCTACATCCTAGCTATGACTGTAACACTACATTCTGCACTCTCTCCTTTCCTTCTCTATGAACGGTATGTTTTGTTTGTATAGCGCGCAAGAAACAATGCTTTTCACTGTATGTTAATACATGTGACAATAATAAATCAAATCCACTGCAGATCAGTTTCTTTTAATTTTCTTTCCTCCCTTCCTCTCATAAACTTCTTCCTCAGATATAACTCCGCTGCTGCTGGTTCTTTCTCGTGTCTTGTCCAAATGCCTATAAGGCGTGTAGGAACCTCGACAGGAAAGTCTGGTAATTTGACTCTGGAGGGCATTATAATCAAGTCTTATGCTTCTCTCACCAAATTTCTCATATGCACTTCCAGCAAGAGTTAATGGAGTGGAGTCAGAATTGGTTACCCGCACTGGTAAAGTTCTCTTCCACTTCAAGGGCAATGAGGTTAATTGGCGTGTTGCTAATGCTAAATCAACACAAAGCACAGGTCAAACCTGGTACTTCTTGTTGATTCATGGAGATACCTGTGCTACTTTAGGTAAGAATGTCAATTGAGGCTGTAACTTTCCTGGTCTATACTCTGTAAAGCACATCATGGTACAACTCACTGAAGCAACAAAAGAATGTTTCCTTGCATTCATTTTGCTTATGACACCACAAATCCTCCAACAATCCGGGGAGCAGGAGACCCCGCCCATGGGATGATATATTGATACTCCAAACAGCTTCAATGCTCTATTCAGTCTGAATGCACTGCACTCGTACATCCTACCTTGTGTAATAAACAGGAGCTTTTGAGTCTTACAACAGCAAGCACCATGGCCCAGCATTTCAGAAGTTAAATCGAAGTATGGCAAATGTGTTGCCTCCATTCCTTTTTATTTACTATACTGAAAATAAATGAGATAAACAGTTGTCATTTATCAAATTTACTTGAATTTGTTAATCAAATTAATTTCTTCACAGACTAATGGAGACACTTACACAGGTATATGCATGGATAGACAAAATAGCTGCATTTGCTCAGATTTCCATACTTAGAACATGAAACTTACAATGGTAATTATCATATGCATTTGAAGTGATAAATTGAAATTATGCTGTTATAAGGGCTACCCATAGATTCATGAAAAGAAAGGAAGCATTTGGATTTTTGCAATTTAATGTGTACTCAGTACCTTCACTGCAATATTAACGTCAATGCCCCACAACGATAAGTGAAATACTGTGCCCGAAGTGGTAGCTACACAATATGATGCAATATTAAATGTGGCATTTGTCAAGGCTCCACTTACATGAGAACATAGTTTACATCCTTTTTATGTACTTCAGATGGTCTCCCACCGCAATCAAAAACAAACAAGAACACAAAAAATCTTCATAAGAATTCATGATAAGGAAATACCACCACAATGCAAATAAAATATCGCGCTCACATGACTTGACTACAGGATGAGCAATCATAGCCCTATTCAAAACCGAGTAACCACGAGTGCAGAAGGATTTCTGAACTTGGGTCAAAGTTCTAAAAATCTAAATTTCTAGCCCAAGATTCAGAAGGTTCTGATCCTCTGAAGTAAAATGATTTCTTGTTTGTACGGTTTCTTGTTTTTATCTGGTCTTTGTCATACCACTTTGGCCATGACGAGCCGGTTTGCATACCTTAATCCTTCTCTTTGCTTGAAGCTAAAAGGCAAAGGAAGGAAGCTTTAATCAATTAGCTTCCAGTTATAGAATATGCTTAAAAAATGTCTGGCGAGAAAGATTAGAGATCAAACGGAGAAATTTCTGTGACAAAAATATATTACTGAAATACTGTATGATAAATATTTTTTTTTAATCAGTGAATTACTGAATATATACATATAGACAACCGCACACTAGCACAAACACGTTGAAATGTATATCCAGGTTGACTATGTTTATCAGTTCGCAGATAATTATACATTAATTGATATTGTGACTTAATTTGTAAATTTTGCCGCATCATTTATACTGGGGATAAAGTTCCCACCTCTCAGCGTAAGAGTGGGGTCAAGTTCATTAATTGACCTTCTGCCCCAATAAAGAAGGAAGTCGTGTCTCCAGGAGCGGCCGGACAATCAATTGGCCAGCATGTTGTCCTAGCAATGCCACCGCTGATGGGTCTGCAACAGTTTCTGAGGACAGCTTTCAGTAATGGAGTCTCCTGGAATTTTGACTGAGTTGAGTTAAGAGTCTTGCCATGGCCAGGATGGCTAATGCCAGTTAAGGGGGCAAGGGAGGGGTGAAATATGAGGTAAGAGTTCACACCATTGGGGCTTGGTAAATGACTGATGAATACATGGAGACCCGTATCTAGCCAATAGTCTTCCAGGTGTCACCTGGTGATCTGGACACAGAGGGCAAAATTCCCCGGCCGCGCTGGTCTAAAAGCCGGAATTTTCCGCCTGACCATCAATGGGGTTTCACATTGTCCGCAACCTACCCGCGAAAATTCCAGTGGCGGGCAGGATGGGAGAATTCCGGCCACAGTGTCAGCCTCCCCCACCACAAGTAAAATCCCAATGGAGACAGAAGCAGGCCCTTAAGTAGCCACAAATTGGTCTCTTATGAACCTCAATTATCCTATGGGCAAGTGAAGGGCCTGAAACCTGCCATGCTGCTGGTAAAATTGCAGTAGGGGCAGGTACAGGGGCTCTGCCTTGGCGACCAATTTTACAGTCCAACCCTCACCCGCCATCGAGCCACAACATTTGAGTGGGAGGAGGGGGAATTCCAGCCATCATTAACGATGAACCCAATCTGGTTGTTGGTGTTAAATGGCAGTTGTTAGCCGTGACTTTTCACTACAATTAATATATCCTCAAGGCTAAATGACTTAATTTGAACAGTATTCAAATTATAAGTTCACAGGTTAGAAACAGTGCTGTTTGATGTTCTAAGACAGAGATAAAATCGTCAACCATGTAAATTTTGTATTTCAGATTGGTTTGCCTATATCAAGACACATGGACAAGAATTAATGGTATAAGACTTTTTTTTAAAGTACAAAATTACATGATCTGTTGCCAAGAATAAATTGATCTCAATAAATAATAATTGTTCGCTGGCTCTTTCTGGACCAGAAACTGGAGGTCAAGCAAAGAATTGCTAGCCGTTGTAACTTTGCTTCCTACGAATACAGGATGCATGGACGCATGTCAGCTCCATTTGTTAGCCAATCAGTTAAAGTTTATTTATTGGTCACAAGTAAGGCTTACATTAACACTGCAATGAAGTTACTGTGAAATTCCCTGAGTCGTCACAGTCCGGCACCTGTTCGGGTCAATGTACCTAACCAGGACGTCTTTCAGACTATGAGAGGAAACTGGAGCACCCGGAAGAAACCCAACACTGACACAAGGAGAACGTGCAAACTCCATACAAACAGTGATCCAAGCCGAGAATCGAACCCAGGCCCTGGCACTGTGAAGCAGCAGTTCTAACCACTGCGCTATCAGTGTCTAAGCCACCCATAAGGACCTGGGACTTTGAGGTTGTCCTGAAGTTCTGACAGGTCCTTTGAAGTGCAAGATTTTTATGTCCCAGGTTGTGCGCAATATTGCGACGTGATGACCCTGTGCTCTCAGCGTATTCCATTCAGACACACTTTACTTCACTTCAATGAAACAGCCAAAAGAAAGGAGAGTTTCATCTCCTCAGCTAGGTCAGATTCAAACCAAGCCTTGGTTTTAGGAGGTGAGGACACTACCCCAGTGCAGTGCACCAATTTATTTGCTCAATTTTCCCATCTCCGGCACTGCTGTGCTTCTGTGTTGGTGCTCCAATACACTTTTCGTAAGGATGGTGCTGCAGTCTACTTGGTCTCTTCATGGACAGTGTTTTCACATAACTAGCTACTTGCTCCCTCCGCCATCAACATGCACTCCACCCCAGACTCCCAACCCCATTGACACAAATGGTAGAAAGTGTGACCATAGAAACAGTATGCAGCCATACAGCCTGTGCTGTTGCTACGGCAACTGCTTTGTGGATAGCTCAGGTCTTTAACTCACTCCCCTTCAGAACGTGAAGCTCTATGACATACCTTTATGTAGTTGATCAAGCAAGTGTTGTGTTGTGAAAGAACAATGCTCAAGCCCAGGAACAAAACCCTTCAGCCGGTCGTCGAACATACAGATATTAGAGAAAGCTCTCAGTACTTTGAATGTAATATCTACCAAGTAGTTCAGGGGAGGAAAATATTCTCTTAATCTTCAAAGTGCAGGCTGTTCCACACACCTTTTAAAGTTATCTCTAGAACCTTTCAACCAAATCAAATTAATCAGATATCTCTCCTCGAATGCAGAGGTCTGAGACGTGAGCCGCAAATGTAAAATAACTAAATTTACATTTACTCCCATTTTCCCAGGGTAAACAGGAGATATAAATTGTAAACCAAAAGAGAAAATGCTGGAAAATCTCAGCAGGTCTGGCAGCATCTGTAAGGAGAGAAAAGAGCTGGCGTTTTGAGTCCAGATGATCCTATGTCAAAGCTAAACGGCATAGAAAGTGGGAGATATTTATACTGCAGGGTGAGGAATGAAAGATGAGTCTTTCATTCTTTCATCTTTCATCCCCTCACCCTGCAGTCTAAGTATCCCCTACTTTCTATGCTGTTTAGCTTTGACAAAGGATCATCTGGACTCAAAGTGTCAGCTCTTTTCTTTCCTTACAGATGCTGCCAGACCTGCTGAGATTTTCCAGCATTTTTTTCTTTTGGCTTCAGGTTCCAGCACCTGCAGTAATTTGCTTTTATATAAATCGTAAACATCCCTGCAATTTGGCTGTCTCTTGGTAAATTTTAATCATTCAAAACTTTCAAAGAAGCATTTGTTGTCATAATTCATGAAATGCTTTCAATTAAAAAGAGAAACTCATGCAATCTATTAAATTGTAGACTTGAAGAACTTGTCTTTATCTGTGCCTTCAAGCACCAGCGCAGTATTAATTTGGAATAGCCTAAGGTTAAAGTACAGTATGAAAAACAAAAGCTGGATATTGACAGACGGAAGAAATTCAGAACGATTAAGTTTGACTGTGTTTAAATCTCTTCATCAAGTGTGTTAGAGTGTACATGAAACTGAAATCAGACATGCAAATGGTGACCAAAAGCTGTGGCTCGATACTGAGCCACATCTTTAGCCACCAAAACAGTAGCAGTTTGACATTGACAAAGCTTTATGTAAAGCAAACCTTTTTGTATATCTGCTTTAAAACCTGAAGCAAGAAACAAAATTAATGATCCTTTGCGATTCAAGTCTGATGAATATATTTTATGTTATAAAATGAACAGTCGCACATTTTGATTTAATTATTATTTTAAAAATGAAGAACTTTTGGTATTCCAAATGACTTGCATGTTTCTGTCTGTTGACTGTTAAAATCCGGTTACTCAATGATACATCTTGCGAGTTGCATATATGAGGCCCTTTTCCTCAGATCTGTGAGAATCTAATATTTTTGCCTCGAGCCCGTGCCTTAAGAATTGCTTGAACATAATTAAGTGTGTACACTACAATCAAAATGTTGTCCCTTCAACATCAAAGCAAGTCTCTGTTTGTTAATGCAATCAAACCTTTCGGCTAAGAAGACATCGCAGTCAGGAGCCAGTAGGCATTAAAGTTACTGTCATCTGAAATCTGCTAACTAACTGGCTGTACATAAATTATTACTGCGATGTATCTTAAAGTCTTTGAATAAAGCTTATCATATACAACCATTCCCACCTCTCCTGATGGGGCTGAGTCGCTGAATGTGTGACTGTCACTCTTTGGTCCTTGCCCAAGTGGCTCTGCTTCATTTGTCAATTTCAACAGCAACAGCAAGCTATCTAACTGCAGGGATACCACTACACAGCTCCCACCTAACCTTGTATGATTTTCACAACTATAACAGTGAACTGAAACACTGAATTTCCATTTCCTAAATATAAATAGAGAGTCTAACTGTAATACAGTTTAACAGCATGCCCTCTGAACTCAGCATAGACTGGGAATTGAACCTACAATGCTCCATAGTCCGTACTATGGAGACACTCACTGCATAAACTTGCTGAGGTACTATGTTAGGAGATTTTTGTGAAGAAGATCAAGGGAAGTGAAAATACTTTTGCTATTTTTGTTTGTTCCCAGTTTCTTCCCTTCCAATAGTCCCAGAGGTGCTGATTTGCTGATGAATGATTCTTCAGGCACTGAGGAGCTAGGAGTCCTTCCAAACCTGATTATTCTTTATACACAGGTCTAGGCACTGAGTTTATTCAATAGAAGTTGGTGTCACAATCCCATAAAGACTCTGGCCAATATTACAAACACAAATCCAAATGCACTTACATTCCAAGAGTGTCATGTAATCCGACTGAATAATTAAGGTTTCTCTTTTGCCATGGAAGGGCAGCTGGAGTGAGATCCAGAAGTCCTGCCATCCTCTGATGCAGACACTCGTGGATTCCCACCAGTGCTTGCACCATGCAGTCGATGCTCTGTACCATGGTGTAGATGTCTCCACCGTAAGAAGTTTAACAACACCAGGTTAGAGTCCAACAGGTTTATTTGGTAGCAAAAGCCACACAAGCTTTCGGAGCTCCAAGCCCCTTCTTCAGGTGAGTGGGAATTCTGTTCACAAACAGGGCATATAAAGACACAGACTCAATTTACATGAATAATGGTTGGAATGCGAATACTTACAGCTAATCAAGTATTTAAGAAACAAACAACGTGAGTGGAGAGAGCATCAAGACAGGCTAAAAAGATGTGTATTGTCTCCAGACAAGACAGCCAGTGAAACTCTGCAGGTCCTGGCAAACTGTGGTGGTTACAAATAGTGTGACATGAACCCAATATCCCGGTTGAGGCCATCCTCGTGAGTGCGCATATCGACACAGACATCATGACTACCATCGACACTGCAAACTGCCGGCTCCAAGTGGAGAGGATCTCCAAGAAGATCGCGCATATCGACACAGACAACGGCATCTCCACATCGTAGATGTCTCCACCATGGAGTGCATGTCCTGTGCCAAGGTGTCCACTACAGACACCAACCTCGCAGTACTGACCTCTGTGCACTGCAGTGACAGCACCATCTCCTTGGGCAGAAGGCAATGAGACTCTTCCAATCGGTCTTGCAGTCCAAGGCAGCCTGCTGTCATCCCTTCCTGAGTTTCATGACTCTGCTGTTGCAGCTCTGGCAAAAGGGGTACGTCATCTGTCTGGGGCTCAGCAGTGTCCTGGTCTCCAGCATCCTTCCAGGTGCTGGTTTCCTGGGATGTACCTGCTTCCACCTTCTGTTGATTGTCAGCTGTGAGGTGCTCACCAGTGAGTAACCCAGAATCCAGCTGGCTTATTGGACCCATCGAGGTGTGAGTATCTGTGCTGGTGCTGGGTGTAGGTGACAACTGTGACACCTCTTCAATGGTGGGGTCAGAGAAGCCCCCCTCTGAACTGCTCAAATTCAGTAGTTCCAGGGGATGTGAGGATAGCCTGGCCTGTTCCGATGGTCAGCCAGACATGTGGCATTCGTATATTGCAGGGGATATGGAGGGAACAGTGTTTACTCACTTGTGACTTGAGGAATGACAGCATATATGTGTAAAGGATTCTCCCGTTTCTTTGCTGCCCCCACTTCACCAGCAGCGCAGGCACAGTCTTCCTCATCCCCAGCCTGCTCGACGGCCTACTCCTCAAAGCATGTGAGGCATGACTCCAGCTGGCTGTGCCCACTGATGCCTGTTGTGCTCTAGTGTGTCCGACAGTGACATGGATAGGGAGAACGTGGACGTTTAAGATGGTGATGGGGTGTGACAGGCATGAGGCTTGGGTGGCAGCTGGTGTGTGCGGAGCATAACAGCTACCGGGGGGGAACATGATGATCCATCAAAGTTTTAATGCCCGTCCCACAAACGAAGCAAATGAAAAAAAGAGCCAAAAATATATGACAAAAACTGATGGAACTTGGGGAGTGACCCATAGCTCAGTGCCCATTGTGGGACACCAAGATGGCGGAGTGCGAGAAGGGGCTTAGGGTGCAAGGGGTATGTGAGAGGTATGTGGGAGACTGGGAATCATTCACTTACTCTGGCTCAGTAAAGAAGATCATTCATCTTCTTCCAACACTGCTGTCCCATCCTCTTCTGCAGTGCACTTGCGCTCACCAGGGCTGCCACTGCATCCCAGGCGAGGGTGGTGACCCTGCTGGATGGCCATCTCTTGAGGCGTGGGTACAGATTTCCCACCTCTCTGCCACTCCCTCAAGAAGTCTGGTGAGTGCCCCCTGTGTAAAGTGTAGTGCTGGCTTCTTGGCTGCTGTCCCCCGCAGTCATTGTGGAACAAGTGCTGTGGAGCCGCTTATATGGAGCTTGCAGCACTTAAGTCGTTATATGACAGGCGAAGCAGAGGGAACGTGCCACTGGAGCAGTGTGAAACTTGTGGGAATAGAAATGAATACTAATAAGCCGCAAGATTCAGTCGAAAATCATGCCGGCAGCATCGGCGCAAAATACTCAGTATTTTGTACCGGAACCAACACACTGCCATTTGTTGACAAGACTTCGCCCGGGATGTCAGCTGCTGTAGATGAGTATTGAATGGATCTGAGGCACCTCTTCACATGCAGAGAACACCAGAAATGCCACTGTTAAACACCTTATTGCAGTCCCACAAAAGTAGCAATGGCATAGGTTTGGAAGCAGATCCACAGCCAAAACTCTTGGCTGCAGTTCTGAACCCATTTCTGACTAATGTGACGGAAAGCTCCATGCTCTGCCAGCTTTCTGAGTCCCACATGGAAAGAAGCTGGCCAGACGCACTTCAGCTCCTGGTAATCACACACCCACAACACAATTCTACTCATAATACAGCAATCACTCTTTGTAGGCCACAAAATGGCTAAGGCAACAGCAGCATTGCCCATGCCAACTAAAATCCATCAACAAGCATCACTATATTTGATCACCTGGTTTATATCACAATGCTCTAGAGCAAATTAGCTGCCATGTTCCTTATATCAGAACAGTGACTACACTTCAATTGCTCCGGAAGGCACGATATCCGTGTAATTCTTGTTTCCGTTTTTAAAAAAATCTGTGGTTGTGATTGAAACAAGAGTATATTATCAAAATAGATTAACATAACACTTCCCCTTTCATTCCATGGGCTTTAACTTTGCTGGCAAGTCTGACACTTTCTCAAATGCTTTTTAGACGTACATGTGCATCTCCTTAACCCTCTATTACTTCACACAAAAACTTAATCGAGTTACTTGTTTGCCTTTAAAGAAATCCATGTTGCCTTTCCTTAGTTAATCCATATTTATCCAAATGGCTGTTCATTTTGTCCTGGGTTATAATTTCAAAGCTTTCTCACCACCAAGGTTAAACTAACTTGTCGACAGTGGCTGAGTTGATCTTAACAGCCATTTTCCAACACTTGTAATTCCTCAATCTTCTAGCATCATCCCTGTATCGAAGGAGGATTGGAACATTATGGCTAGAGCATCTGCAATTTTCACCCTTACTTCTCTCAGTATCCTCAGATACAGCTGATCTGGTTCAAATGGCTTGTCTAGTTAAGTAAGGACAACCCTTCTAATAGTTTGTCTTTATCATCATTTATTTCATCCATTCGTTCAACTATGTCCTCTTTGACTTTGACAGCATCTTCTTCTTGAGTGAAGATAGATGCAAAGTTGCCATTTCATACTAAATATAGAAGATGTCTGAAATATTCAACATGTTAGGCAGCACCTGTGGAGAGAAATGAGATTACATTTCAGGTTGAAAGTATTTTATCATCAGGTCTGGTTTTCCTTGCCCTAACTTTCCGCACTCATGGGAATACAACTTGACTGTTCCTCAACCACCTGCTCTTTAAAGGCTGTCCATTTTCTCATTCCATTGTTGCCTGACGATCCTTCATTCCAATTTACTTGGACCAGATCTGTTCGCTGCAATTCACCATGTCCCAATTAAGGTCTTTTTCACTAGATTTCTCCTAGTTTTTTCCACAGCCAACCTTATGATTAAACAAGCAGTGTTCCCTAAATGTTCCCAACCTGATAGTTCATCCACTTGACCCAGCTCATTTCTCAGAGCCAGATTCAGTCTTGCCTCCTTCTTCATTGGGCTTGTTGAATTCTGGCTTCAAACTGTTAGATTTTAGCTTCAAATCCTGGTTCTTCAGAGAGTCAGTGATGAGGCACAAGCTTTTGGTTACAAACTTTCATTTCAAAGGCAGATGGTGTTCAAAAGAGAAAATGCTGGAAAATCTCAGCAGGTCTGGCAGCATCTGTAAGGAGAGAAAAGAGCTGATGTTTCAAGTGCAGATGTGCCTTTGTCAAAGCCTTTGTCAAAGCAGATGGTGTTCAGTCCAGCTGAACAGGGTCGTAACAAAGAAGGTTTCCTTGTGTCCCTCTTTTTGTACTCTCTCTGTTGCTTAACAGGTTTTGCAACCTAAGCAACCTCTCAGTATGTACCTTTCCATTGCTCTCTAGGCTGCAGCTTGAACTGATTCTAACCAGCTCCACAGTCTGTTCATGGACAACCTTTTGTCTACCACTGGTTACAACAGTTCAATAAATGATGCTGCAAATCCCTCAGGCTGGAAAGATACCGACCATGAAAATTCTCCTTAACTCTTCTCTCTGCCATTTATACAATTACAGTATAGGGTTGTTGGAGGGAAGGGTTGCAGCATTTAGTTCTGTTGGTTAAATGGCTAGCATGTGATTAAGGATATTGCCAACAACACAGATTAGACTCCTGTTCTAGCTGAGGTAGACATGGGACCTACCTCCTTGTGGAAGGCAATGACAAACTGCCACTGTCAAAAACTGCCAAGGAAACAGCTCAGGATGAAGCACCAGCAGAGAATAAGCCAAGGACCAGCCTTCAGGCAGAGCACACATGAATTAGAGAATGATTGTATATATTTAAATAATCAACGTCCCATTATATTTTTTGCACCTCCCTGCAATCTCCAATTTACTCTTCTTCAGTTTTTCCCCATTAGTTGTTGGCCTTTTGTAATAGTACATTTTCTTCCCAACTCAAATCAAATAGATTCTGTCCTTGATTCTTGCAGGACCTCTTCTCACTCCAGCACTGTCTCATTCTCCCTAGTCAATGCTGCCATCTCTCCTCCTTTCTTCCCTTCCTTATCTTTCCTGAAAACCTTGTATCCAGGAATATTTAGTTCCCAGTCCTATCCAAGTCCCCATTATTGTCACAACATTATGTTCCCATGTCACTATCTGGCCTGCAGTGCACCAATCTAATTCATCACGCTTCGTTCATTTGCATGCATGCGTTATAAACTTAATTTAGGCTTTATTTCATTTGTTCATATTCTGACCCCACCTGCACAGTGGCACAGTGGTTAGCACTGCTGCCTCACAGAGCCAGGGACCTGGGTGCAATTCCTGGCTTGGGTCACTGTTTGTGCGGAGTCTGCACGTTCTTCCCGTGTTTCCATAGGTTAACACTGGGTGCTCCAGTTTCCTCCCTCAGTCCAAAAGATATGCTGGTTAGGTGCATTAGACATGCTAAAAATCTCCCTCTGTGTACCTGAACAGGCGCCGGAATGTGCTGACGAGGGGATTTACACAGTAACTTCATTGCAGTGTTAATGTAAGCCTACTTGTGACACTAATAAGTTAACTTAAACTTAATGATATTTGTCTCTCAATCCTTTGCACACCATGTTTTTCCTTTTTGATACTACATCCTGGTTCTCATTCCCTGCCAAGTTAATGTAAATAGCTTTAGCAGCCTGCCTCGTGAGGATAATAGCTATGGTTCGGCAGCACGGTGGCACAGTGGTTGACACTGCTGCCTTACAGTGACAAGGACCTGGGTTCAATTCCAGCCTCGAGTCACTGTCTGTGTGGAGTTTGCACGTTCTCCCCGTGTCTGCGTGGGTTGCCTCCAGTTGCTCCGGTTTCCTCCCACAGTCCAAAGATGTGTGGGTTAGGTTGATTGGCCATGCTAAATTGACCCTATTATCAGGAGGATTAGCAGGGTAAATATGTGGGGTGACAGGAATAGGACCTGGGTGGGACTGTGGTCGGTGCAGACTTAATGGGCCGAATGGCTTCCTTCTGCACTGTAGGGATTCTATGATTCTGTCCAGCCTGTCAGGGTCTCTCCTCCGCCAGGACAGGTCCAACATCCCAAGAATCTGTAACTCTCCTGCACCCTCTCTCCAGCCACACATTCATCTGCTCTATCCTCCTATTTCTGTACTCACTCTTGTGTCCACAGGGAGTAGAGCCTATTATCTTAGAAGTCCTGCTTACCCGTTTCCTTTTCACTTCCCTAACATTTGCCTGTGGAACCTCATCACTATTTATGCCTATGCTGTTTGTACCAATATGGACCATGACCTTTGGCTGTTCACCTTCCCCTCAGAATTTTCAGAGGGTGCGCAATATCATCTTTGACCCTCTCACCAGAAAGGCAACATGTCTGGAATCAGGTCTGAAGGCATAGAAATGCCTGCTTTAATCACCGTCCTTCTGTTCCTATATCTTTAGATTGCTTTCCCAATCTTCCTCCTGCAATCAGGTGCTGTGGACTTGACTTTTACAGAAGAGACATCATTCAGCATTATTCAAAGCTGAATGCTGGTTGAAGAGCAACATTTACTCGGGGGATTCCTGCACTGGTCCTCCATGACTGTCCAGCAGTAATCTAAATCCTTTCTGACTGTACACTGTTAGGCTTTGGTGTGAGCACCTTTTGAAATACAACTGTCCAAGTCACGCTCAACCTCAAGGGTGCATTTGCAGAGACACCAATTGCTGCTCAAGCTTGGAAATCCAGAGCTTGAGCACCTCCAGCTGATAATATTTTATGCAGATGTGATTCTTCAGGACACCGGAAGCACAAAATAGCTTTAACCAGCTTTTGTTCTGTGCTTTAGCAGGATGTGTTTGATCCCAACACATGATGCAAAAATGAAAAGGGGCATTGACTAGATCAGCAAACATTCACAATATTTTATCAGAAGAACATTAAGTCCAATGTCACCCAATGAATGGGATGATAGCCATTCCAAATAACTGCTGAGGGAAAGGCTTTTGGAAAGAGCAGTGGAATGGTGCTAATTCCATAGCTTAACCAAAGAGCCAGCACAGGCAATGTGAGCCAAATAGTTCTCTTTTGTGCTGTACAATTCTAAATAAATCAATGTGAGTAGCATCGGTCTGAATTGATATGAGCCAAAAGCAGAAATCAGACATTTTAACTTTGATTTCTCAATTTTCTCTGGCTGTGGAAGTAGTGACATCCTAAGGTATATTTTTGTGATCACATCCTCACCGAGATTCCCGGCATGCACACTTCTTCCCAGATGAGGTGTATAAAGGTCATGCAGCCATACCAGGTCTCAGAATTTCAGGAGGGATTCCATCTGCTCCAGAAGCCTTGTTGTTTTTTAACTGTTGAATTACATTTTAAAATCTCATGCTGGATTGGGGTAGTGCTGAAATCGAGCCGGATGGGTTGAGGAATGGAGTTTGAGGATGTTGAACTCAAATGCAGCGTCTTGGTTAAGCAGTACTTCAAAATGTTGTCCCCAGTGAACACCGATGAGTTCCCCTCCACGTTTGCCTTGAAGTGGAGTAGGTTCTTGAGTGCTTAGACTATATTCAAAAAGGAAGACATATTTGATTGTGGTAACTACAGATGGGTTTCCCTGCTATCTGCCACAGGGAAGATTATTGCAATGATGCTCCTCAACTCCTCCCCTGAGTGACCGAGAATAGCCTTCCAGAGTGACAGTACGTTTTTCACCCATTGAGAGCCACCACAGGCATGATCTTCACTGGGCAGCAACTTCAAGAAAACTACAAACAACAGTACGAACCATTGTACATGGTCTTTTTCAATCTCATGAAAGTTTTTAACTCTGTCAACTGTGATGAGTCATGGAGTATCTTCCTCAAATTTGGGACTATCCTCCACCCACTCCACATTGATATCCAAGATGCGGTTCTCACCAATGGAACTACCAACAACTCTTATCTCTTGCCACCGGATAGTGCCTTTGCCAGATTCTCCAAATCCAGCAGCAAGTTGTGTCCTTTCCCAAGTCAACTTACCCAATATGGAGGCACTAATAACTCAAAAAAAAGCTCCTCTAGGCAGGGCATGTACTTTGTATGCCTGACCCCAAACTACTGAAGCAGCTGCTCTACTCAGAACTCAACTGCAGCAGGAGATTCACAGGAGGATAGCGGAAACCCTTCAGGGGTGTCCTCATACCATCCCTGAAGAGAGGTCTAACACTGCTGCCGATTCCTGGGGGACCCTGGCCAGTGACTGACCAAAGTGGAGAAGCCTCATTTGAGATGGTGCCGAATACCTTGAGAGAATATTGAGATAAGTCGAGGTGTTAGAAATGGACAAACAATCCATTTACCCTCTATGCCAGAGTCTGTAGATCCCACATTGGACTTGTCATAGAGTCATAGAGGTTTACAGCATGGAAACAGGCCCTTCGGCCCAGCTTGTCCATGCCGCCCTTTTTTTTAAACCCCTAAGATAGTCCCAATTGCTCACATTTGGCCCATATTCCACTACACCCATCTTTCCCCTGTAACTGTCAAAACGCTTTTTAAAAGACAAACTTGTACCCGCCTCTATTACTACCTCTGGCAGCTTGTTCCAGACACTCACCACCCTCTGTGTGAAAAAATTGCCCTTCTGGACCCTTTTGTATCTCTCCCCTCTCACCTTAAACCTATGCCCTCTTGTTTTAGACTCCCCTACCTTTGGGAAAAGATATTGACTATCTAGCTGATCTATGCCCCTCATTATTTTATAGACCTCTATAAGATCACCTCTCAGCCTTCCATGCTTCTAAGATATCAGCCATCTTGGAAGCCATTGACCCAGAGTGGAAACAAGTCATCCTCAATCCCGACGGACTGCCCAAGTCATTTCCATGAGTACAAACAGCTTCCTTATGCCTTGCCCATGTAGCCATTCAAGAGGAAATCTTTTTTATTAATAAGAATAATAATAGAAAAGCAAAGATAAAAGAGTGAATATAGTGAAATAAGCATAAAATATCTTTTTCAATCTGCATATCCTTCACGTTTCATTTAACACCGGGCTGCTTTCCTTTCAACACCAATTCTCAAAATTTCCAGCTTCATCTGCACCCACAAGTTAGGTTCCCGTAAAGCATATTCTTGTAAAGGAACTTAATTTCATACCCTATGATTACAAAGTTAATGTGGGAATGGTCAGGAAAATGTAAAACTTGAGTTTCAAAGAAATATATGCAAACTAGAGAAAGAAATCAAAAGAAATGTTGTATCCATGCAAAATGCATCCAATATTATCTGCCAAATGAATATTGTTCCTTCAGGCCTTTGATCAACAGCCATTCAAAGTAGCAGATGCCTTCATTTTCAAAATGTTGTATTACAACAGAGCTAAATAGACTCCACTTTAGCATTACTTTGACTGTTTCATCTTTATTAACTATTCAATGCTGGTGATGATTGTGGAGAGGGGGGAGAGGGGGTGCAGCTCTGTGGTGGGGGGCATGGGAGTTTATTTTTGTTGCTGATTGGGTTGGCCCGATTTCTGTGGTTGATCCCTGTTGCTGGCTCTAAGGGCGGGATTTTCTGGCCACGCCCACCCCAAGACTGGAAAATCCCACCCGAGGTCAACAGACCTTTGTGTGGTCCATGCCCACCCCGCTACAATTCCCATGGCAGGCAGGACAGGAAAATTCTGCCCGAAGAGTCTCTGTCCCGCCAGAGTGATGGTGTTATCCATACCCATTCATTTCTTTTTCTTTAAAAGAGGCTCAAATCCTGAGAGAAAACTGGTCTGTGCAACTGGAGAGCTACACCCCAGTTTTCTGACCGAGTCCAACACTTTGACAATTTCTGGTAAGATTGCCCCCAAGGTTTGTAGGGGTATAGAAGATTATGCAAAGATCTATGTCAGGAGTTTAAGAAGATTAAATCATATACTAGCTAATCTCCCTATAAGATAAATTGACATCAGCACAAAGAAGCAGCTGATTGGCGAGTAGCTGGCGAATCATTTAGGGTAACTCAGACCTGTGGAGTGTGCATCCTATTCCATGTGGGAACACATGGACAGCCTACGTAGCAGCTGGCATCACTGTGGTGCACTAATGATGTTAAGAGCTACTTGGATTTATAGATATAATCACCTGGCAGTTTAAGGATGTTCAGGCAGAGAGGTAATGGCTGTGTTTCAGGCAGATGGTGCATGAGTGCCTTGAGTGAATCTCACTCTCCAATATTCAACTCACTCCTCCGGGAAGTGCCGCTGAGTGAAGTTCACAGCACTACCACTAGTTCAGTTGTGTAGGGGACAGCAAGAAAATTGGAAAAGTAATAACCAGGTTCAAAAGCTAGGGCAACAGACAGACATTGCTCTGGCTGCAGATGTGAATCCACAATGGTATATTGCCTCCATAGTGACAGGGTCAAGAATGTCACTGAGGACTGCAGAGCAGAGAGGGCGAACAACCAGTGGTTATGACTCATACTGGTACATAGGCAGGGTGAGGGATGACATACTGGCAGGAAATTTTAGGGAACTAGGAAGGAAACTAGCAAATCGGTCTTCAAAGGTAATTTAGCCTTCTGATTACTATAGAGTCATCTTTTGCTGAGTATGAAATTATAGAAGAGATGAATGTATGTCTGTGGACATGATGCAGGAGGGGGGCTTTGGATTCTTGGGACACCGGGACTAGTACTGGGATCTGCACAGGGCAGACAAATTGCAGCTAAACTGAACTGGAGCAAAAATCCATAATGTGCTTGTGCTGTTGGGAAGGATTTAAACTGACCCAAAAAGAGTGTTGAAAGCAGAAATATTACCAAGGAAAACCAAGGTGCAGATGAAATTGGGAGAGACAGATAATAATTGGGAGAGACAGAGTAGGAAATAGTGAGGTGTTCCGTGTGGGTTAGAGAGAGAGGGAATATAGTAAAGTCTGTGTTAAGATTATTGTGCATGTATGTGAATACACCGAATATGGTAAACAAGTTCTGCAGGTGCAAATAACCAGATGGGAATATAATAATGTAGTGATAATGGAAACCTGGCTCAAAAAAGGCAGGACTTGGTACTAAATAATCCTGGATAGAAGATGCTTAAAAAATGATAGGAAAGGAAAAAGAAAAGTGGTGGGGTATCGATTGAGCAGAGTGTTACAGAATGTTCTAGAGAGGTCAAGGATTGAATCTATTTGATCTGAGCTAAAAAAAACACAACAGAGGTACCATTAGACAACTTGGTATATTCTATAGAATACCAATTAGTAGGAATGATATGGAGAAGCAAATCTGAGAGGAAATTACAAAGAGGTGCAAGAATTACAGTGTTGTTATAATGGGGGACTTTAATTATCTTAACATAGACCGAGATTAATAATGTAAAGGACACAAGAGAGATGAGACATTCTGAAGTATGTTCAGGAGTATTTGCTAGATCAGGGAGTTCCCGACACAGTGAGAGAGGCTTTCCTGCTAGATCTGGTTCCGGGGAAGGAGGTGGATCAAGTGGGTCAACTGTCAGTCACAGAACAGTGGCCATATTGTCATGCGGTATTGGTAGGCTATAGAAAAGGAGAAGGAGCAGTTCAGAATTTTAAAAAAGTGAATTAGGAAAGGGCAATCTTCAATGGGGTGAGAACAGATCTGGCCCAGGTAACTTGGAAGCAAAGGCTGGCCAGCAACACTGCACCGGAAAAATAGGATGCCTTCAAAGGAGAGACAGTTAAGGTATGTTATCAAGGGGGGAAAGGAAGAACAAACAGATCTAGAACTCCTTGGATATCGACAGTGATGGAGAGTGAGATGAAGGAGAAAAAGTGTGCTCTTGGCAGACATCAGGTGTGTGGTGAACCATTGTTGGTTCCCACCAGGTAGTGCTGAGCCATGGTCTGGCCAGTACTATGAGTCTGTATATATGTTACTGTTGGGGTTAGGGTTGGGCTGTTCTACCTGTTAATATAGTTGTTATGGTACACCCCAGTCGGCTCCGCCTCCTGGGAGAGGTATAAAGGTCACTGCTCTGCCTGATGACCCTTTAGTCTGGGATCGTGTACTGTATATGGTAGCTCTGTTATTGTTGGCAATAAAAGCCTTTATTTCCCGAGTACATCACGCCTCTCGTGTGTTATATCGCGCATCAAGGTGGATAATAAATCAGGTGGAAAAATAGGTTGAATGGAAAAATTTCATTGGAAAAGTTTTTTAAAAAGGGAAGCAAAATAAGAGTACGAGACTGACAGCTAACATAAAAGGGAATTCAAAAGTTGTCTAGAAACATACAAATAATAAAAAAATTCCGAAAGGAAGGCTGAGGGCAACTAAGGACCAGAAAGGAAATTTATGCATGGAGGCAGGGATGGCTGAGATTTTTAATGAATTTTTGCAAACATTTTCCTCAAGGTGAAAATGATGCCCAAGTTACAGTGAAAGGTGATAATATTTGAGTCTTTGGATGGGCTAAAAATTGAATAAAAGATAAAGCACCAGGGCTAGGTGAGATACGTACAAGGATATTGAGCAAAAGGTGGAAGTTGAAAAGGGACTAACCATAATTTTCCAATCCTCCATTGATACAGGGATTGGTGCCCAAGGACTGGGGAATTTCAGATGTTACATCATTGTTCAAAAAAGGGTATGAAGATTAGCCCAGCAACTAATTTAACCTCAGTGGTGGCAAATCTTCTGCAAACAATAATTTGGAGCATTGTGGATTAATTAAGGAAAGCAGCATAGATTTGTTAAGGGAAGGTTGCATTTTGAGTTTTTTTGTTGAGGTATCAGAAGGGGGTTGATGGGGTCATGTGATTGATATGGTGTACATGGAGTCAAAAGGCATTTGATAAAAGTGCCACGTAACAGACTTTGCGCAAATTGAGACACATATAATAAAAGGGGCAGTGGTAGAATGGACATCAAGTTGGCCAAGTAACAAAAATCAGCAAATACTGGTGAATGTCTCCTATGTCCCTTCCATGTCAACTCATGCCCTCCCACTCACTCCTACATGAGCCCTCCATGCCAACTCACCCCGTATACACACATAATTAATGAAGCATATAGTAACGATGGTAAGTGTGAAAAGAAAACCAAACCAAAAAATCCATTCACAAATCTACTTTAAAAGAAACTGTTGCTCCATAACACTATAAAATGATAATCAGACACACCATTAAAGTATCACTAATGGAGGCTTCAAACACTTCACAACTCTTGATCTTGGAAATAAACATTGAGACATTGAAAAAGCGATCATAGAAAGAAGAACTTCTTACAACCACTATAAGATGTCAATCAAGCAAAGTTAACAGTTCTCTCCAGCTGTGAAAAGAGAACTCCCACTGAGAAAACCTTTTAATGAGTCTGGGCTCTCCATCAAGCATACATAATGAGATGGATGTAAGGACTCTCAGCAAAATGGATCTTCAAAAAAAGATCTGAGCAATCCCACACATGCCATTGTTATTGTCTCGTTCATTGCTTCTGTACATGGTGTATGCTGAGTGAATGGGCATGGAAAGACCATGAGTTGGCATGAGTTGACATGGAGAGTATAAGGGCCACAGGTTTGGATGAGGGCAGACAGTGACGTGAAAAATAGCGAGGAGGGGGAGGGGTGTAAGAGGTGAGGGCTCGAGGACCTAACAGCCTTTAATACAATTGGGATGAAATCCCAGAGAACCAGGTAGGCCTTCTAACCAACCCACATCAGCAGTCGGCTAGCCTTGTGCTTGCCTATACTCTGCTTCTGGGATCAGAGGTTTTGACTCTATCCCACACCTGGCTCCCCAGAGCAAAGACTGCAACATTCAGGGGCTATTCTACCAAGGCGAGCAACTCACTTCGGGAAATTTCTCAGTTCAAGTTGTCTGCCTTGATGGTGAAAATCTGGGCCTAGACTTTGGTAAAGTTTGAAATTGTGCCCTGTGCACCAATGAAACAAAACTTGGAAGTGTTGCGAATTGTGAAGAGGACAGTGATAAATTTCAAGAGGCCATACAGAAGCTGCTAGAATGCCAGGTAAGTGGCAGAAGATACTTGATGGTAAGAAATGTGAAGTGATTCATTTTGGTAGGAAGAATGAGAAGGGGCAATATAATATAACTGGTAGAATGCAAAAGAGGTAAATATGCACAAAGCATCGAAGATGACAAGGCAGATTTAGAAAGAGGTTAATAAAACATATGTGGGATCCTGGGCTTTTTAAATAGGGGTATAGGATATAAAAGTGAGGAAGTCATGATGAACCTGCATAAAACCTTGATTCAATCTATGTCCAGTTCTGGGTACCACATTTTAGAAAGGCTATGAAGACATTGGAGAGGGTGCAAAAGAGATTGATGACAATTTTGAAGATCAGGAGTTTCAACTACATGGGTGGATTGCAGAAAATTGGATTGTCCTCTTTGCAGCAGAAAAGATTAAGAGGAGATCTGATGGCAATTTTCATAATCATGGGCTTGGACAAAGTAGATAGGGAGAAACTGCTCTACTGCCAGAATTCAGTGAAACTTGTTGAGATGGATTCAAAACTAGCTTAGTAATAGGACAGAAAAGGCGGTGATAGAAGGCTGTTTGAGTGACTAGAAGCCAGTGCCCAGTGGCGTACCACAAGAATCAGCGCTGGGTCCCTTATTGTTTGTTATAGACATTAGGAGAGATGATGGCCTAGTGGTATTATTGCTCGACTATTAATCCAGAAACTCAGCTAATGTTCTGGGGACCCGGGTTCGAATCCTGGGTGGAATGGTGGAATTTGAATTCAATAATAAAAAAAATCTGGAATTAAGAATCTACTGATGACCATGAAACCACTGTCGGTTGTCGGAAAAACCCGCCTGGTGCACTAATGTCCGTTAGGGAAGAAGTCTGCTGACCTTACCCGGTCTGGCCTACATGTGACTCCAGAGCCACAGCAATGTGGTTGACTCTCAATTGCCTCCAAGGGCAACCAGGGATAGGCAATAAATGCTGACCAGCCAGCAATGCCCATGTCCCACGAATTAATAAAAAAAACAATATTGATGAGAAGGTGGGGGGAATTATAAGTAAGTTTGCAGACAACACCTGGATTGGTAGGGTGGTTAATAGTGAAGAAGGTTGTAGGTTTCAGGAAGATATAGCTGGGTTGGTCAGATTTGCTGAGCAGTGGCAGATGGTATTTAACCCTGATAAGTGAGAAGTGATGCACTTTGGAAAAAATAACAAGACAAGGGAGTATTTAAAGAATGGCAGGATACTAGGAAGCTCAAAGGAACAGATGGATTTAGGGGGTACTTACTCACAGACCCCTGAACTTGGCAGAGTAGGTGAATTGGGTAGTTAAGAAAGCATATAAGAAACTTGTCTTTATTCGTTGTGGCATAGATTATAAGAGCAGGGAAGCCATGTTGGAGCTGTACAGAACATTGGTTCGGCCACAGCTGGAGTACAGTGTGCAGTTCTGGTCACCTCACTGTGGAAGGATGTGATTGCAGCAGAGAGGGTACAGAGGAGATTCACTAGGGTGTTGCCTGGAATTAAGTGTTTGAACTATAAGGAGAGACTCGATAAGCTTGGATTGTTTTCTTGCGAGCAGAGAAGGCTGAAGGGGACATGACTGAGGTAAGATTATGAGGGGTTTGTACAGGCCAAATAGGAAGCAGCTGTTCCCCTTGATTGAGGAGTTATACTTTTAGAGTAAGGGACAGGAGATTCAGAGGGGACTTAAGGAAAAAAAATCACTCAGAGGATGGTGGGATTCTGGAATGCACTGCCTGGATGAACACCTGAAATACCATAACATTCAAGAATATGGGATAAGTGATTTGATTTGATTTATTATTGTCACATGTATTAGTATACAGTGAAAAGTATTGTTTCTTGCATGCTATACAGGCAAAGCATATCATTCATAGAGAAGGAAACGAGAGAGTGCAGAAAGTAGTGTTCCAGTCATAGCTAGGGTGTAGAGAAAGGTCAACTTAATACAAGATAGAAAGTTAGAATGAAGCTTTAGAAGTACAGAACGAGAGTAAAAGATAGAATTAGAAAGTATGCTGGGCACAGCTTGCTTCACTCCGGCACCATCTGTCACTGTCTGAAAAGTGCTGGAATATAGGATTAGTGCAACTTTAGTGGTAGTTATTATCAATGGGCTGAAAGGCTTTTTCTGTGCTGTACAACTCTGACTCTTCGGCACTGAACAACTATGGCGCTAAAAGATTTCAAGAGTTCTCGAAGTTTTAGCTTGTTATTTCTCTTGCTGATACCAATAAATATATCTTCTACAATGATCCTTGGGGTACTTCTCAACATCCTTTAAAATGTCCAGGAAAATGTCAGCATTTGAAATCTTATGCTCCAGACAAAAATATCTAAAAACCATCTGACATGGAGGCCATATCAGTGATTGGTGCACCAAATCAGAAGGTTCAAAGCAACAGACTAAATAATATCCACAGTAACATACACAGTGGAGTGGCATGGGGCACAGAGGCTAGCACTGCTGCCTCACAGTGCCAGGGACCCGGGCTAAATTCCGGCCTCGGGTGACTGTTTTTGTGGAGTTTGCACGTTCTCCCCGTGTCTGCGTGGGTTTCCTCCGAGTGCTCCGGTTTCCTCTCACAGTCCAAAGATGTGCAGGTTAGGTTGAATGGCCATGCTAAATTGTCTTAGTGTTGGGGGATTAGCAGGGTAAATGGGTGCGGTTACGGGGATAGGGCCTGAGTGGTATTGTTGTCAGTGCAGGCTCGATGGGCCAAATGGCCTCTTTCTGCACTGTAGAATTCTATGATTCTCTGAGTTATGAATGAATTACCTTTTTACACTTTTTTTTACACTTAATACTACATACTATAGTGTTCATGGGCTGAATGGCCTGCACTGAAGGGATTCTATGAAAATGGGTTAAAAAGAAATTGTTTCCCCACTGGAGCTACATAGCAGCAGTGAGTTAAAGATTCAGACTTTCAAAATTCTCAAAAAGGAAAATTAATCTCACCATGTCTTTCTTTTCTTCACTCCAGTTTCCAATTACCCAGAGCTAAGCAATTTTTTAACTTAAAGAAACACTTTATGCTGAATTCAATTTTTGAAGTACAGTGCTATCACATGTCTATGAAGAAATCAGGCTAACAAAATTGAAAATTGGTTGGCCTATGGGGAATTACTTATTAGGTGGCTCCTTGCTGGAAGCGGCACTCGTAGTGTAAATTCAGTTACTGCTAACTAGTATTTCAAGCTGTAGGGAGTATGCATTATAGTCTGGCAGTTGTTCACACCTTCAAACAAGGCAGAATTCAGAAGGCTTTGACATACTTGGTTTGATTGGTGCCAGAGTAGATGGATAAGAACCTGTCTAGCAGATCATTCAAAATGATTGACACCAATCAATGATTCAAGCCATTCCATTCAATTCCAACTTGCCATATAATTGACAACAGGCAAGTGGCTGTCCATCTAATGTTGTGCAGAAAAATAAAATGCTCAATGTCCTTCATTTCACTATCTTCAAAAGCATCTTGATTGGCATGTCTGAGGCTAACTTTCTTCCAGTCAACCTGAGGCAGTCATGTTTCATTCAAGAAAGCCAGTTGGTGAAAGGGAGACCTGGAGCCAATGCGTTTGTTTTATTTCGTGGGATGTGGGTAAGGGACATCACTAGCAAGGCTAGTATTTGTTGTCCATCCCAAGTTGTCCTTGAATTGAATGGCTTGCTGGGCCATTTTAGAGGGCAGTCAACCACACTGTTGTGGATCCGGAGTCACATGTAACTTAGAGCAGGTAACAATGGCAGATTTCCTTTATTAGTGAACCAGATGGATATTTAAAATTAAACTTTATTTATTAGTCACATGTAAGGCTTACATTAACACTGTAAGTTTCATGGTGTGAGCCTACCTTTCAATACCATTTTATTAATTCCACCAGCTGCTGTGGTGGGGGTTGAACCAGTGCCCACAGAGAAATAGTCAGAACATATTAGTCCAGTAACATTATAATTATGCCACCATCTCCCCTTAAATTCACATTTACAAACAGAAACATATACCTCCCAACTCAGTTTCAGTGAGTGCCTCTTTATATCTGCTCAAGTGAAACCCCAATTAATGCCCTGCACCTGCACATAATTAAACACAATTGATATACAATTAACAGTCATGAGTGCATGCCTAATCAGAGTCTCATCATGTAAGAAGTGAGCATTTTAAGGATCAATTTGATGTTCAAGGTTAGCATAAAAGCACCCTTGTGATTTTAACATTGAAAAGATTAGTAAAAATTGTAATTGATGAGAATATATTGGCTTGCATTTTGTGATCTGCGGTGAAGTGATGCCATTCACAACTGACCTGAAAGAAAGTGGATCACAAAGATCTCCCAATCCCTATGGCATGAATTTCACTTTCCCTAATGTTAATTTAATTCTGCTGTCAACTATCGAGGATCACTGGTGTCCAGTAATAATGATGTCATCAAACAGGTTATTAACCAATCTCATTAAAGAATACTTTCAGACAGCAGGCCAGGATGTAACATCATCATTCACATTCACTTTAAATTGACAGCAAGTGAAATATTATTGGGACATATGCAGGGGATTAATATAGAAGCTGAACTATTCACAACAAAGATCAAAATTTTAAAGAAAAAAAACGGTAGAATTTTAGAATGGAATGAAGGAATTTTGCATTCTCTTAATATAACAATATTTTTCAGGGACAGAGATTGCACAGTAATATTTATGACTTGGTATATTATTAAAAACCACTTGAACAGTTTCTCTTTCAAAAGGAGAGAGACTAATAGTGCAAAATGTGAAGATTCACATCAGGGGTGGCACGGTGGCTAGCACTGCTGCCTCACAGCGCCAGGGATCCGGTTTTAATTCCGGCCTTGGGTCATTGTCTGTGTGGAGTTTGCACATTCTCCCCGTGTCTGTGTGGATTCCCTTCGGGTGCTCCGGTTTCCTCCACAATCCAAAAGAGGTGTGGGTTAGGTGGATTGGCCATGCTAACTTGCCCCATAGTGTCAGGGGGAACTAGCTAGGGTAAATGCATGGGCTTATGGGGATCGGGCCTGGGTGGGATTGTGGTTGGTGCAGATGGCCAAATGGCCTCTTTCTGCACTGTGGAGATTCTATGATGTGTAATTTCTGATTGAATTCCATCTGCAAGGACTTTCATTGTGCATTCTGTGGAGAATCAGGGAATCATTGACAATAACGTTTGGTTTTCCCTGTTTAACTGAGCATGTGCAAATGCCAGAAGTTGTTTTCAGCGTCACAGAGTAATGGCAGAAAACATCAACAAGTCTCAAATCCAGGCTATTGTGGTTTCCCGAAATGTATAACTAATTTGCTGTTGGTCAATAACTCCAGCCACGGTCAATGTCAATTCAATGCTTTTTAGTTCACCTTTCTCTCTTATTTTATACAATTTGCTCTTTTAAAAGAATTTTTCTATGCTGATGTTTGGAATTACAGTTGGTTAAAATATGTGTCATGCCCAGTACCGGCATGTCATATTCAAAAGTTCAAGCGAATTTTATATTTTGAAAAACTGGACATAAAGGCTGGCAAAGGTGACTGCCCTAGGTTACCTGAATTCCTTTGTGGATTAAAACACTCTGCTGTCACAAGAGGGAACCACATGACTTTCCAGACTGACGCAAATCAATGCCCTTGAAACCAGCCAAAGGAATGTTATCTGATTTGAATGGCTCATTATGAAACAAATACACTGATTGTCTCAACCTCTCAGAGATGTTAACCCACAACGCAGGATATGCAGTCAACAGGAACACCACATCTCATTTGGAAAAAGCCTTTGTGAAAAGCCACATGGAGTCAGCCATGTTTTCTTTCTCTATTTAAACAATGAACAGAGAAGAGTGTGCAGGCTGTTCTACCAAAGCAATCAGAAGCATCAGTTCCACCAATCTGTGATCCAGACATGGAATCAAGCTGCCAAACATCAGGCAAGCACATAACATAAACTGTTCCAGTTCCTGTTTTAAAGTTCACCTGAGAAACAACCTCCCAGCTATTTAGCAACAAGAAACAACACTATCCACAGTGAACCCTTTAATTTGTAAGATCATCATTCCAACTTCAACTCATCAAATCCATTCAAAAGACCACAAGCCTGGCATGTGGTAAACTAAAGATCATAAATGAGATATTAGAGATAACTATAATCTATAAAAGTGCATTACAGTTACCCGTCCAATTTTTCAGTGTGCGTGTGTGATATTGCATTTAGTTCAGGGAAAGTGTGAGAATAAATAACTACCTTTTTAAAAAATCATCAAAGCTTGCTCCTTTTAAATGGGGCACACACTTCAAGGTTAAGGAAAAACAATCCACCATCCACATAAACA
Organism: Mustelus asterias; assembly: GCF_964213995.1. Lineage (NCBI taxonomy): Eukaryota > Metazoa > Chordata > Chondrichthyes > Carcharhiniformes > Triakidae > Mustelus > Mustelus asterias. The sequence continues at coordinate 116,470,201 of NC_135804.1, read as the reverse complement.
TACTGGCTATGGGCAATAAGAAAGCAAGCAAAAGGACATATGATTAGTTACTGGTGGGACAGCTTTGGTTAGAAAATAATACATTTTCCTTTAGTGTAATATTTCTATTGCTAAAGAGTAGTACAGCCTCCAAAACAGTGTGCGTCATCACAGGAATTCACTAGTTGCAATACATTGAGGAGGTCCAAATAAATGGTGATCCTAAATCAATTCATTGTTTTTAAATGCTTCCGTATTCAAATTTCCTTTGAATACAGTTTCTGATCTGGGGTACGATTCTTGTATTTGTCGGTGTGAGAACTGGTGTTGCACACACTGGAAAGTAAGCCTGGGCAATATTTGACGATGGGATATTACAGCCCCAGGGCCTTCTTAAATTAGTTAATTTAGTTAACTAAATTAGTTAACTCAAAACAGATTGGAGACCAAAACTGAGACATTTTTGGTTGATGTGGCCAAGCATGACACCAAGTGTAGTACTTGCTGCAGACAGGAGAGGGTTTAATTTAATTTGATTTCTCCTCTCATTGCTTATCCATAAACAGAAATGCGTTTTTAATTCTCAATTTCCCTGTGTGTATTGTAGTTTAGTGTATTTCCCGGTTCAATCCAAGTTCTATTAATATCCCGCAGTAAACTTGTGGCAGGCTAAACTCAGAGGGTTAGTTTATTCGTGCACACTCAAAACACAGGAGAGGGGTCTCCACCATTTAGCCCCTGGTACATTCATACAATAAAACAGGGATGGAGAAAGACAGAGTTATAGGGAAAGACTACAAAGCAAAGACTTATTGTTTAATGTGAGCCAAAATCAAAGTCCAATGGTGTATTCTTTCACAGAGATCAGCCAGCTGAAGACTGATGCTGAGTTATTCACTCATCCAGTAGAGATGACTTCCCCAATGAGATATAAATGAATTAGTCTTGTAGGCACTGGTACAGGGGTTCAGCGGTTCCAGTAGAAAAAGTGTAAATGGGGCCAGGCATTCACCTGGACTGAATTCTGGTTCTGAGCTGCTGATTGCCAGATGGAAGCTGGAAGACTATTTGGCAGTAGAACAAAACAGGGTAACTGGTTCTTCCAGTGGGGGATCACGCGACATGATTCTCACTTCTCCACCTTGGTTTTAGCAAAGCATATTATTTTTTCTAGATTCTTGAGATTATTAACGCTCAACCATTAAGAATTTGAAAGGGAGTTGCCAGGAGGCACAGTGGTTAGTGCTGCTGCCTCGCAGGGCCAAGGACCCAGGTTCAATTCTGGCCTAGGGTGACAGTCTGCACGGAGTTTGCACATTCTCCTTGTGTCTGCGTGGGGTTTCTCTAGGTGCTCCAGTTTCCTCCCATAGTCCAATGATGTGTAGGTTAGGGGGGTTAGTGGGATAGGTGTGTGGGGTTATGGCGATAGGGTGGGGAACTGGGCCTGGGTAAGATGCTCTGTTGGAGAGTTGGTGCAGACTCGATGAGCTGAATAGTCTCCTTCTGCATGGGAGGGATTCTAGTCTATGATTCTATTAGAGTCATAGAGGTTTACAGCTTGGAAACAGGTCCTTCAGCCCAACTTGTCCATGCCGCCCCTTTTTAAAACGATTAAACTAGTTCCAATTGCCCGCGTTTGGCCCATATCCCTCAATATCCATCTTACCCATGTAACTGTCTAAACGGTTTTTAAAAGACAAAATTGTACCCGCCTCTACTATGAGCTCTGGCAGCTTGTTCCAGTACACTCACCATCCTCTGTGTGAAAAAAATGCCCCTCTAGACTCTTTTGTATCTCTCCCCTCTCACCTTAAACCTATGCCCTCTCGTTTTAGGCTCCCCTATCTTTGAGAAAAGATATTGACTATCCAGCTGATCTATGCCCCTCATTATTTTATAGACCTCTGTAAGATCACCGCTAAGTCTCCTATGCTCCATAGAAAAAAGTCCCAGTCTATCCAGCCTCTTCTTATAACTCAAACCATCAAGTCCCAGTAGCATCCTAGTAAATCTTTTCTGAACTCTTTCTAGTTTAATAATGTCCTTCCTATAATAGGATGACCAGAACTGTACACAGTATTCCAAGTGTAGCCTTACCAATGTTTTGTACAACTTCAAAAGGACGTCCCAACTCCTATATTCAATGTTCTGACCAATGAAACCAAGCATGCTGAATGCCTTCTTCACCACTCTGTCCACCTGTGAATCTACTTTCAAGGAGCTATGAACCTGTACCCCTAGATCTCTTTGTTATTTAACACTCCCCAACGCCCTACCATTAACTACCAGCCAGCCACGGTTTCAGTCATTTTAAAATCTCTGTCCAGTTTTAAAAATGTTCTAAATTAGCTATGATGATAGATATATATTTCATTAAAAATGTTGTGTAGTCTTAGCTCCAGGGTACACTTAATGATTGAAACATTGAAGTAGTATGCAAGTTTAAAGTTTTGCCACTTGGCTGCTCATGTTATCAATGACAATAAAAGTTCAAGATTTGTTGATTATCTATTTTTTTCTCCTAAAACTGTTCCCATTCACAATTGTGCAACTTGTGCATTATTTGGTGGTTGCTGCCAATTTGATGTACATCCTATCCTCGGAATCTTGCTGATGATGACCCTATGATAGTGACAACCCATTAGTGTGTCATGAATGTAAAAGATCAGTAAACAATTGCCCCAGTTGGTTCATTCTGAAAGCTTCTCTAATAACGCTAAAGAATATATTGTCATCGGGTGCATTATCTAGTTGCCATGCACATTTTGCTAGGCTTGCATCTAATCCTTAGCATATTGCTGAGTTCAGTTTCACGTGTGTCACATTTGCTGCATTCCAAATGCAGCAACATTTTTAGTAATGGTACGAATTGCAATGTTTCCCAGAGCCTTTGATGTGATTTTGAGCACTGCAGGTGAGGCCATTGCAAGCCAAGAGCATTTAACTTATGCTTCCACTCACTTTCCTAAGAAAGCAAATCAACCTTAAACAACATCTGTAAAAGGTGATGTAATGCTGCAGCTTAAGAAAAGCTTTGCAGGACTGTGAGGAGAGATAGCACCATGTGATGTGAGTGCAGAGAGGCAGAGCAGACATGGCTATTCACTGAAAATAACAGTGAATTACAGGATATGTCCGTAAAATACAAGGATTGGTAAAAGCGGCAAGTAAACTAAGCTGGCGGTTATCGTTGGTTTAGCCAACTGGAGGATGTGAGGATTGGTAAAGCACAGCAAAGAAATTGGGAGGCAGAACATAATTAGAATGTAAGCGGAGAGCTCAAGAAGGCACAAGAAATGCAGCAGTGTCAGAACATCAAAAGAAACTTCAAATAGTCACTTCTTAGGACTGCATCATGAATACAGCATACAGTTACACTAGACTGCTACAATCTAACACTGAAAATATATAATCAGCTGTAGCCAACACTGCATTAAAACCTGTGTATCTTATATCCAGCAAATCATACCAACATGGAATAGTTCTCTATAAAACAGTGTGGTCCTGTTAATAATTGATTTACTTTCAATATTAAGTCATTCCGGTGTTGTGAAGTGGTGACTCATACAGAAATATGATTTCATGGGTCCCAGTTGCCATTTCTGTAAAACGTGTGTTCCTGGGCATCAAATCTGAGCAAGCTATTGAACTATATGCTGCAAGTTTGCACTCGCTTTTGCCATGAGTGCATTGCCCTGGCACTTCTCCATGACACCCTGGCACCCAGTGCTTTCCCTTGGCAGGGGCAGTGCCAGTGGCGTCTCTGGGGGGCTCCATTGGCGGGCGGTCGCCCTTATCCTTGGTGGAAGTGGTTTGCCTTGTGCATGTGGGGCAAGAGAGGGATTCCTCTCATCCATGAGGGGTGTGTTACCTTTGTCCGTGTTAAAGGAAGGTTCCCCTTATCTGTGGGGGAAGGGGGGATTTTTTAAATTTAAAAATCACACTATTAGGCCCCACCCTGCCAGCATGATGGAATGGGCCACACTGCACGATTTCATTTGCACAGAGACAAGAAAAGCCGGCTGGGATAACCGATGAGCTGCGTGCCGGTTTTCTCACCTCAGCCAGCACTCTGCAAATAATGGAAAACTCCACCCATAGTGTGAGGCATCATGCCCAAGCTCAACTCTATCCACATACATAGAGAACAGGGTTTCACCAGAGAGCAACCATGCTCAGGAACAATGGATTATTAAACAGTTATTAAAGACAGTGATTACAAAAGCCTCAATTTCTCCAAGTTGGTGAGACGGAAGGAAGGAATGGAGCAGAGGACCAGGATGCAGAAGGAGACAGAGGAGGCTTCTGATCCACCCAGTGACAGGTTTATTTGCAGATTACGACATCCATTTCCTGCATTTGCAGCTCCAAGGACTTCTTCCAAAGAGAACAAAGAATAAAGAAAAGTACAGCACGGGAACAGGCCCTTCGGCCCTCCAAGCCCGTGTCAATAATGATGCCGTAACTAAACTAAAAAAAATATTCTGCCCTTACTCGGACCGTAACCCTCTATTCACTCCCTTTTCATGTACCCACCCAGATGACTCTTAAATGTTGCTAATGTGCCTGCTTCCTCCTCCACCTCCTCTTGCAGCACATTCCAGGTATCCCCCACCCTCTATGTGAAAAACGTTCCCCACGTAACTTCCTTAAATTTTCCCCCTCTCACCTTGAACCTGTGCCCCTTTATAATTGACACTTCTACCCTGGAAAAAGCCTCTGACTATCCATCCTGCCTATGCCTCAATTTTTTAGACCTTTATCAGGTCTCCTCTCAGCCTCCGTCTTTCCAGTGAAAACAATCCTAGTTCATTCAAACTCTCCTCATAGTCAACGACCTCAAGACAAGGCAACGTACTGGTGGACCTTCTTTGCACTCTCTCCAAAGCTTCCACTTCCTTCTGATAGTATGGCAACCAGAACTGCACACAAATGCAGCCAAACCAATGTTTTATTAAAAACATATTAAAGAGAAAAGGCCCCTGAGTGTGGGATCCAGAAACTTTGGGGAGGCCCTGCCCCAACTGCCCAGCTGCCATGGAGCTCAGAAACTGGGTGAACGGCTTCAGGGTCCAAATAAGACCCAACCACGACTGTGTCTCCTTCAAATTACATTATTGGTCACCTACAAATGTGCAGACAAGTGCACAGGTGCAGATGGGTAAGGGAGGCCATATTGCATTGGCAGGAAACAACAGTGTGTCCCAAGTACAATGTAAACAGAAGCTCCGGCTTAAGATTTACAGCTAACAAACTCTAAAGATGGTGGAGATAAATGGTTTCTCTCATTCTAATAGCAATAAATCTAAATAATAATGGAATATTTAATTATGCAAACTGTGTGGAACCAAATTGAGCTCTTGTTGCCAGCTGCAATTATCCCAAGTTCTGCTTGAAGAGTTTACCTTCCTTGAGGAGACCTGCTTTCCTGGAAAAATCAGACTTGTTCCGACAACTTGACTCGGGATTGGTTCAGTTTAATTTGTGTTTTTGTTTCGATTCACGCTGTTTACCCCTGGCCCAAAGTTTTCGCGTCTGGAAACCTGCTGAGAGTAGGACAATCCAATCCATTTATGTCCCAAGTTCACCCAACTAATCCAGGAATAGAGAGTTCTCGTTTCACATTCAGCAAGGAATTAACCAGAACTGCGTGATTCGATTTGAAGTGTCCTAATTTAAATTGAGGCTGAATTATAAAGAAGTCTGCAAATGGGGTTTCTGATGTAAAACTTTGTGATAAATCAATGGTATAGTAAAGGTCACATTATGTAGATTAGGTAGTCTTGAAACAGAGCCAATAAAAAGGAAGGCTATTGTTCTCAAAACTTCAAATAGTGACTTATTTGACTGACTTACAATCTAATCATATAAAAATTATTCACTGGCTACCTAACAATCATAGCTTGTCAACTTGAATGCGAGTCTTCTGTGGATTTCTGGTATTTCATTTGTAATATACATACCACGCTCAGGCATGAAAAATCCATTGCCCGTCACATTTAGTTCTATCATTTCTGAAAATGCTTTTTCCCCCCATTACATTAGAAGCAATTTTAAACAATGCGACTATCTTCCAGAAATTTCTCTGGGCCTTTCTAGTCGATGATTCATACCTAACAGACATGAAATACCATATCTTGCACATGTGCACTGAATGTTAATCGTAGAGAACTTGCAGATGGTGTTTATCCGCACAATATTTTGACACTAAATCTGTCTTCAATCAATCTGACCAACCAACCGTTTTTGTTCGCATACTTCAGTCTTGTCATAAATCTCGAGCTTTGTGTGTTGTGTGAATCTAAATTGACAAATGCAGGAAGTTGATCCCACCAATTTGCGGGCCTAGCAATCTTTATACTGCAGCTTTTGCACAGATTTTTAGTAAATTAATTCTATTTGCACTGTTAGAATTATTCGGTTTCAAGATTATTATATTTGGGGACCACAGCTTTAAATTTAAGGTAAATTTAAGGGGATCATGTGACCCATTCTGCAGTTCCTGGGAAGTTTCATTTTAAAGATCAAAGGAAAACTTATATTGTTATACTGGGAAAAAGGTGCAAGTATTTATATTTATTTTATGTATTTGTATTGTTATACTAGGAAAAAGGTGCAAATATTTATGCTTGGAAATAATGTTTTTTTTCTTTAATCGGAATCTCATAAAAAGAGCAGGAGAAGGCCATTCAGCCCCTCGAGCCTGCTCTGCCATTTAATAAGGTCATGGGTGTTTTTTTTAAAAGTTTATTTATTAGTCACAAGTAGGCTTAACATTAACACTGCAATGAAGTTACTATGAAAATGCCCTAGTTGCCACACTCCGTTGCCTGTCCGGGTACACTGAGGGAGAATTTAGCATGGCCAATGCACCTAACCAGCACATCTTTCAGACTGTAGGAGGAAAACAGAGCACCCGGAGAAAACCCACGCAGACACGGGGAGAACATGCAGACTCTGCACAATGAGTGATCCAAGCTGGGAGTCGAACCTGGGGGGTGCTGCCTGTATTGATAGTAACCTCAAATCTGCATCCCACCTATTCCTGATAACCTATCACCTCCTTGCTTACCAAAAATCTATCCACTTCTGCCTTAAAAATATTCAGACTCTACTTCCACCACCAAGACTCACTACCCACTGCGTGAAAGAAGTTTTGCCTAATCTCAGTTTTAAATGAGTAACCCCTTGTTTTTAAACAGTGACCCCGAGTTCTAGATTCTGTCACAAGAGGCAACATCCTCTCCTGTCAAGATCGTATACATTTCCATCAAGTCACCTCTTACTCTTCCAACGGATACAAGCCAAGGCTGTCTAACTTTTCCTCTTAAGACAACTCGCCCATTTAAGGTCTTAGTCTAGTAGACCGTCTCTGGACTGTTTCAAATGCATTTACATCCTTCCTAAATAAGGTGGCCAATACTGTACATAGCACTTCAAATATAGTCTCACTGATGCCCTGTAAAACTGAAGCATAACCTCCCTACTTTGTATTTAATTCTCCTTGCAATAAATTATAACATTTCTGTTAGCTTTCCTAATTACTTGCTGTATCTGTATACTAGCCTTTAGTGGTTCATGCACTGTCACCCCCAGATCCCTCTGCATCTCAGAGCTCTGCAATTTAACCAGAAAGGTGTTGTGGACATTGGGTTGTAAACTGTTCTGTTGTAAACCATCCATTTACTTCTAAAATGAATGGAACTGAGGTCATGGAAAGCTAATGAACATTTCTACATACAGGATGAATGCAATTCACAATGAGATGGGGAAAGAGGGTGATGGAAGCCACTTTTGAGGTCAGATTGTGGGCTTTCTTATAAATGAATGAAGAGAAAAAGGAGGGTGTCAGCAGAGAGAAGAGGTTGATTGGCTTTGCAGACTACCACAGCTGGATGAAGGAGGGAGACAGAAGACTCATTCTGCAGCCATTTTAGGATTCCGGGAGATTTGTTCTGACCTGGCCCCAGAGGGGCGGGAGCACCTGAAAACGGTGCGTACAAAGTTACTACTCTGATGTTACTACAGTTTGTTTCACGCATGAAGGTAGTGCCACTTTAAGCTATTGCTTTCATGCAACAATGGTCCGATAATGAAAGAAAGCAAGCCAGCCTATGGAGACTTCTTTAATCAAGTAAGAGTGTTTTTTGGCTGAAACTGAAAAAAATCCACATTAATATATTACAAAGCCTATGGACAAGCTCCTCTTCATCAGTCAGTGGGCTCACAGTATCTCTGCCTGACACTGCATCCCTGCCATAGGAGATAGACAACCAGAGAGAGTGTTATGACTGATAGGGTAAGTAAAAAAATTAACACTGAGGCAATCAAAATCATCAATGCACTGAATTATTAAATGGTTCATTTGTAGGTAAATACTCTGGAGCAACACAGCAAGTGTTGTCAGCTACATTATTGCTATTTTTGGCACCCAAGGAGATACCTGTTCAGACTGTAGGTACGATACATTTTCGATCATTGTCATCAATGGGGCTCTGTAGGTTGCCAACTTGCCTGGCAGTTGAAAAGTAAATATTTCCAAGAAATGATTATCAACCAAAATAGAGCCCACAGCAGTCCAATCTTGACTAATATAACTTTTTAGATCAATGGTGGGCAACTTGCATCCCAGGGGATGCCACATGCCCCCCATCTGGGTTCTGAGTATGGCCCACGAGACATTTGTTGACCACTGCCCATGTCGCATTCTGCTGATTTCCATCCACAGTTCTTTTCCGAGCCGTGTAACCAAAGTTACACACATGTAAAGCAAGGACAGGTGTTGAGATGCATGCCGATTGCATACAGCATAGATGGCTATCAGTCAATGTCCAAAGTGTAAATATTTATTTTGTTTTTAAACAGTTGAAGTTGATAGCAGTTCTATTAATATTTTCTTTTATTTTTAGGCGTGACTGACTGGGCCTGCATTTATTGCCCATCTCTAATTGCCTTTGAACAAGTGGCTTGCTGCTTGCCATTTCAAAGGGCATTTAAGAGTCATATTGTGATGGGACTGGAGTCACAAGTAGGCCAGAACAGGTAATGGCAGCAGATTCTGCCTTAAAGGACTTTTGTGAACAAAATGGATTTTTACAATAACTGACAATGGTTATCATTCGACTTTTAATTCCAGATTTTTTACTGAATTCAAATTCCACCATCTGCCTAAAAAGAGGTCAAATTCCACCATCTGGCATGGTGGGATTCGAACCCAGACCCGTTTAGTCTCTGGATTACTAGTCCAGTGACAATACCACTGCACCACTGCCTCTCCACATATAAATATATAATGAGTTAGGCATTTTCTATAACTCTTTATGAAATATCTTACACGTATTAAATGAATTTAATCTTATTCATGGGATTGTGATTAGTGAACAAACAACCATGCAGTCCACTGAGATGTAGGAGGGCCACTCATGTGGCCCACTCACTAGCCTAGATTGCCCATCATTGTTTTAAATCAACTTGGGCAGACTCAAACCATTTGGTGCTTGTCCCATTTAATCTTTTAAACTGAAAGGTAGCTAATTCACTCAAACCATTCCATCAAATAGGTTTTCCACACAGGTATATTTACATTTTGAAGTAATTCACACAAAAGCAACATGGAGATACTTATATGAATGAGTGGCCATTTAGGGACATGTGATACACACCTCTCTGAGGGTATAGGGTTATATCAATTGTCCCGGTTAATTCAGTGGTGAGTATCCCTTACTGAATATTACTAATGTCCTCCTGGGAGTGGAATGCATGTGGATTTGCTTATGATCCAAAGAGAATGAAGTATCTGGCTAAATTGTCAACTATTATTCATAAGCGCTCTCTTTTCCCAGACCTTCAGTTTAAATGCCTCACCCAAATTCTAAATATTTAATTTAACCATGAGCAACTGAGAGATAAAACAGTATACTAAACAGTGTCACAGACTGCGATATTTGGAAAGTCTACCGTTAATTCATTTTTCAAGCAACTTAAATGTGCAGATATAAATAGTTTTGAAGCCATGTGCTTTCAATGGAAAAGTACATGTAAAAATGCTAAAATTGTTAGTAACGTCACATGAAACGTGACACAGCCTTGCCAGTCTGGAAGAAAGACTGAGAGAAAACCTAATAGAGATCTTCTAGACTATTAAAAGGTTTGTTAGGGCAGAGAGAGAGGAGATCTTTCCACTTTCAGGGGAGGCCAGAACCTGGGACCATAAATATGTTGCCACTGATAAATCCAACAGGAAATTAAGGAGAAATCTCTATCCAGAGGCTGCAGCAGTTCAAGAAGGCTGCTCACCCTACCTTCTCAAGGATAGCTAGGGATGGGCAATCAATGCTGGCTGAACCAGCGATGCCAACATTCCATAAATGAATCCAGAATATGGGTAAAACATGGAATTTGCTTCATCAGGAATAGCTGAGGCAAATAGGATAGACGCATTTTAGGGCAAAGTTAGATAACTCAGGTGGAGAATGTTAGGAGGATATGCTAATGGAGTTAAATTAAGAAAGGTTGGTAATGCCTCCCATGGATCCTGGTACTGATCTGTTAAACCAATTGGCCTGTTTCTGTGCTCTATCCACTATACGTAATATACACTTCCAAAGTGGCATTCCTTCTTCTTCAGAGTCAGTCTAAACAACCTTTGCTGGCTTTTGAGTTGATTTTCATCACAAACTTTGCACAACACACATAGGCTGAAATTTTACAGTCCCACCCGCCATGGGAATCAGAGCGGGTGAGGGGCGGACCATGGAAAAGTCTGCTGACCTCGGATGGGGTCTTTCGGTTTCAGGATGAGCAAGGCCATAAAATCCCGCCTAGAATCTCAAGTTCTTTTTCCTTTGATTGGAGGAGAAAAAACTAAAATAATGCATTCCTTTTGTTCTGTTAATAGTGCTCGAGGATACTCAAAATTGCGAACACCAATCCCTGGGCGATGCCAACTTGGCTGAGAATGCCCATTGCTGCAATCGATGTACTGACAACTTCAGAGAAAGAAAGGTGGAATGATTAAAGAAAAACTGTGCCAAAGGGCAAAATATCCAAACAATTCATGGATATTTGTATTAACAGACCTGTGCCATGCTATTTTGGTAGCCATGATGTGGAGATGCCGGCATTGGACTGGGGTAAGCACAGTAAGAAGTCTCACAACACCAGGTTAAAGTCCAACAGGTTTATTTGGTAGCAAATACCATAAGCTTTCGGAGCAGAGCTCCTTCGTCAGATGGAGTGGATATCTGTTCTCATCAGTATTCTGTAATTTGATTTCTGTGTCTGTGCCCTGTTTGAGAACAGATATCCACTCCATCTGACGAAGGAGCTCTGCTCCGAAAGCTTATGGTATTTGCTACCAAATAAACCTGTTGGACTTTAACCTGGTGTTGTGAGACTTCTTACCATGCTATTTTGGCAGATTATTTCACTTAGTGCAGAGATGGAACTGCAGTCCCCAAAGGGATAAAGTTGGTCTTGTTTTATATACGGAAGTTCTATGTTTCTGAAATACCAGAGCATGTACAGTTATGACTTACAGTTTTAGGTATGTTATAATTGGACCAGGTACTGCAAATCTACAACTTTGAGCACAAATATTCCAGTGCCCAAAGCGCATATTTTGCTGTGCAAGCAACTGGCACTGCACCAGCAATGCTGTCAGACACATCACATATAAACAAGCACTTGACACTTGAATACAACCATTTTTTAAAAAATAACATTATTGACTTAAATATATTGCTTTTCAGCAGAATCCACTGACATAAAATACTTTTCCACTTAACACTATACCCTTTCATTACAGTGGCCACAGCTGTATTGATTATCTGAGTCCTAATATATAGAATAAAGAGGGACCTGGACCACTGTTAATGGCTGCAATTACAATGGTGTTTAATGTCCTATTTGTGTTTGTTGTTCCTCGTATTTAATGAGCTTTGCTTCCAGTGTAAACACATATTAAATATCACAAGCATAGGAACAGTAGTATTACTATATTACCGTTTCTGAAGGTACAACAGCTGCTTAAATTTATCTGTGCTCAGTACATGACAATAATCCCACCCAGGGGAGAACGTACAAACTCCACACAGTCACCTGAGGCCAGAATTGAACCTGGGTCCCTGGCACTGTGAGGCAGCAGTGCCAACCACTGTGCCATCGTGTCACAAGGGCAGGTCTCCCATCTTCCCACCCTGGAAGCCCTTGATGAACCTGTATCTGAAGTCACCATTGCAGATGTCAGAGCAGCTTTCTTGAAGGTCAACCCACGGAAAGCAACTGGCGCGGATGGAGTACCCGGACGTGTACTCAGATCCTGCGTGGATCAGCTGGCGGAGGTATTCACAGACATTTTCAACTTCTCTTTTCAACAATCTGAGGTCCCTATCTGCTTCAAGAAGATGATCATCATCCTAAGAAAAACCAAGCAGCGTGCCTTAATGACTATCGGCTGGTGGCTCTGACATCCATCATTCTGAAGTGCTTCGAAAGGTTAGTCATGTCATGAATCAATTCCAGCCTCCCGGACTACCTGGATCCACTACAGTTTGCCAACGCTGCAACAGGTCCGCAGCAGACGCCATTTCCCCGGCTCTGCACTCAACCCTGGAACACCTAGATAACAAAGATACCTATGTCAGACACCTATTTATCAACCACAGCTCAGCCTTCAACATTATTATTCCCATGAAACTCATTTCCAAACTCCGTGGCCTGGGCCTCAACATCTCCCTCTGCGACTGGATCCTGAACTTTCTAACTCACAGACCACAATCAGTAAGGATAGGCAACAACACCTCCCCCACGAACATACTCAACACCGGTGCCCCACAGGCTGTGTCCTCAGCCCCCTACTATACTCCTTATACACCTATGATTGTGCAGCCAAATTCCCCTCCAATTCGATTTTCAAATTTGCTGACGACACCACCGTAGTGGGTCGGATCTCAAACAATGACGAGACAGAGTACAGGAATGAGATAGAGAATCTGGCGAACTGATGCGGCAATAATCTCTCCCTCAAAAAGGAGATTGTCATCGACTTCAGGAAGCATAAAGGAGAACATGCCCCTGTCTACATCAATGGGGACGAAGTAGAAAGGGTCAAGAGCTTCAAGTTTTTACGTGTCCAAATCACCAAAAACCTGTCCTGGTCCCCCCATGCCAACACAATAGTTAAGAAAGCTCACCAACGCCCCTACTTTCTCAGAAGACTAAGGAAATTTGGCATGTCAGCTACGATTCGCACCAACTTTTATAGATGCACCATAGAAAGCATTCTTTCTGGTTATATCACAGCTTGGTATGGCTCCTCCTCTGCCTAAGACCGCAACGAACTACAAAAGGTCATGAATGTAGCCCAATTCATCACGCAAACTAGCCTCTCATGCATTGACTCTGTCTACACTTCTCGCTGCCTCGGCAAAGCATCCAGCATAATTAAGGACCCCACGCACCCCGGACCCTTTGGGAAAAAGATACAAAAGTCTGTGGTCACGTACCAACCGACTCAAGAACAGCTTCTTCCCTGCTGCTGTCAGATTTTTGAATGGACTTACCTTGCATTAAGTTGATCTTTCTCTACACCCTAGCTATGACTGTGACACTACATTCTGCACTCTCTCAGTTCTTTCTCTATGAACGGTATGCTTTGTCTGTATTGCGGGCAAGAAACAGTACTTTTCACTGTATATTAATACATGTGACAATAATAAATCAAATCAAATCAAATCAACATCTGAGGCCTTGTTCATCCCAGCATAAAGCTGTGTCCAGATCAGGGCGGGCAGGATCCCGGTGAGAACCCTTCCGTGCAATTTCACATTTTTCCCCTCTCAGAACCCGCCGGGGTAGCGGGAACGGTTGGGTGGTGAAGGGGGGTGTGCAGGGAAGTAATCTGTTAAGGGATTCTGCTTTTCCTTAATCCAGGGAAAATTACTAACTATAATTCATATTCAGCCACTTGGACTGAAGGAAGTTAACTTTGACAGCTTGACACAAATTAGCAATTGACCCCAACAACTTTATCACTGTTCTATATTTTCTTTTTTGTATATTTTTGAAGCAACTAGTGTTACAATACGTATTGCCTGATCTCATTTGAAAATGAAAGCCTGGAAACAAGTTGTCTACTGAATGGGGCCAGGTTGAGTGAACTGGAAATAGTCAGCATATAGGGATGTTCTAAATGCTAATCAAGTGGCATATTGTTTGTGCGTTAGCACTTATTCATAAACCATTCTTCAGAATTCTAAGCAAGAAATTCATGCCATTGTGTTTAATTATAGATGATTGACAGTTCTGACTTCCAAATCTTGAGCATGATTAAGTATTGGGAAATTCTCCAATAATCTTTTATTCTGACAGGAAATCCAAACTCTGTGGATGAGCTGAAATTTGTATCCTTCACATACAATGTAACAGCTGGAAAGTTGAGTGAGAGATAACCTTGCTTTCAAAATTCTTGTGACTGATCAGTACAAAATAAGATTGAAAAGATTACTTAAACCCCTACAAGGAGCATCCTTATTTTACATTAAGCATCACTAAGATGTTGCTGTATCATTTGACTTCCTGTGTATTAACTGACCTATAAAATGGCCTTATCTATGTCACTTCTCCTCTGCTGTCCCTAATTTATCAGGCTTCTGCTCTGACATCCAGTCCTGGGTGCGAAGAAAATTCATCCAGTCAAATATTGGAAAGATTGAAGCCATAATCGTTAGTCCTGCCACAAACTGCTCCTTCGTCAATGGCTCTTTTTCTCTCGCTGGAAACTCTCCGGAGTCTAATCCAAGCTGTTCACAAATTCAGGCTGAATTTTGCCACCGAGGATCAAATCCAGTCTCTGGGGCCAACAGTGAGAGTGAACCCTGAGCTGTTGGCCAGCCGTATCCTGGGACCGTCATACTCAGTGGCCAAGGAACAGGATCAAATTGGCCCATTCAGAGGACCTGCAGCTCGACAATCTCGGCAGCATAAGTGCTAGCTAAGGTGGACAGTGCTGAGGCTCCAGCACGAGGGTACCTTACATGCAGGTTTTCTTTTTCCAAAGCCAGGCAGGCCCCTGAATTTTGGGCAGGGGGTTTATTCCAGTAGTGGCAATTTAGGCGCAGGGTTGGCCACTGCTGTGGGGAGGACTCTACCATGGGCTGTGGAGCACTCATCAAGGAGAGACCCCGTCACTCTGACAGCAACCCACTGGGAAGCCACTAGTACCTCCCTGGCATTTTCCTCATGGAGTGTTGGACCATTCCGATTGGGTAAGGTGCCAGAGGGGCAGGAAATAGCTCATAATTGAGTCATTTGACCATCCAAAGGCTGGTTGTGTTTCTGACCGTGATCAGACAAAAATCTCCATCCAGTACTTACCTTCCTTCAATTCTTCCGACAAATCCTCTGACAGAGGATGCTGCAAAACTCATTCTGCGCAGGAAACATTACTGAAGGGAATCTGCACAGAAGCCTCACACCCTTTTTTATGACACTATCTGTCATATACTAATAAGTGAGAGTTTAAATGGTCCAAGGATTCTCAGTGTATTTTGTAGTATAAGGACTCTGGCATAGCAAGAGTTAATGTGGAACTGCAAACAGTGCCACCCACAGACACATGACCTGAGACTAGCGAGAGTTGTGGACTGGACAGAAAACTGTATAGAAGCAAACATGGAGTTAGTTCCTAGCTTGTGCTATTTCCTATGTATATATTCTTATGTGTTATCAATAAAGAATTAATGTTCAACCGTGCAAGACTCAGAAGAACCTCTTTGTGAGAGACCGACTGAATATACATGTTAGTGTGTATGAGTAAATGTATAAGTGGATGCATGTGTGGGAGAATGAGTGGATGTGTAGGTGTGGAAGTGAGTATGATGGGTAGGGTAAGTGGGTAAGAGGGTAAAATGATAGCTGAGCAGGGTGGTGGGGTGGTGAGGTGAGATCAGATCAGGAGAGTCAGGGGGTTGTGAGGATTAGTAGGGTGATGGGGGTAGTTAGGTCAAGTGGGGGGGGGGGGGATGTGTTTAATGGGCGGGAGGTCAGTTGTATAGTTTCCCAGGAGTTAGAGATTACATTTCCTGGGTAGCTATTCAGGTCAGTAGGCCACGACTGTCTGAAGTCTCTGACTCCCACTTAGAGTTGGAGACTTCCTCAAGGGGTCCTGAGGAGCAGGGGAATTGGCCATCAGAAGTTCATATTTCACAAGGAATTCCCACAGAGTCACTGCATTGGGACATCTGAGAGATCCCATCTCACATCTTCGGGCGTATATCCAGTTGCCGATGATCGGGAGATTGGAAGATCTGGACCGTTGACTCAGTTTTTCTCTCCACAGATGCTGTATGAATTATTGAATATGTCCAGCATTTTCTGTTCTTATTTCAAATTTCCAACATCGACAGTATTTTGCTTTGGTGGTTACATAAAGGTTACGGTTATAGCAGAATGCTATGGTCTGCCAAGAATATATTCCAACTCTGGTTTATCTCAGCATAGCTTTTGATTTATTTGCTAGTCCTGTGTTTTGTTATGCTGGAAGGTCACTGACATGTGTATTCCATCACCTGAATAGAGACAAAACAAGACTATAACATAATAGAACAGCAATAGCACTCCAAAAGTATTTCTAATTCTTTGGAGCATTGTTTTATATCAACACAAGGCTGGATTTTCCGATCAATTTAACAGTGTTTCCATCTTTGAACAGCAAGTGACTAAATATTGCACAGGCAGATGCCAAAATATCATGCTGAAAATACTGTTCTGATATAATTAATAGTGGATACTTTCATCCTGAGCCTACTAATAAAAATAGTGCATTCAAATGCATTTTTCTCAGTTTCTTCATTGTTGCTCAGTGCATTTTCTAAATGAGCTATTTCTACCTCTCCTAACTCAGCAAGCTTGACAAGCATTATTGGGATTTGACAGCAATGAGTCAAGCTGCAATGGTACGTGTTGGGAGTATGTTCAGCAGGCCTCACAAAGAGATTCTGAGTCTTGCTCGGTTGAACATTAAAGGCGGGAGTTTACAGCCTCGCTCGTCCCAAAACAGTAAAATCCCACCCAAGGTCAACATATCTTCCCATATTCCGTCCCTTGCCTACTCTGATTACCGTGGCGGGTGGGCCGGTAAAATTCCAGCCGAAGTGTTTGTTGATAACACATAACTATGTGAATATATAAAGAATATAGCCCGAGTTATGAGCTAAATCCATGCTTGCTTCTATACTGGTCTCTGTCTAGTCCATAACTCACCTTAGTCTCAGACAATTGCCTCTTTACATCGCACTGTGGCTGGTACTGTTTCCCAATCCCACAATAACCATTGCTGTGCCAGATACCCTTATACTACAGTAAGGTCATGGAACTGCTGTTTGCTTAGTCCTTGCTTGTTAAAATAAGTAAAATTTGCATTTTTATAGCACCCTCGCAGTGACCCAAAGCACTTTACAATGAATGAAGTACCTTTCTTTCAAAGTGTAGTGAATGCTGTAATTTAGGAAATACTGCAGCCAATTTATACACCAACAGTGATGTAATAATGACTGGACAATCTCTTTCAGGTGTTGGTTGAGGGATAAATGATGGCTATGTGTAGACCTATTGGAATAGTGCCATGGAGTCTTTTACATTCACCTGGATGGGCAGACAGAGCCTTGGTTTTAAAGTCTCATCTGTAAGGTACCTCTGACAGTGCAGCACATTCTCAGTACTGCAATGGAATGGGTGCTCGGATTTTGTGCTCAAGCCTCAGGAGTAGGATTTGTAATCACAACCTTCTGATAGAGAGGAAAGTATTATCACTGAACAAAAACTGACATTATCTTGGATGACTGAGCTGTTGTGATGGTTATGCAAACAGGAATCTAAGCCATAAAGAGCAGCAAGGTTCGAGCTTCGATTCTCAGTCCGAACTGAATTAGTTGATCTCAATAGGAGAGCGGTTTGGTTGTTAAAATTGCTGTCAGCAGTTCACAGGAAGAGATGAGGAGGGATGGGGGAGGAGACAGAGTAGAAACCACTAAGCTTGCTATTAAATGAACCAAGATTGAATTGGTGCCATTTGAGGACAAGATCTGTCTCTGTTGTAATGGTAATATAGCCTACCAACACTCAACATCAACAACTGGCATTTATGTGGTGCCTTTAGTGCAGTAAAATACTCCATACTTTCACAGAATCCCTACAGTGCAGAAAAAGGCCATTCAGTCCATCAAGCCTGCACTAACAACAAACCCACCCAGGCCCTATCCCGTAATCCCATGCATTTACCCTGGTCATCCCCCTGCTACTAAGGAGCAATTTAGCATGGCCAATCAACCCAACTCACGCATCTTTGGAGTGTGGAAGGAAACTGGAGCACTTGGATGAAATCCATACAGACAGAGGGCAAATGTGCAAACTCCACACAGACAGTGACCCAAGGCCGGAATAGGACCTGGGTCCCACTGTGCCACCGTGCCGCAATGCTTCACCAGAATATTACCAATACTTCCTTCTTCTGTAGCATCTGGAAGAGATGCAGTTTGACACTGGGCAGAAACAGGTATTGAACAGGTAGGTTATAAGGAACATATTAAAGAAGGAGACACCATGGAGAGGAGAGAGGTTTAGAGAGGAAAACCAGAACTTCAGATCACGGCAACTGAAAGCACTGACCTCAGAGGGACAGCATTAAAAGCAGGGATATGCAAGAGAACAGAATTAGAGAACTGCAGATGCCTCATTAGCTTGTAGAACTGGAATAGTTTGCAGAGATAGGGAGAGGCATGATCATGGAGGGATAGATGCAGAGCGCTATACAACTGAAGCCCCACTTGCTCCCTTTGAATGTTAACCTCCTGAGGTAAAAGACATTCATGAGCATTTCTGATTCTTTTTGATACCTGTGTATTAGGTTTTAGTCATTTATACACCTGGACAACCAAATCCCTTTACTCATCCATATAAAAACAAATCATGGATGCTGGAATCTGAAACCAAAACAGAAAATGCTGGAGAATCTCAGCAGGTCTGGTATCATCTGTGGAGAGAAAAGAGCTGTGTTTCGAGTCCAGATGACTGCTTTGACAAAGGGTCATCTGGACTCGAAACGTCAGCTCTTTTCTCTCCTTACAGATGCTGCCAGACCTGCTGAGATTCTCCAGCATTTTCTCTTTTGGTCCCTTTATTCACCCACAGTTCTTTGACAATTATAATTAAGAAGATATTCTACTTTGGATTCAAAGTGCAAATCCTGACACTACCACACATTTAATCTTACTGTGCCCTCTGTAATTTCCTGAGAATAAAACAAGGAGGAGAATCAGCAACTCTCACCATGTTTATGGACATTTGTAGAGATTGATGAAGAATAGGTTGCAAATTGCAATTCTGCCACAGTATTCATTTCACAAAAAGCACCAAACAAATATTCTGAAAATAAAAATGCATGATATATTTTTTTTAATCGTCCATTTCAGATGATTCAGTAAAATTGGTTTCTTTTTCCCATTTTCCAACTTTTCTATCCATCATGTGAGGTTTTCTTTTCTATTGTGTGTATTGAACAATGTCTTCCAGGACCATCTGTGGCATTTGGCTTCAATTCTAAAAAAACATATCCCATCTGCTGCTTCTGAGAGGAACATCAAATGAATGATCATCCACCAACATTAAATTGTGGATCAGCATAATCGTCCAATGTAGCAACAGCAAGAGTAAAGCTAGTGTGCTCAGCTTCAGCCAAGAACTCTGTTTGGTAGCCTTTGGGCCCAATTTTAACCCACTTAAAACCAATTCACTTCTGTGGATTTAAAATCAGGCTGTTTGGCTGTTCACTCAGGCTGAACTAATGGTACCTCCATGTCGCAGGAAGAGTTTCAAATCTCAGATCATCACCAACACTAGTAATCTCCACCACCACATCACCCACTTTAACTCTGATTTGGCTAATCTATCAATTCTGACTCATCCACTGCAGCACTCTCCTTCTCTAACCTCTACGTAGACTACAACTCCTCCAAAGCTCCACCATCCACATCTGACCCAAAGTAAGTCACATCTCCCATTCACCCTTGTCCATGCCAATCTTTATGAATTCCCAATTTTTTGGTGAACAATTTCAAAATCATGGTCCTTACGGACAAGCCTTCCATGGCTGTGTCCTTTGCTCTTTTATTATTTCAAGAGATGTGGGCTTCGCTGGCAAGGCAGGTCAGCATGTGTTACCCATCTCTAATTTCCCTTGAACTGGGTACCTTACTCGGCCATTGCAGATGGCAATTAAGAGAAAGCCACATTGGTGCGGGGCTGGAGTCATAGAACATAGAACAGTACAGCACAGAACAGGCCCTTCGGCCCACGATGTTGTGCCGAGCTTTATCTGAAACCAAGATCAAGCTATCCCACTCCCTATCGAGTCAGACAGATGGAAGATGTCCTTCCCTAAAGGATACTGATGAACCAGGTGGGCTTTTACAACAATTGATAATAGTTGTCATGGTCACCATATACCGGATATTTTTATTAATTGAATTTAAATTCCACCAGCTACCAGGGTGGGATTTGAACCCAAGTCCACAGGGCATTAACCCGAACCTCTGGATTACTGACCTACTGATATTACCACCGTCTCTCCCCACCTCTGCAATTTCCGCTAGTCTTTCATCTTCTGACTGTGACCTCATTTGCTTTCTCTCTGTTGTATGTTTGTCCAGACTGCCCTGCCTCAACTATGTGATCCTCGTGACCTCTCTGTCCTTCAAAAAGCCTCCTCAAAATTGACCTCTGGTCATTTTCCCAAACTCTTCTCACACTCTTATTTCATATTAGACTTAGTCTCGATGAAATATTTTGGGATATTGATGAGGTGAAAGACAATATACAAGTGCACCATATAAATGCAGATTCATATTATTACAGAATTGAACAATTTTCTTCTTTATGACCCACTCAACTACCCTTCCACTTTGCTTTGTTAGTAATTCCATTTTACCCTAAATTATTCCACGTTCACAAGATCATCAACTTAAAAACACAAAAATCCCTGTTTTTTCTTATTTACCATTTCTCATGTACATGGGGACAATTGGCTTAGGAATCGTCTTAAAAGTTCAGCTTTGCGAACTAGTTAAGGCTGCCATTCTTTCAAAGCCTTTACAGTTGATAGAGTGATTAATAGTCATGCCTACATAATACACTATGCATGCTTCTTCTGTCACCCAGTCATAATCTACTCCTTGTTCCTTAACACTGAAATTTACATCCGGTGATAGATTGCAGCTGTGGAGGTTCTGGAAACTGTCTGTTCAGGTCAATAAAAATTATACTGTAGTCCTTGTGTAACAGTGACAGTCACTTCACTTGACAACTTTTCAGTTCACTTCCAGATGCAATTGAACAAGGAAGTATTGGACTTCAAAGCAACGTGCAAATGACACGCCACAAGGATCCAACTGGGATTGCAGTATATTTTTATACTGCTATACCCGTTCTCTGGATATTTGTACA
This sequence comes from Mustelus asterias, assembly GCF_964213995.1. Taxonomy (NCBI): domain Eukaryota; kingdom Metazoa; phylum Chordata; class Chondrichthyes; order Carcharhiniformes; family Triakidae; genus Mustelus; species Mustelus asterias. The sequence continues at coordinate 116,448,724 of NC_135804.1, read as the reverse complement.
TCTATGTGAGACTTCATACTAAGCCCAGGTTAAATTCATTATGGAATCAAACTAATCCTACTGGAAGGGTCTGTTTACTCCAGAGTGCAGAGCTGAATCAAATATGGATTATTTTGGGCTTAAACATGTTGGGCAAGGGAATGTAGGCAATATTGCAAATGCAGTGAAAAGATTGGACCAGTCCTCATATTTTAGTGACACAAGATTTATAAACAGCGTGGACAGATTTTCCTTTTCCTACTTTTGACAAAAGCAGAAAAGCATTCTAAACAAGTTCATTTCAGATTTTAATAGAAATGGGGACTAAAAGACCGTGCGTGCAAGTATACAATGGCTAACCAAAATCTCTCCTCATTACAGGAATGGGTTTTCTTGCTTTCATCAGTTTTTTCACTGTTGTCTCAGACATTGTCCAGAAACAATACGAGCACAATGCTCATCAAGGTTACAATTAATGATGATGATGATTGGGCATCCTAACGTAAACATTTGCGCTCTGTGCTGCAAACAATCATAAAATAGTTGGAGATGAGAAAGGTCATTCAACCTATCTGAAATTCATTCATCTAATAGGGACCTACAGCATCCCCATTGCTATATCTCATCAATTATTGAATGATTTTGCCTCCATTACTTAGGTTGAGTGTTGTTCAATTTCTGCATGCAAAAGAACGAATATCGGTCCTACGTTAATGAACTATTTTGAATCAGTTTCCCTTGCCCTGCTCCCACAGTTTAATTGAAAGCCATTTTCAAGATTGATCTTTCTCATTCCCTTAATACATATCTCAACAATTAAGTTTCAGATAAATGTGCAATGAATCTGAGAGCATTCTAACGCTCCAGCAATTGGTTGTTGGTTTGCTAAAGCTGCCCTGACCACTTTAATAAGGTTAGAGTATTTGCATTTATAAGTGTGGAGGAAACCCAACAAAAGACAGACCCATTCCACATTAATATTCAGTGCTCTCTGTGCTGTGTTTGAATGCTTCTTGGGGCAGAGAAATCAGACAAGGATAAAAACAGCAATAAAAACAGAAACTGTCAGCAGATCATCCAGCATCTATGGCGAGAGAAACGGTGTTGACACTTCAGGTCACAGGACTTTTCAGCATAACTGAGAACATTTATAAATGCTGTGGTTTTGAGCAAGGGTCAGGGGATTTTATTTTTGATGCTCGGGGTCATAGGGAGGTAATAGGAAATGTCAAAGGGTTGACATTTAGCCTCTGTCAGATAGAGGTCGGTCCACCAGGCAACAGCAGCCCCACCCTTGTCAGTGAGTTTGATGTAAATGTTCAGGTTAGACCCGGGGGAATGGAAAGCAGCATGTTCAATGGGAGACAGGTTAGAGTAATTGTGGGGATTAGAGAAATGAGACAGCTGGTGTAATGTCAACAGTTCTCAATTAAAAGATCAAGAGAGGATAAGAAGCCAGAGGGAGGGGTTCAGGTGGAAGGAGAATACTGGAGATGGGTAAAAGAATTTGGGGGAGTATTCCAAGCCAAAGATTTAGGTGTGGAAGCGAAGGTGATGGAAGAAGAGCTCAATGCATGTCGAGCGGCACGATGGCATAGTGGTTAGCACTGCTGACTCACAGCGCCAGGGACCAAGGTTCGATTCTGGCCTCAGGTCACTGTCTGTGTGGTTCTCCCTGTGTCTGCAGGGGTTTTCCTTTGGGTGCTCTGGTTTCCTCCCACATTCCAAAGATGTGCGGGATAGGTTGATTGGCCATGCTAAATTACCACTTAGTGTCAAGGGGTCTCGGACGGTAAATATGTGGGGTTACAGGGATAGGATGTGGATGGGATTGTTGCTGGTGCCAACTCGATGGTCCAAATGGCCTCCAACTGCACTGTAGATTCTATGATTCTGCCCAAAATACATTGAAATGGGGAAGAAGGGATGAAGAGGCCTTTGTCAAGGACAGATTATTCAAAGTAAAATAAAGTAGGTATTGCAAATGCATGGCAGGGAATGAGATTGTTAGATGGGATGAGGTCAGAAGGATGTGAAGGGGAAGAAGGATCCAGTTGGTACCCATGAGCTATTGAAGCTTGTGATCCTTCACACCCAAAAAGAAGGAAAGATGTTTTTTGTTAAATCAGTGGATGAGACAAAGGATGAAATGAAACTGTGGATCAGGACAGGTTTGAGATGGAGCAAGTTTGTGCTGCTGAAGAAAGATGTCGAGGGAATGCGTACGGCGGTGTATGGCATTGAGAGTGACTCTCAGAATGAAGCAAGAATAATTCGTTTGGCAAATGGTGAATGTTCAGGAATGTTCTGTAATTGCGTCTGGATCCGAAACATGAAGGATAGAATCAGATTTGAATGTGCCATTTACATGGTTGAATAGCATTTGCACACCCATTAATAGTTTTTTAATATTATGCTAAATCCTTGTTAGAGACAATGGCTCCCAAATGTTTGGATCCCATGCAGCTTGTCAAGCTTTTGTGTCACTGATCTTTGCTTTTGGTTATAGTCAATAGCACGAAATCTGGATGTCAGGAAACAGTGGCATTCAGAATCTTGGTTCAATATAAAAGCATCTAATGGCCACTTCAATAGGGATACCAAAGAGGTCCATATGCTGAACCACACCTCCCCATTAGATATGACCTCTAGAAGATGTGACGGTAAGGATATTTCTTCTAAAAAATAAGGAACACCAGAATCATTTTTCCAGCTTCTGAATTCAGCAGCTTATAGATCTTAACAAAATTATTTTGAATGTCACCTTTGTATTTGGAAAGAGTGAAGAAATGGAAGAGCTGTCATTTCTATGATCATGTCACTTTCTATTGATACAGTAATTTCTTGCGTTCCTTGCATTTTTTCTGTGATGTGAAATGAAAAAATAAACTTCCTCAAACGCATTTTCATGAGAGAACTCAACTTAAACTGCTGGACGATATTTTATCCTTGCTGGTTTCAGGTGTGGAAGCGAAGGTGATGGAAGAAGAGCTCAATGCATGTCATGTTCATGGCATAAGGTGCCATGAACTTTATTACACAACTCAATAAAACAAATTCTTTTTAAAATGTTTTCTTTTCTCACTCATGTTTCCTATCTCAACTTAAAGCTGTTGAACACTTGCACTTGCTCTCAAGATTCATGATAAATATCAAACACTGGATATGCATCCAGACAATAATCACAGTTTTGTTCCTTCCAATCCCAAACACCCTCCAGTCCATTTTAAATGCTCATTGTTCTTTCTGATTTTATGTGGGATTCTTGGGTATTACAATGAAGGCCAGACTTTCGCAGAGTCGAGCCAAATCTGGAGGCCTTTAAGACTGGCAAGAGGGTGCCAGATGCAAAAATCTCACTCCCAATTGGGGCAGATCCCAGTTTTTCTGGCAGGGGGAAAGAGGACAGTTGTCAATCGCACAGGTGGGAAACCAAGCTCAGGAGAGCTATTTGAAATGAATACTGAGTTCAAACAGACCCCATTCTTCCTGTTCCCGCAGTGTGAGAGTCACAAATTGATGGAGGAGATCTAAATGTTCTTAAAGAGTGTTTAGCTGTCATGATCTGAAGTTATTTAAATCTGAAGCCCATTAAACATGGAAAATACCAGTCTGCAGCTCTTAGTTAGAGGAGTAAAAACACATGCTGTTGGAGTACACTAATTGCCAGGACAATAACCATTACCATTGGTTCCTGCAGTTTCAATAAATGTCCTTGTTGACATTTTCTGAGGGCTATTATTGCAGCTGGATCCATCCTAAATGGTTGGCTGAGTTTCAAAAATATTATGATCATGATAAAGCTCAGTAATTTTTCTTCTTTTATTTTTTGGAGATTGACAGTTTTAAGAGGCTAATAAAGAATTAGTTGTCGTTGATTAACTGAGTGAAAATAAGTTTCATTTTTATATTAGGTTGACCATAGAGAGTTGAAGGAATTTGAAATCTTCACATGGGTTTCATAGGTGTGAGGTTCTTTTCAGTATCAAGTGTGTCCAAGTGAGAACTCTGTAAGATTGCGAGAAGATTTTTTTTCAACTCCACAAGACTCCAGAGGTCTACTTATAGTGAAAACTAGATGAGTGGCTATGGAGGTGCCATGAGATGGTACAGAGGGTGGGTATGTAGAGCCTCACAACCTTTTATAAAACTGGGCCAAAGTCTCCTGGCTTTGCACTCACTTGGCTCTGAAACAGCAGGCCTGATTCACTCATGTATCCACACCACATGAGGGGCAAAGATAGACATGTGGGGTTAGTTTCCATGAGGCCCGTCTGTCGAATTGGGACATTTCCTGACTTGAACTTTCTGCCTTCATGGTGACAATCTGACCCTGAGCAAATATTTTAGACGAGGAGGGCATTATCGTGGAGACCAACCTTCTCTTCGTGCTTGTCAAACATTAAGGAGCTAACACATACATTTTCAGCAGGGTCACGAGGCAGTGAGCAAGAAGCACTGGATTATGTTTTTCTTCCCCAAGAAGAGTTGCTGAGGCCAGCTGCTATATTCTTCCCTCAGCACAAGGTGAGAGTAGGAACCTCACATCGGGAATTGTACCTTGGATTAATTTTTCTTCAAAGAGTTATTTATATTCATGGAATTGTGTGTTAGCTCTGCTAGCTCCCAGCATATATAGCTCACTTGCAGCCAGCAGCAATCAGAATGTAACTTTGCTTGATTAAGTAAGGGTACTGGCTGAGTAAAATCTTTTTCTTAAAAAAAACTTCCTGCAGGCTGGCTTTACCAAAATAAATGATGTTTACTTTGGGATTTGTTGTTGTTATGTGGAACCATCAGTATGCACACAGATAAATTCAGTGAGAACTGTTCTGTAACTACCCAGTGTGACGTTAGTGTACCTTTAAGAGATTTTTTAAAAATCGTATTCCCTGCTGCTCTCAACTCTGTGTTCCCGAGTTGTCTGTAGAAGTCCCTCTTTGCTATTTAAATGGGGTTTGTTTATTTTTATAAAATGAAAGCAAATTACTGCAGATGCTGGAATCTGAAACCAAAAGAGAAAATGCTGGAAAATCTCAGCAGATTTGGCAGCATCTGTAAGGAGAGAAAAGAGCTGATGTTTTGAGTCCAGATGACCCTTTGTCAAAGCTAAAAGGCAAAGAAAATGGGAGATATTTATACTGCAGGGTGAGGGAATGAAAGATGAGTCATAGCCACAAAAACAAGGGGAAAGGCTGCTACTGGCAGTCCATAGAGAGAAAAAAAGGTGTAAGGGGCCTAACAAAAGTTTAAAACATTGGGCAGGATTTTTCACCCCTGTTTTCGACCGGCAGGTTACGCGATGGGGGCAGAGAATCAAGGGGGAGTTCCAAAACGGCTTTTAGGACAGTGGGATTTCCCCACTCAATTGTCCTAAGCTCCCACCAATGATGTAATGAAATGTCAGGATCCCCGTTACCATACATTTAAATTCCATTAGCAAGCTTCCCCGTTCGATTCGCATGTCGGGAAATCTCCCCTCCCCTGCTGACGTGACATCACATTGGTGGGATTTTCGACAGGTCTGGATCAATGGGTCGCTGCAAACAGTTCCCGCTGGCACATGGGTATGCACAACCTGGGGGCAGAGAGTCATGCCTGGGCAGTACACTGGGAATGGCCAGGCAGTGCCAGGGGGCACTGTTGGGGAGGGGGGACATTCATTGGGGTGGTGTGGTGAGGGGAGTGGGGGGTGTCCAGAGTCTGTTGTGGAGGGGAGGAGGGTTTCCTGTAGATAGGGTGCATCCATAAGATGATCCTTTAATTTATTTTTATTTTTTTAGATCGGGTCATCCTTTTTGCTGGTAGGCAATGTGACGTCATGGGGTCTGTCTCCTGGATTGTTTTTGACTCGGTGTCAAAAAAATATGGCGGGAAAAGCCGACAGTTGAGCTTGCAGGCTACACACCACTTTTCACACCTGAGTTAATAAACTTACTCTCTTTTAACTCAAGAAAGCCTTGGTAAATTGTCTCCTTTATAAAAATAACTATTGGGTCTCTAAAAGGTATCCAAGGGAAAGGGAACTTTGCTAGGTTAAATGGTTCTTGCTTCCAGCAGCAGGTGGATTTAATAAAGAAATGGAACTAGTCATCCCTCCTCACCCGGGTTTGTAACTATTTGGGGGTGTCCAGACAATGACAAATTAGGGGGTCACGCCCAGATCAACAACTTTTGGGGAACCTCACCTGCAGCTGGTTGTAATACCTATCCCTATGAATGGAAGGCATTGGCAAACCACCACTGTCAGAAACTGCCAAGAAAAACAGTTCAGCATGAAGCTTCAGCTGACAATAGGCCAAGGACCTGCCTTTAGGCATTGTACTCTGGGGTGGAAATAAAAGATAATCCCCAATAAACCCATTAAAAAATTCAAAAGAATGAACTTCATGCAGCACATAGTTAGAAAGAGGAACTTGCTACCATGTGGAATAGTTAAAGTGAATAGAAATGATGGATTGAAAGGGAAACTAGTAAAGTGCATGCAGGAGAAAGGTCTAGGTCATGTTATAGGATAAAAGAAAAGGTGAGGTGGCATTAAGATCATGAGGACCATTAACACCAGTAAAAACATTTGGTTGAAAATGGCCTGTTCTTGTGCTGTAAATTCTATATAAAATGAAAGCTAGCTTATGGGCTTGTATAACCTACCTCCTGAAATGTGTAATATGGCTCTAAAGTAATATTTCTACGTATGCTGGGGCTTTGCTAAACTCATGACGGAGAGACTACATTCGGCTTTGTCAGTTGTCCAGCAGTTGGCCCTGAACTAATTATGTAAAAAGCCTGAGAGAGAGAGAGCACTTTCTTCTCCATTTTATCCCAGCTCTGATTTTCATTTTATTTTCTGTTTATTTTATTCTTTCTTTACAAAATGTAACCAGCAAAAAATACACAATCTGCTGGACAAGGTATTAAACTGTCTGTTCTGTTTTTTCCAGTGGTCGTTAGAGATCAGACGATGAGATCCCAAAAGAAGAGCACTATTCTTTCTAGTGGCTTGATCAACATTTCTCCTTCAGTCAATACCTCAAAGAAACATACCAATTGCGCATCTGATTGTTGTCGGTAGAACCTTGCTCTGCAGAAAATAACAGCCATACATGTTTACACAATTACAGTAGCACTTCAAATAATTTACTGCATAACGTACTTTCAGACATTTCCAAGAAATGCAATATGCCACCACATAATTGTTAAATGAATGTGACTGTTTTTCAATCATATTAATAAGTCTTGTGCTCTATACGTATAAACCAGGAGAAAACACACAAAAGTAACGGGAGTAATAATGAGGAATGCACCCTCTTCTGTACCCAAGTGGATCTCAGTAGGTTACATGTTAAAGATAAAATATTGTATATTCTATGCTTTTTCTAAAGATCATTAGTACAAAGATTAGTTTCACCACTAATGCTCTTATCAACATATCTATTACGTCATCACCGGGACTTTAGTTTTTGCTGCGATGGAAACAAGCAGGAGGTTGTTGGCCTACTTTGGGATCATTTGTTGCTGATATACCAAACGTTCTATTCCTATAATAATATTTAGATTAAAACAGACATAAACCTCACATAGCGCCATCTGTAGAAATGCCAAGCAGTGACACTGTCCAGCAATGACAATTGTGTCATCTCAATGATGCCAACTTGGGCTGCCTCTTTGGAACATATGGCCTCTGGTGCAGTTGACGCCGAATATTGCCTGATATTCTTTTCTGTGCTATTTACAGTGGATGTTTACACATATTTGAAGACAGGGAAGACTGTTCCTCACTTGCAAGTCATGTACACGTGTTGGTTTCCAGCATCATTTCTCCAGCCTCCATTGCGCCATGTTTGAGAAGTGAGAAAAGATGTTGTCCAGAATTATTTTACTTCATTTAATGAAATTGATCTCAAATCGCTCTGTGCATTTGAAACAAAAAGTGTCGAGAGGAGTGGAGAGAGAAAAAAAAACACTAATTCAGGGATGAGCACATTAATAGACCAGCTGCAGTAGCTTTGTCCTGTGACACAACATCAAGATTGGTGAAATGATGAGTCCTTATGAATAAAGCATGAAATGTTAAGGTTAAACCTGATAAAACCTGACATTTGTCGGGCGAAATAGTTGTAAAATGTCAACTAATCCATACAAATGTGAACATGATGTTCAGCAATTTGAATTTGAAATTTGTTTTGGTGACAACCTGCAGTGAAAAAAATGATCCTGAATGTTTCCACCTCAATTATGCCATAAGCAACGTAATACAAATTGTTCCTGCTGAGCAACACAATGTAATTACTCACAACAAATATATTTTTTTCTCACCAAAGTTCCTAAGTATTTCTGTTTCTTAATTTTATTCAGTCAGTTTGGTCAAAGATGTTCAGGGGTGTTCTCCCAGGTGGCCTGGTCAATATATATATATATCCCTCAAGCAAGATCAGTAAAACAGATTATCTGATCATAGCCTCATTTCTGTTTGAAAGTCTTGTGGAACAGTGGAAACCTCTGAACAAGGGGCTCTGGGTTCGAGTCTCAACCCAGGATTCGATGGTCAAGAAAGGTATGCTCATAGCATGGCCAACAGGTTGAGTATCAGTCTGCAAAACTCTTCCAATGGCAGGTGGTGAGATATAGAGAGACGGCTGGGCAGCCATGCCCGATGTGGCACGGTACCCTTCAAGTTATAAGCCCCTGGTGACGGGCTAGCGACCTGTTCCAAAAAAAAACTTTGCGAAGGGAGCAGATGAAAGTCTGCCTTTCCCATCAGTTGGTGCATGATGAGCAACAAGCACCGACCATGTTTCTGATGCGAGAGATTGCTGTGTGCAAATTGGCTGCCACACTTCTTAAATTGTGGCAGTGACTACACTTCAAAAGTATTTCACTAGCTGTGAAGCACACTGAGGTCTCACAGCCTCACTCTTTCACTACCTTATTGGAGAGGATTCTTCGAGACAGGATTTACCTCCACTTGGAAATCAATGGATGTATTAGCGAGAGGCAACATGGGAGGTCATGTCTCACTAACTTGATCGAGCTTTTCGAGGAAGTGACGAAGATGATTGATGAGGGTAGGGCAATGGATGTTGTCTACATGGACTTCAGTAATGGTCGTCATGGCAGACTGTGCAGAAGGTGAAGTTGCATGGGATCAGAGGTGAACTGGTAAGATGGATACAGAACTGGCTCGGTCATAGAAGACAGAGAGCTGCAGTGGAAGGGTGCGTTTCTGAATGGAGGGCTGTGACAAGTGGTGTACCTCAGAGATCAGTGCTGGGACCTTTGCTGTTTGCATTATATATAAATGATTTGGAGGAAAATGTAACTGGTTTGATTAGTAAGTTTGCGGACGACACAAAGGATGGTGGATTTGCAGATAGCGATGAGGACCATCAGAGGATACAGCAGGATATAGATCGGTTGGAAGTTTGGGTGGAGAGATTGCAGATGGAGTTTAATCTGGACAAATGTGAGGTAATGCATTTTGGAAGGTCTAATACAGATAGGAAATATATAGTAAATGGCAGAACCCTTAAGAGTATTGATAGGCAAAGGAATCTGGGTGTACAGGTACACAGGTCACAAAGTGGCAATGCAGGTGGAGAAGGTAGTCAAGAAGGCATTCGGCATGCTTACCTTCATCGGCTGGGGCATTGAGTTTAAAAATTGGCATGTCATGTTGCAGCTTTATAGAACCTTAGTTAGGACGCACTTGGAATGTAGTGTTCAATTCTGGTTGCCAGACTACCAGAAAGTTGTGGAGGCTTTGGAGAGGGTACAGAAAAGATTTACCAAGATGTTGCCTGGTATGGAGGGCATTAGCTATGAGGAGAGGTTGGAGAAACTTGGTTTGTTCTCATTGGAACGACAGAGGTTGAGGGGCGACCAGATAGAAGTCTACAAGATTATGAGAGGTATGGACTGAGTGGATAGTCAGAAGCTTTTTCCCAGGGTGAAAGAGTCAATTACTAGGGGGCATAGGTTTAAGGTGCGAAGGGCAAGGTTTAAAAGAGATGTACAAGGCAAGTTTTTTACACAGAGGGTGGTGGGTGCCTGGAACTCGCTGCCGGGGGAGGTAGTAAAAGCAGATACGATAGTGAGTTTTAAGGGGTGCCTGGACAAATACATGAATAGGATAGGAATAGAGGGATATGGTCCTCGGAAGGGTAGGGGGTTTTAGTTCAGTCGGGCAGCATGATCGGTGCAGGCTTGGAGGGCCAAAGGGCCTGTTCCTGTGCTGTAATTTTCTTTGTTCTTTGTACCTCACAGAGCCAGGAACCTGGGTTCGAATCCTGGCTGGGTCATTGTCTGTGCGAAGTCTGCATGTTCTCCCCGTGTCTGCATGGGTTTCCTTCAGGTGCTCCGGTTTCCTCCCATAGTCCAAAAGACATGCTGGTTTGGTAATTGACTATGCTAAATTCTCCCTCATTGTACCCAAACAGGCGCCGGAGTGTGGCGACTAGGGGATTTTCACAGTAACTTCATTGCAGTGTTAATGTAAGCCTACTTGTGACCAATAAATAAACTTTAACTTTAGGTTCATTTAGATAGTGGCAATAGGCACGGACTTATCAGCCATTCACGCCACGTTTCTGCTGCAGCGAGGTCTGAGAATTTGGCGCCCAGCCAAATCTCCGTTCACTATAGCGGGATGGGAAGATCCCGCCATCATGAACAGTAGTAACATTCCGGCCTATGGGTGGAATTTTACAGCCCCGTCATGGAGGAGGTGGGGCTGTAGAATGCAGCGAGCCATTCAAAGCTCCATTGACTTTGGCGGGAACCGGAGATCACACTGGCAGGAGAGGCCATAAAATTCCACCCTTTGTCTCTTTTTTCCTCTCTCTTTCTAGTCTGATCTTAACACCTGGTTGTTGACTAATATTGCCTCGCAAGTTCACCAAGGCTCTCTGCCCTGCTATATCCACTGCCCAACAACCTAGTTCTCTGAAGTTCATATTGCTAACGGAATTAAGAAGGACCAAACTGCTTGCCTGTACTCCCATTATGTATTAGCAATAACAGCACCCATTTTTCTTTCCAAATAAACTTCTAAACTTTGAAGTAGCTAATATGAGGAAAAAAAATTAGCTCCAAGATGAGAAAACGAAGAAAATATATCTTGGCTGTACAATAAATGACATGATATATAATGATCAATGACTTTAATCAGTAGGTTAGAAAAAATCCTGCTGACACTCTATTGCTAGTCATTTTTTTTAAACAAGAAAAAAATTGGAGAATCTTAGATTCTTTTGGTGTTTTGGTTCATTTTTATTATGTTAAAACTGTTGGGGGCGGGGGGGAAATTGGGTTGCGGGGTATCTCCCAGATTGCAGGAGTAATGGGGATGAGGTTCCTGTGGCTGGAACAGGAGTTTGGCGTAGTGACAGTGTTGGGGAGATCTAAAGGTTACAGTTAGATTCTGGCAAGGATCAAAGATAGAGGTAGATTATTGCAGCATTGAGGGGAGCAGTGTGAGGGGATCTAGGAAAAACATTGTCTGACTTTTTCCTGGTACGTGAAGTATCTACACTGGACACCACACCCCAACACCACCACCATTACTACCAGCAACCCCCACTTCACTATGTTTGAGATACTGACCTGCTTCACCCTGTGTGTTCCCAGTTCCCTTAATGCTCTCAGGCTTTGTTGCTCCTGATGCAACATTTGATGCAAAGTCTTGATGCAAAACTGAACACTGCACTCACGTCAAGATATCTGAAAGCAGTGTACACTGTGAAGTACACTGACTTATGCAAGGAACCACATCAGTGTTTCTGTGCCAGTAACATGTCACAAATGAGTACCAAGATGAATGACCAGAGTTTATCTTTTGATTGAGGGAAAAATAGCTGAGCCTAGCAGAGATCTGTTCTTCTTCAAAATGTGTCACAGAATCATACCATAGCAGGCAAATGGGATCTCTGTTTAATGTTGCGTCTAAAGGCTAAAAGATATAGGAAAATTGTATTGGCCTTTATGCTACACGACTGTAATCACTTCTACCTGCAAAGAACCTTTTTCTTCAATTGGTTTACTGGTTGCTTGATTTTTAAATGAGGAAATACACTGTTCTCGCACAGGAGAGAATATTTGTCAATCATCATGAGGGCAGGAAGACAGGAGGAGGAAATTCAGCCGCTTACATCTGGAATTCACTGGCATTTGCCTATCTTTGCTCTATATCTCTGAGTACCCTTACAAATAAATGTCTATTATTTGTGTTTTGAATATTTGAATTGAGTCAGGATTCTCAACCTTTTCGGAGAAGCTAGTTATGGATTTCCACTACATTTTGTGCAGAAAAGTCCTTTCTTAATTTCTAAATAAGCAATCACTAATTTTAAGATTGTGCCCCGTTTTTCTGGATTTCTCCAGAAGAAATTTTCCTATGAAGTCAATTCATTCATCTGAACTCCAGGATATTTAAGCCAACTTTATACACCTGTTCCTTATAATTTAACCGGTCAAGTCCTGCTATTATTCTGGTGAATTTGTACTATAACCCTTCAAAGATCAGTTGATCTTTCAGGAGATTTGAAGTTGAAAACTGAGTGCACATGTTACAGCTGGAGCCTGACCACTAAGGCATCATTATGTCCTCACCTTTGCATTTGTGCTCCTCAAAATAACCTTTTAACTAGTTTGTCTAGTTGTGCACTAATGTTTAGAAATTTATGTAAACAGACACCCATGTTCCTTTTGTGCCTCCACAGATATTAAACTTCAATTATTAAGGCAATGTTCTGATTCTTCCTTATATCCAAAGTGGATGAACTTACGCTTCCCCATGTTAAACACCATCTAACATGGTTTACCATCCCAAATGGAAAAACAGTTTGGACAAATAGCCTTATTTCCCAGTTTTACTAGTGTTCCATTTTAAAGTATGCAAGACCAGTATTCATTCTTATTTCCCCGTTTTACTGTTTTTGTCTTCCGGAATAATTTTATCAATGTACCTTTGCAACTTCCTGCTCCCCTGACTATGTTTATGCTATCGAGCCCCTTTATAATTTTAAAGACCACAATGAAACCACCCTTTTCTTGTTTGAAGAAAATACCTCCAATCCATCCAATCTTTCTCGCAGTACAGTACTGCCAGCAGTGATAGTAATTTGCTGCTACTGGACACACCAGCCACACCATTCCATTTTGGCTAGGCCACCTATGCAAGGTAGCAATGGGACGGTTAGTTTTGTACTCTGTCTGGTTCCTGAAATTTGTTAATTCATGTCGAAAGCTGTCCAGGGACAAGATTGTGGTGTGAGCCTATGCTGGTCGTTGCAATCTCACCTCAGACTAGTGGTTCAAACCCCACTTCAGAAAGGAGAGTGCATAATCCGACCTTATACTTCAATGCGATACTCACAGACTGCTGTAGTGTCCAAGATGCCATCTTTTAGATGAGGCATGAAAGCAATCTGTTTTGATAGGTAAACATAAAACATCCCATGGCGCAATAGAGCAGGCGAGTTCCCTTTCTGTTTTGACCAATATTTATCACTCACCCAACGTCACCATAACAGATTAGATGTTCAGCAACTTGCTGTTTCCCTTGGGCTACCATGCAACTCCAAGCTGTAATATTATCAGCACCCCAAAAATGATACACTGACTCTGGAGCATTTGAGACATCTTGATGTCATGACAGTTGCTATCTAAATCCAAGTTCTTTTTGTCTATCGATAGGTGCATAATTTTCATTTTCCAATGAGGCAATTTTTCTTCCTGAAATAATTTAATCTCAAGGAGGATAAATATCAAACCTAATGCTCTTATAATGCTGAAGTTGAATATCAGTGAAGACAATGGTTACAATGGAAATTTTATTGATTGCCCTTTTCATGTTTCACACATAATACAAAATGTGGGCTGACTGAGGGTGCCCACAAGAGTGTTTCTTTTCAGTTTGACAATTCATACATTCAAATGAGTTTTCACAGTGAAACTTTTATTTAAAGACTTTAAAAAGTTGTAGCAAGTAAAAATTGTCTTGACAACAATCCTCACCTCCTAAAAAGGTAATAACTTTGCTTTATGGATGAGCAAAGAATGACTGCACTCAGAACAAGTTATGTGATGATAGTTTTGGTTGGGGAGAGAAAGCAGCGGCATATCAGTTTAGTTACATTTGACATTTCTGCCATGCAATGATGAACCTTTACTAAGTAAATGTGAAGACACAACACATAAGTTTGCCAAACAATCTTTTTTCCAAAGGGAGTGCCCCCTTAACAGTAAATTAAATCTGTTAAGTATTTTTTTCCCATACTGCTATGCTTTCTTTCCATCCTGAAAATAGGTGTCCCCACCAAGAACTTGTGATTCAATGTAAGAAGTATCAGCATGATCAGTTAACAGGAAAAGTAATTCGCTTCATGTAAGATGGCAGCTCCCTATAACAGGTTCCATACCTGTTCCTGCTTCAACAAATTATTTCTTCTACCAAAATAACAATAACAAAATAAAGTTTATTAAATTTATTTATTTGTCACAAGTAAGGCTTACATTCACACTGCAATGAAGTTACTGTGAAATTCCCCCAGTTGCCACACTCTGGCGCCTGTTCGGGTCAATGCATCTAACCAGTATGTCTTTCAGACTGTGGGAGGAAACCGGAGCACCCGGAGGAAACCCACGCAGACACAGGGAGAATGTGTAAACTCCACACAGACAGTGATCCAAGCTGGGAATCGAACCTGGGTCCCTGGCACTGTAAGACAACAGTGCCAACCATTGTGCTACCGTACCGCCCACGTGCCACCAAGCCGCCCACTTTGAAATATGTTCAACCAAACTCCAAACCATCAACCTAAACCTGCTCTCCATCTTGAAGTTTGGATCAGGTTTTTCCAATGGACAGTTTTTCAGCAATGACATGTTAATGACCTCCATCCAAATCTTAAACCGTCTGTAACTTGATAAAGAGGAAACAATAGATACAAATAACTAAGTGTGGTGATGTAGCCCAATCCATCACGCAAACCAGCCTCCTATCCATTGACTCTGTCTACACTTCCCACTGCCTCGGCAAAACAGCCAGCATAATTAAGGACCCCACACACCACGGACATTCTCTCTTCCACCTTCTTCCATTGGGAAAAAGATACAAAGGTCTGAGGTCACCAACCAACATAAGAACAGCTTCCTTCCTGCTGCCATCAGACTTTTGAATGGATCGACCTTGCATTAAGTTTCTCTAACTATAACTGCAACACTACATTCTGCACTCTCTCGTTTCCTTTTCCATGAACAGTGTGCTTTGTCTGTATAGCACGCAAGAAACAATACTTTTCACTGTATGCCAATACATGTGACAATAATAAATCAAATCAAAGGCCCAATATTACCATCGTGTTGTGCCTGTTTTCAGGTGCAAAAACTTGGTAAAGCCAGGCGTGAGGGTAATAGCACGATTCACGCCCGCCTCCGCACCCGTTCCCCCTTTATCAAGCGCCTGAAATGGGCGCAATCGACACCATGCCCGAAATAGGCGTGACGTCAATTTAAATGCATTTGCATGCATTTAAATTGACTTAATTGGCTGGATGCCCAAACTTACCGGCATTTCCCCCTTTATCACCGCGTTCGCCTGTCCAGATTCGGCACGAAACAGGCATGGTCGGCAAAGGTCTGTTTCGAGCACTCCAGCTTCTGAAGAGGCAAGTTTAGAGCTTCCGGCGGCTCTCTAACTCAGATTGGTAGTGGTGGGGAGAAGGAAGGCGGGCCAGTTGGATTTCTGGTGTAGAGGGAAGGAAAAGGGAGGTGGGCCAGATTGATCTCTGTTGGGGGGAGGGTGGAGTGCAGGAGGGGGGTCTGCTGCCACTCTGCGTGAGATTGGTGGGGGGGGAAGTGGGGCAGGGGGTCACAATTGGACTGGGTAGCGGGGGGGGGGGGTGGGTGGATAAGGGGGACAGTTATGTTGTGGGGATAGATCAATGTCTGTTGGGGCCATCACTCCCAGGCCACTTTATCCGGCCCGGGAGCAATGTGGCAGGGGAGCATTTTTCAAATTATTTTTACTGTGGATGCGCAGTTGGAGGCTCCAATCGGAGCAGCAGTGTTTCGGGTGTTAAGCCCCACCCACAGGCTTCTGCAGTGCGATTCAGAATTGCTGCTTTTGTTTCAGGTTGGGTGCACATAGGGGTGCCTGAGGACAGGATCGGATCTGGATCACGTCCAGATTCAGCACTTAGAATCAAAATGGTAAAATCGGGCCCAAATGTACTGTTAAGAAGGGAAGTGAATGTGTATCATTGAACGCGTAAGTGACGCATCACATGGGCTGGTTTCTTGGAGACCGAGAAGTTGCTAGAAATGAGTGAATTGTCTTGTTATCATGTGAGCACTGAGGAACAGGAAACTAGCTATGTCACGTGGTCACAACTCGATGAGGTTGCCAATAATCGAGTGCATGACAAGACCAGTGAGAGATTCGACCGACTGTGATGGATGTTACGCACCCGTGGCATCTGTCAATAGACAACTGGTCATTCACTGAGCCTCAAGGAGATAGGATCAGCCTATCCAGCCTTTTGACACAGGCAACACGCACAAAGTGGGGTCTAAGAAATTGTGCTCTGTGGTAATAGTTAGCTAGCTAAGGACGAAGTAGTCTGATCAACTACTTGGAGACCAGAAGGAGAGAACTGATCACTCACTCCATGCTGACTCTCAGTCAAAACCAAGCAGCCTGGTCCGTGTAGATGCATGAGTGTAATTCTTATTGAGTGTAAGAACACTAAATAAGCGTGCTGTATGCAAACAATAATTTGGTAGTTTGGAGTTGTTGATATCCAGAGTAAATCTCCAAACCAAAAGTAGGGAAATAGCAGAAAGACAACAGAGCAACCAGGAGGCATCAAAAAGGGGAACAGGGAGCAGCAGCAAGATACATACGAACATCAATGTCAACAGAAACTAGAAAACATCTAATAAAAATATTAAACTGTAATAGAAATGGGGGGTATATTAGAAATTCCAAAATAGGAATAAAGAAAATTTTCTGAAATTCAAAATTGCTTTTATTATTGGCTAGTGGAAACCTTATGAGAAAAATCCCTAAACAGTATGATCAGTACCCATGAGACAGGAACCAAAGTAAGCTGCTGGGTAATTCTTCGTCTAATTTAACCCTACTCAAGTCAGGTGTAAAATGCAAAAAGTGTTACAAGTTCACCAATAAAGCAAATCATCAGCCAGAGCACCAAATGTTTCGCCACTGCAGATCAATTTCAAATATTTACAACTGTTACAAGCTACACGGACATAATTTTACGGCCCCGTTGCGGCAGGGTTAGAGTTGGAAAATGTGCCAAGCCGCTCAAAAGTCCATTGATTTCAGTGGAACCCGGAAATCCTGCCCCATGGGTAGCCTATTGCAATGCACACAACAATTAAACAGCTTCTTGGAATCTGACCAACTCTTCTGATTTGATTTGATTTATTGTCACATGTATCAGTGAGAAGTATTGTTTCTTGCGCGCTATACAGAGCATACCGTTCATAGCGAAGGAAACGAGAGAGTGCAGAATGTAGTGTTACAGTCATTGCCCATATTTTGATAAAAATAACAACTGCTTTTGTGAAACTCAACAAAAAAATCTCATTTATGCTGCCGTCCACCTGATAAGTCTAAGTGAAATATGGCAATTTTCATTTAAATGATTCAAGCTCTGATGATCATTCAATGTGCTACAAGTTAGCCCTCGGTTTACAAACAGGCTTGTGACCTGAGGGTTAATTAGCAACCTGTTGGGTTGTTGGACCTTGTTTGGCCTACACGACTGCAGCAATAATGAGCTGAATGCTGCTCATTGGATAGTTGTCGAGCTTCCAACATACTTTCCACCGTTTATTTATTAATTTTTGACATTTTTCTTCTTTTCATTCATGAGGGTTTTTGTTGTCTTCTGCAAGTATAACAGTTGCCATTGCCATTGTCACCTAAATGGAAACTCATCATTTGTGGTTCCAGATGGTGATTGCTGGTGGCATCCCAACTCAGCTCAATTCTGTTCTTGCTTAACATCTATGCACATTCCAGCAAGTGACAGTGGACAATGAATAGAATCAGAACTTCCCTTTCCCTCCCTACCTGCAAAGCTCTGGTGCCATCTGCACTGCTTCTAACGTGACCCCAGATGATATTAACTTGTAAAGAGTGAATCAGGATTCAAATCAGGAGCCTCGAGTCATGTAGGTCAGTTGCATACTGTATTATATTGAGAACAATGACATTTTGCATCTATATTATACATTCAATTGAAAAATGTCCCAAAACACATCCGAAGTATAATTGAAAAAAAGTCACAAAATACCATACTTCCACCACATAATCGACTGTACCGCTTTGACATGAAATGTATTTGTCAATGTCAGGCACCCCAATTGAACCCAAACATGTCACTCAAAGCCCACACTTCCGTGCTTGACTGAAAACAATCCTGTGAATAATCTCTACCAGGTACCCACAGACACCCATTTCAGAATAGGAGAGGTGGAGAAATTGAAGGCAAATAAATCCCTCAGGGCTTGTGCCTGATCGAAGTAATGAAAGACCAATTACACAGATTCAATGCTTAATAGGATAAACCCATATTATCAAAATGCACCCTGTTTCAATATTAATCTCTCACCTAGAGAAGTTAGAATTCCCTTCCCTACCACAAGCACTATTCTGACTTCATATTTTTAGTGGGATGTTTGGTCAAATTTCATGAAGTCAGAGAAGACAAATTTTGTGGGTTAGTCAGAGGCGTAATACAAAAAAATACAATAAACCAAAGCTAGATAAAGGTCAGTATTTAAACATTTTCTCACAGGCTATTTCATCAGGCCATTTTGTGGCTATAAAAATGACTGTAACAACCACAGAACCATTATGCACAACAATACAAACATTGTAAGCAGCTTTCCTGCATAATAGTCACTGCAGTTCACAAAGTGTGAAGCACTTTGAGATGTTTGAGTATGGCAATGTACTGTGTTTCTGGAGAGATTATATAAAAGAAGCTGCAGTCGCAAATTAATCTCGATGAGTGTGAAGTCAGTACACTTTGGGAGTGACAGTCGAATCTAACTGCTACTATTTTAAGCAGGTGTAAGAGCAGAAGGAGATGGGGGTGTATATTCACAAATTTTTGATATGAGAGTGCAAGGTGATTAAGAAAGCATACCATGTAAACAGAGACATTTGAATACAAAAATAAGGAAGGCATGCTAAATCTTTACAAATCACTGGTTAGGTCGTAGCTAGAGTATTATATACGATTCTGGATACTTTAGGAAGGATGTTAATGTCTTGGTTAAGGCACAGAAGATGTTTACCAGGTTAATATCAGGAATGAGGGACTTCAGTTATGTGGAGGAATCAGAGAACTTGAGATTGTTGTTCTTGGAACAGAGGGAGAGGGGTCATCTAATCCAGGAATTCAAAATGGAGAGTGGTTTCAATAGAGGGAGAATTATTTGAATTCTGCAACCTCTTCATAGAAATCATAGAAACCCCACAGTACAGAAAGAGGCCATTCGGCCCATCGAGTCTGCACTGACCACAATCCCACCCAGGCCCCCCCCCCCCACATATTTTACCCACTAATCCCTCTAACCTACGCATCTCAGGACACTAAGGGGCAAATTTAGCAAGGCCAATCAACCTAACCCGCACATCTTTGGACTGTGGGAGGAAACCGGAGCACCCGGAGGAAACCCACCCAGACACGAGGAGAATGTGCAAACTTCCACACAGACAGTGACCCAAGCCGGGAATCGAACCCAGGTCCCTGGAGCTGTGAAGCAGCAGTGCTAACCACTGTGCTACCGTGCCGCCCTCTTGTTACTGGCCTGTTTCCTCTGGTAAGCGGGCCAGTAACAAGAGGTTGCAGAATTCAAATAATTGTCAACAAAATTAGAAGGGAAATTAGGAGATTATTTTTCACATCAGCGAATTGTCCACGAGGTACCCATAGACACTCATTTCAGACTAGGAGAGGTGGAGAAAATAGGTGGAGAAATTGAAGGCAAATAAATCCCTCAGGGCTTGTGCCTGATTGAAGTAATGAAAGACGAATTACACAGATTCAGTGCTCAATAGGATAAACCCACACATTATCAAAATGCACCCTGTTTCAATATTCATCTCTCACCTAGAGAAGTTAGAATTCCATTCCCTACCACAAGCAAGTGGATTGTCAGTATTACAGCTTCATATTTTTAGTGGGATGTTTGGTCAAATTTCCTGAAGTCAGGGAAGACAAACTTTGTGGGCTAGTCAGAGGCGTAATAACAAAAAAAATAAACCAAAGCTAAATGTCTGGATTCCACTATCTGAAAGAGTGCTGCAAACGGATTCCACAGGAAATTTCAAAAGACGTACTAGAAGTGAATATATTTCCAGGATCGTGGGGAATTTCCCAAAATCTTTGTTCCCCCAAATCCTACCTCTTGTGCATCCTGTGGGCAGCATGGTAGCACAGTGGTTAGCATTGCTGCTTCACAGCGCCAGAGACCTGGGTTCGATTCCCATCTTGGGTCACTGTCTGTGTGGAGTTTGCACGTTCTCCCCGTGTCTGCGTGGGTTTCCTCCGGGTGCTCCAGCTTCCTCCCACATTCTGAAAGGCGTGTTGGTTAGGTGCATTGAACCGACCGGAATATGACAACAAGGGGAATTTCACAGTAACTTCATTGCAGCGTTAATGTAAGCCTTACTTGTGACTGATAAATAAACTTCAAAAAAAAACTTTAAAAGGATGTGTGGGATTCAGTTGAAGCCTTTTCAAAGAGTTGGCACAGTAATGATGGGCCCACTAATCACCTCTCGTGCTGTAAGGTTTTATTATTCTATAACTACGAATCATGTCTCGGAATTCAAATCAATCAGGAATATAATGTAAAATTTTTGCAACAGTGCAGAGAATTGAAATTAATTCTCTCTAGTTTTGTAAGTCAATAAGATATAAATAGAGTTTCCAAACTGAGTGGCATTTGCTTGCAGCAAGGGTTGCTTTTCTTATTCTTGCTATTCCCTGAAATGGACAGTCATCTAAAAATACTGTCATTAGTTCAGGCTGAAAGAAGTACCAGCCCTTTCAGGGCTACATTTCCGGATGATTTCTGATGCAAGTTGTGGTACGCTGCCTTTGCATGTTCTGCTTATGCTCAAACAGAGGAATGCTGTCCTGGAGTTCAATATTTTCATCCTGTTATACAGATGTCCACAGATGTAAATCAACATATCCAGCCTGCTTTGAACAAACTAAGCTGGGAAAACACTCTCTTCATATTCTCAGCAAGTAAGCATTTCCTTTCTATTATTTTTGTCATGCCAAGTTTCTTTTGCTAAAGGGTGTGCTGTTTTATCCACATAAGTTGGTTGCCAAAAAAGCAAGCAAAACATCAGAAGAGGAGAAAGAACGTGCATTCATTTAACACCTTTCCCAATGTCCCATAGCACTTTGCAGACAATGAAGCATTTTCGAAGCATAGTCACTGTTGTGAAGTAGAAAAGACAGCGGCTCATTCAGGCACGACAAGGTGTGTGCCACATCACTGAGATAATGGCTGGAATTTCCTCCGATGTTGGGCGGGAAAAGCAGCGCTGGAGCCACCAACGGCAATGGCGGCTTTCGCCACCACATTGTGTTATTTTTTAAATGCCACACTAAGTTACAGGTTTCATGATGTCTTACTGGTGGGCGGCCTCTGATTCGTATGCCCTGCCATCAAATCAGACACTCGATGATTCAGGTAAAATAGTAGAATTTGTAAAGGCTGCCGCCGTAACAATTAGGAGAACAGGAAACAATCTTCACCCAGATGTGCCCCAGTACCCACTGGCATCAAGCTGACACTACCCTGGCACTAGTCAGACACTATCTTGGCATTATTCTGGTAGCCCCTGGCACTATCTTGGCACTACCCTGGCACTATCCTTTTCCCTGAGTGCTTCATTCACCTCTGAGCTGACCTGGGAGTACTGCTAGCCAGGTACACACTTTCTGAGAGTTGAGCTTCATGATGTGCTGAGGTCATACTGCCGTACATGGATATTTTGATGTGGTGGGATGGGGGGTGGGGTGGGAGGATGATAATTATATGTTAGTTTATTATAATGAGGTTCCCGATGTTGAACAAAGAACAAAGAGAACAAAGAACAGTACAGCACAGGAAACAGGCCCTTCGGCCCTCCAAGCCTGTGCCGCTCCTTGGTCCAACTAGACCAATCGTTTGTATCCCTCCATTCCCAGGCTGCTCATGTGACTATCCAGGTAAGTCTTAAACGATGTCAGCGTGCCTGCCTCCACCACCGTACTTGGCAGCGCATTCCAGGCCCCCACCACCCAGTGTGTAAAAAACGTCCCTCTGATATCTGAGTTATACTTCGCCCCTCTCAGCTTGAGCCCGTGACCCCTCGTGATCGTCACCTCCGACCTGGGAGAAAGCTTCCCACTGTTCACCCTATCTATACCCTTCATAATCTTGTACACCTCTAATAGATCTCCCCTCATTCTCCGTCTTTCCAAGGAGAACAACCCCAGTCTACCCAATCTCTCCTCATAGCTAAGACCCTCCTTACCAGGCAACATCCTGGTAAACCTTCTCTGCACTCTCTCTAACGCCTCCACGTCCTTCTGGTAGTGCGGCGACCAGAACTGGACGCAGTACTCCAAATGTGGCCTAACCAGCGTTCTGTACAGCTGCATCATCAGACTCCAGCTTTTATACTCTATGCCCCGTCCTATAAAGGCAAGCATACCATATGCCTTCTTCACCACCTGTGTTGCCACCTTCAAGGATTTGTGGACTTGCACACCTAGGTCCCTCTGTGTTTCTATACTCCTGATGACTCTGCCATTTATTGTATAACTCCTCCCTACATTATTTCTTCCAAAATGCATCATTTCACATTTATCCAGAATAAACTCCATCTGCCACCTCTCCGCCCAATTTTCCAGCCTATCTATATCCTGCTGTATTGCCCGACAATGCTCTTCGCTATCTGCAATTCCAGCCATCTTCGTGTCATCCGCAAACTTGCTGATTACACCAGTTACACCTTCTTCCAAATCATTTATATATATCACAAATAGCAGAGGTCCCAGTACAAAGCCCTGCGGAACACCACTGGTCACAGGCCTCCAGCCGGAAAAAGACCCTTCGACCACTACCCTCTGTCTCCTATGGCCAAGCCAGTTCTCCACCCATCTAGCCACTTCTCCTTGTATCCCATGAGCCTTAACCTTCTTAACCAACCTGCCATGTGGGACTTTGTCAAATGCCTTACTGAAATCCATATAGACGACATCCACGGCCCTTCCTTCATCAACCGTTTTTGTCACTTCCTCAAAAAACTCCACCAAATTTGTAAGGCACGACCTCCCTCTTACAAAACCATGCTGTCTGTCACTAACGAGATTGTACCGTTCTAAATGCACATACATCCTGTCTCTAAGAATCCTCTCCAACAACTTCCCGACCACGGACGTCAAGCTCACCGGCCTATAATTTCCTGGGTTATCCCTGCTACCTTTCTTAAACAACGGGACCACATTCGCTATCCTCCAATCCTCAGGGACCTCACCCGTGTCCAAAGTAGCGTCAAAGATTTCCGTCAGAGGCCCAGCAATTTCACGCCAGGAAACTCAGCCCACCACTGATAGGGGAAAGGGAAGACAATCACTTCCTGTTTTGACGTCATCGTGAAACCCGACTTGGGCCTTCTTGCAATATTTTCTGCTCCTATCACCAAACCTACCTGACACGACCAGGAGCGGATAAACCCGGTTAATGACAGGAAAATTTGGTTTCGTATGTTGGTTGAAGGGTTAATATTGACTGGGCCAATAAAACTCCCTTGTTCCAGATCTTTTAACATTCACTTGGCAGAGCAGCCAGCTCAACCAACAGTCTGTCTCTCAACAAAGGACAAAGAACAATACAGCACAGGAACAGGCCCTTCGGCCCTCCAAGCCCGTGCCGCTCCCTGGTCCAAACTAGACCATTCTTTTGTATCCCTCCATTCCCACTCCGTTCATATGGCTATCTAGATAAGTCTTAAACGTTCCCAGTGTGTCCGCCTCCACCACCTTGCCTGGCAGCGCATTCCAGGCCCCCACCACCCTCTGTGTAAAATATGTCCTTCTGATATCTGTGTTAAACCTCCCCCCCTTCACCTTGAACCTATGACCCCTCGTGAACGTCACCACCGACCTGGGGAAAAGCTTCCCACCGTTCACCCTATCTATACCTTCCATAATTTTATACACCTCTATTAAGTCTCCCCTCATCCTCCGTCTTTCCAGGGAGAACAACCCCAGTTTACCCAATCTCTCCTCATAACTAAGCCCCTCCATACCAGGCAACATCCTGGTAAACCTCCTCTGTACTCTCTCCATAGCCTCCACGTCTTTCTGGTAGTGTGGCGACCAGAACTGGACGCAGTATTCCAAAATCAGAATTTTAAGATTAGCTATTTGGATGCTGTGAGTTTGGATACTGATCGGTAAAACTCTTATTTTGGCCTTGAGGAATATAAGTAAAAGAGAATGTTACAATAAACGCAAAGCTCATTCTCCAAAAAAAGACTCAGATATTTATACTTGCAATCCTTATACCTGGTGCCACAAAAAGGTCGGTGGCAAAAATTCCACTGTGTGACTCGAAGGTTGACTTTGTGACAATAACCTGAGCAGGCACTGCGACTGCAGCTGTGCCACCATCGATGGAGACAAACAGGAACAGAAGCACTGAAATATCACCTGGAACCAGCAATAAAGCAGTAAGTTTCACAGCCACATGCCTTTTGGATGACTATTAGCACCAATCGTCAGGCAATAGTAAACTCAAAGAGATAGCAGCAAGCAGTAGCCAGATACTGGAATTCTACCTACCGAGATGATATAACTGCCACCTGTCTATAATATCCACATTTATCGACAGCAGTTGGGAGTAATTTTTACAAACTCTTACTTCACCTTGACGATTCCCTGGACATTATCCTGGCATGAGACTTCACTAGACAGGAGCACTGGCTACAAAATTGGCACTTTGTGATGGAAGGGGCGTAACTTTGTAAAATGACATACTATTTTCTGAGAAGACTTTACACTGTTGTAAAATGTACCACTGCAATTGGAATACCCTATATTATCCTTTGAAACTGCTGAAATTAAAGTGCATTGGTGGAGGTATTAGATCGCTGACTGATTGTACTGTATTAAACGTTGCTGATAATGGATGATGGGTTTGTTATATTGAAGATCAAAGGTACTGATCGTGGGATCTAGGCAGTCTGTTTGCTGGGTATATTGGTATCTGTGGAAGTGGAACTGAAGGATGAAGGTGCAGCTATGGTCTTTCAGTCCCTCCATGAGTTTAAACTCTGAAGACATGTTGGGTGGAATTTTATCCACGGCGCACTGTTCCCAATAATGGAAGAAGATTGGGCGCCACCTCTGCTGTTTTGCTTTTTGCTGGTTCACACGTGATTCCAATTAAAATTTAAAGTGCTGGTGGTGTGCATGGGAAACACGTGCGATCGAGTGGTGGGGAAAGCTTTTCATTGATCAACCCCGCTATTAGCTGACAAAGCAGTAAATACAGACAGGCTGCAAAAGAGCCTCCTGGACAAACAGCAAGGTTCTGCATTACAGTCACAGCTCTCCTTCCCAATTACATTGCTATTAATATAAGACTTACTCAGAGCACAAAGGTGACTCAGATGTTTTTCAAGTCTAAATTTCACTTGTAAATATTTCACACTACACTGAGTTCACTTTATTCATGTTTTGGCATCATTTGTTCTTTGTTGAGAATACCATAGTCAGAGAGTTAAATGTACTGGTTTACCCCGGGGCTGCCGTGCATTGATAGTTAGAGGGGAGTTAAGGCCACTTTCTCTATTGTGGAAGAAACAATGTTGTGTTTTTTGTTCACTCTTTATTGAAAGCTCATGTTCGTGTCCAGTGCTGCACTCACCATTCTGTGGAACATGGCTAAACTTGCCCCCTTCTTTCGATGAATAGTAAAAGACATTGGGGGTGATTCTCCCATCCCGACGTGCTAATGTTTCAGCACATCAGGTCGGGAGAATCGCACATGCGCCGACTCCTGGGATTTGCACATGTGTTCCCAACGCGCACGCATCTCCCAGTGGTGGATATCCGGCACGATCGGGGCCACGCTGGAAACTGGTGGGAAGAGCAGCTAAGTTATTCTAATCTTACTTGAATGTGATTTAAAGGTGATTATCGGGCCCGGGACTGAAATAGTATCTCGCACCCCACCAGTCCAATTTCACTCTGGCGGGGTATAGAGTAGCTCCCCACTTTCGGGGAACTAGCAGGATTACCCTGCTGGAGTGAAGTGGGGGCAATCGGGGACCCTCAGGGGGTCGGGTGGTGGGGGTGGTGCCCCCTGGGCATGGGCAACTTGGCAGTGCCAGTCTGTGCCCCCTGGCACTGCCCAAGGGGTACCTTGGCACTGCCTACCAGGCATGGGGTGGTGCCAAAGGGGCAAGGCCTCGGGGGCAGGGCCTAGGGAGTGATCCATGGGGGTGGGGTCTCCCGCTGCCTCTCTGCATTGGGGTCATTTGGGGCGGGTTGGGGGGGGCTGATGGTCTGCCTCCTGAGGGTGGAAGGTGTCTGCCCTGATGAGGGGGTCTGTCTCCCATGGGAGGGAGGTGGGGGGGGGGTTTGTCACAGCTGGAGGAGAATGCTCCAGTGGACCACAATTGAACTGTGGGGGGGCGGGGGAGGAACTGGAGGGGCAGCACTATGGGGGTCCCAGGCTGGCCAATGATTGAGTTGGCCAGTAAACTGCAGGCTGACTGATCGGGGCCACTGCCCATGCGCAGAGTTCCAGAACTGTCAGACTCTGGCGTGAATAGGCCCCGCCCCCCGAGCTTTTAATGATATTCACGATTGTGGCCTCTGCGTTGCACAGAATGTGGGAGATTTGAGTCTGAACTCCCACTGAAAAAACAATCGTGATTTACACCAGTTTTCCCATGAATTCAGCACTTAGAACCTTTTGGGGAGAATCGCCCCCACCCCCCATTGTCTGAGTTCACTCTCAGCATGGATAATTGAAATATTGTACGTGAACTCAAAGCCCTGTGTGGACTCTGCCAGCCAACAGCCTGAAAAGCATTGACCTCAGACAAATTGCACAAAGAGAACTGTTGCGCGCTGTCTTTAAATGAACATGAACCAAGTGTCAGAAGATTCTCTTGCATTGCTAACTTTATATGAAGGTAGGATGTTGCTACAAAAAGTTTTAATAGAATGTGTATTCCTGGCATGTAAATGCAGTACAAGTAGAAACCTGCCACAAGACAGAGTGAGGTTCAACAAACACCAAACGCAACACAAAGTGAATCTCTACATTTCAACCTGCAGTTGAGAAAGTGAAATTTCAGCTCCCACCCAATTAAGTCACCCTGCCCACCATGTTTCCCACTCTTGCAGGCCCCACAAAATCCATCTCCCACCCACTCACCCCCCACCCCACCATTGATTCTGAACAAACTTTTATCTGAAATATTGGCCGGACTTCTCCAGCCATTCACAGCGGTGGGATTCTCTGGTCTTGCCAGCTGTGCATCCGCTGCCACAGGTTTACTGGTGGCGGATGGTGGATTCAATATGAATTCCCATTCACAGCAGCGGGAGCAGAAGATCTCATCGCCAGTGAAGTGCATGTTAACCCCCGCTGCCGAGAAAAATGCTGAGGGGAGGCCAGAGAATCCCATCCATTAACTCTGTTTCTCTTGCCCCAGACGCCGCTGGACCACCTGAGTATTTCCATTAATTACCATTATTGGTTGAATTTTCCAGCATCCACAATAATTTGCTTTTGATTCTGAATAACATTAGCTGAAGTTAAAAGCCTGTTACACATAGATTAATCATGATATACATTTATGGTTTATTTCACAAAATGTATTTGTTGAATATTAAAATATATACATCGAATTTTGATTCTGTTTTGGGTCTGCAATCTTTCATCAAAAATGGACAACATTAGGGATTAAATTGGTTTAAATAGCGCCAGGAACTGAAAAGTGAGAGGGGCAAAAAGAGCCAAAGAAAAGTCTGTGATAGCGTGAAAAGCAGATTGATTAAATGACAAAAGGTTAATTGTGCAAGGCATTCAGGATGTTAATGGTACAGATAAAGAAAAAAAGGTAAATCTTAGTTGCCATAGTCCCAGTTGACCATAGGCTGCTTTTCCCTTTGAGGGAAAGAGCTGACTAGTGGTGATTTAACCTGAGGATCACCACACCTCAGGCAAGGAGCAAGTTTGAGGAGGTAGGGCCTTCGTGAATAACTCCAGCCGGTATGGGAATTGAACCTGCACTGTTGACGACACTCTGCATCACCAACCAGCCAACTGAGCTGCAGGAGTAAATGACAAATAGAGGTTCATTATCAGCAGCTGCAATCTCAAAAATGGCAGTCGCGGTAATGATATAAAATTGTTGAATCTTGGTGTTAATTGTGTCAGAAGGTTGTGAAATGTCGGATCAAAAGTTGAGGTTCAATTTCTCGAGATTCGGTTGTAACAGCGTAAGAAGCCAAGGACAGGTGAATGTGGAAAATGAAAATGAAAACACAAAGTGACCGGAAATGCGGGATCAGGTTTGTGGACTGAATGGAAATGTTCAGCAAAGCAGTCACCCGATGTGTGTATGGACACCTCACAGTGAAAAGGCCATACCGTGCATCAGATAAAGAACAGTAAATTGAAAGAAATACAATAAATTACTGTTTCAACTGGGGGGAGTGTTTGATCCCCTGGATGGTGGAAATAGGGAGATATGAAAGGACTGGAGTTGCATCCTTTACCTTTGTATGGTAACAGTTCCAAGTCATAATCACTATTCCAATTTTTATGGACAATAAATTCTGGCATTGATTCTGCTGTTACTATTTACAGCAACTCCGGACCCATCTTTTGGTTCTTTACTCACTTCCCCTGCACCATCATGCCTTTTATCATTTAATCTTTCCTGCTTGCTACTCCATCACAGGCCTTCACCTTTGTTCTTTCCTGCTCTCCTCCCCCTCTTTCTATCCTTTGTCCTTGCTAAAACATGCCACAATGCTAACATGCTCCTGTTCTGATGAAAGGTCATGGTAACATTCGCCGAAATCTTGTTGCCGTTTACGCTGGTGGGATCTTATGGGCCCGCCGACAGCGCACTCTTGCCGTGGGTTTCCCGGTGGCAAGGGGTGTGTTCTTTGGGAAACCCTGTTGACAATGGTGGGACTGTAAGATCCCTCATCCTGCCACCGCGAGATACACTTTGGTGGGGGAGGAAAAATCCTGTTCCCTGTTTCTCTCTCCAAAGATACTACAATGGCTTTTGAGCGTTTCCCACATTTTTGTTTATATTTGAGAATTCTAGCACCCCAAAGTGTTTTGCCATTGCTGACAGAGTGGGACACGGATAGAACAAATGCTTCGGCAAGCAGAATATCTGCTTCAACAACAAAAAGAGAAAGTGCTCGAAAATCTCAGCAGGTCTGACAACATCTGTGGGAGAGAGTAACGCCAACTTTTCAAGTCTGGATATGTTGCCTCTATTCTCTCTCCACAGATGTTGTCAGACCTGCTGAACTTTTCCAGCATTTTCTGTTTTTGTTTCAGGTTCCAGGATCCACATACTTTGCTTCAATAGAAAATCAGCTTCCCTTGTCTTGATTTTTAAAAAGATTGCAAAAAGACCACTTTTCCTTTTGTCTCTCTTTCTATATCTCTCCTTCTCTTTAGCCTAGATCCTGGTCGAGAGGACAGTATCCACAAAAAATCCAAAGTTGCATCACACGGCAGCTAACTAACTTTGCGTGAGCAAGATGCAACTAAACGTATTTGCATTTTAAATCAGGGTTGATCTGCAAGTAATTTATCTACTTTGGCAGAAGTTGCGATCATATCTCCAAAGGATCTTGAAAAGCGAACAATTAAGTAATTGAATAAGCTGTCAATTTCTCAAAGGGAAACATTTCAACAGAGCGGACAATTTCACAAGATGGCAGCTGCGACAAACAACAGTGATTTCAATTTTGCCACCTAGAATCTGGAGGGAAACCTGAGCCACAAGACACTCACATGCTTGACAGATCTTGGAAAGTACACTGCCAAAAAACAAACGCACTTAGTAAATTCCCCAATGTGTTCCGACGTTGAGGTCGGCCATTTAAGTGGTGAGTTCTGTGAAAAATAAAGCAAGACAGGGAAAGGAGCGAGGAGAGGGAAACGAACCAAGAGGAAGCCCTGTGATGGGGCGGAAAGCCGGAGTGAATGAATAACAAAAGGATGATGGTGCAAGGTAAGAAGGAGCAGTCTGAGGACAAACTATGAATAAATGTGTTTTGTTCTCCACCTACAGAAAAGGAAAATCTCCTCACCTCACCTCTAGCTCTTGTGCCAATCATTTGTAAATCTGGTTACTGATCCTCCCCCAGCCAGTGAAAACAGTTATGCTGGAATTCTACTGCCCCACCTGCCACAGGAATTGAAGCGGGCAAGGGGTGGACGATGGGAAGGTCCATTGACCTCAGGTGGGATTTTACAGTTTTGAGATGAACGAATCCGTAAAATCCCACTCTTAATTTCTCCTTATTTACACTATGAAAATTAGTCATGATTTTGAATCTTTGAATCTCCATTTAAACTTCTCTGCTCTACGGAGAGCAATTGCAGTTTTTTTAGATTCTCCAAATTACTGAAATCCCTCATACCAAATAATAGGACTGAGGCTCGGGAGCAGTTTAGAATTCAGCAAAGAAGGATCAAGGGATTGATTAATAGAACATAACAGCGCAGTACAGGCCCTTCGGCCCTCGATATTGCGCCGACCAGTGGAACCAATCTTAAGCCCCTCTAATTTACACTATTCCAATATCATCCACATGTTTATCCAATAACCATTTGAATGCTCTTAATGTTGACGAGTCCACTACTGCTGCAGGCAGGGCATTCCACAGCCTTACTACTCTCGGAGTAAAGAACCTACCTCTAACATCTGTCCTATATCTCTCACCCCTCAATTTAAAGCTATGTCCCCTCGTGCTAGCCATCACCATCCGAGGAAAAAGGCTCTCACTATCCACCTTATCTAATCCTCTGATCATCTTGTATGCCTCTATTAAGTCACCTCTTAACCTTCTTCTCTCTAACGAAAACAACCTCAAGCCCTCAGCCTTTCCTCATACGATTTTCCCACCATACCAGGCAACATCCTAGTATATCTCCTCTGCACCCTTTCCGACACTTCCACATCTTTCCTATAATGCGGCGACCAGAACTGTACGCAATACTCCAAATGCGGCCGCAGCAGAGTTTTGTACAGTTGCAGCATGACCTCCTGGCTCCGAAACTCAATCCCTCTACCAATAAAAGCTAACACACCGTACGCCTTCTTAACAACCCTATCAACCTGGGTGCCAACTTTCAGGGATCTATGCACATGGACACCCAGATCCCTCTGTTCATCCACACTACCAAGTATCTTACCATTAGCCCAGTACTCTGTATTCCTGTTACTCTTTCCAAAGTGAATCAGCTCACACTTCTCCGCATTAAACTCCATTTGCCACCTCTCAGCCCAGCTCTACAGCTTATCTATGTCCCTCTGTAACCTGCCACTTCCCTCCGCACTGTCTACAACTCCACCGACTTTAGTGTCATCCGCAAATTTACTAATCCATCCTTCCACGCCCTCATCCAGGTCATTAATAAAAATGACAAACAGCAGTAGTCCCAAAACAGATCCTTGCGGTACACCACTAGTAACTGAACTCCAGGATGAATATTTCCCATCAACCACCACCCTCTGTTTTCTTACAGCTAGCCAATTCTTGATCCAAACAACTAAATCACCCTCAATCCCATGTGTCCGTATTTTCTGCAAAAGCTTACCATGGGGAACCTTATCAAACGCTTTGCTGAAATCCATATACACCACATCAACCGCTTTACCCTCATCCACCTCTTTGGTCACCTTCTCAAAGAACTCAATAAGGTTTGTGAGGCACGACCTACCCTTCACAAAACCGTGCTGACTATCCCTAATCAAATTATTCCTTTCTGGGTGATTATAAATCCTATCTCTTATAATCCTTTCCAATACTTTGCCCACAACAGAAGTAAGGCTCACCGGTCTATAATTACCAGGGTTGTCCCTACTCCCCTTCTTGAACAAGGGGACAACATTCGCTATCCTCCAGTCTTCTGGCACTGTTCCTGTGGACAATGGCGACACAAAGATCAAAGCCAAAGGCTCTGCAATCTCCTCTCTAGCCTCCCAGAGAATCCTAGGATAAATCCCATCCGGCCCAGGGGACTTATCTATTTTTACCCTTTCCAGAATTGCTAACACCTCCTCCTTATGAACATCAATCCCATCCTGTCCAACAGCCTGCATCTCAGTACTCCCCTCGACAACACTGTCCCTCTCCAGTGTGAATATCGATGAAAAATATTCATTTAGTGCCTCTCCCATCTTTTCAGACTCCATGCACAACTTCCCACTACTGTCCTTGACTGGCCCTAATCTTACCCTAGTCATTCTTTTGCTCCTGACATACCTATAGAAAGCTTTAGGGTTTTCCTTGATCCTACCTGCCAAAGACTTCTCATGTCCCCTCCTGGCTCTTCTTAACTCTTTCTTTAGGTCCTTCCTGGCTAACTTGTAACTCTCAAGTGCCCTAACTGAGCCTTCACGTCTCAGCTTAACATAAGTCTCCTTCTTCCTCTTCACAAGAGATTCAACCTCTTAGTAAACCATGGTTCCCTCACACGTCTGCTTCCTCCCTGCTTGACAGGTACATATTTATCAAGGACGTGTAGTAACTGTTCCTTGAACAAGTTCCACATTACAATTATGCCCATCCCCTGCAGTTTCCTTCCCCAACCTATGCCAGCTAAATCTCGCCTAATCGCATCATAATTTCCTTTCCCCCAGCTATAACTCTTGCCCTTTGGTATATACCTATCCTTTTCTATTGCTCACGTAAACGTAATCGAATTGTGGTCACTGTCACCAAAGTGCTCACCTACCTCCAAATCTAACACCTGGCCTGGTTCATTACCCAGTACCAAATCCAATGTGGCCTCGCCTCTTGTTGGTCTATCTACATACAGGATTAAGGGGAAAATAAAGTACAAAAGTAAGTTTGCAGGAAACATAAAGACTGACACTAAGAGTTTCTATAGATACGTGAAGAGAAAAGTTGGTGAAGACAAATGTAGGTCCCCGACAGACAAAAACAGGGGAATGTATAATAGGGGACAAAGAAATGGCAATTGAATAAATACTTTGGTTCCGTTTTCACAAAAGAGGACACAAATCAGATACCAAAAATGTTGGAGAATGTAAAATTTAACGAAAGGGAAGAACTGAGGGAGATCATTATTAGTAGAGAAATGGTGCTGGGAAAATTAATTGAAGGTAGATAAATCCCTAGGACCTGATAATCTGCATCCCAGAGTACTTGAGGAAGTGGCTCGAGAA
This sequence comes from Mustelus asterias, assembly GCF_964213995.1. Lineage (NCBI taxonomy): Eukaryota > Metazoa > Chordata > Chondrichthyes > Carcharhiniformes > Triakidae > Mustelus > Mustelus asterias. The sequence goes on along the minus strand of NC_135804.1, from coordinate 116,415,222 downwards.
ATAGTGGATGCATTGGTGGTCATCGTCCAGGATTCTATAGACTCTAGAACAGTCCCTGCAGATTGGAGGATAGCCAATATTCAAAAAGGGAGGTAGAGAGAAAACAGGGAATTATAGACCAGTAAGCCTTACATCGGTAATGGGGAAAATTCTTGAATCCATTATCAAAGACTTTATAGCGGAGCACTTAGAAAGCAGTGGCAGGATCAGACTGAGTCAACATGGATTTATGAAGGAGAAATCATGCTTGACAAATCTGTTAGAATTCTTTGAAGATGTAACTAGAGTTGACAAGGGGAAGCCAGTCGATGTGGTATATTTGGACTTTCAGAAAGTGTTTGACAAAGTCCTGCATAAGAGATTATCGTGCAAGATTAAAGCGCATGGGATTGGGGGAAGTGCATTGAGGTGGATAGAAAACTGGTTGGCAGAGAGGAAACAAAGAGTAGGAATTAATGGGTCCTTTTCAATTTGGCAGGCAGTAACTAGTGGGGTGCCACAGGGATCGGTGCTGGGACCCCAACTTTTCTCAATATATATTAAAGATTTGGATGAGGGAACAAAATATAACATCTCAAAGTTTGCAGATGATACCAAGTTGGGTGGGAGAGTGAACTGTGACGAGGATGAACTGTGACGAGGATGCAGAGATCCTTCAGAATGATCTGGACAGATTGGGTAAGTGGGCTAATCAATGGCAGATGCAGTATAATTTGGATAAGTGTCACGTTATTCACTTTGGAAGCAAAAACAAGGCGGCAGATAACTACCCGAATGGCTGTAAATTGGGAGAGGGGTGTGTGTAGCGGGACCTGGGTGTCCTTGTGCACCAGTCACTGAAGGTAAGCATGCAGGTGCAGCAGGCGGTAAAGAAGGCAAATGGCATGTTGGCCTTCATTGCGAGAGGTTTCATGTACAGGAGCAGGGATGTGTTGTTGCAATTATACAGGGCCTTGGTGAGGCCAGACCTAGAGTATTGTGTGCAGTTTTGGTCTTCTTTTCTGAGGAAGAATGTTCTTGCTCTCGAGGGAGTGCAGTGAAGGTTTACCAGGCTGATTCCGGGGATGGCGGGACTGATGTATGAGGAGAGATTGACGAGGTTAGGATTGTTTTTGCTGGAATTCAGATGAATGAGAGGGGATCTCATCGAGACTTATAAAATTCTAACAGGTCTAGACAGGATAAATGCAGGGAAGATGTTCCCGATGGTGGAGGAGTCCCAGACCCAGGGGTCACAGTCTGTGGATTTGGGGTAGACTATTTGGGACGGAGTGAGGAGACATTTCTTCATTCAAAGAGCGGTGAGCCGATGAAATTCATTACCACAGGAAGTAGTTGATACCAAAACATTGAATGTATTCAAGAGGCAGCTAAATATACCACTTGGGATGAATGGGACCAAAGGTTATGGGGAGAAAGCAGGATTAGGCTATTGAGTTGGACGATTAGCCATGATTGTAATGAATGGTGGAGCAGGCTCGAAGGGCCAAATTACCTCTTCCTGCTCCCAAGTTCTATATTTCTATGTCTCTATGTACCATTGCAGCACATTTCTCCTGCATCCCCTCAAAAGCCATAACATCCTTCTTAAAGTGCGGTGCCCAGAATTAGAAGCAACACTCCAGCTGAAGCAAAGGTTAATGGGCCCACTGACTGACACTTGACATTGTGGCCACCCATTTGGTTTTGGCTGCAGACAGATCCATCTGGAAAGGTCATTACTGTTTGATGTGTTGTTCTGTTCAGGGGTGGAATAAAGGCAATCCTTGATGCAGTGGCCTTTCATTTCAAGGACAGGTACGACATTTCACCCTGGTTTGGGAAAGAAATTCTATTTTGTCAATTGGCAGTAAGGGTGAAGAGAGTTTAGACCACCTTAATCTACCGGGGCACAACATAACCATGAACGAATAATCTTGACATACTTCAGTGCCGTATTATCAAAGGTATTTGTCTGGATGAGGCATTAGGTCATTTCTTTTATTTATGGGACTTAGCTGCGTGCAAACTGACTGCATTTGCCTCCATAATAACAGCAGTTCAGAAACATTGTGTTAGCTGTGAAGTATTTTAGGATATCCTGAGGGCATTATTAGTTTTTCTTGTTTCTTTTCTTCAATACAATGTTCCCTGGGTGTCAAGGGTGAACTGCAGACGTCTCTTCCAGAATGGTTTATTCCTACATTCAGCCAATACATCCCTGAAAAATTCATCAATTAAGTTTCATGATTTACAACCTATTGATATCCATGAGTAATACCCATGTTGTGAATTTTACAATTCAAATAAAAAATGCTGACAATATTCAGCAGATCAGACAGTATCTGTGGAGAGCCAACGGTGAGAATTTGCAGGCCATTTACAGTGGTGGGATTTTCCAGTCCAGCCAACGCGCACCCCTACCGTGGGTTTCCTGGCAATGGGGGTGCATTCAAAGAGAAATCCCATTGACAACAGTAGAACCAAAAGTTCCTGCCTCTGCTGCTGCGAAACACACATCAGGGAGTGGTGAAAATGCCACCCAAGGCTTCAGGTGAATGATCTTTGGTCAGAATATGGTTCACAGGAGCCTCCACAATGGATTGCATTTTACATGCCCCGCAAGTGTTTTTGGTAGGGACGTTTAAAATAGGGTAGGTGCCCACGGTCCCCAAACCACCACCTTTCCACCCACCCTGGAGGCTCATATTGGAGGAAGGAAGGGAGAAACGGTGGGGGGAATGATATCTTTGTGATTGGGGAAACCCTCTCGAAGAGGGAACTCCCCCTTCTTTCCTACTGTGCGCAGGCATAAACTTGGATCCCCATGGGTCTTTGTCTTCAGTCCCGGAGAAGCCCACTGATGAACTCTTATAATCTGATTGGCTGGCAGTTCCTGAGGGAAGTAGAAAGAGCAGAGGTCTCACTCAACCCTTGCTTAGCCTGCCTACAACATATTATGGTAGCAGGGTGGACGGACATGGAGTGGGTCGACTATAAACTGACTTTATTTCCAGTGGAGGTGCGGGGGCTAAAAACTTTCACCCAACCCCCCACCTCCTTCCCCCTCCCCCGTTATTATCAGCCAATGTCTGTTTCTTTCTCTCCTTCTAACCTTACCCATTCTCTTCTGTTCCAAAACCACTATTAAGGTTCCTCTTGTCCTGACCTTCACCCCACCACCCTTCACATTTAACAGGATAACCTCCGCCTTTTCTGTCACCTCCAACATGATGCCACTGCCAAGCATGCCTTTCTCTTTTCTCCCCTTTCAGCATTCTGAAGGGACCATTTACTCCCTGACACCCATGTTCACTCTTGAATCAGCCCCATCACCCCATTTCTTTCCCATGGCATCTTCTCATGCATGATGTGGAAATGTCGGTGTTGGACTGGGGTAAACACAGTAAGAAGTCTTACAACACCAGGTTAAAGTCCAACAGGTTTATTTGGTAGCAAACGCCACTAGCTTTCGGAGCATGCTCCTCCTTCGTCAGGTGGAGTGGGAGATCTCCCACTCCACCTGATGAAGGGGCAGCGCTCCGAAAGCTAGTGGCGTTTGCTACCAAATAAACCTGTTGGACTTTAACCTGGTGTTGTAAGACTTCTTACTATCTTCTCATGCAAGCATAGGAAATGCGCATTTGCCCTTTTACCTCCACCCTTCCCACCATTCAAGGTCTCAAATGCTCCTTCCAGAGAAAACAACAATTTGCTTATCCTTCCACCAATTTAGTAAACCGTATTCACCACTCATGATGTGGCCTTCTCTACACTGGGGAGACAAAATGCAGAATGGGTGACCACTTTGCAGAATATTGCCATTCAGTCCCACAACAATGAGCTCAAGCTTCCAGTTGCCTGTCATTTTTATTCTCTGTCCCATTCCCATTCTGGCTTTGCTGCCCTTGCCCACCTACACTGTTCCAATGAAGCTCAAGAAACAGCTTTTGATTCAGAATTTAAAAGCCTCTGGACTCAACATTGATTTCAACAATTTCAGATTATTATTTCTGCCCTTCATGGCACAGTGGCACAGTGGTTAGCACTGCTGCCTCAAAGCACCAGGGACCCGGGTTCAATTCCCAACTTTGGTCCCTGCCTCTGCACATTCTCCCCGTGTCTGCGTGGGTTTCATCCAGGTCCGATTTCCTCCCACAGTCCGAAAGATGTGCTGGTTGGGTGCATTGGCCATGCTAAATTCTCCCTCAGTGTACCCGAACAGGCACCAGAGTATGGCAACTAGGAGATTTACTCAGTAATTTCAATGCAGTGTTAATGTAAGCCAATTTGTGACACTAAAAGATAATTTAGCAAAATAAAAATTCTTTGTTGGACGGCAGCTGTTGGTGACTGTTTTTCTCACATCAATATTATGCTTCTTCACTTGTTCATTAATGATCTCTGTTTGCCTTGCACCAGCATCCCTTTTGTCATCTAATCTCTCCTGTCTTATGCCCTCCCATAGACCTTCCCCTTTGTTCTTTCCCACACAACACTTTCCCGGTTTCTCCATTTCCTTAAAACACATTACATCTCTCACTTTTACCCGTTCTGATGAAAGCTCATCAATTTGAAATATTAACTCAATTTCTCCCTCCATGATGGTACCAGATCTGCTGGACTTTGGAGCATTTTCTGTTTTTTATTTCAAATTTCCAGCATCTGCAGCATGTTAGTTTTGTACAAGGTGGGCATTATTTTCAGAAATTTCACTAACAAGTGTTCAGAAAACAGAGAAAGTATGGCTTGAAATCCTTATGGGCCTGTCATTGAATCTTCCTTCTGCCCATTAATAAACTGCTGAACATATGGTACCATTTGTTTCTCCAATGGTTGTGTGGTACTTACGCTTACAGACTAGAAGAAGATGGCCCAAGGTTTAGTTTTATATTTCTGATGATCTTGGCAATTGAAATTTGAGCAGTCAACTCATTTACAGCTATTTTCTTTTCAAATGGAAACTTTAAAACCAGCAAATTCCAATAGTTAACAAGCCAATGTAATTTTGCAAAAAAGAAAGACGTTGTCAAAGCTTTTCATTTTGCACTCATCAGGACAAACATAAGAATGTTAAATTTCAAACAACCATGATTATTTACATGAAAAGGTGCTGATTGGTTGGCAAATCAACTCTGTTTCACTGAGGCGTGAAAGCCATGGAAAACTATATGTTTCCCTATCTTCTGGATAATTTAAAAATGATGCAAGGTTAGAACACATTCGGTATATTAGAACAAGGTTAGAGCATATTCCTTTAGAGCAGTCCCGTGTATGAAAGCATGGCACTTCTAGCAAGTGTAAATGAGCCAAATTATGAGCTTAACTGATTATCTGAAATTGGTTGTTAGTGTAGCTATTAGCACACTCAGAATTGTTGAGCAAGTGCTGCCCATTCACAGAATCACGATGAACAGTAAATGTTTTATTCTGAGTAATGCAATTCACTGTCACATCTCCGAAAGGAATAGCTTGTCCTCTTTTGTCCTTGTTCTTGCGGAGCTCCAAATTCAGCTTTTTGCCTAGCTCTTTCTCATTACACTCTTTCCTGCTCAAATTGTATTTTTACATTTGGCACTTCTGCATATATCAAGGTGTATGATTCTGCCAATAGGACAAGGCAGCCAGTTTTCACAAAGTAAATGCAAACTATTTGACGCAAGGCCATCACTCCACCCTATAATCTGAATTATAGAAACTCAATTCACAATGGGGTGAAAGGTGGACAGGGGGGGAGCAATTTTAATCGAAGGAAAATGATGGGAAGGAGTATGACGCTGGCTTACACCTTCCCTAATTTTGCTTTGCTCCTATTGGGACGGGTGTAAAATTTGGGTTCCAGCCAATCTTGTGGGATTTCATTCTGGCGAGTTGCATTAAAATGACCCCCATGAATTTTGTGCTCCCGTAATTTGGATTGCGAGAGGGTGATGGCATCAAAACTGTCTTCCTGTCATACAATAAATTCAGTAAGAAGTTTAACAACACCAGGTTAAAGTCCAACAGGTTTAACCTGGTGTTGTAAACTTCTTACTGTGTTTACCCCAGTCCAACGCCAGCATCTCCACATCATACAATAAACTACCAGGTCAGAACTGAAAGCTGATATGCACTATGTGTTGATATGCACATAATATGCACTATGTGTTGATTTATTGATTATATTACAAATGGCTCTAAGCAAACTTCTAGAAAGCGCCATATTAGGGTAATTATGCAGCAGATTACAAGATAATGAGAACACATGTTGCGGTATAAAAGCTTGAAAGATCTTTTAAGCATTCACCTGTATCCACAGGATTTTAGGCCTAGATATTTGAAGACTCAATAACAGTTCAGAACTATCAATTCCTTTGTGGCAGAGTCAAGAGGAAATTTACACAAGGCCCAAATGAATTGTCTGATTGGCAAACGTGCTGTATTGAAGCAAGGGATTTCTTTTTGACACACAGAAGTAAGATTGGAATAAATAACTACTTGCTGTTTAAGTTTTCAATCCTACTGTGAACCAGTTGCAAATTCATGACAAATGTTAATTTACTGAACCGCTGTTGTAGCAATAATAGGACAGAGATACCTGACAGTATTTGCACAGAGGCATTCCTAAGTGACCCATCATCCATTTCAATATAAGTGCTCTCAGATCTCTGTGGTTCAATGCTAGTAACAGACCGATTAGGACTGAGCATTGCATTATACATGAGAGCTCAATGAAATCAGCTTCGAGTGGGGTTAGCGCTCGAAGTAGTAAAGCGTCTTTTTGCAGCGTTAAGTGTTAAGAATCAAAATCAATTCTATCCACGTTTTCCCTTAAAGTGACAGTCTGTAGAAACATCACATCAGATGATAAAAAGAGAACAGAATATACAGCTCACATCTGTTTATGGCACAGTTTAAAGAAATTGAAATCCTGATCTAATTATTTTTGGAGATGCTGTAAATATGGTGCCATGGATTAAATTTCATACCTTTCAATAGGTTAGAAATAGGAAAGTGGCGTTGTGTTTCAGAAATTGGTTGTGCAGTGTATTAGAAGCCGTGCTATAATTCAACTGGCAGGCATTTGGAATCAAAAGAAAACTGATCTGAGCGTTTCCCAAGGCAAAAACCTGACACAAAATATATCTGTCATGAATATTTAATCGGGCTCTGTCTCTATATTGACCCAATTTAGTACTCTTGACCCTAATTAGAAATGCCATTGCCGGATGTAAGGACTATTGTTTCAACAATGTGACATGCCCGAGTGTGTTGTAAAAGTGGCTGTGGAATAATAGAACTCTCCATCAGTGAATATTTGGCAGGTTGACAATTTGTAGGTGCTCAACCCTAATTCGTAATTATTCACTTTTCTCTAAAAATGCATTTCATGCCAGCAAATTCTTTCTGGATCAATGCAACGTACAGCACTGAAACTGGCCTTTAAATACTTCACCCCTTGATGGACAAGATTTTTTTCTTGCTTTCACTCACATAAATTAACTTTTGTTGGAAACAATTGTCGAAAATTTAATTATGTGAACTTACCCAAATTACATAGACTTTTGAAACATTCCCCATGCGCAATTCTTAAGTAAATGTAAGCTGTAGTAGAGGTAGTGGCACTGTCACCTCTGAGATAAATCCTACTCAGAGACACTAAAGTTTAGACTGATACTCCGGGCACTGCTGCAGCATCTTTGGAGTTGCCAACTTTCAGATAAGACTTTCAGCTAAAACTCTGTCTGCCTTCTCAGATTAACATAAAAGATCGCATGGTTCTACTTCAAAGAAATACGGGGAAGATTCCACTACTGTCCCGGTCAATATTGATCCCTCAAGCAACAAAGTCAAAATGAATTGCAAGAGCTTGCTATGTGCAAATTGGTTGCTGTGTTTCCTACGTTATAACAGTAACTGCACTTCAAAGGTACTTCATGTAAAGCACTTTGGAAAGTCCTGAGATCTTGAACGGAGCTAAATAAATGCAAGTCTTTTATTCTTTCTTTATTCTGTCATAAAGGAATGCAGCTGGGAAAAAGACATTGGCCGGAATCTTACCATTGTCCATGTCAACGGGATATTCCCATCCTGCTGCAGTGAACAGAGATTTGTTTGACTGCCAAATTCTTTGACCTTGCTGCAGCAGGAGTATGGCATGAAAGGTAGGTAAGATCGGGCCCATCGACTGGAATATTCCAGCCCTTCCTGCTGGCGGGAAGATCACTGATGGTGACTTCCGGTGACACGTTCCATGATGGTGGACGGTGCAGGTCACGCAAAACCCCGTAAACATCGCCGGGACCAGAAGAACCCACTACCGGCCTATGGCAAACCACCTCTGCCAGCATATATATCCCACCCATTAGAAGTAGCAATAAATGATCGGAACTCCTCATGTAGAACGACAGCTGGAAACATGCTTTGTGTATTGGTTCACCAGATTGCAAAATGACAAGGTAGGCTTCAGCTGCACTCCTGAGCCTCAGCATCCAATTAGAATTATGTCTGCTTGTTACTAAAAATGCCCCCATACTCTCACTAGGCCAAGCTGTGCTTTTTGAGATTGCGATGTACTTGCCTACTAGAGCTTTCTGATACATCAGATATCAGTAAGAGTTTTAACAACACCAGGTTAAAGTCCAACAGGTTCATTTGGTAGCAAATGCCATTAGCTTTCGGAGCGCTGCTCCTTTGTCAGATGGAGTGGATATCTGCTCTCAAACAGGGCATACAGAGACACAAAATCAAGTTACAGAATACTGATTAGAATGCGAATCTCTACAGCCAACCAGGTCTTAAAGATACAGACAATGTGAGTCCCAATGTGACTCACATTGTCCCAATGTGACTCACATTGTCTGTATCTTTAAGACCTGGTTGGCTGTAGAGATTCACATTCCAATCAGTATTCTGTAACTTGATTTTGTGTCTCTGTATGCCCTGTTTGAGAGCAGATATCCACTCCATCTGACGAAGGAGCAGCGCTCCGAAAGCTAATGGCATTTGCTACCAAATAAACCTGTTGGACTTTAACCTGGTGTTGTTAAAACTCTTACCATGTTTACCCCAGTCCAACGCTGGCATCTCCGCATCATGACATCAGATATCATCCAGGGTCAGATTTTTATTTCACAACAGAAATATTTAACAAGGGCCTGAGCATCATGTCTGGATTATTACCCAAAATTAAAATGATCTCCAGCATGTAAAATGAAGCAAAGTCAAATGTCAAAGTTGAAAATGTTGTTTTCCAACTGCTTGTGACAGCATCTGAAAGAATTTCATAGAATTGAACTCAGCCCGTTGGTCACTGAAACAGGGAGGTGGCAGTGGCAATGGAAATGTCACTGCACTAGTAATCTAGAGGCCCAGGCTAATACTCCAGAGACATGGGTTCAAGTCCTACCACGGCAGCTGGTGCACGTTAAGTTCAATGAAGAAATCTGGAATTAAAAGCTAGTGTCAGTAATAATTACCATGAAATCACTGTTCAAAAAAACCCCCATCTAATTCACTTGTGCTCTATAGGGAAGGAAATCTGCCATCCTTACCTACATGTGACTGCAGACACACAGCAATGTGATTTCACTCTTAAAATGCCCTCTGAAATGACTGCTACAAAGTCTGTGAGGAACAAAACCAGACCAACTGCCATTGACCTACTGGCACTGGAAATGACAACAGCAAACCCAGCCCCGTTGACCGTGCAAAGGCCTCCTTTTGAACAACTGGGAGCATGTGCGAAAATTGGGGGAGCTGTCTCACAAACCAGTAAAGCAACACATTAGTCAGACTCATGGAATCATATCTTACAAACAACGATTTTACCATCAAGTTGCGCCTGTTTTCAGGTGAGAAAACTTGGTAAAGTCGGGCATGAGGTGAGTAGCGCAATCCGTGACCGCCTCTGCACCGGTTCCCCCTTACCGAGGCCTGAAAATGGCCACGATCAGGACCGTGCCCGAAACAGGCGCGACGGCCATTTAAATGCATTTGCATTTGGGCACTCCAGTTAGTGAGGAGGTAGGTGCCTAGCATCCGACGGCTCTCTGCTTGAGATCAGTGGAGGGGTGGGGGTTTGGGTTGCCACCCTGCCTGAGATCAGTGGGGGGGGGGGAGAAAAGGGGATTCCGCTGCCACTCTGCCTGAGATTGGTGGGGGGAGGTTGGTCTGCTGCCACTCTGCCTGAGATTGGTGGGGGGGGGAGGGGCCGTGAGTGGACTGGGTGGGGGGATAAGGGGGTCACTAATGTTGTGGGGATGAGCTAATTTCTGGGAAGCATCACCCGGGGGTGATGTGGCAGGGGAGCAACATTCTATCTTTTTTTTTCTGCGCGTGCACCAATTGGAGCTGCAGGCTTTCACGCATGTTAAGCCCCGCCCACAGGCTTGTGCAGCGCGTTTTGGACCCACTGCTATTTTTTCAGGCAGTGCGCGTATGGGGGCGCCTGAGAACAGATCTAAAAGTCAGATCTGAAACACTCCCAGTTTCAAGTCCGCCCAGCACTTAGAATCAAAATGGTAAAATAGGGCCCATTGTCTCAGACGCCACCACCACCATCCCCGAATGTGTCCTGTCCCACCAGCAGGCCAGACAACTAGAGGTGGTAGCACAGTGGTATAAAATTGGGAGAGGGTTGCCCTAGGTCTCTTCAATATTGACTCCGGATGCTATGAAATCTCATGGCATCAAGTCAAACATGGGCAAGGAAACCTGCAGATTACCACATACTGCCCCCAACCCACCCCCTCTCAGTTGATGATTCAGTACTTCTCGATGATGAACACCAGTAGGAAGACGCACTGTGAGTGGCAAGGCACATAAAGTACTCAGGGTGGGAACGGCAATGTCCATCATAAAGAGTGGCCCAGTAGCATCAATACAGACAGAGTTGGCCGAGTCCTAATGGATGTAGCTGCTAGACTTGGTCTACAGCAGGTGATGAGGGAACCAACAAGAGGGAAGACATTTCTTTACCTCATCCATCTACCTGTTGCAAATGCTTCTGTCCATGATAGTACTGGTAGGAGTGACCACTCCACAGTCCTCATGGAGACAAAGTTCCACCTTCATATTGGGGATATGTTCCATCCAGAAGATTAATATATATATTGTATAGCTATTATCTAAAATTTTACAATTATGAATCACTCTGTTAAACATCTCATGATTCCATCCCTGGAACTATGTACGGGATTTTCACAGTAACTTCACTGCAGTGTGAATGTAAGCATACTTGTGACTAATAAATAAACTTTATATGTCGGGTAGAACATAGAGGAAGAAAAAAATGGAGCTTGTCAGAAAGGCATGGTGATAACCATAGGAAATTATAATCTGCATCTCAACTGGAAAAGGCAGGTGGGCATGCACAACCTGACAATGTGGGGGGGGGGGGGAGGGGGCGGTGCAGTGGGGACAATTCAACTAATAGGAGGAGGGGATTCCACAATATTCCCATCCCCAATGATGGGGGCACCAAGACAAGGAATTTGCAACCAGCTTCAGCCAGGAAAGTCGAGTGGATGATCCACCTCAGCTTCCTCCTGATCCAGGCAATTTAATTTACTTCATGTGTGGTAGCAAGAAATAGTTAAATGCACTTGATTCTGCAAAGACTATGGGCCTTAACAACATTCCGACAATAGTACTGAATTGTGTCCAGAACAAGCTGTACTCTGAGCCAAATTGTTCCAGTAGAATCACAACACTAGCATCGTTTTGGCAACGCGCAAAATTGCCCAGGTATGCCTTGCATACAAAAGCAGGACAAATCCAACCCAGCCAATTACTATCCCATCAGTCTACTCTCTATATCTTCAGTAAAGTGATGGAAATGATTGACCATGCTATCAAGTGGTACTTCTTCAGCAATAACCTGTTCATTGATGCACAGTTTGGGTTCTGTCAGGGCCACTCAACTTCTGACATTATTATTGCTTTGGTCCAAACATGGACAAAAGAGCTCAACTCCAGAGATGAGGGGAGAGTGACTGCCCTTGACATCCGGGTGTGGCAATAAGGAGCAAGATTGAAGTCATTATGAATCAGAGGGAAAGCTCTCCACTGGTTGGAGTCATATCTAGTACAAAAGAAAATGGCTAGGGTTGTTGGAAGTCAATCATCTGAGTCCCAGGACATTTTTGCATGAGTTCCTCAGGGTAGTGTCTCAGGCACAACCACCTTCCGCTGCTTCATCAATGATTTGTTCCTCATCACAGTTGGCTGATGATTGCACAATGTTCAACACCATTTGTGACTCCTCAGATGCTGAGGCAGTTTGTGTCCATATACAGCAAGAGCTGGACAACATTCAGACTTGAACTGTTAAGTGGCAAGTAAACTTTACATCACACAAGTACCAGACAATGACCATCTGCAACAAGTGAGAATCTAACCAACTTCCCATGACATTCAATGGCATTACCATCATTGAATCACCCAGTACCAACATTCTGGGGGTTACTAATGACCAGAAACTGAACCTGACCAGCCATATAAATACTGTGGCTACAAGAGCAGGTCAGAGACTGGGAAATCTGCAAAGAGTAACCCACCTCCTGATTCCCTAAAGCCTGTCCACCAACTACAAGGCACGTGTAAAGAGTGTGATAGAACACTTGCCCCTTGCCTGGACTAAAGCAGCTCCAACAACACTCGAGAAGCTTGACACCATCCAGGGCAAAGTAGCCTGCTTGATTGGCACCCATTCCACCACCTTAAACAATCACTCTCTCCATCATCAATGCACAGTGGCAGCAATATGTACCATCTCTAACATGTACTGCAGCAACTCACCAAGGCTCCTTTGATTGTACCTTCCAAACCTATAATTTTGGCCCCCTCGAAGGAGAAGAACAGCAGATGAATGGGAGAACCACCTGCAAGTTTCCCTCCAAGTCACACAAGATCCTGTCTTGGAACTATATCACTGTTCCCTCACTGTCTAAATTCTGGAACTCCCTTCCTAACAACACTGTGGGTCCACTCACACCAGATGGACTACAGTGGTTCAGGAAGGTGGCTCAGCACCACCTTCTCAAGGACAATTAGTGATGGGTAATAAATGCTGGCTTAATGAGCTTTGCCCACTTCTCGCAAATGAATAAAACAACTATGTCAATGTTCCCCCTGTTTACATAGTACTGCACCACAGAAGACTTTGAATTTGGTTAAAGCCTAAAATATGGGAGACAGATAAAACATAAAATCAAGCTCTATTAAAGTAATTCAAGCACAAAAAATATTCAACTACAAATTGCGTTTACGTAGCACTCTTTAAATATCAGAGCACTTTGCAGAATGATGGAAACAGAGTGGTCGGCAAGACAAAGAAAGAGGGATGGAGAAGTGAATGTTATGGTTCAGGTTAGAAACCCCAAAATGTTTTATGAAGCCCGCCTGAATCGTAAGTTTTGCATTTTGAATTTAGCTAGGATAAGCATGAGATGTTTCACCTCAGGTGTGATTCAAAAGACTCACTAGGGAGCTTTTATCAAACAAAGTTTATTTAAGTTTAGTTAACATGTGTCATAAGAAAATTAGCAAGAACTTTTGTCAATTACAAACAAGAAACAAACAATCATGATAATGTATAACCCTTAACAAAGATTTCTACAATGTTCCAATCAAATCAGTTCCATAGACAAAAGACCCTTTTCACAAGTTTAACACAACACAGACTAATGCTCACGCGATACTGGGATCGAGGCCGTTAGTTGAATTCTGCAGTCTAATACTCTTGAGAGTCAGAACATTTTGAAGGCAAGACAGCAGACAGACTCTGGTCCAGCCCCCAACAACAAAAGGTTTTCATCCTTCAGGAAAACAAGATCTTGTTTTCAGTTAACCAATGGAATTTTCAAAACAACTGGAGAGACGGAAAACACATCTTTTTAACTTGCTGTCCCTTCTAAAACTAAAAACTGGGGGCAGCACAGTGGGACAATGGATTGCACTGCTGCCTCAGAATGCCAAGAACCCGGGTTCGATTCCCATCTTGGGTCACTGTCTGTGTGGAGTTTGCATATTCTCCCCACGTCTGTGTGGAGATCCTCCGGGTGCTCCGGTTTCCTCCCACAGTCCAAAGATGTGCAGGTTAGGTGGATTGAATCATAGAAACCCTACAGTGTAGAAAGAGGTCATTTGGCCCATCGAGTCTGCACCGACCACAATCCCACCCAGGCCCAACCCCCAACCCACATATTTACCTGCTAATCCCTCTAACCTATGCATCTCAGGACACTAAGGGGCAATTTTAGCATGGCCAATCAACCTAACCCGCACATCTTTGGACTGTGGGAGGAAACCGGAGCACCCGGAGGAAACCCACGCAGACACGAGGAGAATGTGCAAACTCCACACAGACAGTGACCCAAGCTGGGAATCGAACCCGGGTCCCTGGCGCTGTGAAGCAGCAGTGCTAACCACTGTGCTACCGTGCCGCCATGCTAAATTCTCCCTCAGTGTACCCGAACAGGCGCCGGAGTGTGGCGACTGGGGGATTTTCACAGTAACTTCATTGCAGTGTGAATGTAAGCCTACTGGTGACTATTAAATAAACTTTACTTTTTACTTTAAAACTCAAACCTGCAGCTCCAAACTGAAACTGAAAATTAAATCCCTGTCACCTGACCTGTCCACAGTTTTTTTCTCTCCTCCCAACAATGACACCTAAGGCTGTGAGCATGAATTAAAAAACACTCTTAAAGATACACTAACATCAGATGAAAGCATGGTCAAAGAGGGCATGCTCAGGAAACTCCAGAAGGGAGAAAGGGACATCACATGGTAGCACCGATGGAGTAATTTCAAATGCTATTATGTTATTGAAAGAGTTCCGTGCAGTCAACATCATTCCCCACATCTAACAGCATTATAAAGAGCAAAAACTCTGCATTTACATCGCAGCTTTCACATCCTTTGAAAACTCCAGATACAGCCGATGGAAAGTCATTGTTGTTAGGTATGAACCTACTTTTTTTGAAAATCTCCGTCATTAAACCGGCATCATTCTTACATCCAAACCACCTGTAAAAGGCCTTCTGGGTAGATTCTTTTGTTAAGAGGAATGAGTAAGAAGAGGCGCTTCACACTAGTGGTACAGTTTTAAAGGAATTTGAAGAAGAGTGACCTGGGAGTGTTTGTGTGAGAATCTTTGAAAGTTGCGAGAGGAAGTAACAAAGCCATCAATAAAGCAGATGAGATCCTGGGCTTCATAAATAGAGGCACAAATCTATGTAACATACTCATTCAGCTCCAGGTGGAATATTGTGTTCAATCCTGGGCTTCTCCCAGGACTGGGGCTGCACTCAACCACGATGTAAAAGTGGAGTTTTTATTTGTGTTAATTGATTTAAAGCTCCTTTAAGTGTTCATTGGAGATTAGAAATGGGTTTCAAAATGTTTCTTCCGATCAATTACTGCGTGAATACATCAATTGATGTGGTAGCGATCCACACCCAGGTTCAATTCCTGAATATCATAGAGTCATAGAACTAGGAAGTACAGAAGGATGCCATTTAGCCTATAAGATCTGGGTTAGCTCTTTCAAAGAGCAATCAAGTTTGTTTCACTCTCCTGCTCTTTTCCCAAACCCATAAAATGTTTTCTCCTTCAAATATTTATCCTGTTCCTTGCTGGGACTACTGTTGAATCCACATTCACCACCCTATCAGACAGTGTAAAATTCAATCTACTCTTGCATAAAATATGGAGGAATGGAGGGATACAAAAGAATGGTCTAGTTTGAACCAGGGAGCGGCGCGGGCTTGGAGGGCCGAAGGGCCTGTTACTGTGCTGTATTGTTCTTTGTCTCCGTCACCCAACTGGCCAATCACTTTGTAGCTGTACATTCTGGTTATCAACCTTTAGCCACTGGAATCTTTCTCTTTATTTCCTCTATCGAAACCCTTCAAGAATTCAAACTTCTGTCAAACCACCTCTCAGTCCAATTATCCATCCTGAGAAGAACAACCCCAGATTGTCCACTCCATCCACATATCTGTAATCCCCCATCCTTGGCACTGTCTGTATCCTCTCCTGAGTTTTCACTCCCTTCCTAAAGTGTGGTGCCCAGGATTGAACACAATATTCCACCTGGAGCTGAATGAGTATGTTACATAGATTTGTGCCTCTATTTATGAAGCCCAGGATCTCATGTGCTTTATTGACAGCTTTGTTACTTCCTCTCGCAACTTTCAAAGATTCGCACACAAACACTCCCAGGTCGCTCTTCTCCAAACTCCTTTAAAACTGCACCACTAGTGTGAAGCGTCTCTTCTTACTCATTCCTCTTACCAAAAGTTCACACTTCACTGTATTGAATTTCACATGCCATGTGTTCGCTCATTTCATTAGCTTGTCTATGAGCTCCTCGAGTCTCTAACTATCTTCCTCGGTCCTAACTACACTTTCAAGTTTCACGCTATTTGTGAATTTCAAAATTATTCTCTATGTCCCCAAATCTAATGTATAATACAGCAGTAGGCCTGGCTCTGAACCTTGGTGAGCTCCCCAGGATACCTCTACTCAGTATGAAAAATAACCATTCACCACAGCTCTCTATTTCCTACCCCTTAGGCAATTTTGCATTCATGCTACTATTGCTCCTTTCATCCCATGGGCTTAATTTTTGCGAACAAGCCTATTATATGGCACTTTATCAAACACCTTTTGGAAAAACTGTGAAAACATCAATGACATTTCTCTCATCCATCCACTCCTTGACCATTTCAAAAACCACAGTCAAGTTAGTTACGTATAATTTTCCCTTAACAAATGACTGCCGGTTCTCCTTTATTAGTCATTGCTTCTTCAAGTGGCTGTTAATATTCTCTAGAATCACAGAAAGGTTACAGAAGGAGGGCATTTAGCCCATTATGTCCACTTGGCTCTCTGCAAGGACAATTCAGCTGGTCCCATTCCCCCACTTTTCTCTGGAGACCTGCAAATGTTTTCTCTTTAAATGGTATCCAATTACTTTTCAAAATCCACAATGGAATCTGCCTCCACCAAAATGAGACACTGCATTCTAGGTCCTTGCTACTCGCTGTGTAAAATGTTTCTCGCAATTTCATCTTTGTTATTCACCTTAAACCAGTGTCCTCTAGTTCTCAGCCCTTTCACCATTAGAAACAATTGCTCTCTATTCTGTGCAAACCCCTCATGGTTTTTAACGCTTCTATCAAATCTCCTCTCAATCTCCACTTCTCTAATCATAATAGCCCCGGTCCTTATTACACTTTCAAGTTTCATGTAATTGGTGAATTGCAAAATTATTCTCTATGGCCCCAAATCTAAATCATTAATGTATATAGCATGGTGGAGGCGGACACACTGGGAACGTTTAAGACTTATCTAGATAGCCACATGAACGGAGTGGGAATGGAGGGATACAAAAGAATGGTCTAGTTTGGACCAGGGAGCGGCGCGGGCTTGGAGGGCTGAAGGGCCTGTTCCTGTGCTGTATTGTTCTTTGTAGCAGTAGGCCTGGCCCTGAACCTTGGTGAGCTCCCCTGGATACCTCTATCCAGTATGAAATATAGCCATTCACCGCAGCTCTCTATTTCCTATTCAGTCTCCAATCTATCCATGTAACTGAAGTCCCCTGCAACCATTCTTGTCAATCTTTTCTGCACCCACTCTAATGCCTTCACATCCTTCCTAAATGCGGTGACAAGAATTAGACACATTGCTGCAATTGTGGCCTAATCAGTGTTTCATAATGGTTCACCATAATTTCCTTAATTTTGTACTTTATACTTCAATTTATATAGCCCAAGCTCTCATATGCCTCATTAACTGCTTTCTCAACCTGCCCTGCCAACTTCAATGATTTGTGCACTTATGTCCCTGGGTTCCTCTGTTCCCACACCTACTTTAGAAATTATATCCTTTACTTTATTCTTTACTTCTTATTTTTCCATGGTCAATGCCTCTGCAATTTCTAACTTTACTTCCCTCAGTAACCTCGGATACATCTGATCCGGTCCTGATGACTTGTCAACTTTAAGTACAGCCAGCACTTCCAATACTTTGCTTTTATCATTTTTAGCCCATCCAAAGTCTCAGTAACTTCCTTTTCCACAATGACTTTGGCACTCTCGTCTTGGTAAAGACAAATGAAAATAACAAATGAAATAGTACCGGAGCCATGTTCTCTGCCTCCATGCATAAATCCCCCTTGTAATCCCTACTTATCCTTTTATATGGCAAAATACAACTTTTGGATTCCCTTTTATGTTAGCTGCCAGTCTCTTCTCATACTCTGTCTTAGCTTCTATTAATTCTTCTTGCAGTTCCAATCTGAACTTTCTACATTCAGCCTGGCTCTCATTTGTATTACCAGCCTACAGTCGGTCATATAGATTGTTTTTCTCTTCATCCTTACTCTCTACCTTTTTTGTCATCGAGGGAGCTCTGGCTTTCCTTGCTCTACCTTTGCCCTCATGAGAACATACCTCGGTTATAGCCAAACAACCACCTCGTTAATGGCGGCCATTACAGTCTTTGATTCCAATTCAACTTGACCAGATCTGTTTTCACCTCACTGAAATTGGCTCTCCTCCAATTAATTATTCTTTGCTCTGCGCTGCTCCTTGATATTTTCCATAGTGAAACTAAACCTTAATCACCCTTAAAGGCTCCCTGACTGACAGTTAAACTGCTTGACACAACTCATTCTGTATAGCGCGCAAGAAACAATACTTATCTCTGTATGTTAATAGATGTGTCAATAATAATAAGTCAATTAAATAATTAGCATGAACCAGATCCAACCATACCTCCCACCTCACTGGCATGAACACATAAAACTCTGGAAAATTCTCCTGAACAGACTTCAGAATCTTCACCTCTCTCTACCTTTTATTTGCACTATTATTATCATTTCTAAAAAGTTTCCCCACAATGGACACCAAACTGACAGGACTGTAATTGCCAGAATTATCCTTTTCCTTTTTTTTGGAACAAGGCTGTAACATATGCAATCCTCCAGACCTCCAGTGATAGGTTAAATGGTTTTAGCTGGAGTAATCAGCAATGGACATTGCTATAATTATCGTTTGTTTTCTCAGGAGAAGGAAAAATAAATTAAGCACCACTTTCTATGGCCTCTGCATGAAGGGTATGTGTGTCAGTACTGAATGAGGACAGATTTTTATGACCCTTATGGTTGAGCAAGCCACTGACACCCACTGTCCAACTTCATGGTGAAGAAATTAAATTCCTTGAAACTGTACTCCAGCATGATCTTTAGTAAAACAATGAGAAAATTAACGGAAGGAAAATAGAATAAAATTCAACACAATCCATTTCGTGCTGGTTGTCCTAAAAATAAAATGGTAGTTCCACCTGTATTCTTATGAGTACCCCAAACAAAGTTACTACAATATTGTGGTGACCCACTGTAACTACATGTTGTATGACTGGACACACCCCTGCTGCGCCTGACCCGAGACTCCTCCCTTTCCACCTGATCGAGGTATAAAGGTAACGGTTCCTCCCCTCTGCCTCAGTCTGGGCCAGGCTGACTACAAGGGTGTGTTCCAGTTCTTTGCGATTAAAAGCCTGTTGTATTTCACTCACTCGCTGGAGTCCTCGTAAATTGATGGTGCATCAAATATATAATTTTTTGTTAGAACATAAGTTTTGTTGGACTACAAATGCTAAAAACTGAACATGCACAGCAGCCATTGGAGAAGAAACTGGCTTGACACTGGTTTTAATGGACATTTGATGAACTGCATGAGTCCATTAAATGTCAGGTTTTTACAGATTGGGTGTTTGAAACTAAAGAGTACCTTCAACCTCAGGATTGCACCATGCAGCTGAAATCATCAGTATCCCATTCATTTGAAAGGGCTTTTGTTTCACAAATAATCACAGTTAACTTCACTACTATTTGAACAAAAAACAGGGCTGCATTTTGTCAGCAGCTTCACTGTAACCCCTGATCTAATTTAGAAACTTCCAGCAGACCTTTTAAGTGCCAATCCTTTTCTTGTTCCTTACAATACCAGTATGTCAGAGGGGTGGAACTAATGATGGAGATGACCTGGACTGGGAATACAGAATCACAGAATTGTTACAGCGCAGGAGCATGGGGCCTTTTAATCCATTGTGCCTGCACTGGCTCTCCAAATATGCATCATGGTTTAATACCATTGCCTTGTCTTTTCCCCATACCCTTGCACATTGTTTCCAATCAAGTAATCATCTAATGCCCTCTTGAATGCCTTGATTGAACCTGACTCCGTTACACTTCCAGGCAGTGCATTCCAGACCCATACCACTCATTGTGCAAAAAAGATTTTTCTCCCATCATATTTGCTTCTTTTGCAAATCACTTTAAATCTGTGCCCTCTCATTCTTAATCCTTTTACGAGCAGGAACAATTTCTCCCTATCTACTCAGTCCATCCCCCCCATGATTTTGAACATCTCTATCAAATCTCCTTTTAGCCTTCTTTTCTCCAAGGAGCACAGTCCCGACCTCTCCAATCTATCCTCATAACTGAAGTTTCTCATCCCTGGAACCATTCTTTAAACCTCTGCTGTCCTCTCCAATGCATCCACACCTTTCTTGTGGCCCACAGAACTGTACACAATATTCCAGTTTAAGTCCAGCTAGTGTCTTATATAATTTCAGCATAACCTCCTTGTTCATGCATTCCAAGCCCCGGTTAATAATGCCCAGAATCCTATATGCTTTATTAACTGCTCTGTCCACTTGTTCTGCCACCTTCAATGATCTACGCACACGTACACCCAGGTCCTTCTGCTCCTGTACCCCTTTAAGAATTTTACCCTTATTTAATATTATCTCTCCATGTTCTTCCCACCAAAAGCATTATCTCACACTTCCAGCATTGAACTTTATCTGCCACCTATCTGCCCACTCCATCAACTTGTCCATATCTTTTTAAAGTTCTACATTGTCCTCACAGTTTACAATACTTCAAGTGCAACCAGTGTAATACTGGAGGCTGTTATATTTGGTGCATAAGGTGTCAAACCACCAGAAGTTAAAAAATTGAGTCAAACCAAGGGAAGAAACTTGGATACAAAAGGAAACATACATTTTAGTAAATAAGATTTCTGTATCTGATCACATTACAAAGAAGCTCAAAGGGGCTTGACTGCATGGATCTGCAAGAGGAGGTGTGAGTGGGGAGCTGGGTGCACTCCTCCCCAATAGTTGCCAGGTACTGGAATTGATAGGTGCCAAAGAAAATGTAGATACTGGTATGGGTTCTCACAGTTCCATGCAAATAAGATGCTCTCACACTGACTCCACAAAGGTTGGGGTTGGGGCTGGATGTAGAGAGGCAGTCAATGGTTATGTTCCTGCTGACAATGCTGGGGTCACAGCTTGCGAATGGTTTGGCTAGTTGCCTTATACCTAATCAAACTGAACCCATCATAGTCTAAACTGAACTTTGTTTGTGTGTCTATAAGAACTCAAGTGAGCTTGGGCCTTAAAGGAATTCACTAACTGAACAATGTTCCATCATTTCAGTTAGAGTGGGAATTCAGTATAAAAATAGTCTGCTTGAATTGTAATAAATTATCTTAAAGACGATTGCAAATTACAAAATGTATTCCTTTGTAATTATTCAGTTTTAGAAGTATGTGTATAATGCTGTTATAGAACAATTCCCAATTGTAATGAGTTCTGATTCTAAAGCTACTGTGAGGCTAGACTTTGACATTTTTATACTGTCTTCTGAATCATTTAATGCACTCCATTAAACAGGCAACAGGAAATGATCTCAAGCACATGCTGTACTAAGGGGGATAAACGCTGCTCAGAAACTATTCAATACTCAAAGGTAAATGTGAATTAAAGTTGAACAATGTCATGTTGAAAATGAAGACACTAAATACTAAACTACTGATCCTTCCATTGCAAATTTAGAAAGAGACGTTATGAAAATAACTGCATTTATTGTATTGGCCTACCCATTGCATTTCAAAACTAATATACATCTAATATGACACAATGCTGAAGATGCTTTACCTTAAGAACATGCGATGTGTTCAACTCAATTTAAATATTAGAACATAAAGTACTGTTTTAATGGGTCTATACAAAAGATGAGCGTAGTAGTGCAGCACAACTGCTGCTTTGTTAGTTTCAGCAGAATATAAATGTCTCGATTGATGAGTTGCATAAAGCCTTCCAATACCAGTGAAGCTTAACATTGGGTGGCACAGTGGTTAGCACTGCTGCCGCACAGCACCAGGGACCCGGGTTCAATTCCGGCCTCGGGTCACTGTCTGTGTGGAGTTTGCACATTTTCCCTGCGTGGGTTTCCTCCGGGTGCTCCAGTTTCCTCCCACAGTCCAAAGATATGCGGGTTAGGTTGATTGGCCATGCTAAATTGACCCTAGTGTCTGGGGGATTAGCAGCGTAAATGTGTAGGGTTACAGGGATAGGGCCTAGGTCGGCTTGTGGTCAGTGAGACTTGATGGGCCGAATGGCCTATGTCTGCACTGTAGGGATTCTATGATTCTAAGAGTTGCTCGGGTGAGATTCTAGTGGGCATCTGGGATCCATGAAATTGTGCCTTTATCAGAAAGTTGGCACTATCAGGAGAGGAAGAGAAAAAAGAATGATGACAAGAGGAAAGTATGACTGTTCTAATTTGCTTTTATATTGTTCTCAAGCCCTGCTATGATTCATGTGGGTTTTGCATACCTCTTGCCAACAGTAAGGTTTTGATTTGGACCTCCCAGCCGCCATGTTTATTAAATCCGCCAGGTTTATTTTCGTTAATGCCAGCTGTACCGGACCAACTGTCAGGATGCAATAACACATTTCAAAAGCAAAGTATAAGCAGCTTAAATTAACCATGCTTGTCTTTATCCTCAATTTTCTCACCTTTTGCTCCAAATTCTGGCTCAGACCTAGTTCCTTGGGCTATGGCACCCTCTCAATCTCACCCAAATAGTCATGTTTCAGTTGTAAGCTCCAACAGCGAGCCTGATTTTTTTTTTCACTGCACATGGAGCACTTTACAACCAAACGCCATCCTGTTCTCATCTGAGCTGTGACTCCAGCTTTGCAAGAACTGAGGCAACAATAAAATGCATGTACGTAATGAATGCAACACCATCCCCTACCTGGAAGATTAGGCTGTAATAGAAACTGTGATAATAATACCCTGCCATTGTCAACCTTTCTTCTGCTTGAAGCATGTTAAATATGTATAATGAGCAACATTGTGTCGACATCAACAGGAAAAGCACTTTAGAAGTTGTCTACTCAACCTACAGTAAAACCTGCACATAACCAGGATATATAACTCTGATGGAATTTTCATGTTTTGACAAACACATTTTTATTTCTTTATGAATTAAAAAAAGATTGGGAGCTCATAGTACAAAATAAATACGAGACCACAAACTGATTGGACACTTAATATCTGCAGTTTAAATCCATAATATCTAGTCTGATGCATAGCACTCTTATCGAACACGAATCATCTCGTGAGGTTTCTAAATCAAAGGATAATACATCTGCTGTATGACTTTATTAGATCCCGATACTATACCGACAAGAAAGGCCTTGCTCCGGATCTAAACTAATGGCCTAGAGATGATTTTCTCAGTCCTGAATGAACAATGAAATGTTTTACTTTCGCGAATGCCAAAATACATCAAATTAAATTTAAAATCCTTTGTCAAGTATACTAGATGCCAGCCAACTTATGCCGACTGGAGCCTACAAGCTTTGCTGCAAGTAAAAAAAATCATGAAAGATATTTTTTGATTGACTCTTTGACTACATGGGGCTCTGTATTTCACCTCAATATCAAAAATTTCCATAACTATCCTTGATCATTCCTTTAGTTATTCTGGGTTTCAGATCATAAGACCATAAGATATAGGAGCAGAATTAGACCATTCGGCCCATCGAATCTGCTCTGCCATTCAATCATGACTGATATGATTCTCATCCCCATTCTCTTGCCTTCTCCCTGTAACCCTTGATCCCCTTATTGATCAAGAACCTATCTATTTCTGTCTTAAAGGCGCTCATTGACCTGGCCTCCACAGTCCTCTGTGGCAATGAGTTGCACAGATTCACCACACTCTGGCTGAAGAAATTCCTCCTCATCTCAGTTTTAAAGGAGGTTGAAAAGGATGACCATTTGTCAGAGCAGAATAGTGGCCCTCTGGTGGCAGGCACCTTACAAACCATTGGCAATGCATGCCCACCTACTCCACAAGGAAGGCTTTATTCCAGGAGGCTACAGACATCAGCACTGACCTGTTTTGGAAATCTGAGCCCTTGCTGAGGTACCAGTGTTCAGACATGTCAGAAGAGCTAATCTCTCTATAAACCCTATGTTGAGGATCTTGCCTCCTTCCCACTGGATATCGGTGTCCATTCCCTTTGTCCTAGGGAGGGACATGCAACTGAGGAGGTAACTGCTACTTCTATTGCTTCTGGTGCCGTTAGTTTTGTTCCTCTTGTCCCTCATGATGTGTGTAAGGTGAAGCTATATAAGCTGCCTCAATGTATTGTTGAAGGCTGATAGGAGGGAAGTGCAGCTAACGGTGAGTGAAATGTCTTCCAAGAAGTTGGCAAAGCCTGTCAAGCAGAGACAGCACTCTTTGAAAGAAGAAGTACTTTGAACAGCAGTTTCTCAATGGCCATGTCTGGAGCTCTTCAGTGTAACAAATGATATAATTATTGAATGGTTACAGCACAGAAAGAGATCAGTTGATCAGTTATTTTCATACCTGCTGTCTATAAGAGCAACTCAGTTTCCCAATCCCCCATCTCTTCCCCATGGTCCATAGAAAACCCTTTCCAGCTTTCCAGTTACACTGAAGAAGCACTTCCTGTTACTCACTCACTTCAGTGACCCTGGTGAGTTGAAAATAAGTTGTAAAGCAGGTGAAATCCAGAATTGAGGTTCAAAACTGCAGTTAATTGGCTTTTTAAGTATCTTAATTGGTTTCCTGACAGATCCAAAGGGATTCCCTGCTCACTTTCAAACACACACAGGTATAACCAGGAAAAGGACAGAATCCCTACCTAATGTCACTTTTTGGGGATTTAACTCTCTCTTGCCTGAAAAATTCTTTTTTCCATCCTTATTTGGAGAAGAAATAATGAGGTTAGGCTACATTTGCCTTTCATTGTAACCCTGCAGTGCAGAAGGAGGCCATTCGGCCCATCAAGTCTGCACCAACAACAAACCCACCCAGGCCTTAGTCCCGTAACCCCACATATTAAACTTGCTAATCCCTCTAACCTCAGCATCCCAGAACACTAAGGGGCAATTTAGCATAGCCAATCCACCTAACCTGCACATCTTTGGACTGTGGGAGGAAACCCATGCAAACACGGTGAGAATGTGAAAACTCCACACAGACAGTGACCCAAGCCCAGGAATCGAACCCAGGTCTCTGGAGCTGTGAGGCAGCAGTGCTAACCATCATACCACCCATTAGTATAAATACTAAATACTTTGAAAGTATATATAACTATATAGTTATACTTTCATTAGTGTCCCCTTGTCTTACTTTCAGTTTGGTGTGGTATTCTTTATGAAGTTCCTGAACTATCTTAAGATAACCTTTCAGTCTTATCCTATTCTGGCTGAATAATTTGGATTTCATCACTCTCTCCTCATCGTTGAGACTTGCAATGCTGCACATCTGCCTTTAAAACAATACTGCTGTGAAACACTTTTGGAATGCTTTCCTATGTCAAAGTTGCTCGAAGTTTGTTGGTTCTTCTCCGCACTACACCCAGAACATCACTGTTTCTCTTGTAAGTTTGATCATAACTGGACACAAAGCTTGATCTGTAGTTTGAGCACAACATTGGAGCATGATTTTTTATAGCTTCCAATCATGTTTTGGCTTTAAAGGTCAGCATTCAATTTGCTTTATTGGTTATTCACTGCTCTAGTTTGACTTGTTGAGTATCAAGTCTGCTAAAGCTCCCAGATTTCTTTCAACATTATCTACAGCAATTTTGACATCCTTCAGGGATGGTTGGTGTTTTTCTTCCAGTGTTCACTATTTTACCGTTGTCTATATTAAATCCCATCTACCTTGGGCCTGCCCACTTGCAAATGTTATCTGAATCTGTGCACTGTCTCTTCAAATTCAGTTGTCACTGATATAACTCCTATCAAATGTTCTGTTTCCGCCCATTCAAACAATTCCTTATTTGTTTCCAGTCTTAAGCCCTAATCCCCACTGCTTTAAGCTTACCTAATAAACTTTTGTGAAAGCTTTATCAAATATGCTTTGGGAGTCAAAATGCACATGTGGCAAGGGAAAGTACACTTGCCATATAGCTTAATACACAGGTGCTCTGTCCAATGACATCTAAAAGATAGGACTGCAATTAATAACAGGCTTCCTCATTCATTCAGTGGATGTAACATGAAGAAGTCACATAAGGATGTGCAAAATGTCTAATGCTGGACTGTTTCTGAATAAGACTTCTAAAAGTGGGACAAACACTGACCTGAGAGATGGCAATAAGTGTGCTTAACTTCAAATCAGGTGCAGTACCAAAAAGCAAATGTAATTTTGATTCTTAAGTCTAGACTTCTTCCTGAGAGGTGTGAATTCAACCCTTGATTAAAGTGGAGTTATTAATTTGTTCCATTGATTTTCACTATTCACTGTATGATTAACTTCAGCAGCCTTGGTTTTTCAACCTTTTCACTGTTATTGTGTTTATATGTGACAGGTAGTTTTCTGGGGCTACTTGTATCTGTATTCAGCGTACAGAACTGTCACCCTGTCATTTGTATGCGGTTGCTGCAGTACATGACATAGTAATCCAGCACAATGGTGTCACAGTCTGCTGAACTTCCCTCAATAAAATACCCTGACTTTATAGAACTGTGGACTTCTTGAATAAATCATACTGGCTCCAGTAAGACAATTCCTGCAGGAATTTTAGTTCTTGGTTCTTGCTAATAAGATTCTGTACGGCAAATTGTAAATCCTACTGGCTTTCTGGCGAAGGATTAAACTGTGAGTAGTTTGGCAAAGAGGATTATCCCTTTTGTAATGGCTTACTTTCTCCTTTGCTGTTATGTTTGGGTAATAATACAATTTATTCTCTGACTATAAGAGAATGATCAATTATACAAATTAGTAGTTGTAGTTCCTGATAAAATGACACCTAGTTACAGAATTCCACCAATCAAATGATCAATAAATGTGTGCATGTAGGCAGGGATTTTCCCCGATATTGGCAAAGACCGATGTCAGGTGGGAAAAGCAGTGTTGAAGCCAATTATGGTGATGGCGGCTTTATCTGCCATATAGTGCGGAACTTTGAAAAAGAAACTTCAAGTCCCGGATCCCACAACTTACCGTTGTCAAGGCGGTCTCTGATTCATTCACACCACCATCAACTCAGACACTCAATGATCCAGGATGCCATTTTTAAAGGCCTCCCCAGCTGTGAGCAAACCAGTTCACCCAGATACCACCCCTCCGCACCCCCCTGCTGGCACACCCTCTTGCACCTCCATGACACTATTCAGGCAACAAGCAAGCACTGCCTGAGCACCCCTGAAAGGTCTGCTCGCCAGGTGCATGCCTTTGGAGACCAGTCGTGATTCATGCCATTCTGCCATCATGCCACCGTGGACGGATCTTTTGATGGTGGTGGGGATGGACGGGAGGTAATTCTGCCGTATGGGCCTGATAATGACATGTACATTTATTATAATAATGTTCCCATATTCCCAATGTTGAACATTGGGAAACGCAGCCCATCGCTGACTGGGAGAGGGAATAATCTCATCAAGCTCTCACACTGATGTGAAACACGATTTTGAACTGCTTGCAATATTTTCCACTTCTGTCACTGAACCCAGCCGACGTGAATGGGAGTGGAATCTCCCAGCCATATATCCTGTTTATAATCCACACTTTGCGTCTTAACCATTTCCAGAAGAATTCAGGAAAGCTCTGCTGTGATAAGCCATTGGTAATGCCCAAGTTCAATGAATAGAAGTGAAGATTGCATGCACAGAATAGGCACTGGTAGAAGATAGTTACATGTGCAAACTGATTAAGCTTTGCTGTCATTATTAATGATATTATCTGAACGTGTTAATACCTTGCAGCTAGATCTTTTGTACCCATTATTGTGTCTTTATACACCAATAAAATATTTAAACTGCACTGGCTGTACATAGGTCTACAAAGCGTAAAAGAAGACAATCACTTTCAATGCACCACCTCACACTTTTGTATTAAATTCCAGATGCCATTTGTCTGTCCATTTTGCTCACTAATCTATGTCTTGCTACACTCATTTTTGAGTGCAACACTTTCAAGGTTGGTACCACAGAAAGTTTTGAAATTTTACCCTGTATTCCACTTTACAACTCATTTATATATATATATATCAATATTTAAACCCCATTCATTACCTCCACTTAATCTGCTTCCTTAGTAAACACTGAAATAAAGTACTTATGAAGTTTACCCTGTGCCTCTAGCACATTGTATTTTGTTTCTAATAGCACCTATCCTGCTTCATATGTGCCACATACCATTTACATGCCGGTAGAAGATTTTTGAGCTCCCTTTATGTTCACTGATATTCTGTTCTCATATTCTCTCTTTGCCAGACTTAGTAGCCATTTCACTTCCTCTTTCAACTCTGGATCATCCTCTGCCATTTTTGCCAGCTCCAGTGTGTTGCGACCACCAACACATATTTCCCTGCCCTCCCCTTTCAGCACCTTGCCCCATTCTTCAGTTAGCCTGAACACCCATTCCCTTTCCTGTGGCATCTTTTCATGCAAAGACAGGACATGTAAAACCTGTTCTTTCACCTCTTCCCTTCATAGCACCAAGACCACAGAGCCTCCTCCTCTTCCAGATGAAACAGTGATGTATTTGGACTTCTTTCAATTTAGTATACCGCATTTGCTGTTCATGATGAGGTATCTTTTACATTACGTTCAGTCTGCAATCAAGACTTTGAGCTGCGTATGGATGCTTGTCATTTTAATTGTCCACCTTGATCCCACTTAGACCTTTCTGTCCATGGCTTGCTATGGTGCTCCAATAAAGCTTGAGGAACAGCAACTTATCTTTCAACTCCACCCTCTATAGCTTTCCGGACTCAACATTGAGTTCAACAACTTTAAGTCAATACCTCTACTTCCATCTTGTTAAAAGTATTTTTTTTTATTTAACTAGGTTGGTCTTGTCATTGTTTTTATCCTTTCACATTGCATTCAGATGGTTGCTATGGAGACATTCATGCCTCATCTGCATACAACTTTTGTTCCTTTGCTATAAATTTCTTTGGCTGATGCACCATGAAACCTAATGTTATTTAGTCTCTCCTACCTTCCACTTTATCTCAGTGCTTTCCTTTTGTTCTTCCTTCCACACACTGAATAATTATTACACTTTCATCTTCAGTTCTGGTGAAATATCATCTCAACCTGAAACGTTAATTCTGTTTCTCTCCACAGATGTTGCTCAGTTGAGTTTTTTCAGCATTTCCTTTTGGTTTTTGTGGAATCGTAGAATCCCTACAGTGCAGAAGGAGGCCAGTCGGCCCATCCAGTCTGCACCAACTCTTACACAAGCTTACCCTGTAACCCCATGTATTCACTCTGGTAATCCCCCTATGTCTACTGTTCCTTGATCTTCACCATTATTAATGAAACTCTCATGATGCAATGATCACTCTTACCCAAGTGATCGCCCACCTAATCCTAATTGTCGTTCCCCGCTGCAACCAGTTATTTCAGAAGCATGGTTTAATAGTTTATGATATTTTGTATCTGAACCTGAAAATGATTATTTATTTCCGACAATTTTACGAGGCATATGGACATTGTGATGGAAGTAAACAAAGTACTACTGTTAAATAAGTGTTGGCTCAAAAGTAGAGGATTTTGTTTTGAGAATTTAGAAGGGTTGAAAGTTTATTCAATGTTCATCCCTTCTTCTTCTGGAGACAATGGCCAGAATTCTTTGCTGTGCACATCCTGCCGCCGCTGCCAGTGAAGATGAAGAATTTGGTGCACAGCAGCAGGACAGGAGAAACCCTGCTGCGAGCGAGGTCGGAGAAGCCAGCCTAATGATTGTTAGAAATTGGTTTCTTGGGAGCCTTCTGTACCTTTCAATACCTGTATGTTAGCCACGATCATGTATACTAGTTGTTTGCCAACTGTGGGAAAAGTAAAGCATATCGCAAACAACTCTCATCCTATCATCACTGAATGTTTGCACAACCAGCAACCATCTAATAACAATCAGGAATCTTGGAAGATTTTAACAAATTCCTTGGCAAAGCGACACTGTGCCCTATGACTCCTATATGGTTTACTCTACTTGAGATCAATCGAGAATTGAGTTTGAAAACTTGAAAGAATGCTACTTTGTGACTAAGAGCACTTATATTATTGAAGTCTTGAGCAATTACAAGTTTCCACTAGTTCCATGCTGTCTCTCTGGTGCAGTTTGTCCTATTCAAACAAATAAAATTACAAACAGTAACATTCCATGGAATGGGCCTGGCCTAGTTTCTCTGCAATTACCACTTCAAACTTCATGAGAGGTCATTTGTCCCGATGAAATTACTCCTTCCCACGGGTAATTTGACTGGTACCACCCAAATTTATTTAATTTCCCAAAGAGAAAAATCAGAAGGATGCAGAATACAATCAAATTTTCCCTCATCCTCGAAAGTAATTGAGCAAACATTTGAGCATTAGGATCTAACGTTATGATCCACTTTATTCACAAGTTGAATTTGCAACATGCAGTTCCAAAATGGACTCCCGATGCAAACTTTAATTTGAGATCTTGAAGTGGGGTTGAGTGAATTAGGGAGAACCGTCGTTTGATCTTCTGCCGAGAAGTTTTTCAAAGTCATTATATTTTCACTAATAGCGGACATTAAAAAAATGTTGGAAAAATAAAAATTCACATTGATTTTAGAATTCCAACAACAATCATGCTAGTTGAGTGTTAATCACCTGGAAGCATACCCAACATTTCTTAACTAATATGGATATGATATTGATTAGGTAATAGTCTCCATTACTTTGTCAATATATGTCTCCTCTGCAACTCATAATTACAGTCCCATTCCCATATTTGTTATTTGTCCTCCAGTTGACCTTCCCCAGAACACTGTCCATGTTAGTAAAGCGGGTAGTTTGTGCTCTCTCTCACCCACTTGAACAAGATTAACAGGTGCTCGAATTTACTTGAGGCCCTCACAGTCATCAGGAAAAGGAAATGTTCTCCACAATCTCGTAGATAGCAATACAACCTTGCGACAAAACAACACTTGATACCTTTCTACAGCTTCCCAAAGTAAACATCTCCCAAACCATAATATACCAATAAGACAAAACTCTTTGCAATTTTAATAAGAATTAATCAAGTCAAAGCCACCTTCCCAGGAGGTGTTACAAATTAACTAAGAATTACAGCCAGTGGCAGTTTAATTAAAACAGATTAAATATACCTATAGATGTTCTCAAGATTCTTGAAGATTAAAAAAAAGGAAAGGCTGGACTTGTGCAAATGTATTTTAAAAATTAGAACATATGTTGTGCTTTTGCAAATACAGTCAAATTCATAGTTAACAAGGTCCCATTGCATGTTTCAGCATGCCTCATTTGAGTCAGAAAGTTGTTTGCTCCAGGGCATAAGTAAATAATCTAGGCTAATGCATTACTGAGGAAGTACTACACAGCTGAAGATGCTGTCATTCATCCAAGTCAAACCCCTTTCTGGATGTTTCTGTTGCTCAGGTAAATATTATAATCCCATAACGGATGTTTCCTTGCTAGCATGCATTCATCAAACAGTATTCCTATAAACCAATGACCTGGTCGATTCATCTAATTGTTGCTGATCAGGTCTTGTTGTTTGCAAGATGCCAGCTTTTTCTGCCAACAGTTATTGCAAGTCAAAGTAATTCATGTAAAGGAATGTGGCATTATATGAATCAAAGCTTTCTTCCCGACAGCCAGGTTTGTACAGAGCAGAAATCATTATATCAAATGTTAAAAAAGTCAAGAACAAATTGCAGATCTCAGTACCACAACCGAAACCACTCCCCCCCACCCCCCCCACCCAACTTCCAGCCTGCAATCGTTGAGTCGGTCAATACTTAATGTTTCAAGTCACAAGTCTGTCCACTTGAGTGAAGTAACAAAGAGCTGCCAGTGAACGTGAAAGTGAACCCCAGCCTTCCAAAGCAATGGAGAGCTGTAAGGGGAAATAAGAATGCAGAATCAGGTTTACCAGAATCCTCGCACAAATACAGTTACTGCACTTCAAAATTAGTCCACTGGTTGTTAAGTGCTTTGAGACATCCTGAGGATGTCATAATGTCTGATATAAGTGCACGTTCTTTCTTTAAACTGATGCCTTCTGTGAGCTCTTGATCACATTCACAGAGGGCACACAATACATACCACAGAATACATTTTACTCTGCTGAATAATGAGGAGGATAAGCACTTATTTAGTTCAAAAGGTATTTTACAGAGGAAGAAAAAGTACTTCAGTCATGAAAAGGGCTATGGGTAATGAAGCTGTTGAGAAATTTTATGCAAATAAATGATTTTTGATGGAAACTGCTCAAGAGGCACTCAATTTACTACAAAAGCCTATTCAAATTACATTGCTGGCATTCTGAAAGTTTGTCTCAATATGGTTTTGTTTTAAGTAAATAGTAAAATAGTCAGTGGACAAATTTCAAAGGATTTTTGAATGGAAACTAAGAATTAATCCTCCTTTGCCCTAAATAATATTTTCTTCTACATTTGATTTCTCACTCTCAGCTTCGCTAAGATAAACTGGGGCGGCACGATGGCACAGTGGTGGGCAACTGCTGCCCCACAGTGCCAGGGACCTGGGGTCGATTCCCGGCTTGGGTCACTGTCTGTGCGGATCTGCACCTTCTCCCCGTATTTGCGTGGGTTTCCTCCGGGAGCTCCAGTTTCCTCCCACAGTCTGAAAGACGTGCTAGTTAGGTGCGTTGGCCATGCTAAATTCTCCCACAGTGTACCCGAGCAGGCGCTCGAGTGTGGCGACTAGGGGATTTTCACAGTAACTTCCTTGCAGTGTAGTAAGCCTACTTGTGACACTAATAAATAAATTTTAAACTGAGAATAATCCGGAAGATGGATAAGAATAAAGAGAGTAAGTAAAGTGTATTGTATCAGCTGATAGGGAGTGACTCAATAACCAATCAGCACATCTGTTTCTTCCCACATTGTCTGAACTTTCTTTACATATTTGACACAGGTAGTGTCCTGATTTCCGGGAACCAACATCCATGAACTGCCCGCCCTTATTTACACTGCTGAATCGACCTAGCACAAACGAGAGGCCTGAAGCCTTTTGATGAATGGGTTTCACTGTAATAACTCATCAGCTCCCAGTATTAAAAGAACTCTAGCAGACAGCTCACCAATCTGCGAGAGTTGGGGAGGTAGTCTGAATCTCCACCAGAGTGGAGTTGAAGTGAATGTTAAAGGTTTGTGGGTGAAACAAGTTCAAGGGGTGGTCAACGAGACATGGGGGAATGGCATTCGCAAGGAGTGAAATTTTTTTACGGGGCAGCGAGTGGCTCAGCTTGTTTTTACCCTGTTTTCAGAAAAACCTGCAACAATCTCTTTATTTTTTTAACATTTATTTTATTAGTGTCACAGTTAAGCTTACATTAACACTGCAATGAAGTTACTGTGAAATCCGCTAGTCCCCACACACCGGCGCCTGTTTGGGTACACTGAGGGAGAATTTAGCATGGCCAATGCACCTAACCAGCATGTCTTTCAGACTGTGGAAGGAAACCGAAGCATCCGGAGGAAACCCACGCAGACGCGGGGGGAACGTGCACACAGACAGTGACCCAAGCCGGGAATCGAACATGGGCCCCTGGTGCTGTTGAAAGCAGTGCTAACCACTGTGCTACCGTGCCGCCCATTTAATCTACATAATGCAAAGATTGCACTGAGGGTCAGCAATCTGTTCAATCACAAGCAGAAGGGAGATCCCCCTAATCTAGTTCGCCTCCAAACAAACACACCAATAAACATAGCCTGGGTAATGGGTATTGATTAGTGGTAGCCCGCAACCTCCCCCCCCCCCCCCCCCCCCACCGCCCCAGCCAAGTTTGTCCTCCCTAATCCAGGGAATGCACTTAATTTTGGCCAGACTGAAATAAGATAACTTAGCATTGAGTGCATCAACTTGGGACTTTCCTGGTACATGTGGTGCAGTTATTCACTGCCTTAATCAGTTGGGCCATTGGGACACTCACTGCAATACTTTTAAACTATGATCATAATTGTTCTTCCAGCCTAACCTCCCCTTAAGGTTGGATCTCTTTCTTTAAGTGGAAATCCCAACCCACCTATTTTAATTAGTGGAATTACTGTCATGTAATTTAGATAGTGAGGGGAGAAAAGGAACAGCACTTGAAGTGATATATGAAAACTAATATCTCATATTAAATTAATTGCAATGTTCAGACATGTATAATCTTAATCTGCATAATGCAAAGTTTAATTAGCTGCAAAGTTTTCCATACCCACTTAATATTTCATGCATTGTTCCTTTTCATATTCCTGTTTTATTAATTTTGTTTTAATTTGGATCCCATTGCCATCCTGAACAATTAGGAGTCAAAATAAGCAATCTGCTAATAATAACTCTGTGAAGGTTGGTGTGCAGTTGGTCAGCAGAAGACGTAAGAATGAATTGCATTGATTAGCCCAATGATTTATCTTTATATCTTGCAGAGAAGCAATATAACCTGCTGCTTTCTCCATATGGGTTAGCCAAGACTTATAATTCACCCACTATAATCAATAATTAAGCTCAAGTACCATAATTCAATGGCATACTGTATTGGTATATCAATGTAGAGTGCCACTGGGCATCTAATTGTTGCTTTGAAGTTCAACCTTCCTCTGCTACTTTTTTCTCATTGCTATGTTACGGACAGGGTTGAATGGTATGGGATAACTTCCCTCTTATTCCACCTCATCAGATGTACTTTAGAGAAAGAGTGTTTAACCTCTTGAATGCTGTGGCTTTGAAGAATAAGCACAAGCAGACTTTCTTTTAAGTTTAAATCAAAAGAAAGGATAAATGTCTGAATCTCATAAAGGGTAAAACATCTAATCAGTCTGCAAGATGAAGGGTTCCCTCTTGCTCCAGTGAAGAAAGTGAAGTTCCGAGGTTTTTGATAATGGATCCACACCAGATCACCCCAAACGACAGCAAGCTTCTGGCTTTCCAGTTTAAGTCGTTCATTCCGCTGTAGTGAAAAACTACACTCTGGCAGTTAGGACTACCAAGTTCCAATTCTCTGCCCAAGGTGATTTTTGAAGCAGGGCCCTCCCTTGTGCTGAGAGATAGTTGGTTCCCTTCTAGTCTGCGTATCCCAGATTGACCTATTGGCATTTCCACGTATTTCATATCACAAGTGTAGCTTCTGTGGTGTGACACCGGTATTGATTTTTTTCCATTGTCCACACAATGGGGTTGACACCATGCAATGGAGATTGTTTGCTATCTCATAAAAATCCAGCATGTTTAACCTCTGAAATTAGTCATGATCTCATTGAATGGTGATGCAGACTCGATGAGCTGAATGGCCTTCTTCTGCTCCTACACCTTATATCTTTAATGTCTTTATTTGAAATCCCAATTTCATGGCGTAGAAGTCATTATCATTTTAAATCTCTCCCTATGAAATGGGATGGGTTTGTCAATCAGCACCTGGGAAAGCCATTTGCATTTTAACTAGCTTCACAGAAATATGGTCAGATGTGCCTGTAAATCACAAAATACATCACCAGACTCCCTGGAGTCCAGTGAAGGTACAGCGACCATATTCCACACTGCTTTTTAAAAGTGCCATTTCCCAATGAACTTTCCAGGAATATGACGCGACTGTGACAAACATTCCAAATCCAAAGCAGGTCGCTCCTTTCCAAAAGCTATTGATTCCTTCCTAGAGTGTAATTCCACAGATGTCATGCAGCCTCTGTTAGCTTGGCAAAGGGCTAATTGTTGGTCTGTGAGTGTGGTATGAAATGGATCAATGCCCTCGCTATATGCCCTCTGATGGAGACAAGAGTGTTAAATTAACTTGTTAAATGTTTGCCTACTGATTATCATCAATAGCAAATTCTCAGCTACAGTAACAAATACAGACTTTTTTTAAAGTTTATTTATTAGTCACAAGTAAGGCTTACATTAACACTGCAATGAAGTTACTGTGGAAGTCCCCCAGTCACCACATTCCGGCACCTGTTCGGGTCAATGCACCTAACCGTCTTTCAGACAGTGGGAGGAAACCAGAGCACCCGGTGGAAACCCACGCAGACACAGGGAGAACGTGCAAACTCCACACAGACAGTAACCCAAGCCAGGAATCGAACCCGGGTCCCTGGCGTTGAGGCAGCAGTGCTAACCACTGTGCCACCCTACACTGTACAAAGAATACTAAAGTGACGTAATAATGATGCCCCAGAGATAATTTCTCTAAACTGCAACCCTACATTTCTCAGCGACTTCCCTTTTCTCCTGGAAGGATCCCTTCCATGCAATTTTCCACTCCCTACCGGGATGGGATTTTCCAGCCTCGCTTGGCCCCAAGTCCAGAAAATCCTGCCCAAGGTCAACAGACCTATGCGTGATCTGTGTCCTGCCTGCTACAATTCCCGTGGCGGACGGGAAGGGAAAATTCTGCCCCCTGCTTGGGGGGAAATGTAAAATTTTGGCCCAAGCTTTTGTTGTTGGTTCAGGACTCCACCCAGTTTTGGTTGGCAGAAAGTCTTAAGTTTCAATTGCTCTTTTTAATGGCAGGTGGATGAGTTGAATCGTGGTGTGTTGAGATGCTCTAAAATGATTATTTTGAGAGTTACTATGGTGCTGAACCCTTTTGGTTTTTTTTAACTACCCCACGATTTGGAGTTAGCTGTGCATCTTTTAATGCTCTGGTTTTGAACGTTGAAGACATCCATTAAAAAGCTGATCTCAGAGTTTAGCGGAGACAGTGTTGGGTTAATCTGCTGAATGTAGCGGTGATGAGAATTTGGTGAGAGTGGGATTTGGAGAAGGAGGTGCTAAGTAATTTAAATCAAGGAGTGAAAGTAAATATCTAAATAATCAGAGTAATTAATTCAATCTAAGGGGATGAAATTTAAATTTACAAAGTAGACGATGCCAACATTAAATGGATCTGAATTGTATTAAATAAAAATCTGGTATACAGCATGAATTAATTAAGTAGCAAGTTGGAGTAAGGGAATATGTATATATGGAGATAGACATTAAAGTAGAATAATGAAACAGCTGAGGCGCATTTTCTACAATTTTTCCGCCATGTGGGACCTCGAGGATGTTTTATATTTCCTGGATAACATGTGCAGGAAGTGTTTCGATGGTCAAACTTGAGCTCGCCCTCTCTGAACTTGAGGAGTGGTTGGAGTACAGTTCAGGATACAGAGGAGATTGATTTCCAAGAACAGGGGTATCCCTGGGAGCCTGTGAAGGGTCTCTGCAGGATCCGCGGAGCTGGTGGCTGCCACGTTACTGGCAAATGCCCATTCAAAAGGAGCAACCTATCAATCAATCAGCATCTAGTAATTGGCGAAGGTTTTCTCTGATTGGCCTATTTGATTTATTCCATCTCACTGTTGCTGGGCAGCAAAGCCCCACTGATGACAACAGCAGGGATTATTCCTGAGAATGGAGTCAGTGGCAAAAAGAAAATGGAATCAGTGGCAAAAGAGATTGTGATAAGTGGTGCAAGCACTCAGAGAGGCATGTGGCGGGCTGCGGGGGGGGGGGGGGGGCGGGAGAAGGTTCGGGTTTGTATGAGAGCGTGGCTAGGTGGGCGGGGGGGGTGGGGTTCAGGTCTCAGAGAGGCATAGAAACATAGAAAAACTGCAGCACAAAACAGGCCCTTCGGCACCACAAGTTGTGCCGAACATATCCCTACCTTTTAGGCCTACCTATAACCCTCCATCCAATTAAGTCCCATGTACTCATCCAGGAGTCTCTTAAATGACCCTATTGAGTTTGCCTCCACCACCACTGACGGCAGCCGATTCCACTCGTGTGATAAACTTCCCCCTAACATTTCCCCTGTACCTACCCCGCCAGCACCTTAAACCTGCGTCCTCTCGTAGAAGCCATTTCCATCCTGGGAAAAAGCCTCAGAGTCCACCCGATCTATGCCTCTCAACATCTTATATACCTCTATTTGGTCTCCTCTCATTCCACGTCTCTCCAAGGAGAATAGACCGAGCTCCCTCAGCCTATCCTCATAAGGCCTGCCACTCAATCCAGGCCACATCCTTGTAAAGAGAGGCATGTGTGAGAGAGAGAGGGGAGGGTGAGCGTGTGTGAGAGATGAAGGTGAATGTGTGTGTGAGAGAGAAAAGGATGAGTGTGTATGTGAGAGGGAGGGGGGTGAGTGTGTGAGAGAGAGGGAAGTGAGTGTGTGAGAGAGAGGGAAGTGAATGTGTGTGTGAGAGAGAGAGAGAGGGGTGAGTGTGTGTGTGGTGTGCATGTGTGTGAATGCAGTGGAGAGACACAAGTCTGTGTCTGAGGGGGGAAGGTGAGTGTGGATGTGAGAGAGAGAGAGAGATGTGAGTGTGTGTGTGAGGGGAGCAAGATGTGTCTGTATGAGGGAGTGAGGTGAGTGTGTGTGAGGGTGTGAGGTGCATATGAGGTGTCCAATATGAGAATCAGCTTTGCTACAACATTCCTCCCAATAAAAATGACAAAAGATTAGATTTAAGTATTTTTTAAATAAGTGAACATTTTAAATACTATCAGATTACACACTTCTAAACTCGGCTCTAATTCCAGGAGTTAATGTTAAGGGACAATGAGCGGGTGGCTTGCCCAAGGGTTAATATGAGGGGCCATGTAGCTAGCAAATGTATTTGTGAATGTGTGCCTCTTCCTCATTCCGAATAAGTGCATAGACGTAGCTAGAAAAGATGTGTTTACACTTCATTTATGCATTCACACCCATTTCACAGCAAAAAATTATGAGAATGCTTGGGGGATCCCTGATGCGCTTGGGAGGTCACTAGGGGTTCCACAGCTCGAAAGGTTTGGGAAACACTATCCTAGAGCTCTCATTCTGTGGTGGAAGAGTCAATAATGAGAGGACACAGATGTAGTCTAATTTACAAAAGAACCAGAAGGTGGCATGTAGAAAAATGAACAACACAGTGAGTAATTGTGATGTTATTTTTTATTTCATGGGATGTGCGCATCCCTAATTGCCCTTCAGTTGAGTGACTTTCTAGGCCCTTTAAGAGTCAACCACATTGCTGGTGATCTATAATCATGTGTAGACCAGACAAGGATGGCAGATTCCTTCCCTAAAGGACGAGATGGATTTTTACAACAATCGACAATGGTTTTATGGTCATCATTATGCTTCTAGTTCTATTTTATTTAATTGAATCCAAATTTCACCATCTGCTATGTTGGGATTCAAACCCAGGTCCTCACATTTACCTTGGATTACTAGTTCAGTCACAATATCACATGCCATCGCCTCACTAAAGTGGGGTGGAAGCATTTTCAATGATAACTTTCGAAAGGGATTTGGTTAACAACTTGAAAAAGGCATTTGCTGGGCTATAGGAAAAGGGAGGGGAGTGGGACCAATTGGAAAGCTCTTTCAAAGAGCTAGCAAAGGCATGATGGGCCAGATGGCCTCCTTCTTTGCCGCACGTTCTACAATTCTCCCACAAGACCCATGAGAGATACCAGAGTGATTTTACTTTATATCCATCTTCTTTGCTTTGGAGAAACACTAAGGGTTATTCTGACTGAATATTTC
The DNA here is from genome assembly GCF_964213995.1 of Mustelus asterias. Classification (NCBI taxonomy): domain Eukaryota; kingdom Metazoa; phylum Chordata; class Chondrichthyes; order Carcharhiniformes; family Triakidae; genus Mustelus; species Mustelus asterias. The sequence continues at coordinate 116,375,386 of NC_135804.1, read as the reverse complement.
AGGCTCCAAAGAGATGGGCAAGAAGCCGTCATGAACTGCAATGCTGGTTTAGCCATGTTTAGGTCCAGGTGCCACCTTGAAGGAGTTGAAGTCAGTGGATTATTAAGGTGTTGACTGACAACTAAATTTGCCGCTAGCACCCATTAAAGTGGCTTCACACCATTTTGGTGACAAACACTTCAGTTAATAACCTTTCCCAACAGTGACCAGCTGAACAGAAGGAAACAAGCGATTGCTGAGGACTGACTGCCACTTAAAGATATGTCAAATTTCACTTTCCACTTGTTGCTGTAAGCTTGAAGTGGAATTCTGAAGCACAACGGAAAGCATTCTGGGACACCTTGTAAACTCTTAAAAACATTTATTCTGGAAATTCTCACCTAATAAAGAATGAGGGCTGTGCTATCCCATCTTATTGGGTATATTTATCAGAGTCTTAGGGAGAAAAGGAGTGTTGGGTCACATGCTCCTGTTTCTCCTCCGCGGAAGGAAAAAAGCTAAAGTTAAAAAGTTTATTTATTAGTCATAAGTAAGGCTTACATTAACACTGCAATGAAGTTACTGTGAAATTTCCCTACTCGCCACAGTTCAGCACCTGTGCAGATCAATGCACCCTAACCAGCACGTCTTTCAGAATGTGGGAGGAAACCGGAGCAAATCCACACAGATACAGAGCAGTGGGGGAGGAGAATAAGGCTAAGAAGGGGGTGCAGTTAGCTCATTTGGCTCGACAACTGGCATGTGGATCAGATTAACACCAACAAAATGGGGACTGATCCCTGTTCCAGCTGCAGTATCTCGACACCTGCCTCCTGGCCCTATCTGTAGTACAAATATAATGGTATCAGGGAAGTGAACTCAAGAAGAGGAGACTAGGCACAACAGCAGGGGAGAGAGAGACTGGAGGGTGAGGTTGTCTTATTCCTCCCCCACTGCAATTACAAAGTATGCCTCCTCTCTAAACTTCCTCCATTGGGTCTGCCAGTGCTGTGTCCGAGCAGACATGGTGGGACAGCATGGTGGCACAGCGGTTAGCACTGCTGCCTCACCTGCGCCAGGGACCCAGGTTCAATTCCCGGTTTAGGTGACTGTGCAGAGTTTGCATGTTCTCCCCGTGTCAGAGTGGGTTTCCTCTAGGTGCTCCAGTTCCCTCCCACATTCCAAAAGGTGTGTGGGTTAGGTTGATTGGCCATGCTAAATTGTCCCTCAGAGTCAGGGGGATTAGCAGGCTAAATACATGGGCAAGAGGGGATGGGGCTGGGTGGGATTGTTGTCAGTGCAGGCCAATGGGCCGAATGGCCTCCCTCTGCAATGTAGGGATTCTGTGTTTCTCTTTGATTCTAACCGCACGCACTCCCACTTGGTCCCTTGTAATGTATGGCTACGTCCCTGCCAGAGTATTCTACACCTTCAGTGGAAGAGTAAGAATAGGCTGTGGGATTGCTGAGGCTTGAGAGCTGCCAGCCCTCTGGTTGGGAGGCCGTCTATTGTAAAATCAGGCGTCGGCTAGTGCGGACGTCAGACCTACTTTTTGCTTTGACAGCAGGCTTCCGTCACCCAGAGTAGAATTCAGGCCGACTAACAGCCCATTATAATTGTGTCTAAGAATCTAGTCATATATCAATGAGTATTCAACCTGAATGAATCAAAATGTCCTAAGTGTGAAAACAGAATTCTAACGATTCCAACTATTGTACATTTAAAACAAAACTTAAGATTGCTACTTCAAGGAGCTATGCCGAAAACATACATGGCAGCTTATAATAGTCTGAGATTCTGCCTTTCGTAAGCAGTAATATTGAGTATGGTATTGCTCCTGAAAAGATAGTCCCTGAAGTCCCAAACCTGCTCAGTCAGGTGAGGCTAAAAACTGGATTTAATTAGGTTGATCTAAATTCTATAAAGGCTGAGTTTGCTGTTGTACTTCACATCCCACCTGATACCCAGACTCGTTTTCACTTGTACCATTGATTATCTCAGCAATTAGAAAGTTTTGCGCTGCCCTTTGTGTTCACTTTGCTCAGTCAGTTCCAATCAAAGCAGAACAAAATTCTAATTTGAAAGCTGGTTGGCTTGTGACTAAGAACCATCACAAACGGGACAGTCGTCATTTAAAGAATAGAATGGCAATACAAATTCTTCTGAGTTTGAGAACGAAAGTGACCATCACTTTGGCAAAATTTACACCAAAAAGAAATTAGCAAGAGAATTGAAATAGATTCGTAGAGCAAGATTTTCCAGCCCTTCCCACTGATGGAATCTTCCAGTCCCACTGAAGGTGACCCCCCCCCCCCCAATCACCACCACCGATCCCCCCCTCCCCTCCCCATTGGTGGTGGTTGGGAGGGGCTTATATATTCAAGGCTGAGTTAGACAGATTTTTGGTTAACAAGGGCATCAAGGGTTACAAACAAAAAAATGGAGTTAAGACCACAATGAAATATTGAATGAAATTGGAATATTTAAAGATAGAGGCCGAAATTCTCCAATCTCGCCCTTGGCTGGGATTCTTCGGCCCTGGTGCAGTGAATGGACTTTTGCTGAGCAGAAAATTCTCTGTTCTCGCTGGCAGGGCAAACAAGATCAGGGGAATCCAAGTCAGAGAGTTATCCACTAATTCAAGAAATATTCAAAGTAGTGAAGGTGACGAACTCCATTGCAACTCTCATAATTTGTTTTGGTCTTTGAAGGTTCTTTGAACAAATGTAAAACTTTGGTTGTCTAACTTTTTACTAAGATTATAATAATGATTAAATGTTCTCCTAATTTAGGTGATTGAATGCCTGAGGCCCTGTGCATGTCTCCTTCACAAAGTCAGTTAAACATCTGACACTGCACACCATTTCATGACAAGATAAATGAAGCAGATCTGCATTGGTTCCCCAACTTGCAAATTCTCATACGTATTTGGAAAAACTGATAAGAGGATTTTGATAATGGGGATTGACTCCATTATTGCACATTTTAAGATGCCTGCAGAGAATACAAAGACACTTCTGCTTCTAATACCAACAATTTTCCATGGTAGATGTGGAAATTATCCACTAATGTTGATGAGGCTATCCTCACATTTCAGTGAAGGTTACCAAAAGGAAAGCTACCTATTCCTATGATATGTGCTCTTTTTAAGACAGTTTATCTGGGCGGCACGGTATCTGGGCGGCACGGTAGCACAGTGGTTAGCACTGCTGCTTCACAGCTCCAGGGACCTGGGTTCGATTCCCGGCTTGGGTCACTGTCTGTGTGGAGTTTGCACATTCTCCTCGTGTCTGCGTGGGTTTCCTCCGGGTGCTCCGGTTTCCTCCCACAGTCCAAAGATGTGTGGGTTAGGTTGATTGGCCAGGTTAAAAATTGCCCCTTAGAGTCCTGAGATGTGTAGGTTAGAGGGATTAGCGGGTAAATGTGTGGGGGTGGGGCCTGGGTGGGATTGTGGTCGGTGCAGACTCGATGGGCCGAATGGCCTCCTTCTGCACTGTGGGGTTTCTATGATTTCTATGATTTCTATGATATCTGCAATGGTTTCCCACACAGTCCATTAGCTCTCAAACCTGGCTTAAAATCTAGCCCAGTTGGGCAGGATGAAAGATTAATATTCCTCTGGTGGGTTTGGCATGAAATGAGTTTGGAAAATCTTACCTCTGTGGTCCAGAAAATTCCATGCTTCCTGACCTGACCTTTTTTAATAAAATTTTTTAAGACAAGTGCTATGATGGTGCAACAAGTCCCAATTTTATAACAGGTTTGGGCTGCACGGTGGCACAGTGGTTAGCACTGCTGCCTCCGTCACCCAGGGCCAGGGCCCTGGGTTCAATTCAGCTTCAGGAGCCTGTGTGGAATTTGCACATTCTCCCTGGGTCTGGGTGCTCTGGTTTAAGAACAAAGAACAGGAACGGACCCTTTGGCCCACCAAACCTCTCTAGATATAATTTTTTTTTGCCTCTACATGGTCCATATCCCTCTATTCCCTGCCTATTCATGTACCTATCCACATGCCTCTTGAATGTTGTTACAGAATCTGCTTCCATCGCCTCCTCCGGCAGCGCATTCCGGCATTCACCACCATGCTGTGTGAAAGGCTTGCCCCTTACATCTCTTTTAAACTTTCCCCCTCTCACTTTCAACCTATGCCCCCGAGTAATTGATGTGGAATTGTGGCTTTGACCCCGAGTTATTTCCTCTCAGTCCAAAGATGTGTAGGTTAGGTGGATTGGCCATGCTAAATTGTTCCTTAGTGTCAGGGGATTAACAGGGTAAATACATGGGGTTACGGAGATAGGGGCTAGGTGGGATTATTGTTGGTGCAGATTCGATGGGCCAAATGGCCTCCTTCTACACTATAGGGATTCATTCTATGATTCTAATTAATCTCCTTAAATATCAGGAACGGTTTTATCACAATACATAGGCAATTAAAAAAGGCAATTCAAAATATTTTAAGGGCTAATTAAACACTGTAAGCACCAAAGAATGTACTTCTCACTTCAGAATCCCTCTTTTCATCTTGTTCTATTTGCTTTGTCATTCCAAATTCTCAAACTCTTTGCTGAAATTTAGATCTGGATGATGCTCAAAGGCTTTAAGATTTTTACAATTGTCTGCATTCTGTGCACATATAACAGCCACAGTAGGTCAGTAAGGAAAAGGGGTGCACAAAACTGACAATTCTTTTGACACTCACTCGAGCATAGCTGCTGCCCAGAAGATAACAGACAGGCACGGCAAGAGTATTTCAGCATATTTAAATAGTCTGCAGGCAAATCTACGAACATCCGGAGAGATCTGGCAATGCTCCAGGACCAGTAAGATCTGCAGTAGGACAGAACTTTTGAGATCCATGCCATTTAAACCGCCAGTGTCTGACCTTTATAAACAGTATCTTAAATCTAGATTTATTGCAAAATATTTTCACTGGCTGAAATGATTTTTTTTTTAAACTGCAAATTGTTTCAATTTGCAACTGGTTTCAATTCCAGTTGTTGACTTTTTTTTGTACAGTCCGTCGGCAAATCGTGCTGGAGTGGGAGGAAGCAAAAAGGCATTTCCATGTCCTTCATGAATATCCATCAAAATCTCTTAATCCTGCAGTAGCACTTAGGACGCCAAGAAGCAAAATAAATGGCATTGATTATAATCGGCTGTTCTTTTCACATTATCTCACTTTAGTCTACTTGCCAACATTGTGCCATCTGCTCCATAAAACACAAACCTAGAAGATTCTCTTAAGTCTGGCGCACAGACTAAATTATGAGCAGCTTCCAGATGACCTACAGTACTTATTCATTGTAATCTCTTTAGAAAGCAATTAAGAGCTCCCCCAATGGTTCAGTCAGCTTATCCAAGAAGGAATTGTACTGTTTACACCCAGGGGGACTTCTCCTTTGGATCCCCAGGATGTATGGAGTTCTCCAAATTCAACTGGGCAGCTGCAGGGGCTCTAAAATTGACCTCAAGAGCCCTGGGGAAGGGACGTATAAATTGTTCAGAGATCCTGAAACACAATGTTATCCACGTGTTTTTTGCAGGAAGTGAATTCGGAATTGATATTTGGGCAAGGCAGGATCAGAGTTGGTTCTCTGATCCAACACAGACACAGAATCTGATAAATACTGATCACAGATGAATAACAGCCACTTTGGCAAGACACCTTAAACACCAAGGAACTAGCAACTTAGCTAGGTTCCAGGGGAGAAAGACAGCAAATGGGCAAGAGGGCAAAGAAATTATCAAAGAACACAAAGCCACTTGCTGCATTACCATATAGGTCCATCAAGGAAATGCTTCAGTGAGAGACCTAGATCTCTTCTTACAACAAAAGAGTTTTCCACATCCTCACAGAAGTATTTAGTTGCAGTGAGACATTTTAAAGGTATACAGGTGGCAGGAGTTTCTGCGACCACATCCTCCTCCCCCCACAGCATCTTTTCCAGCAGCAGAGGCAACTCGCCATTGGTCGCCGGTGGAAACATCCAGTCCCATTAATATCTACTGGTGTTTTGCATGGCTCACCCAACACACCACCAGGAACCCAGCAATGGGGGGGGGGGGGGGGGGGGGAGGTGGCTGTTGGACGCCAACGGGAAGGACCAGAAAATTCTGTCTGAAGTGTAAAACTAGACTTGGGGCAGCTGTGCAAAATCAATTATAGTAAATTTGTAGCTTGTTTTACAGACCACCCGATTTTCTTCTCCACTCTATTTTAGCAAGATTCCACGCATATGAATATTTCTTTCGAGCCTCTTCATACACTTGCATTTGGACAATTACATTGCTCCCCCTATTAGTATATTCCCCCCTCTAACCCCACTCCACCCTGAAACTTCAGCAATTTTAGCATCACGTTTTGGAGCATTCTAGATAATCCACCAAATGATTACCTTTCTCCTCGCCTCTCCCCTGAGAACTCCTTCCATGCCCTTGCACTTGGTCGTCCTCTGTTCTAACATTTTCATACAGGTTTTATAGTGAGTGCTGTTGGATTCCAAATCATGTTTGAGGAAAGTTCAGTAGATCTTGCCCACCCAAAGGAATATTGTGTCAACATGGCTGGTTAGTTAAATTGTCTGGATGAGCTTATCAGATCTGCTGCTGAAACTCAGTGGTTATTAGATCTTGTTGAACACTATCTTAATTTTATTGGTTAGAAACAGGAATTTATTTTCCACTTGTGCATTTTAAAGGCAGCATAACCATATGTTAACATTTTAAGTGATCCCCTTCTCTGTCAACAATATCGGATTTGAGGGGCAGGATTCTCTGGCTGTTCACACAAGCAGGGTTCTCTGGTCCCACTGCAGTGAGTGGAGATTTGTCTGAGCGCCAAATTCTCCAACCTGCTGGCAGTGACGGAGGGATGTGAAAGGCTGGAGAATTCTGGCCGAGGACATTTATAATTAACTAGGTGTGTACTTTAGAAGAGGATAGCAAGTTTAAAATGTACGTTTAATGTATTCTAGTTCCTTACAAACTAAAATAACTTAAAAATATATAAATTAAAAAATAAAATGTGCATGTCTTTACATCTTTGGGCATGATCTTACTGGCGATGCATACCATGCTCCCGCTACAGCGAAGTTGGAGAATTTAACGCCCAGCCAAATCTCCGTTCACTGCAGTGGGATGGGAAAATGCTGCCGCGTGAACGGCCGTAACATCAGGCCTTTGATTCCTTCATAAATATAGAACTCACAAATCATTTTATTCCCAAGAGATCGCCGCAGGAGTTCCTCACGAGAGTAGTTCCCCAGGCTCAATCATTTCCACATTCCCTCTATCATAAGGTCAGAAATCAGGATATGCTCTGATGATTGTTCAGTGTTGACCTCAATTCACAGATCCTCAGATCATGAAACAGTCCATGCCTGCCTATATAAAGAACTAGGAAATACCCAGGATTGAGCTGATGAATGATTAGTAATGTATGCACCACACAAGTGCCAGGCAATAATCAGCTCCAGCCAACAAGAGTCTAATCACACACTCATAACATTCAATGACATTGTAATAATCAAATTTCCAAACATCAGCATTCTGGGGGTCATCCTTGTCCCATATAAAGGCCTGAATTTTTGTAGCAGAGAGGCTCTTCTTTGGAAATGGTTCTGGGAGAGGTCAGGTGCCCTTTGGTAGAGGAATAATACCCTTTGGGAGAAATAAGGTACCCATTTGAGAGAGATTAGGTACCTTTTGAGATTGTTTAAAGTAGACAAGAATTTGCATTAAAAAGTGCATGAACTCATTGGAACTGTCAAAGAACAGTAGAGATGTCAAAGCACTGTTAAGACTTTTGGAACTGTTGAAGCTCATTGGAACTGTCATAGCTGTCAAGGGATTTAATTCTGCTGGGCTCTAACTTTTCTAAAAATTGTGTGGAGTTGCAAAAATCTGCTTGCTATTTCACTCTGTCTTGTTGACACATGAAGAATCTGTGCTGAAAAACTGATTTTCCAAGCTATCATTATCACAGTGGGGTGCCTGTTAATTAAACAATTTGATTGTCAGCTTCAAATTCTGATAGAGATGTTTGTTCTCCCAGCTGAAGGAATTTCAATGCATTATATTTTTGACCAGAGTTTTTCTTAGTGACTTCATCAAGAGAAACATAACTTTATTCCATTTCTGCATGGCTCCAGAGGTTTGGTCATAATGGATACCAGGTCAGTAAGCATGGAGGGGGGGGGGGTGGGTGGTGGTCTGGGTTTTACCATGCTGCTCGCACAGGGGATATCAAGAATCATGAATGATTGAGGAAAGGGCAGCATAGCGGCATCGTGGTTAGCACTGCTGCCTCACAGCATCAGGGACCGGGTTCAATTCTGGACTTGGGTGTGTGTGTGGACTTTGCATGTTCTCCCTGCATCTGCGTGGGTTGCCTCCGGTTGCTCCGCTTCCCTCCCACAGTCCAAAGGTGTGCAGGTTAGGTGGATTGGTCATGCTAAATTGCCCCTTGATGTCCAAAGAATGTGTAGGTTAGGTGGATTAGCCATTGTCAATGGACAGGGTTATGAGGATAGGGTGGGGAGTAAGATGCTCTTCGGAGAGTCAATGCATAGTCATTGGGCCAAATGGCCTCCTTCTGTACTGTAGGAATTCTATGATTCTATGACATGGGTTGGCATAGGGGCCATGAGGAACCATGGGGCTTGGGTAGAGGGATATAGGTTGTCATAAGGGGTATGTATGGATGAGCCATGAGGGGAGTGGGTATAAGGACAGAGGTTTCCATGGGGGATATAGATTGTTATGAGGTGGAGATATAGGCAGTGGATGAGGATGGGTGAGGATTGAAAGGGCTGGAGGGATTTATTTCATTCTTTCACACAGTGCTAGTGTGCAGAGGCAGGCGTGCTGTTCAAGCTGCCTCCACATCTGGCAGCCTCCACACTCGTTCCAGTGACGGCGGGTACAACCTTTAATCTTGCCGCACCCCAGAACGAAGATCCCAACCCCTTGTGTCTCTTTCTCCCATGTTTACAGAGCCAAGAAATGTTCCAACTTTGTGCTCCCGTCCCAGAGGCAAAAATCCAGGCCAAATGCTGTGGCTACAAGTGCAAGTCAGGGGCTATGTATTCGGATGCAAGTGATTCACCTGCTGACTCCCAAAGCCTTTCTGCCACCTACAAGACAAGTCAATAACTCAAGTGTGATGGCATACTCTCCACTTGCCTGAAAGGTGTAGCACCAATAACAACACAATTCAGGATAAAGCAGTCCATTTCCTCAGCAGCCCATTCGTTGCCTTAAAATCCACTCTCTCTACTTCGGATGGTCCATAGCTGCATTGTACAATAGCCACAAGATGCACTTTGGCAGCACTTCCCAAAACTGAGATCTCCACTATCTTAAGAATAGGGGCAACCATTGCATGGCTACATCATTACCTTCAAGTTCCCTCCAAGTCACACATCATCCTCACTTTGACATATATTGTTTTTCTGTTCATCGTCGCTGGTTCATAATCCTGGAACTTCCTACCTAACAGCTTTGTGGGGGGATTGGTGGGGGATTGGGGTGAGGGGATGCGGCAGGGGTACTTTCACCTCATGGATTGCAATGGTTCAGTAAGAAAGCAAACATCCATATTCGCAAAGGCAACTAGGAATGTCACCCATGTCACCAAACAAATTTTAAATATGCTCCTTATTGTCATCCTTAGGGAAGTGCCGTACAGTTTCTAACAGTTGCAGATGACTGATGTTACAGGTGCAGACCCATCACATCTGCTATGGTGCCGTACACCGGGAAATGGAAGCAGATTGTTGGTCGTAGGACCACGATATCATCACTCCTATGTAAGCATATGTTTCTAAACCACAGGAAATAGTTGGTGCCAAAACATTGAATGTATTCAAGAGGTGGCTGGATATAACACTTGGGGCGAATGGGACCAAAGATTATGGGAAGAAAGCAGGATTAGGCTATTGAGTTAGACGACCAGCCATGATCGTGATGAATGGCGGAGCAGGCTCGAAGGGCCAAATGGCCTCCTCCTGCTCCTACCTTCTATATTTCTATATAATAGCTCCTTACATTTTATATTAATTCAAAAGTTACTGAAATATGTAATTGCTTATTTACATTATATATTCACTTAAATAAAAAACAACTAATTATCTTATGAATGATTGGTTTGGTTTCTCATTCTGTACCTCGGTGTACATTTCTGTTAGACCACAAACATAAATAAAAGATGAAAAATTCAAAGTTGTCATGGATTATGTATATATTAAATATAGATTGCACACACAGATTTTGGTCTACAGTGTAGATTAATAGATGGTCTAGTTTGTTGTTTTGCACTCAATACTTATGCAGACTCTGAGCAGTGCTGAAGTGACATTTATTCTGTCGACGTAATGGATATGCAGTACTTCAAAATCAATAATAAAAACACCATTCGGGATCCTTAAGTAATTTTGTTGCAAAGCATTACACCATCAGAAGACCTTTCAGTCTGATGCAGGCCAATCAAATCAGAAATTCAATCTATCAAAAAAAAATGTCAATCAACCTGATATCTTTCCAAAGCCATTTAAAATTTCAAGTTCATATATAAACCATAGAAATAGAGCAGAATGTGTCAATTTAGTTAACTGCAACATCACGCGTATATTTACTGACACAATTGTGTTTAGTGATTGCACTGGCACTTCTCATATTTTAGGCATTTTTCAGGTTCTGACCACCAATTTCCTATTCTTCCCCTGGGGGAGGGTAGCAAACCTATACTTTAAGTTTATTTATTAGTGTCACAAGTAAGGCTTACATTAACACTGCAGTGAAGTTACTGTGAAAGTCCCCTTGTCGCCACACTCCGGCGCCTGTTTGAGTACACTGAGGGAGAATTTAGCATGGCCAATGCACCTAACGAGCACATCTTTCGGACTGTGGGAGGAAGCCCTCCCGTGGCACCCGAAGGAAACTCACGCAGACGCATGGAGAACTCCACACAGACAGTGACCCAAGCCAGGAATCAAACCCACATCCCTGGCGCTGTGAGGCAGCAGTGCCAACCATTGTGACACCCACCGTGCCGCCTATTACCTGGCAGGGGAGAGTCAATGATCAGGCAGATTGATCTCCCAGGGTAGGGTAGAGTCAAAGATCAGGGTAGCCGATGAGGTTCAACCGAGACATCGCCTGATGCAATCTTTCAAAGCCTTCTTGGCCTTTTGGCAAAGATGAAACGTCAGATCAAGCCTAAGATCGGGTGCAATGCTTATCTCGTCAGCCTGGATCTGGTTTTCTCCTCTCGTGGGGACCATGAATTGGATTCAATTTGAATTTTGGAATAAAAAAAATTAAGAGTAGCAAATCTAACATGTTTCTTGATGTTTCACCTGGAAATCCTAGGAACACATGTCATTTTGAAGAGGGGGTGGGAGGGGTGGGACTGTTTGTCGGCTGCACAGTCCGAACACTCTTAAACCTGCTTTAAAACATGCAGCAGTCAGGATTTAGGGAAGGCTGCTGTTGAAGATGCTGCAGAAATAGCACATGTCCAAGGATTTTTCTTAAAAGAATACAAGGCATTCCAACCTCCAACCTTAGAATTATCCCAGATTCCCCAAAAACGTATCAAATTGCATTTTCTCAGTGAACTAGTTAATAAGCCAATAGAACAAACAACCTGACTTGTTCGTTGGCAACCCAGCAATCTCTCCTGACAAGCTCTTTGATCTCCATAAATTTCAACACATGGTTAAAGATTTCATTATTGCATTAAATCTTCAGTTTTCAGGGATTTATTGCAATAATACATTTACTGCTGCTGAATTCCTTTAAGCACAATGAATAAATTGGTCTCCTATTCATTAGCTGTTTCACAATCCACCAGTGTCTAAAGCGGACTAAACACTTCTCTCCCATTAATTTATTTAGTGCTGAAGTGCAGCCAATTTTTCAGTGCTTTTATTTATTGGGCCACAGGGGCAGAACAATAGCATGTGTGTGTATGTGTGTGTTTAAAGATTCGTCCATCTCTCTCCATTCCTTTCCTGCAGGCACTAACTCTTCCTGGGGCACAATTTCACAAATGCCAGAGGGTCCTTCAGTACTTCACCCAGGCATTGTTTCTCGATCTGTCAACAGACTATTTACCCATGGGTGCCATCAGCACCAACCCTAATCCTGACTTTTGCAACTTTAGAATCATAGAATCGTGACTGTGCAGAAGAGGCCATTTGGCCCATCCAGTCTGCACCGACTCTCTGACAGAATATCTTACCCAAACCCTCTCCTCCACCCCATCCCTGTAATCCGACACATTTACCATGGCTAATCCCATCTAACCTACACATCTTGGGACACTAAAGGGCAATTTAGCATGTCCAAACCATCTAACCCCGCACACCTTTGGACTGTATGAGGAACACAGTAAGAAGTCTCACAACACCAGGTTAAAGTCCAACAGGTTTATTTGGTAGCAAAAGCCACTAGCTTTCGGAGCGCAGCTCCTTCGTCAGGTAAGTCGGAGTTCCTTTGTCAGGTAAGTGGGAACTCCGACTTACCTGACGAAGGAGCAGCGCTCCGAAAGCTAGTGGCTTTTGCTACCAAATAAACCTGTTGGACTTTAACCTGGTGTTGTGAGACTTCTTACTGTGTTTACTCCAGTCCAACGCTGGCATCTCCACACTGTGAGGAAACCAGAGCACCCGGCAGAAACCCACGCAGACACAGGGAGAATGTGCAAACCCCACACAGACAGTCGCCCAAGGCCAGAATTGAACCCGGGTCCCTGGAGCTGTGAGACGGTGGTGCTAACCACTGTGTCATTGTGCTGCCCACACAAATATCTATTTTCCAGCCAGGGTCACTATACCAAGAGTAGCAATCCAAGCAGATTCATCAAATTCTCCTTCCTTTAGTCCCAGCACGCAAAACCCTACCGCAGTGATCCAGCTGCCCTGGGCAGGGTCAGTTTATTCAACACAGATTAGGGACCGAGTCTGGCATTTCTTCTAATATGAGCCAGTGGCACATTGTAAAATTTCACTTGGGCAATCTGTTCCGTTTTAGAATAAAAATTTAGGAAAAAGAATGCGTGCTGAATGTCGTTACATGCTGCAGAATAAAGTTGACATGCTAACAGTTACTGCAATTTTACTTGGGGCAATTGGGCAGCAGGCAGTTTCACTCCAAATATCTGCCATCTGCAATCCCCTGCCCCTACACATACACATCACCCCCGCCCCCAACTACACTAGTTTGTTACAACTATAGTTGCACAACTATCTGTGAACACGCAGAAAGGCAACTGGTTAATTGAGTGCTCAGCATTTGAACCCTTAAAACTACAGACAAATCTGTAACCCAATGGTTAAAGAGAAAACAGAACGACAGATAATGCTGGCAATGCACACAGGCCTTTCAGCATTTGGATAAAAAAGTATAAGTTGTGACATATCATCAAAATTGGTCTCCCTGATAGATTAAACATCTCACTCTCTCAGGTATTCGTTGACTTGCAAAGCTTTTTCAAACATGTTCTTTTTAACTAAGAGTGTTTTTAAAATTTTTTGTTACACCTTTTCTGCTTCAAGATTACATCAATCACCATAAGGTGACTGGCACATAGAGGCGGCAAGGTGGCACAGTGGTTAGCACTGCTGCCTCACAGCACCAAGAACCTGGGTTCGATTCCCGGCTTGGGTCACTGTCTGTGTGGAGTCTGCACTTTCTCCCTGTGTCTGTGTGGGTTTCCTCCGGGTGCTCCGGTTTCTTCCCACAGTCGGAAAGATGCGCTGGTTCGGTGCATTGACACGAACAGAAGCCGGAGTGTGGTGACTGGGGGAATTTCACAGTAACTTCATTGCAGAGTTAATGTAAGACTTATTTGTGACTAATAAATAAACTTTAACTTTTAATGAGGGGAAAGAGTTCTTCTGTGGGCTCTTTCACAAGATTGGAGATGTGCTCTTTTACACTTACAACTGCTACAGAGGGTGAACCAAAGAAGTCTGCCCTCATCTTCACAAAGGTTCTGACTGTTCAGGTTTTAATACATTTTATTACCGGTGGCTCATTTGACTCAGTGTACTGGCTAACTAACATGCCGGTCAAGCAGGCTCATTTGTCTCCGCTTTCCACCTTAGTGGGCACCCTCTTTCAGCTGGGTTGATGAGTAAGAAGCACCATCCTGCGAGAATTCTAATTGGGGATTATGATACCCTGCCTTGCTTTTCTACACCTCCTGCTGGCTAGTTACTGGCCAGCGCTGTCCACTTCTTTGTTCGGGAAGTCATGTGTTACATAATGGTAAAGGAGGGAAAAGAGAGAGGGGAGTAGAATGGGGAACGTCCAGATGAAGGCAGAACTAGAATGATACAACAAATCAACCTCCTCCTGCTTTGTTAATAACAGCATTTAGTTTCCAATAATTTTTAATCCACAGCCAAATCAGTAATGTTATTTCAGCTTTATTGTTTGCTTTTCACATGGCTTTGTTTTGAAGGTATATGATTGCACATTCTCTGTTATTACTGAACTGCAAGTACAATATTACTGATTTACTATGCATACAAAATACACAGGCTGTATTGGAATTCATAGGGAGCAATGGAAGCCCACTGATACCATCCCCAAACCACTTGCCAAAATGCATTTCCTGTCATACTCTATTAATACTGCTGTAATATAATGTACCCTTGAGAATTCTGCAGTGCAATCTGTGCTTTTCTGGCCCAGCTGAATCAAGGGATAAACCCAGCTAGGTCCTGTGGATGGCATTAGCAGAAAATTGTATAATGTTTTCTCATGAAAGCATTTCCCTTAAGTTATTTTTTTTGAGTGGAGTGACTGATACTTTCAACACTGGAGCTATTAATTAATTTTTTATATCCAATGTAAGTTGGTACATGATGTACAACTCTCAAAAGCTCATCCAAGCATTGCCTCTCAGGAATGTGAAAATAAAATGCAGCACAAATGCACCAACCCTATGCAGCTTGAAGCTCCTCCTGGGGTCGACCTGGGGACTGTTTATGTTCAAATCTGGTTGACCTTAATAAAAGAGCATGCCTGGCCCGCTAACACCTAGTCCCAACATCACGAATGTCACTCACGAATGTCGACTGACAATGCCAAGTGCCAGACTTGAGGCCCCTTTCCTTTTACATCAATGCAATCTTTAGCAGATTTTGAATTCCAGTCACAGAAGTGCAAGGCAGGATGGCAGCGCTGTAGGCTTGATCGCAGCACACTGGCATTCCCTAGTTGCCTGGAAGCTTGTGGTGTAGATCAAAGAAGACAGGCAGATGGCATATCAGGGTAGTGCTTATCTTACAAATGATGATGAAATCATTCTTGAAAGCAACAGCCAAAGGGGTGCATTTTTATCCAGGGGTTTACATTGTAGAATTAACTCTGTCAAAAATATACTTCAAAACAAGATTCAAAGAACAGACTGGGTTTGTAATATCTGGGATATATATGCTTGCTTTAGTATAAGTAGTACTTAATTCTTTCAGGAGCTTTGGAACATTTATCTTACTCAAAACAATATAATGATATAGTGGTAGATCGTATCCTATCTCTGTACTTTAGGAGACAGCACCAACACTCTCCTCCCCAGTAGACAGTTCATCTTTCTGTATGCATGTTGTTAGTAACCAGTTAAATCCCTATTTACTAGAAGAAAATGCCATCTCTCTGTTTATTGGCGATGAACTAACAGACAATGCCGTATCTCTTTACATTAGCTGGCAGTGCAGTCTATCTCAATTTCGGCAGTCAGTTCAGTCTCTAAGCTTGCAGACATACAGAAACTCCCGCACATAATAGACAGTTCAGTCACACTACAAACTAGTGGACAGTATTGTCTTTCTTTATACGAGGAGGCAATTCAGTCACACTGTACAAGGGCAGACCTCTCCCTCTAAACAAGCTGACAGTAATCTCTCTTTATACCAGTAACCTTTCTCTAAAAAATCTACTCTTGAAGGGGGTCACAGAAGCCATGGGATAGCAAGAGACAGGCTGGACATCAGTGTTAAAGAGGGATCTGTCAGTGTAGATATGGTAGATTAGAGTCTGCAATTTTCACTGCAAGCTTAAAGACATTAAAGTGTGTGAAATCAATAAATTATCTGATGAAGCCAAAGTGCCAAGTCTGATAAAAAATTAAATTGAATAGAGTGGAGGTACTTAATTTCATTCATTTTTATATCAAAATACTATAAAAAATGAATGCTATTTATCCACATATCAAACATAAAATGTCATTTTGGTGAGAAATTGCCATTGTATCTTGGATCTCTGTGCAGCACCTACTTATTTCATCTGTGATGAAAATATGCCATCATTCTGCAATCTAATCCACTATTATATGCAGGGAAAGATCACAAGGCTTTTTCAATAAGATATAACATGAATGGGGTATTCCAACAAGGGGTGCACTTGCTAATCAATAGCATTTCTCTGGGATTTCCGTACAACTTCTGACAAAGTGATAGTGGCTGATTGGAAGAACCCCGAGGGAAATTTAACCCCCTTATATCTAAGTTGGCTCTAGTTGATGGAAATACTGGGCTCGTAAAAGTGTTTTATTCCATGGCATTG
This sequence comes from Mustelus asterias, assembly GCF_964213995.1. Taxonomy (NCBI): domain Eukaryota; kingdom Metazoa; phylum Chordata; class Chondrichthyes; order Carcharhiniformes; family Triakidae; genus Mustelus; species Mustelus asterias. The sequence continues at coordinate 116,358,832 of NC_135804.1, read as the reverse complement.
CTATTTTTCACCTTAATGATGACAAACACATTCACTAAAAATCCAAGAACCATAGCCTACCTGGAAATAATACAATAACGCTCTGCTATATATGGAATTCTAACCTCTGGTAAAAATTGTCTTGCTATGGAATTGCATGACCAGATCATTTTAAATAATCATTTTGTATTGCAATCCTTTCAATTTGATGAAATATATCTAATCCGTCTTATGCTTGTCGATGATTGAAACAACTATGATTCTCTACCATTATAACAGTATCTGTAGCTCTACAGTGCTTCAGTGGCTGTGAAATGCTTTGGGATGTGCTGAGGTAAAGGTGCTATATAAATGCAAGCTCTTTCTTTGTCTGAAATACATCAAGAAAACTTCCATTGGGAGCACCTTAAGAGCAATAAAACTTAGCAACATTTTTATTAATGCATACTTTTGATGGGGTTCAAATTTTCCACATGATATATTGAATCACATGAATCTCCAAATTCTCCATTTAATTCTGATAAATGTTGAATTAGCTGATTTCAGCTGGGATAACAAAGAGAAAAGCTACAATTAGTATTCCAGGAGGAGTGAAAGCAAACCTACTGAACCTGAATTCTTATGTAATGATAGCTTTAAAAAAAGGCACATTTACTATTTGGTGTGTGCAGGATGAGGCTATGTCACCATAGCTGAATGGCCTTACCATCTAGATTAAAGTTAAGAGTTTATTTATTAGTTACAACTAGGCTTATATTAACACTGCAATGAAGTTACTGTGAAAATCCCCTAGTCGCCACAATCCAGCGCCTGTTCAGGTACTCTGAGGGAGAATTTAGCATGGCCAATGCACCTAACCTGCACATCTTTGGACTGTGGGAGGAAACTGGAGCACCCGGAGCAAACCCACGCGGGCAAAGGGAGATTGTGCAAACTCCACACAGACTGTGACCCAAGCCGGGGGTCGAACCCGGGTCCCTGGCGCTGTGAGGCAGAACCCGGGTCCCTGGCGCTGTGAGGCAGCAGTGTTAACTGCTGTGCCACCGTGCCACCCCTGCATAAGACGGATTAGATATATTTCATCAAATTGAAAGAATTGCAATACAAAATTACTTAAAATGATCTTGTCATGCAGATGAATAGTGGTTACTCGTGAAGTTCAGAAGGACTTACTCAGTAAGAAAATCAGGGGTTATGGGGATAAGGCAGGAAAGTGGACTTGAGGATTATCATATCAGTCTTGATCTCATTGAATGGCGTGGCAGACTTAATGGACCGAATGGCCTCTTTCTGCTCCTACATCTTATGCATGAAAATGCATTCCATCATCATGAAGGAGGAGTAATTTATTTTGCTGGGTACGGATTCAGAGGCATCAGTTTATTCAGTCAAGAGAATAATCCGAGGAACAGCTTTTCTGAGGCAGACTTTATCCTCACTCAATATCTCCTCACAGATAGTTTCAAACGAAGACACTGGATAACAGCGGGAGTGACAATTCTGGTCAAGTTACCTCTCTCTAGCTCAGGAACACAGAGGCCAATTATTGCTGCCTTGTTGGCTGAGATCAAATAGCTCAACACTGGAAGAATGGGCTTTCGATTTGTGTGTCCCAACTATTCACCACCTTTACATCTGGACAATACAGTCAAAGAATGTTCCCTTTATATTTTTGACATTTTATGGACAGCATATTTCACAAAGTGTACTATCATTTTACATAGTTTCATATTTTGCTTTACATAACTTTACACACACCTTGCTTCAGGAAACAGTTACTGAAATATTCAAAGGGTTCATATCAATGGACATTTATTAGTACACAGACACATTGGATTGAATTTTCATTCTTGACTTCAGTAACCCACCTCAGGAGAATCAGCACTGAACTGCTGGCTGTTTGTTCTGAGGGGCCAGGCGCACTGGAGTCAGGTTCTTCACCGCTGGAAACAGTGTGGAGAAAGCCACAAGGACTGCTGGGTGTCGAAGCGGGCTGTTTGAAAGGACAACTCGGTACTCTGGGACTCCATCTTACTTGGAATGAAAGAGGACATCCCTGTATATTCTCTATGCCCCATCCATGCCTCTTTATACCCCTCTTTGCCCCTCCACCATCCATGGCAACCTATGCCCTGCTACCCACCCCATGGTATCTTATAGCCCCTATGCCAATTTAGCACTAACTCATGCCAATAATGCCTCTAGCTGACCATTATTTGCCCTTACACCCTCCCTGGTTGGCATAACTCAGTAAGAAGTCTCACAACACCAGGTTAAAGTCCAACAGGTTTATTTGGCAGCACTAGCTTTTGGAGAGTGAGGACTTGTGTTCACAAACAGGGCATAAAAAGACACAAACTCAATTTACAAAATAATGGTTGGAATGCGAGTCTTTACAAGTAATCAAGTCTTAAAGGTACAGACAATGTGAGTGGAGATAGGGTTAAGCACAGATTAAGGAGATGTGCATTATCTCCAGCCAGGACATTTAGTGAGATTTTGCAAGCCCAGGTAAGTCGTGGGGTTACAGATAGTGTGACATGAACCCAAGATCCCGGTTGAGGCCGTCCTCATGTGTGCGGAACTTGGCTATCAGTTTCTGCTCAGCGACTCTGCGTTGTCGTGTGTCGTGAAGGCTGCCTTGGAGAACGCTTACCCGAAGATCAAAGCTGAATTCCCGTGACTGCTGAAGTGTTCCCCGACTGGAAGGGAACACTCCTGCCTGGTGATTGCTGAGTGGTGTTCATTCATCTGTTGTCGTAGCGTCTGCATGGTCTCCCCAATGTACCATGCCTCGGGACATCCTTTCCTGCAGGAAACTTCAGCAGTCACGGGCATTCAGCTTTGATCTTCGGGTAAGCGTTCTCCAAGGCAGCCTTCACGACACACGACAACGCAGAGTCGCTGAGCAGAAACTGATAGCCAAGTTCCGCACACATGAGGATGGCCTCAACCGGGATCTTGGGTTCATGTCACATTATCTGTAGCCCCCACGACTTGCCTGGGCTTGTAAAATCTCACTAACTGTCCTGGCTGGAGACAATACACATCTCTTTAACCTGTGCTTAACCCTCTCTCCACTCACATTGTCTGTACCTTTAAGACTTGATTACCTGTAAAGACTCGCATTCCAACCATTATCATCTTGTAAATTGAGTTTGTGACTTTATATGCCGTTTGTGAACACAAGTCCTCAGTCACGTGAAGGAGCTTGAGGCTCCGAAAGCTAGTGCTGCCAAATAAACCTGTTGGACTTTAACCTGGTGTTGAGAGACTTCTTACTGTGCTTATCCCAGTCCAACGCCGGCATCTCCACATCAAGGCATAACTCACTCAGCATCCAACATGGGAAGACCTCAGGAGCCATGTTGAGGAGAAATAAAATAAAATTCTAAGTATCTATTACAGATTTCACTACATTGCAAAACACTCTCATAATTCCATTCAATACCTGTAAATCCCTTCAAGTATTTAATCCCTTTTAAAATATAAATGCATGGATTCATAACCCTACATCAAGGGCAGGTAATCCCTTTATAACACTTGGAACTATCAAACTGTGAATTTACAGGATACACACTGTGATAATGATAGATTGTGGAAGCAGCCAAGTGGCAATAACACTATAATGATAGCCTGCAGGCTTATGTCAACAAACAACCATTAAAATTGCAAGCACCAAAGTTACAGCAGGCTGTTTGCCCCCAACATTTATAGAATAGGGGATTTAAATAACTTATTAGTTTAACAGTTCCACAGAACACATCCATCTTGTTCACACATTTATATTTACTCCTAACAATCTTAAACCATACACTGAGAAATAAACCTCACTCCAGCAGAAATGGACAAATGGAGTCTGTTTGAACTCCGCACTAAGTTCAAATGGCCCTGCGGGGTTTGGGTTTCACATATATGAGAATAACATCCCACCTCCTCCCCCTACCACATCCCTCACACTCACCCCAAGCATTTCTCTGACGAAAATAGCTTTTGTCAGAAATGGGGGGTATGACTTCCAAATCCAGGGCTCTGGTGCAATTTTGTCTCGGTCGCAGAGCCCGTCTGTCTGAAAATTTTGGTCGCAGTGGGATTTCTGTCCATTTACGTGGCTTGTCCTTTGGTTACACTTCTCCTTTTTATCTTCCTCAAATCTAACTCTATAGAACCAGGAAGATTTCACCCAATGTCTATAACACTGATGTTCTGACCAGCATAACTGGGACCAGAGCAGAGCAAAGCTGCAATGATTTGTCCCATGCAGAAATTTTTGGTTAATAATTAATAAGTAACTATTAGGGTAGCATCGATTCTGAAGGTCTGGTTTTCATGCTTCTCCAGAATCCGGTACACAGAAGGGATGGCAGAGAGCCATCCATTCCTAGAAATGTATTGGCTGGAATTTACTGTCTTAAGTGAATTTATAGGAAGAATCACATTACTTACCAAACAGCTAATGGTTATTGCTGCTTACGACAAAAATTAAAAAGATACAGGAGAACTTAAATCAGACTAATCGTTTGAAGGACATTTGAGGAACATTACTAATTTCACAGACTTCATGCAAAATGTAGAGGTTTAAGCACAATCACTTCATGGGTGGTTCAAATGCCAAAATGCAAGTTTCACCATGAACCTGACACTGAAGTCGGATTGCCTGTTTTACATTGCACTGCACATTAGGAAGCACTGCAGCACATATGGTCAAGTCTAAAGAGACAAACGTCATTGCATGTTGCATGTGGTGATATCTGACGGAAAAAACAATAGCCTGGCAATGAACTCGGGGGCTATCATACAGTGTGTCTAAATCCATACTGGCATGAATACTAACCCTGAAGCAGCATATTTTCATGCTGGTTTGAGATTGGCACCTGCAATTTCCAAGCTTTAGGCTGCCAAGTTTGTGCTGCAGTTCATTCCATTGCCAAATTCATATAAAGGGAATTAACAAGCCTAGTTTTACACATCGCCTCCAGCAAAAACTTATCCAGCTTGTCAGTTTTCTCGTCTCAAGCATTAGCCTAAATTGCATGCACATCCCAAAGTCATATTAGTCTACAAATCATTGCTAGTAACATTAGTAGGCAAACTTTCAGTGCACTCATTAATCATTCGTCTATTTTAATAGGAGTGTTAACTCAACTTAACGTAACTGACCAGTTGTGTTGAATGGTCAATGGAGAAATTTCACACAATAGTGAGATGTCTTCAACCTCTGCAACTGTAACTCATAAGATTATGTGAAAGACAAATGACACTCGCTGGCATGTCTCTGAATGGCTCTGTAAAATTCCAAGATTTTTAATGAAAGTTTGCCTTGTAGCAAGTTACCATTAACTGCCCAACCTCATTTCATACAATATACTTCAAATCCAAGAACTGCCGCCAGTAAAAATGGCATGTCACCTCAGTTGTATGACTAAGCCATCATATGTGACGGGAGCAAGAACTGCTTTTGTGCCACCTGGAGAAATTCTTCACTTCAGAAGGATATGGGATTTTGGGCCAGAGTAGAGTTTGCCGATCTCAGCACAGTTGGCAGTTGCAGCTACAATTAGCTGTCAGGCTTGAAAGGGGAAATTCTACCAGGATTCCTGTTCCTGATCCCTATCCAGTGAACTTACTGGTAAATATGTGTATTAAAATAGGGTTGAAATAGCATTTGGTTAGTCGGCCATGCAGCCCATAGTTAATACTCTGCCTACACTGTTTAGGCAAATTGGATGCAATGCTAGTGATGACTCATCTCCAAGGAAACATGAAACTAACATGAGTCAGCAACGGAAAGGAAAACAAGAAATGTTATTCTAGGGTTTCCTCTATGTGTGGAACTGCACACTGAATAAACTGAATATTAATTAATGAATGGATATAACTCAATCCACAGGGTGAATTTGACAGCACTAATTTTTAATTGAGTGGCTAGTTACATTGGAGGACTGTTTCTGCAATAAGCAGTTCTTTTCAACCACCCTCTTTTTAGCTGCTTTTATATTGTGCTTAGTTGGATTCTTAATACAGAGTAGTGTGCTGCAGTTGAGAATCCAGAGTAAACCTATTGACCAGGCAGAGGCAGTGGTGTAGTGGCATTGTCACTAGACTAGCAATCCAGAGACCTAGGGTAATTCAAATCCCATGGCAGATGGTGAAATTTGAATTCAACTAAAATCTGGAATTAAAAGTCTAATGATGGCCATGAAACCATTGTCAGAAAAATCCAACTTGTTCACTAATGTCCTTTAGGGAAGGAAATCTGTTGTCCTTAACCGAGCCGGCCTACATATGACTCCAGACCCACAGCAATGTTGTTGACTCTTAAATGCTCTCACGGATGGGCAAAAAATGCTGGCCCAACCAGCGACAATAAACAAATAAAGAATTCACTCAGGCTGACGGTTGGGAGGACCATTATTTGACATATCTTGCTGGCAGCCGGTCTTAGTGAATCTGGCAAGATTGCCAGATTCTGGTTGCTGCTGGTGGCACAAAAAAGAAAAATGTCACACCATGCAAATGTATTATTTCACTTCATCCTGATCATTATTTCATTCTCTTTTGTGCTTACGGAGTGCTGCATTGTCCCAGAGGAAAAACACTTCAGACCAGTATTCTTATTTCCAATTTTTTTACTGATGATCTATTTTAGATCTACAAGACCACTTCAGACCAGTATTCTTATTTCCCCACTTATACTGTTTATTCCCTAGTGGGATATTAAACAAGACCCAATCTGACGTAAAAATACCCATGCCACTCTTCAAATAGGGATGTTTTCCCTAGTGTCCTGCCCAACCTTTATACCTCAACTAACATACTGAACACAGATTATCTGGCCATTTAGTTTATAACGGTCTGTTGGAGCTTGCTTTGTGCAAACTAGTTATGCTTTCCATATTGCAACAGCAACAACATTTCAATAGTACTTCATTGACTGTGAGGCATGTTGGGTTGTTCCAAGGTCATTAAAAGAGTTTATGCGTTAATTTTCTTTCATTGCCAACTTTTGATCCTATTGGGTAATTTTTTGCCTTTTGTTGCATTGAAAAATGACTTGCTGCAGTCATTGGAAAGAAAGTTGAACTGTCAGTATCCAGGAACAGGTGCAGAGCTTTAGGTGGAACTGACTAGCTGCCTCCAATATGGCACTGCAATTCATTACATGGTTTTTTGGATTATTAATGTTATTCTTAACACTCGATGGGTGTTGACTACTTGTGTGGGCCTTCTTACCCGCCTCCCCGGGTACTGCACACAGCCCTCCACCATGAACATGGAAACAAATTAAAAAGAGCTTGCAAAATTACAAACATAATCAGGCATTACAATTCAGCTACAAAAAGGCCAACAATTTGGATCAGATGTCACATTAGTGCAATGGTGAAATCCAAATATAGGAATCTTGAGCAATTTTTCAAATTAAATCAACAGTCTAACCCCATTTAATCTTCAGCCCCAGCAATTACTTAAAGTTTATTTATTAGTGTCACAAGTAGGCTTACATTAACACTGCAATGAAGTTACTTTGAAAATCCCGTAGTCGCCACACTCCGGCGCCTATCCAGGTACACCGAGGGAGAATTTAGCATGGCCAATGCATCTAACCAGCATATCTTTTGGACTGTGGGAGAAAACCTGAGCATCCGGAGGAAACCCACGCAGGCAAGAGAAGAACATGCAAACTCTTCACAGCTTGGGTCACTGTGTGTCGAACCCGGGTCCCTAGTGCTGTGTGAGGCAGCAGTGCTGACCACTGTGCGACTGACTTTGATATAGCCCCTTACTGCTTCTTGAGGATGTTTCAAAGCTCTTCATGGACAATAAATAACTTCTGAAGTGCTGTCATTGTTTTTAATGGTGGAGTATTCAAGAGAATCCAGGTAACTCAGTACCTCAAAATATATTGTCACCAGTCTCGGATGCAGGACAGAACAACTGAATTTGGGGAGAAAGTTTCACTTTTTGAAAAGCTGGATATTTACAGGTTATTTTCCAAGTATAATTCTCAGAAGTCAAACAGGCAAGAGAAAAACAGACATCTATAACTGCAGTTTTCAGAAGCCATTAATTCACCTTGAAAATGTTCAGCCCAAGTTCAGTTAGCAGGCGAAAGTAATGCCTGATAGTTTTCTCCAATTGCTCTGATTGGAGTTATCTGTACTGACCATTCTCACTGCAGAGTAGGTTCTTTTGTGAAGCACAACTGACACATGGATTGAAATGTGTTCATCTTATAATAGTGAAGGTTAACATTTATAAACTTATATCTACTTCAATCTGGTTTTCTCCATAAAGAGAGGAAAATGTTCAAGTGATGGTGTAAAACCTATTCCTTCTGCATAATCTTCATATGCTCAGTTGCATCAGCAAACAAAAGCCACTTCTATACTTACACCGAGAGGAAGATTTTAGATGAACATACTTTTTACATTTAGATTGGGCTGAGAGTTTCTGCAGTTCCACTGGTTTCCTAGATTGACACACATGGAGCAACTCTCTTGGACTCGTTCCTAATTTTAAATAACCCATGTCACTAGTTCCAACTCAGGCTTGGGAAATCTGCACTGCTGTTGTCAACAGCATTGATTTAGTAGATAAGTACCTTAAGAGTTAAGATGAGCTTCTGACCATATAACTGCACCATCACTAGGCTTCATTTTTCCACCTCTATATCATCTAACTCCACCCTGTCTCAACTCATCTTCTGTTGAAACACTTATCCATGGCCGGAATTCTCCAACCTCATCCATGATTGGGATTCCTCCAGTCCCGCTGAGGTGAATGGAGGTTTGGCAGCAGGGCATACGATACTGGAGAATCCAGGCCCATGTTTTCCTTACCTCTGGATTGGACAATTCATAAATCTGGCCACCTTCCCAAATTCTACACTCTGTAAACCAGAGATCATCTGAAACTCTGCTGTTCATGTCCTTACTTGCCTCAAGTCCAATTCACCCATTACCCCCGAGCCCGCTGGCCCCCAATTCAGCAACACCTCAACTTTAAAATACTCATCTTTTGTATTCAAATGCTTATGTCCTTCCACTTCCAGAATTCTGGAATCGTCTCCAGCCCTACAACCCTCCAAGATATTTGAGCTCTTCCAATTTCAATCAATTCACCAGTGGCAACTGTGCCCTTAGCTACCAAATCCCTTGCTCTAAATTCCCTCCCTAAACTTCATCCCTCTTTTAAGACAATGCCTAAAACCTGTCCTATTTGCCTTTGTATCTCCTAATGCGGCTGATGTTGAGGACGTTTCTTTGAAATGCCCTTGGTCCTTTTGCTACACTAAATGTGTTATATAAGTATTAGTTGTTGTTCCACCTAATTAGAAATGAGGCAGATCCCTTGATCCATGGTCTTCCCAGAATGGAATTCAACCAAGATGAATTCCTGGTTCAATTGCTGCTTTTTACTGAGATAGCTGGTTGTACAATTGGCATACATTTCCCTGAGATAAGGACAGGCACAAAATAGACCAGTGTTCCTAACCATTATTCCTATGCTGGAAAGTGCACGTGTGTTGTTTTAAAATTATTGATATCTGCCCCCACCCCCATATATAGTGATAGCTTGTATCTAGGCTCTCCTGCTTACACAGGCTCCATGGGCAAAGTAATGAGAGCTGTTGAATGGTGGTTCAGCAAGTGTAGGAAATAAATAGCATGAATTAGTCCATCACACATGGACAAAAAATGGATAAAAATCCAAGTCTTTAAAGTATTTTTCCCTTGTATACAATGTCTGTGACTCCCTGGATTCTTCCTTCATATCAATTTAAAAACAGCTCCAATAATGGCTGAGTTCATCCAGTGTCTAAAATATATCCTGTGCTGAGTTAGCTACCCTCCATTAGTATTACAATTAGCTGTTTACTTGGGTTATGCAGGATAAAAATCATTCCAGAGTCCATATGCTCCTCAGTGACATGCAACAACTAGTTGTGGCAGTGCATTTGTATGAGTATCAGGTGAAGACAGAAATGGGCACTGATGTAATGCACTGCAGTTGAATACCTGTCTGGTACTCACTGTCAAGGTCTGTACAAACAGTGGCTGTTTGAGTAAAGTTTCAGACATTCACTGATGCTCCTGAAATCCTATTCTCAACAATATTTATATTCCAGAGAAGAGGAGAGAGAGCTGCCATGGAGGAGGGTAGAAAATGAGCTGATTTGAAGAACTAAAATACAACACTCCCAATGACCTTAGATTTGAAACACCAAAGATTCTGCTCATGTGTTAGTATAATGCAAAAAAAGTTTAATGAGGAAATGGGTTTTGCACAAAAGACATTAAATGCGTCTAAAATATACAAAATGAAGTACACAGGCCATACCAAAAGTACAGAAAATGTATAAATTCCAAAATGAATTTTAATTCAAATGAAAGAAATGGTACGTCCACCACTAAAATTGAAATGGAGCGGTTTTACACTACATTGCACTTACTCTTATTAGATTAAATTCTTCAATTTAACTATTGCTTTTAATAGGTACAACTGCAAATTGCTTCATTGAAATCACAAGAATAATAAAATCAACATACACAAGCGCGCAAATTGAATGTTGCACATTTCACATAACATTGCAAGTACGCAGTCGAACCTTATTGTTACAAACTCAGAGACCAGCCAAGCAGTCTGGCTATGCCTCATTTGTGGCTGTCATCGATGTGACCAATATTTTTAAGATGCAAATTTTTTTAAAAAATGTATTGTGCTCTCTCTACTGTGAAGGCTGGATCACGCAAAGTTGTGCGTTCCACACACAACTGTCACCCTTGAGCCCTTTGCCAAAAAGGTGGCCACTCATGTGTGGTGACAAGGTATTCAGCAGTAAGAGGCTGTCGGAGCTAGGCCTAACCGCCTTTAACTGAAGTGCACAGGTGTGCACTTTCTCCTTGAAATCAGTAAATACCAATCAAACCAAGCCAATTGTCCCCATTCTCAGTCCAGAGGCAATAAGATCAATTGCAGCACCCATTTTGTGTAACCTCTCCTTCAGAACACATACACTCTGGCACAGGCTGAAGACTAAACCTGGGAACTACCGAGTATGTGAAGAGCATTGATGGGAACTGACTGTTTTAGGCAGGGATTTTCTTTAAAGACCGGTGAGTTTGTAACAATAAAGTTCCACTGGAGTCAATTAATTTGCATGACAACATGTTGCAATATCAAGGAAGAACATTAGCCCATACTGAACAGCTTCTTTCAAAATGAACAAGCACTGCCTAGTGTATTTCAGTTTAATAATAGGATTGGTTCCCTCTTCCGACAATTTGAATGGCCAATTTGAGGTAACCAAAATGGAAATTGGTCACTCTGTTCTGACTACTTCAACATTGTACTTCTTGTATAATATAATTTTAAAAACATAACATTTCTGTAAACAAAAGCAAATGACCTGAGCAAATAATGTTTGCCAGCTCTGAAAGAACATTTCTTGTGGAATCCATATACCTTTCTGCTCTATTTGATTTATTGCATGTGTTCTGCTTCTTTGATTTACTGTTACAGATAAACCATCTACAGGACTGTAGATCTGTATGGAATACCACAGAAAGAAGTAATCCATGGAAGCTGCAAATGGCATTCAGGACTTAACCATGGGATTATTAAGTAGGAATCGTACAACAAGACTGTGCTGCTGCTCTCACCTATCATTTTTAAATCTGTTGTGAAGAGTCAAAAGAAAAGCAGTTTACTTGAAATGCAACAAAACGCATGTCCAGTATTAACTGTAAATATAGTAACAATAAGACTTCACACGAGCCAATAGCCGCAAATGGATCTTAAAGAGCACCATCAACAATGACATGACCATAGTTACCAAAAGGTGAGAAGTGCCACAGGTTTATCATTATTAAATCACACCTTTTATCTTTAATTACAGCCTAGTTTCTTCTTCACTGTGTTAAGTAGGAGGTATAGTTCAATAAACGTGTTCAAAGAAGTCAAACAAACATATTTTTGGAAAGGTAAAAATACAACATTTTCACAGACTTGATTAAATATGTATGGCATTCTTAATATTAAAGTGCACACGTATCTTTAGTGCTCTCTACCACAAAAACAAAGACAGGGCATCAATTTAAGGAAATGCCAGAACAAAACATCTGGGAAGCTCTCCCCTCCCCCTTCCACAAACCCCCCAAAAAACATCAACAGCATATTTTCTCTACAACTGTGGAAAGCTTAACCTTCACTACAAAAAAAAAAGAGGCATTTTCTGGGCAACCATGTGTCATTTTAGTGGGCATACTGTCAGATGCACACAGCTGAGCAGTGACTGAGTGTCTGCACCAGTTCAATTGCACGTTCTGTAAAATCAGGTTACAGCCTTGTTTACTGCTCAGCCAATCCTCAGGAAAACCACAATCTAATACTTCAAGAAGGTAGAACTACTGACTCCTAGTGGTTTAATACATAGAGGGTCTGGAATCCCAACAACTTTGCAAAACAGCTCAGAATGGGGGAGGGAGGCCGTTTAAAATTTGTATGGATTGAATAGAGCCACAGGACCCAGTGAAATGTTTATTCACACCAGGAAACAAGCGTATTGATGGATGAATAGGCTCCAAATCAGTGAAATGCAATTCCTGGAGCTAAATGCTTCTGTGAGTTCGAGCTTTAAGTTGCTCGGTGAACTAACCCTATCTTATTGGTCTCTCCGTTTTTTTTGTGTGTGATTGATAACACAGATTACTGACCTAAATGCTAGACAAAAACGAAATCTACTCACAGGGAAAATACTTGAGACAAACAGTACATGCAATTGTCCTCCAAGCAGTTGAATAATTAACTGAGCAGCAAAGCCGGTAGCGGTTTGGCTCCAGCTACGGTTCCGTTTGCCTACCAGGGTTAAACAGGTCTCAAAGGAACGCAGCACAGTAGAATAATGGAGATTCAGAGAGCTACATTAAAACAGACATTACAATGTTCAATAGTACACACTGTTCTGCCACCCATTTCATTTGAAACATTTGCATATCATTTTGAGGACTTTTGTTGCCATTAAGGTTTGCAAGTACATCCTCCCACAACACATCTGTCAATCAACATGCTTTTGAAAACACCTGTATCACCATCGTTCTTTCCCCTCGGTCCTTCTTAAGATATTTTGGTGCATGTCCGTTTTCTCTTCATTTTTAACTGCCCCATTTTGCTACAAGATTTGTATTTACCCCCAGTCTCCTATTTTTCACAAATATGTGGTTGTGTTAAAAGCATTAAAAGGGTTGGCACGAGAAAAAACGAGGGCATATTTTTCAACTGTGACCCAGGGGGCTGGCTCTGTAAACTCAATATCAATTTCTTAAGACACAGACGATAGGTGGTATGCCTGCTGCCTATGTAATTCAACGTGCCTGTTCAACACTTTAAAAATAGACAATTAATTTACGCAGCCAGACTCCAGCATGCGTGGTGATAGAGAAGTCATATTTAGGTGTATCAAAACTTGAATAATCATGCTGTTGCGTTTCTGACATTCCGAGGTTTGACAGCTTGAGAATTTCACTGATTCTACGGAACGGAATTGAGAAGCACTTCTTTTCCCCTCCTCCCCGGAGACCTCCAGATTTAGAAATTACAGAACATTCCTGACAAAAGCATGTTCATTTAAACAGAAAGGCAATGGTTGAGTCACAGCAGTTTTATTACAAGTTTTTTTTTAAATATATTACTGTCTTTGTTCTTCAGTATAATGGGATACTGTTTTGCTGTGTAATGTGTGGTCTGTTCCTCCCTTCCTTACTGCTGGTGCCAACGTCTCTGAACAGAAACCAAAAGATCGATTTTGTACAGCCTCACATTGCACCTGCACTACGCATCTCAGGATTCCTGTGCTTGCTACTCCACAGTACTTTTCACAACTGCTGCAGCTTTCTGTACACCCAGGAAGTACTACAGTGCCACCTAGAGACCATATTGTTGAAACAACAACTCAGCAATCACCACCAGCTAAATGCCATTTCATTCTAATTTCTCTCTCCAACATTGATGAATCACAAGCTGTTTACATTTCAATGCCTCAGCCATGCATGACCATTCAAGGCTTTTAATCTTCAAGACAAGATCTCTGTGTGAGGGCCAGTTAGAATCTCTGCATTACCTGTCTGGTGTGGATTGGCCCTGCAGTCTTGAAGCCTCCCTGACAACTGCACTCTGATACGCTGTAGGGGTCAGAGCTGCTCGAAGAACACTTGGACAGGGAGTCGCAGCCCACCACAAATGTGTTATCCAGCGGTAATTCTTGGATGACATGGTGTTTCTTCACTGGCACCGGAGTCTCTGGCTTGATTTGAAAGGAGGGCTGTGGGGAGGCCGACTTGTAGTGCTTTCCTAGATCGGGACTATCTGGTTTAAAAGTGGTAGGCGTTTTGCCCCAGTTGTACTTCCCCATAGTCTGATCCTCCAGTTCCACCGGAAGGTCCAAAGTACCATTGATGTGTTCGTGGGCCGGGTCATCAGGTTTGGACTCCTCAATGGTGACAAAATTTAGAAGAAGGTTCTTTGGAGACCTCTTCTTCTTTCGTTTCTTTTTCTTAATCTGTCTGTTTTCCTGATTGGGAGAAACCCATTCCCCACTCTGTTTCCCCTTCTGCACAGTTTTGTGCCTTGGTGTGTGGCGACAGCGCACCAAAGCAGTCACAAAAATGACAAGGATGACAGTCATAGTCCCAGCTATGATGGCAATAACAATCTTAATATAATCATTGGTCTGTGGAGTCATCTGACTGTCCCCAACATTCTTGTCCAAAGGAGTCTCCATGCTCTTCCGCACCAGCTCTTGGACGTAGGTGAAATTATTGATGGTTTCGTTCAGAAACAAATGCACAAGTGCCATGGCATGCAAGGATTCAGGCTGTCCCAAGTCAATGACCTTCACCACAAGTCTGTACAAACCGTGGTCTGATGTAGTCACCTTTTCTTGCAAAGTGATATTGCCAGTCATTGGATCAATGGCAAACAGTCCTCTGGAGTTCCCACTGACAATACTGTAGCGAAGCTCTGCGTTCATCCCGGTGTCATTGTCAATTGCAAAAACTTTCCCTACCACAGAGCCAGGGTTAGCAGAAGTAGAGACCAGTTCGTACGAAAAGTTAGATGGAGGATACACAAACACTGGACTGTTGTCATTTACATCAACGACATTTATAGTCACCCTGGCCACTGAAGACCGTTGAGGCCTACCTCCATCCACAGCCATGACTTGAAAAGTGTAGGAACTTTGCTGCTCCCTGTCAAATGTAATATTGGGCTTGATGACACCACTGGTGGGGTCAATTATAAAGTAACCCTTGTCATTCAAGATGGATAGGCTAACAGCCGCGTTACCTCTGGCATCTGCATCTGTAACTGTGATAAGTCCAACTGTCCCATACATAGGTAAGTTTTCAGGCACGTAGAAGTTGTATTCACTGTGTGTGAAGGAAGGGCTATTGTCATTTTGATCCAACACAGTCACAACCACAGTAGCATTGCTCTGAATGGAAGGCCTTCCTCCATCCCTGGCCAGTACTGTAAAGACATAGCGGTCTTGCTTCTCACGGTCTAATCTCCTCATGGCTGACAGAATGCCAGTTCTCCGATCTACACTGAAGATGGATGGGGCATTGGGACCCAGGAGGTAAGTGATCTCTGCATTTTTCCCACTGTCTGCGTCCGTGGCACTGATTTTTGTTAACTGTGTACCAGGGGTGTTATTTTCAGGGATTGACAGGCCAATTACAGGCTGATTAAAAACAGGAGCGTTATCATTCTCGTCCTTCAGTTTAATCACCACAGTGGCTGATTGATTTAACGGTGGTTTGCCTGCATCAGAAGCCACTATCTTAATAGTATATTCTTTAGTACTCTCATAGTCCAACAAGGCTGCAGTCTCTAATAAGAACTGGCTTTCAAACACAGGTTTCAAACGATATGGCACATCGTGATCAGTGAAGCAGGTAACTTTCCCATTTAAATCTGCATCCTCATCTGTGACTGTTATCAGTGCGATTTTGGTATTAAGTGGTACATTTTCGGACAGCAGGACGGTGCCATTTACGGGGTTAATGATGTACCTGGTGTCGATGGTTGGCACATTGTCGTTGACGTCGGTGATGTTGACGGTGACCACAGCTCTGGACGGGGTCGAGCTGCCGTCGCTGGCCAAGATGGTCAGCTTGTGGACCGGGAACTCCTCGCGGTCCAGCGGCTGCCTGACGGTGATCAGGCCGGTGGCGGCGTCGACGGCGAAGAGGCGCCTGGCCAGCGCGGACACCTGGTTGCTGAAGGAGAAGCGCACCACGGCATTGGAGCCCAGGTCGGCGTCGGTGGCGTGCAGCTGGATGACCGAGGTGCCCGTCGGCGCGTCCTCGGGGATGTGGACGTCCACCTCGCCCTCCTTGAAGACGGGCCGGTTGTCGTTGACATCGGTGACGGTGATCTGGAGGATGGCAGTGCTGGACCTGGGGGGCAAGCCCCCATCTTCCACCTTGATCTTCATCACGTAGGTGTCCTTCTGCTCGCGGTCCAGGTTCTGCTGGACGATCAGCTGGGGCCACTTGTCACCCTCGGGGGTCTCGATGATGTCCAGCCCGAAGACGCTCTGCCCCTTGAGCAGCTCGTAGTGCTGGATGCCATTGATGCCCACGTCGGGGTCCAGGGCGGAGGGGATGGAGTAGCGGGAGTTGACAGCGGTGTTCTCCGGGATGGAGATGTTGATGACGGCCGAGGGGAAGAGGGGCGCGTTGTCGTTGACATCCTCGATGAGGAAGCGCATCTTGACCAGCTGGAAGACCTCGTTGGGCAGCACGGCCACCTCCACCTCGTAGAAGCAGCGGCTGTCGCTGTAGACATTGGCGCAGAGTTTCTCGCGGTCGATGCGGTGCGGGGTGGTGTACAGCTCGCCGCTGCCGCCCTCCACCCGCAGCAGCGGGGCGTCCCCGGTCTTGGACACCAGCTTGAAGGTGAGCGGCAGCCCGGCCGCCGCCGCCGCCGTCAGGTTGAGGTCCCGCACCAGGTTGGCCACCAGCACGTTGTCGGGCAGCTCCTCCCGCAGGGTGTAGTCGCGCTCCTGCCCGCCGGCCCCGGCTCGCAGCGCCAGCAGCCCCAGCAGCAGGTAGCGGGCGGCGGCGGCGGAGGCGCCTCGCCACACATCCAGCCCTCCTCGCCTCTCCATCAGCAGCAGCGGCGGCGGCAGCAACCTCTCTCTCTCCCCTTTCCAGCAACACTGCAGCTCCTCCACAAATCAATCTCACCACCTCCCCCCCCCTCAAAAAAACAGCAACTTCTGCAAACAGGGGGGGGGGGGGAAGAGAAAAAACAGAGAGAGAAAAACTTAATTAAAAACTTCAATTACAAGTACATTTGGGAGAAAAGGAGAAAAAATAAAGACATGCAAAAATACAGGAATATTTCAAGGGGGAAATATTTCAAACTCTTTTAACAGCGGATCGTGCTGCCAGTGCAATGCATTGCAAAATCTAAGCTTCTGCACACTTTAAAACGAAGAGTTTTTTTAAATTGAAATTGAAACATCCAAACGCGAACAATTTGTATTTTTCCCACCAATTGAAACATTTAAAGCAATCAATTATTTTTTGTTTCCCAACCAAACTGTAACATTTAAAGCAAGGTTATTTTTATTTCACCCAAACTGTAACATTTAAAGCAATTATTTTTACCCACCCAAACTGCAATATTTAAAGCAAGAAATTACTTTTTCCCACCCAAACTGAAACATTTAAAACAAGCATTTATCTCCCCTTCCTTCTCTCGTATACACACGCACACACCTCTCTTTTTTTTCCACCTCTTTTGGGGGAAAACGCTGTTTTCTTCAAAGAACTGGGGGGAAAAAGTCAGGTCAAGCTGTGTCTTGCGGGAGGAAACATGCCGCTGTCTGGGTGCTGAAGTTGGGAGGAGGTGGATTTTGTTGCTACTCAGCTTGCCTCTCCTCTCTGTCTGTGTCTCTCTGTGTGTCCTGAGTTGGAGCTGCTGCTGCTGCTGCTGCTACTACTACTGCACGAACTCAGCTCTCCCCGGCTTTGCAGCTCTGTCTCCGGCTCCGCCGCAACTTGATAGCCCCGCACCGCCTGAGCGACGCCTGCCGCATCCACTCAGCGGCCGCCGCCGGGGCCCCCTCCTTCCCTCTGTGCCCCAGCCAAGGCGCACCTCCCACCGGCCGCCGCACCGACCAATCCACAGTGCCTGCGGGCGGGCGGGACTCCCGCACCACCACCACCCCCCCTCCTAATCTACATATCTACACCCCATTGGTTTACTCCCACCCTGACGTTACAAAGGAAGGAGGAGCCTCCCCTTCCCAGAGCTCCGTCTCCCCCAAAAGATTGGTCCGGAGAAATTCTTTGGGAATAGAAATTGAGGATCACGTCTGCATCAATGTCCAAAAAGCAAAAATAAAAATCCAACGCGGAATCATCTACCTGCTCATCCTAAATGATCCAGAATTTTTGTTGTTGCAGCTCACTCAAAAATCCTCACATCTCCCTCCCCACTTCCTTACATCTCCACACACCCTTGATGTCTGCAATGCTGTAATATTCCTGCCCGGTTAGTCGTACTTGACTGAGGTGATGTGCTACACAATTCCACTCACCCTGGCTGGCTTTTTCTATGCATAGATTTCTCTCTCTCTTTTACTCGTTGCATTAAAATGCCTTTTCTGCCCCCTTACACTTGTGAGGAATGGGTTGTGGCCAAAGTGCTAATTTATCTGCTGACTGGAAGGTTGTGTTTCCAGCACTTTGCTTAGAGAGTTGAGGTTCCTGGAGTATGTTTCAACCTCGATTTTATAATGTTTGGAACAATGTTTCCACTGCACCTCCCGTTTCATGTTTTTTTTAAAAAACGCACCACTAAAAAGAAACTTGCATTTGTAGTGTTCTTACGATGTTCTGAAACATTTCACAGCCAATTAAGTATTATCTGAAATACAGTCGCCGTTGCAACATACAGAGCAGCCAATTTGCACACAGCAAACTAACAGAAAATGAAATAGATACTTTCTTTTGCTGGCTTTAGTTGAGGAAGAAATATTGACCAGAACAATGGCAGAAGTCCTTTGCTCTTTCAATATTGTCATGCAATCTCTTATAATTTATTAGTCACAAGTAAGGCTTACATTAACACTGCAATGAAGTTACTATAAAATTCCCCTAGTCACCACACTCCGGCATCTGTTCGGGTCAATGCACCTAACCAGCACATCTTTCAGACTGTGGGAGGGAACCGGAGCACCCGGAGGAAACCCACACAGACACGGGGAGAAGGTGCAAACTCCACACAGACAGTGATCCAAGCTGGGAATTGAACCCAGGTCCCCAGCACCATGAGGCCATTCTTATACCTACTTTAGAGATCAGATAGAACCTCAGTTTAATGTCTGGTTTGAAAGATGACACTTCAGAGAGTGTAGCCCTCCCTCAGTCCTGTACAGGACTGACAGCAATGAATAAGTGTTCAAATGTTTTAGTGGGGCTTAAAACTACATACTTTTGAGCTAGGAGAGAATGATGATACTTTCCCAGGGCTTTCAAATTGACAGTCAGCTTTCATATTAATCTATTGAATGATTGCATAAGATAAGGCTTAGAGCATAGAGCCATGCAATTAATGTTGTTGTTTATCTTCTCACACCTCATGGTGCACAAGGCAGACTTTCATCTGTTTCCATAGCGAGATTTTTTCCTGGAGCAGGTCACTAGCCTGGTGCCAGAGGCTTATAGCTTGAGGGTGCCACTCCACACCAAGCATGGTTGGCCGGAAGTCTCTCTCACTCTTACCACCAGCCAATAGCATGTATTGGAAGGATTTTGCAGGTTGATACTCAACCTGTTGTCCCCGTCATGAACACATCTTTCTTGGACATCAGGTCCTGGGATGGGACTCAAAACCCAAGATTCTGGCTCAGAAGCAGGGTCACGACCCACTGCGCCTCAATAATTCCCTTAATAAATATGGAGCACTGTTTATTTAAACATGAACTATTACATTTTTTTCTTCTGGATCAGGTTTTTGGTCAAATGTAATTCTATGACTATAAAATCATCAAGTAAAGTCACTATTCAGCAGAAACAGAGGAGAAATAATAAGCATTTTGGATCAACTAAGTAACACATCTCTTTCGATGCCATATCATTGTTGATTTGTGTTAGAAATTCAGAATAAGATACTTCTCAACTGAAGTAAGGGTAATTACATTGAATCAGTTCTCAAATGATTTTATTTGAAGAGCCTCTTTTCAAATAGATTAGTAATAACAGACCTTCCCATCAAAATTATAATGTAATATAATAAAACAATGGAAAGGTTCAGCATGTTTTAATCATGTGTTTCCCTTCAAATGTTTTAATTCTAATCCCATTATCAGGAGCAGTAAATTCTGCACTATTATGATCTAAAATAGTTATTTTTTCCCCACCAAAATGTCTAGAATACTGCAATACCCCATCTCACTCCAAAGCTGGAGCATGGTAGAGACACAAACATTGTTATCGATCAACTTCTGGCATGTTTATGCCACTCTTAGAATCATAGAATCCCTTCAGTGCAGAAGGATGCCATTTGGCCCATCGAGTCTCACTGACTCTCTGACAGAGCATTTTATCCCATCCCTATAGTTAAGGGAGATTAGTGCCCATCTATGCATGCTCCTCTCCTCAATGAGACAGCCAGCCCAGTCTATCCTGCACCTGTGGCGGAAGCACCCCACTCCTGTCTCCCGGCTTACAACAAGACCTCCTCCAGCTGCTGCTTATTGCTTACTTGACCATTGCTCAATCATGGTGCAACCAGGACATAATTACCAACTGTACAGCTCCCAAGATGCTGAGGAGTCAGAGCCTCCTTCTGCACTGACCATTATAAATCATTGTATATTTAGTCCTATTAGAAAATAACTGTAGTGAAGCATGTTATCGTTAATGTCAGGTGTCCCTCTGTCACGGTTGGTAAAACCCAAGTTTGTGAACCATTGGATGAGATTTTGAAGACTTTTAAAGTCTGTATCAACTCCACTATCAAGTAAAACAAATATAAAAATAATATACTAACTCATTTATTGTAAACTGAGGGATACACTATTGACCTATGAAATTCGATTTTAATGTGGAAACACCCTCATCAGAATGTTACACAAAAGTAACTATGCACATATTGTGACCTATAATTGGCACCATACTCAACTGCCAATTTTAGCAGACAATCATATATGAACACAGGAGAGGAAGGGATGAAAATGGTCAGTCATAGAATCCCTACAGTACAGGAGCAGGCCATTTGGCCCATTGAGCCTGCACCGACAACAATCCCACCCAGGCCCTATCCCTGTAACCCCCATGTATTTGCCTTGCTAATCTCCTTGAAACTAAGGGGCAATTTAGTATGGCCAATCAACCTAACCCTTTGAAGTTTGGGAGGAAACCGGAGCAGCCGGAGGAAAGCCACGCAGGCACGGGGAGAACGTGCAAACTCCACACAGGGAGTCACCCGAGGCCAGAATTGAACCCGGGTCCCTGGCGCTGTGAGGAGCAATGCTAACTGCTGTGCCACCGTGCCACCTCTTAAGTCCATTGAGTAAAGGCCAGAACAGATTGTGAAAAACACATACTGCAGTGGTCACTCTTCAATTTAAATCTCTTAAGAGAAAATGCTAAAACATCCCAGAAAGCCACATTTCTGAGATAAAGTTGGCAGCATAATTGGTCAAATCAAAGCCATGGAACCTATATCGGTTGGCATACATGGTATCTAGATTTCAAGAATAGTTCTCCTTGAATTCTAGAGAACTATTCTTGAATTCTGAGTCATGGTCACTTCTCTCAGTTCTCTGTAAATTAAATTCAGTTAAGCTGAACACCTTTCCGATGGTAATAATCTGACTTGCTTTACCTAATCCATTACTGTTCCTAAAAAAGTTAAAGTCTCCTTCTGTAACATAAAGTCCTTACTTTTTATCAAAAATGTTTTCCAAAGCAGGCTACTTAACAAATGTCTTTCATTTTTAGAGTGCTGCTTATTGTAGGAAAGAGAATGGGGGAACAATTGTGCTTGTTAATGCCTGTTTTATGGCCAGTACCTGTGCTCCACAGTTCCAAAATGGGGCTCATCATATACTCTTTTATTAGATAAAAAAAAGTCAATAAATTAAACAAAAATGACAGATGACAGTCCCTGGTGGGGCACTGTAACTAAAACAAAGCTTCAAAAAGAAACTTAACAAGTTAAACCGAAGTGTCATTCCTGGGGGTGATGATGCACCCCAGCCCCCATCGCTCCCAATGGTCTCGGAAAGCCTGAAGCAAACCAGTGGACATCACATGCTCCCTCTCCAAGGCCACCCAGCCGTGAATGTAGCCACAGAAGAGGGACAGACAGTCAGGTCGAACACCCCCTTGACTGCATGCTGCCCGGACCTGTTAATGCCTAATTGGGCCAGGCCCAAGAGCAAACCCACGAGGAGGTCCTCTTCCCTCCTGCCTTCCCTTCCACAGTCGATGACCAAAGCTTAGGAACATAGGGATGAAATGCAACTGAAGGTTGAGGGGCAGCCCCTTCAAATAATTAAATCGGGACTGCAACCTCAAGCAATCTATGTACAGGTGGAGCATCCATCGTGTGTGTACTTAGGGGTGAATTGTGCTGAACGCCACATTGGTGAGATCATTAGCAAGCGCATAGTGCAGGTCCAATGGAAGATGAAAATGTCAATCATCCTACAACACTGATTTGCGTGACTCCACCTCCCCATCCTGCCCACATGCACTATTTGATTTATTATTATCACATGTATTAGAATACAGTGAAAAGTATTGTTTCTTGCGCGCTATACAGACAAAGCATACCGTTCATAGAGAAGGAAACGAGAGAGTGCAGAATGTAGTGTTATAGTTATAGCTAGGATGTAGAGAAAGATCAACTTAATGCAAGGTAGGTCCATTCAAAAGTCTGATGGCAGCAGGGAAGAAGCAGTTGTTGTGTCGGCTGGTATGTGACCTCAAACTTTTGTATCTTTTTCCTGACGGAAGAAGATGGAAGAGAGAATGTCCAGGGTGCATGGGGTCCTTAATTATGCTGGCTGCTTTGCCGAGGCAGCAGGAAGTGTAGACAGAGTTAATGGATGGGAGGCTGGTTTGCATGATGGATTGGGCTACATTCACGACCTTTTGTAGTTTCTTGTGGTCTTGTGCAAGCAGGAGCTGTATCAAATTGTGATACAACCAAAAGGAATGCTTTCTGTAAAAGTCACCAGCTACCTACGGGTTAGTTGCTCCTTGATTTCATCTGGCTGTTGTTATGATTCTACAAGTATTAAGTGTTTTCTATAGGTGTTTCAAGTTGCAAACTTCTACAGCAAATGATGTGGGCTCAAAGATTTCTTTTTACTAATGTGAAAGTTTCTTTGCAAGCTAGGTGCTCGCAAACATGGGTTCATTAGTTGATATTCCCCTTGAAATACAGCATGATTTGGAGAATGACAAAGGCAACACAGCAAAGGACAAGCTGCTAGACAAGAGAGGAGGAATTGGGTTCTGAACTGGAGGTCATACTTGCCCAAGGTTCCGAGAGCAACTATCTTACCTTGTGATCAAGGCACGATTCAGCAAGGAGACTGTCACTGAAATTTGTTACCTGATGAAGCCACAACGGGAACATCAGAGCAGGGCAAAAATTGGTTTATCAGTGGTTGCCAAGGTGACTGTAGTGATCAACTTTTATCCATCTGGTTCATTCCAGAATAATGCCAGTTAGCAAAGTCTCAGTTTGACAGAAGAAAAGTCATTCCTTATTCAAGAGAGCTAAATGTATCTCATTCACTCTTGTCAGAGACAACCAGGCAGAGTGAGAATATGGCTTCATATGGTATAGAGTGTCATTGACTTTGCTTTGCTGGCACCATATGTCAACTCTGCCCTTTCCCAGAACCAAAAAATTCCACTCCCTTAATATGCAATCGCTATACGACTAATGACAGCATATCTTGCAGATCAGGGTCCAATATCCTGGCAGCAGTCGTGATGCCTTCATTCTGAAGCAGTTCCCATGCAGCTACGTTTGAGCCACCCTAACAAATCAAAGCCCAATCGGAGGAAACAGTTCAGATCAGTATTCTTCATAGAAGCAGCATAGAATTCCTACAGTGCAGGTGGTGGTTTCGGCCAATCGAGCCTCCATCGACAACAATCCCACCCAGGCCCTATCCCCGTAACCCCATGTTATTTACCCTCGCTAATCTCCCTGACAATAAGGGGCAATTTAGCATGGTCAATCAACCTAACCCACACACCTTTGGACTGTGGGAGGAAACTGAAACACCCGCAGACACGGGGAGAACGTGTAAATTCCACACAGACAACCACCTAAGGCTGGAACCGAACCCGGGACTCTGGCGCTGTGAGGCAGTAGTGCGAACCACCGTGCCACCATGCCACCCTATTTCCCAGTTTCTCACATATTTTTTATTTCCCATTTTTTTCTGGTGATCCATTTTACACTATGCAAGAGCAGTTTGGATCAGTATTCTGATATCCCCATTTTTACTGTTTATTTTTCCTTTCCACCAAGGTGGCTCCTGGTTACAAGGGTTAACCACTGACAATGAGGCTGATAACTCTATCATTGACCACCATCCTTTGTTCACAATGGAAAAGTAAAATCCACCACAAAATAATTTTTTCAAATCAAATTGATAAATAAAATCATATCTGTCTTCCCTCTGCCTTTTCCCGTCATTATACTTCTTTGCAGTGCTACCCCAGTGGCTAACGTGGAGAGTGCTGAAGACAGCTTTGGAGAATAACCTCGAGTAACTCTAAACCAGAAGGTCCAAATACTTGCTGCATTCTCTCGGCAAGAGCAGTTGTTTGAACTTCATGGTTGACTGGCAACATTATGGGTACTGATGGAGTGGCAGGTATGGAAATGTAAACATTGTCTCCCTCAGAGAGAAACACAGGCTCCCCATAAAACAATCCTCGCCACAGCAACGCTAGTAATCTGCTGGAGGATAAATTCCTGGACGGCTGTGACACTCTGTAAACCACGATGGCAGAGTTCCAAGCTGGCATGGGAGCTAGCTGACCTTGCATAACATCAGACTGAGCACTCAGATGTTGGGTGACTGCTGTTTGTGCTACAACAGAAGATGCAACATCAGTCATTTGATGCTGCACCATGCTTGGCTTTGGAGTCGATCAGGGCTGAGAGAGACAGATTTTAATCAATAAGGGAATCAAGGGAGTAAGGCTGGAAAGTAGAGTTGAAGATTATCATGTCAGATCAGTCATGAATGGTGCAGCAGATTGGACAGGCCGAATGGCCTACTTCTGTTCCTACATCCTTTGATACCACTTCCATGGTGAAAAGGTTGGGTCTTAAGCTCTACAAAGAGCCTGGTGCGATGTTGATGTTGAACTTCTCCTCACTCCTCAACACTGACCACAGGCTTTCTGACAGGCTTCCCAATGCTCCAAGTATTTTGTAACCATACCCATCAGAATTATTCTATACACTAGCCCTTTAAAGTGCCCATCCTCTGCAGCAGAACCTGTGAGCAACCTGAAATCCTTTAAATATATTTGCTTGTGTCCTGGCTGTGGCAGGCTGATGCTTGGTGTCTCAGCATGTGCAGTTCCTGCCTGTAATTTATTCTCCAAGCTATGTGCAGTGTCTGTATCTAAGCTGGTGCTTATGATTTTGCAATCAAGTGACAATGCTGTGTCTTTGTCATCATTCTCTTCCTGCAGCCTCTCCACCGCCTGGTTAGGCTATGTCTATTGGGAAAGAAGAAAGGCAGAACTGTGTGTTTTGCTGAATGAGGGGAACTGCAGCTTATAATTCAAGAACGAATGCAGAATGAACGGGGATTTTGATGTGAGAAGGAGGATTATGTATGAGGATGCAGCCATCTTTGATGGTTTTATCCACTATTGGCCATGACCTCATCAATGGATATCACAACAATGGCCAGCACCACTAACTCCATTGGAATTAGGACTTGCAGCCCGTGACTGTCCCAATGATGGTTAGCTTTCGGTTGTGTGCCACCTGTCCTGGAAGAGAGAGGGAAATGTGTGGGTTAGTGTCCTGCAATCTATTTGGGTGAGGTGGCTGCCATGGTTGAATACTTGACAGAGAGTGCAAGCTATGAGATGTGAGTGTGAGCCTTTCAGCAGTGCTAAATGTGTGAGAAGATGACTGTTCAGAGTGAATCCTTATTTTATAGAGATTGTTGGGCAGTGAGCGATATGACATTTGTTGATGCACTTACTGATCTTGATCAATTGTGTGAGGTTATTGGATGTCTTGCAGCACTGCATCCAGCTCTTCTGGGCTTGACTTTCGTGGCTATCTGCTCCCACTGCCTTTTGGGTATTTATTCTGGGAGCCCCCAGACCCTTTGCAGGTACATGAAAACCTCTGTATCCTGCTCTCTCCCATGTTTTTCCATTCTTCACTGTTTCCAAGTCCAGATTCACCTCCTTCAGGACTGCAAACACAGGTCCAAGCCACAAAGTGCCTCCCCTTTAAGATTTATGGAGCAACTTTAAGTGGTACCAAGATGTTATAATTCTAGGCTCACTGTTGATGTATGTAGCCAATGAACAGAGTTGTTAGTGCTGGGCTGCATTCAAATAAGCAGTCAGTACAAATTTGTCATACTTCCTGTATTGTACTGAACGGGCTTGAGTTAAAAGTGCACCATAATGACCACACACACTTTCAGGCACCATCCCATTTCGCCAAAACTAGCCTTAATATATGGCTGCAGGAGTTTTGAGATTGGTCTTGAAAAGTAATGAACCATAGTGATAAGAAATGTCTCAAATTGTTAGCTCCATTTTAGATAGTTAAAGGGTCCAGGCCTGCATAAAAATATGTTTGTACCTGAACCGTAAACTAGATTTCCTCAAACGCAGCTACATATATTTCACTTGGACTTCAAGGCAACAGAATTTCATTTGCCTATTACAGAGCAAACAAGCACAATATGTTGTGTGTGTACATTGATGTTCAACACCAATCTATAGTTACAAAGACCAAAATCTGGCTGATTCTGGATATTGATCAAGAGATGTCAAGCTGAGAAAACACAGTAGTGGTCCAGTACACAGCAGTTAGCCACATTTGGAAATCATTTTGAAAAACCCCAGAAAGACAAGTGCACACCACAAGTGCCAGCTGTCATTGACTGCAATATGCTCAATTACTGGCTGTTTAACCAGCTCATCAGTACTGTGTGAGAAGTCATAAAGAGAGCACCGCTATGCAAAACCTGGCTGTGCTGAGAAAATGCAGATAAACTATGTAAAGTTCAAGGAAATACCTTAAAGATGCTTGCACTGCAATGCTGTTGGCTATCACTTTGTGTACATACATCCTAACAGTAAATAATTCAGGTGTAAACTATATTAAAGATATAAAGATCAGTTGAATCTACCATAAAGGTGAGCACTGTAGCGAAAGCTTGAAACCACTGCGTCGATCACATCTTGGGGTTTTTAAACTTAACTTTGTACTCAGTGTAGGAGCAATGAAGATTATGTGACTTTAGGACTGAAAAGGATTCTAAACTATGTAAGCCCTTCCTCTGTAACTTGGTTAGTCTGACTCTAAGGGGCATCATTCATTTTTTGTTGGAACCTTTAAGTTGTGAATGAGAGTGACTAACCGTGACAAACAAAATGGAAGTTCCAACAATATGCACATTGGATAATGTGGTTGTAACTTAGATGTGGAGTCCAGCAAACAGCGTTCATCTCACCTAGACTGTTAAGTCAGATCAACTGGTGCTTGTACTTGATAAATAAAACAATAGGCCTATGTCTGACTTACATTTGTTATATATCGAATATTTGAATCGGAGCAGAGTATCTTGGTCCCAGAGGACACCAGCTGAGAGAGTGGGCGATGTCAAGTTGAATCACAGAGGCTCATTAGTCAGCTCCTATCTAAAATCAATGACCGGGAAATAAGATCTTGCTATAGGAATGTTAGGAGAGTCAGGGTTCTTGAATGTACAGAAAGGCAAAGCACATATTGTAAAAAAAAATCTTAGCGTATTTACACTTTACTCAAAAATATGCTTATGTTGTCAATTTTACTGTCAGGAACTTTCAACCTGTTGAGACAAAATAAATAGTCTAGACTGTATAACCTATGAAGACAGACTGTATTGTGTTTTATTATTGCCTCTTCAAAGTATAGTGCACAATAGCATAGAAGACTACAAGAAAAACTTTTATATTCACTTTATCCTCTCCACCTGTGACTTAAATTACTATGCATGCAAACTCTGTAACTCACCCTGAATACAGTTTCACAACTTGAACATTAATGGATTTAAAGAAGGCCTCCATCTCCCCTCAACGCCAACAAAAACGTGAAGAGCTTATTTCATGGATGGCTGAACTGCACAAACAGGTTTAATCACTGGTCTGTGCTGAGATACCTGGTCTTGGTTTGGGCGGTGGTCGAGGTGCAACAAATAATCCAGAGAACAGAAAATCAGCCAAATTGATTGCTCCTGATTGCTGGCCCCTCCCGGCTGTTTAGGTAGGAGCATCAGATGCTTACAGGATAAGTGATTCGCTCCAATCCAAAATACTCACCCACACTCATCGGAAAGGTTAAGGCTTTAATAATGATTACTTGACTGAGTTAATAAGGCTAGAAATTGATTGAAAAGAAAAAAATGTTGAAACAAAACGAAATTTTTTAAAAACTTGAAATGATTGGTTTTAATTGATGAGAGACCATTTTCAAGCACACAGCATGGACATTGTATGGTGCAAGCTGGAAAGCAAGGACACTCATTTATTTTGTTCCTGCATCATGTAATAAAGTCCTTTAGCTTTTGGATATGGCTGTCAATAACCTATTTAAAAATTAAATGACGGGGTTGCTGGTTTACTGACATTGTTGCTCTGCAATTGAGTGATCAAAGAACTGGAAATGAAATAAAATAAATCTGAGAATATTTGTCCTGAAACTCTCGCATGCCAAGGGCTTAGTAGAAGCTGTCCACAAACTGAATCAATGTAAAGACATCTGTACTCAATGTTTTCCAGAGATTGACATCCAAGAATCTTGAATTGCAGGACACTGAGTATTTTGGATTGGAGTGAATCACTTATCCTGTAAGCATCTGATGCTCTTACCGAAACAGCCGGGAGAGGTCAGCAATCAGGAGCAATCAATTTGGCTGATGTTCTGCTCCCTGGATATTTGTTGCACCTCGACCACCACCCAAACCAAGACCAGGTATCTCAGCACAGACCAGTGATTAAACCTGTTTGTGCAGTTCATCTATCCATGAAATAAGCTCTTCACGTTTTTGTTGGCGTTGAGGGGAGATGGGGTCCTTCTTTAAATCCATTAATGTTCAAGTTGTGAAACTGTCTTTAGGGTGAATTATAGAATTTATCTGATAGTTCATTCTGATTCCTCGATTCTTGGCATATTACACTCACATTTGTTTCAAGGTGTTGTGCAAAGTTTTCTGTTCATATGAAAGATTATCCAATTGGTTGGTCAAGGTGACATTTGAATGTCTTACCCTGATTCACAACCAATAGAAAAAGAAGGTCTCCCTACACAATGTAAGCTAAAAAAAATGGAGACTTGTCGCTCAGGGATGGCCTAGTGGTATTATCACTAGACTATTAATTCAGAAACTCAGCTAATGTTCTGGGGACCTGGGTTCGAATCCCACCACGGCAGGAGGTGGAATTTGGATTCAATAAAAAATATCTAGAATTAAGGATCTACTGATGACCATGAAACCGTTGTCGATTGTCAGAAAAACCTATCTGGTTCACTAATGTCCTTCAGAAAAGGAAATCTGCTATCCTTAATCTGCTATCCTTATCTGGTCAGGCCTGCACGTCACTCCAGAGCCACAGCAATGTGGTTGACTCTCAACTGCCCTCCAAGGGTAACTAGAGATGGGCAATAAATGCTGGCCAGCCAGTGACACCCATGTCCCATGAATGAATACAAAAAAATTTGTCATCCAGTCCTGCGGTCTCAGTCTCCTATGAGCCACTCCTGACATGACAGAAAGTGTATGTTAGTTTCACTGATAAGTTAGATGAACGTGTTTTCCTGTCTAACCAGAATTCTGAATTCAACATCATTAAATGTTTTCCACGTTATGTTGTTTCCTTTATGTTTTGTATACTCCATTTGTTTGTAGTTGCAAAGCACTTTGTTTATTAAAAGCCCTATCCTTTCAACAAAGCCTGGTTTCGCAATAGCAGCACTATTGACTACCTTTGCGTTCACCACAACACTTCAGGGTATATGTTGATTAATTTGAAATTCGGCTGAGGATGATTAGTAAACTAGTAGGCAAGATCAATTATATTTTTCTGGTTCAAGTATGAATGAAAAAGGTGACTGAATCTGGGGAGGACTGCCGTTATTGCAGATTGTTCATTGTGAAGGTTTAAATGGCACTGTTATTTATCTTCTTTTGGTATTTTGCATTGCCTTGCTATTCCACTGCCTTGCTCACGTCATGCTCAACAACATACTTGTCAAATTGCACATCTGGTGTTTCATATTCAGTTTTCCATCACTTGATAGATAGAGCTACATAAACTTCAGTTCTCTGAATCTCTCACAATGCAACTTCAACTGTTTTTGCCTGTGTCACTTGAATATATAAGATGTCAGAATCATATATCCTCAGGGGTGACAGGAGTCTCTTGTTGGATGCATTGCCAGACTTTGACAATTACTATAGCAGTGACATTCTACTACCCAGCAACTCTTGTTGTATACCAGATTGGAACTTAGAGACAGGAGTAAGCCATTTAGTCTCTGCAACCTGTCTGCCATTCAATGAGATTATGGTTGATGCTGCAACCTAACTCCATATCCTTTAATACCTTTGATTAACAAAATCTATCAATCTCAGAATTAAAATTAACAACTGATCCAACATGAATTGCCAAGGAGAGTTTCAAATTTCGACCACAAGTTGCATGTGGAAATGTTCCCTAATTTCACTCCTGAAAGATATGGCTCTAATGTCTAGACTAAGATCCAGAGTCGAGGGACTTCCTGGCCAACAGAAATATCTACCCTATCAGTTCTCCTCAATATCCCCTAAAAACTTCATTCAAATCTCCCCTTAAATTCCAGAGAATACAACTTCAGGTGCTGTAATCTCTTCTCCTATGTTAAGGCTTAGGGTTCAAGTATTATTTTGGTAAATCTACGCTGCACTCCCTCCCAAGAGCAACGTATGCTTCCTAAGAAGCCCAGGGACTGCTCAGAGTACTCCAGCTGTTGTCTTGTCAGAGTTTTGGATCGCTGCAGCAAAGTAATACCTCCTTGTTTTTCATCCTCGAGATCTAAAGGCCTGTGTTCCATGAGTTAAACTTTTGATTATTTTTGTTACTTATCCATGAATACTTCAGAGTGATAATTATGGGATGAACATAGGAATGTAGGAATTCAGAGCCTGAGTAGGCCATTTAGCGCTTTGAGCCTGCTCCACCATTTGATAAGTTCATGGCT
This sequence comes from Mustelus asterias, assembly GCF_964213995.1. Classification (NCBI taxonomy): domain Eukaryota; kingdom Metazoa; phylum Chordata; class Chondrichthyes; order Carcharhiniformes; family Triakidae; genus Mustelus; species Mustelus asterias. The sequence continues at coordinate 116,327,311 of NC_135804.1, read as the reverse complement.
GGTCTAATTGTGATCTCAGTTCCATTTTCCTGTCTTTCCTCCATGACCCTGTACTTCATCATCAGTCAAAAATCTACCGAACACAGTCTTGAATAAATTCAATGACCCGGACTCCACTGTTTTCTGGGGAAGAGAATTCCTCAGAGTAACGATCCTCTGAGAGAAAACAAATTCTCCTCATCTCTGACTTAAAAGGGAGACCTCTTATCTTAAACATTAGCCCCTAGTTCTCGTCTCCCTGACAAGAGGAGACACCCTCCCAGTTTCAAAGCCCCTCAGGACCTTTTATGTTGCAATAAGATCACCTCTTACTCTTCTAAACTCCAGTGGGCATAGGCCCAACCTGTTCTGTTTTCATAAGGTAAGCCCTTCATCTGAATGCAGACTAGTCCCTAAAAGAAATGATGTGATTTCATAACTTATTTTGTGTGACTAGATATTTTTTCGATTCTGTAACAAATGCTCCAATTGAGTAAAATTATCTCCATGTCGCCTGACCACATAACGTCAAACCAAAGTTTGTGTATTTGTTGTAACATCTAAAACAGGTAGGCTTGGGCCACTGTTGATATGGAAAACGCACAGGTATTTGCTCCTGGCAAAAATGTTGGGCACATTTGATGGCCAAATGTCTTAACCACATCAAGTCCCATTCATCTATCGTCTTTGTGCTCGTTAACCTATCTTGGCTCTTGGTTAAGCATCACCTCAGTTTTAGAACTTATATCCTTATTTTAAATCTCTCCATGGCCTTGCCACTTGTTACCTTTATATTTTCTTCTAATCCAGATGCATTCTGACCTTTTGATCATCCCTGATTTCATTGATAAGTGACCATACGGGCCATAGTGACCATACCTAGGCCCTATGCTCTGAAATTCGCTCTCTAAACCCCTCTGTCTCTCTACCTTTCTTTCTTTTATGACTCCCTAAAATATCACATTTTCATCCAACGTTTGGTCTTCCTCTCTCGCATTTCCATATGTGTCTGAATGTCAAGATTTTGTTTGATGCACCATTGGACATTTTACTGCATTCAAGATGCTACAAACAAAATGTTGTTTTTGTTGTTATTGATGCAATTGAAATGAACTTCTTTTTTAAAGTAGGAAACCATTGAAATGAATGTACTTGAGAGATTTTTGATTTCCAGGGCTGCTGTAAGGTCTACCAGGTACAACATATTGAATCCAGATAATCATTGTATCAGCTCTGACGAAGGGTCATCCTGACTCAAAAATTTGGCTCTATTCTCTCTCCACAGATGCTGTCAGACCTGCTGAGTTTCTCCATCATTTTCTGTTTTTGTAATCATTTTATCAGCAGTTTGTTAGTACTCAATTTCTCTTTTACATTGATGCAAAAAAACCCAAAAAGAATCCCTCAGCTTCATAATGACTCAGTACCAGTGAGTAGATGAAATATGTCCATCAGCAAGATTCCATAACTAGTCCCTGGTCTGAGTTAACTAACACTAACCTAAACAGTAGTAATGCTGGTCGTTAAATTGTGTTTCGAGCCCTGGATTACAGTGACTAAAGTCACTCGGGAGCGTTCTTGCTCTTTGAAATTATTCATTGGCCTCACTGGAAGTGTCCATAGGTCAGGTGCTTGATGTGGTGCCTTTTATTGTTGAACATCCTCCCAACAAGAAGTCTCAGAGTTCATTCTTAAGACAGTTGTGATGAAATACTGGAGAGTGACTGCAACCCATCCATCATATCGGAGCAAGAAACCAATAACTTCAGGAGAATTTTCCTTGTTGTTACTGAAATGCACCCATGCTTTTTCCTTCCTTGTGATATGTTCCAGCCTGATTCTAAATAAGTCTTAAACAAAATAATATTTAGTTTCTTGTTTTATTACAAATTACAAATGGCCTCTTTCTGCACTGTAGGTTTTCTATGATTCTATGATTCTATGGACAAATGTGCAACAGTTGGATTTTAAATGTAAGGTGATCTCTAATCACATCAATTTGAACATCTTTAGGAACAAAACACTGAATTGTTACTTAAAATCTTCCTAAAGATTACCTTCAGGCAAAATATATAACTCATTGGAGTTTAGGAGGTTGAGGGGAGATCTAATAGAAACTTACAAGATAATGAACGGCTTAGATAGGATGGACGTAGGGAAGTTGTTTCCATTAGCAGGGGAGACTAGGACGCGGGGGCACAGCCTTAGAATAAAAGGGAGTCACTTTAGAACAGAGATGAGGAGAAATTTCTTCAGCCAGAGAGTGGTAGGTCTGTGGAATTCATTGCCACAGAGGGCTGTGGAGGCCGAGACGTTGAGCGTCTTCACGACAGAAATTGATAAATTCTTGATTTCTCGAGGAATTAAGGGCTATGGGGAGAGAGCGGGTAAATGGAGTTGAAATCAACCATGATTGAATGGTGGAGTGGACTCGATGGGCCGAATGGCCTTACTTCCGCTCCTATGTCTTATGGTCTTATGGTCTTATGGTCTTTTGGGTAGAAGTATATCTAATAATTATACCAGCAGTGTTGCAATTAAGCAACATAATATATTCATATGGAGGGTGGAGAGAGGTAATGAAGTAAATTAAAAGCATAGTTTGTACTTTAGAAGTAACATGTAACTTATCCAAAATATCAGTTGAGGCCCTACACAAGCTTCTACAGTTCCTTCTGTGATCAGGCAAGAGTAAGCTGGTCCAAGTAAGTCCAGTAGGAAGTCTCACAATACCAGGTTAAAGTCCAACAGGTTTGTTTGGAATTGTGAGATTTCAGAGCTTTCAGATTCCAAAAAAACCTGTTGGACTTTAAACTGGTGTTGTGAGACTTCTTACTGTGCCCAACCCAGTCCAATGCTGGCATCTTCACATCCTAGTAAGTCCAAGCTAAGTTGGTCAGACATGAAGACAAAAACCTTTAGACACCATTCATTGTGGAAAAGAATTACTGTTGAATGAGAAAACTGTTATTTCCAGACATATCTCACAGGTGGTACAAAAACAGAAGATAAAAATTCAGCAATGTCTCAAGACATGTTGAAAGAGAGACCCAGCCAGCTTCATGACCACCCTATACATATTTACAATGTAGAGTGCCGTAGATCATTGTGAAAGAGGATAATGCACCGGTGAGTGCTGAAGATGTGTTTGCTTTTGTAAACATGAATTATTGTTTTTTTCTTCTCATTCCTTTGAATTATCAACTTGTTCAGCAGTGGAGAAAGCTATTCAAACCAGAGAATAAATGTTATTATTTAACTGTATGTCAATCCTCTGAATACATTAGTTAGTCACAGTCATTGCCAAAAACATAGAGCTGTCAGTGGTGTTGTTTAATAGTTACATATTTAATTGAATAAAAGTACTTCACTTGTTATTTAGTAAACAATCAAATCGCTACATCTCAAGTGTCACAATTTTTAGGGTCGGAACGATAATTAATTCACTGTAATCAACAATAAACATTTAAATTATTCTGCCAGTTTTTCTACACTATATTTTTCATTATCTTCCTTCCTTTTGTGAAGGCACAAAATAGAGGGGTGTGGTGCGGGGTGGGGAGTGGGAGGGGGAATGGATGTTGTGCTGGGTGGTTGGGCAGGGACTGCATAAATGGTCGGCGGCCTCTTGATGCATGTGACCAATAATTTTAATGATAATAATGGAGTGAACAAAAGTTTTGTATCATGGTCAAAGCATTCCAGAACTAATTGTACACATGGTACACTAATTCAAGGTGGTAGTGAGACCAAAAAAGACCTCTATAGACTCCTCCGTGAGTCATGTTCCAAAGGCTGTACACAAGAGACATCATGGTTGAACACAATTTTGCCCTTGTCAGATACTCTAAAACCATCAAAACATGTAAAGCTAAATGTGTCAATCCAGTACTCTCAGTAGGCGAATATGCTCATTAGGTTTAAGAGTCAGAGAATCAGCATTTTTGCTTGTTGTAGCCCCATCTTCAACTTAATCTTCCCTTGAACATGGCTACCTGCTGGGACTACAGGATGAAAATTTTTATCCTAAAGTTTTTTTGAAACCTCTCTACATGGATTAAAACCTTTATTTTGTTGGGTGGTGCCCCTTTGTCTTATTTGGCTGAATAAACTAAAGATAACTTGATTGAGAAACAATTACTGCAAGTTAATCAATCAGGAATACAGTTGACAAAAAAAAAGAAATGCTATTCACAATGTTGATGCCTGAGATGATATTTCATCCTAGTTTGATTTGGCTTCAGCCCATTTTACAGTGCAAAGATTTTAGTCGCTATATCCAGCTAATGATAGCTTTTAGTTTCCTGAATGATTATCATATTGAATGACATGGAAAAAAAATCTGATCTGTTCAGGTCTATGAATACAAAAGTCTATTGTTCAATAAAACTAAATGTTTATATTTTTCATTCGAATATTTTTTTTTAAAGGTTGTTTATGATATCAAAATATTTTATCAAAATATGTTGACCTCCAGTGCACTTTTTATTTTGGTAATCCTGTATGCCTGAGAGATTAATGGGGATTGGCCATTGAAAACTGTTGCAGGATGAGAAGATAAAAACTTCATTCAACTAATCACATTGGCATCAAAATATATTGACTTCCAGAACGCTTTTCTTCCATTTGTTCTCAGCACTCAAAAGGACATTTATTAGAATGCCAATATTTTCAAAGTGGCCTATTCTTTGGTTTTAATTGAACTGTTTTCCTATAGAAGTTAAATGATTGGTCATCACATTGCTGTCGGGGTAGTACATTCGTCTAAATAAAGAAAGAGATACCTTGCATTATTATAATATGTCTTTCCAACCTTGGGATGTCTCGGATTTCTGAACAGCCGAAGAAGTGCATTTAAAATATAGTCACTGTTGTGAACTAGTGGACTACTGCAACCAATATGTGAACATCAACATCTCACAAAGCAGCACGGGGATAATCAATTTTAGTGATATTGGCTGAGAGATAATAATTAGTGAGGACACTGGTGATAACTCCCTATTCTTCTTGAAATAGTGGAATAAATTTTTCTGCCCACCTGATAGGGGTTTTTGTGCCTCATCTGAAAGACGACGCTCCAACAGTGCAACACTCCCTCAATATTGCACTGGAATGTCAGCTCAGATTTTGTGCCCAAGACTGGGATTTGCACCTACAACTGTCTGCAGCAACTATGTAACCACCGAGAAACAACATTCATTGCATTTGAAAGGTAATTCATTGTAGGTTTCGTACATTGTGACAGTTCTGCAAATACAACTGCAGTTTGAAAAAAAAATTAACTTGATTATTTATAATGAATAAAATTAGGCTCTTAAAAATACTCTTGAGAACAACCACTTGATAAATTGCTCTGATGTTTGAAAAAAAACAACATTGGGGTGTTGTATAGGGATGTGCAGATATTATTCATCCAGACTGAATCCGGAAGCACAGTGCTAAAGTTGGTTGGACTGTGTGACTATGTGAGTGTCAGCACTGCCATCAAATGGTCCACTTACATAATTGTTTGTGTGAAACCAGCTTGCTTCGGGCAGAATGTTTAAAGAATCTAGCAGCCTGGTGAGAACGCTTTATACTCATGTTTGATTCAATCTGGGTCATGGAAATAAAATACAGTCATAATTTTTAATGTTCTAGATAAATAAGTTAAAATTTACTGTGAAGCATACAATTGCTAGATCACAACAAAAGTGCCACTGGTTATTTCTTGGGGACAATTTTATGAACTGAGAATTTCATTGTTAATGTACTCAGTGATTTTATATTTGAATGCACACATCTATATTGTAATTTTGTGAATGAAGTATTAAAATTTGTTTGATTTATATACATTTTAATTATTTTCTTCCAATTTTCTCCCACTTTGTTACCATCCATTTAAAAAGACAGTGAATCTTATAGGCTTACAGTACCAAGGGACCAAGTACCATGCACAAGTAACAATTCTTTATGTGTGAAACAATACAATGAGTGAAACTGCCAGCTATACAATTGTAGAAGTGACCACGTATGAATACATCTCATCCTCACTCAGTGGTCACACATGAATACCCAAGATGAATTGATAGTTAATGGCTAAAAGCAAAAACCCTGTTTGATCTTCCAGTTTATTATATAATTGCTTCTGTGGCAAAGATTGGTTTACTTTGGTCAGTTTGGATAGGCACAACTAGTTGTTGTAGCTTAACACCAGTTCAGAAAACACCCACTAAATTATCAACAAAGTTTCCTTGCACTGATCCAGGCAAGAGGTGTGTATGTTGGGAATTTTGTCATGCTTGCATGGTTAGCTCAGTTGGCTAGATGGTTAGCATATAGTTCAGAATGTCACCAAAAGTGTGGATTTGATTCCTCTTTTGGCTCCTTGTCCTGTCCCTGAGAGTGACAGGTAATAGCAAACTATCTGCCAAGAAAAATGGCTCGGGATGAAGCAGCAGCAGATAATGAGGTAAGGACCTGTTTTTGGGCAGAGCACATATGAATGAATGGGGGGATTTAATGGAAGTTTCAGGGTCTCGCCTGCCAGCTGGAGAGCCAGCAAGAGACAAATGTTGTTGCTGCCTCTGGGAAGGCCTGCTGATAAAAGTGCCTTTCAGGCATTTACATGGACAACGTAAAGGATCAAGGACCCAGGAACAGAAATCTCACCTACTGAGAGCTATTGGCTAATCAGAGATCAGCAACGGTTTTGCTCGCCAATGTTACCAGGGAAGCTGTGGCTGCTGCAGGAATGGCAGCCACTGGAGACCCAAGATTGAATAACAGCCAGGCCAGAGTTAAATTATGGCAGAAGGGGTTTCATGGGGTGGTGGGTAGCAAGGGCATGGGATGACTCTCAGTAGGCCTGCCCTGTCCATATGCCAGGTTCCTTGATCAGGCACTAAATGTCTTTGGAAATTAACCACCTCCTCCCCCCTCCCCCCGCCCCCCCCCCCCCCCCCCCGCCACTTCCCCACCAACCAGGCGACCACAAGCAGCCTGCACAATGTTTCTTGTCATGCATGCTACATGGTGACAGGCCTTGCCAGACTGCATTAATACCAACAGCAGTAGGATGACGCCCTTAAATGATCATTAATTGGCCATTTAAGGGCTTCAATTGGTGTTTGGGTGGGATGTCCGTCCATGAACCTGCCTGTCTGGGCTTAAAGTTGGCAGAAGTGAGAAGGCAGTAGGCAGCACACCACCCTCCCACCCAATTAAATGTCCTCTCTGCCATGAAAGAGGGCATACAAGTCACCCCAATTAATGTTTTTTGCACCACTATTAAACACTCCAAGGTCAGATACACCATCAGTTGGATGCCGAGTAAAGTTCCTTTAATTTGCAGCGCCATTGTGCCCTAGTGCTAATTTCAGATGGCTGCATCACCCAGGAGTGTGAAATTCATATACTACCCCACCACTGGCCAATTTAATTATCATATACTGTTGCACTGTTGCCTTGTGAGCTGCAACTGACTTAATGTTACCAAAACATAGACACAAAGGATTCTCGTAACTGGCAAAGAGACCAAATTTTCTACAGATCTACTGTGGGTTTATACCTGTTTCTCAGAGATAGAATGTCAAGGTGCGAAACAATTTTTGCCACCCAGCCCCTGAGATTTATTGAATTATCTGTGTTCTTCAGGCAGGTATTGAACTCACCAACAGTTCATTACAAGGGATACAAGACTGGAATTATTTAATGGCAATGATTTGGAACAATTCAGTCCAAGCATTATTAGGATTTTTGACACTATTGTTTAAGGGGAAGGTGAGGGTATGTTCATGACATCTTATAAGTTAATGGAAATAATTTTGAAATTTGTTTTTTTTTCCCAAAAAAAGACTTAATAGGAAATAGAAAACAGCTGCAGAACCAGATGGTGGAATAAGGCGCAGTGGATGAATGCAAAAGATCGTTGGTGAACTAAGGGACAGGCAGCTGACGGAAGCAAAAGTTGCTAGCAGCACATAGGATGATTTTGCGTCATCTCTCTTGGCTTTCCTTTGGCTCAGCTGAGAATGATTTTCTTCATGATGTCCAGAAAGTTAGGATCTTGCTGGCACTCACACCACATTTGTTGGACAGCATCTTCTGTCAAACCCTTGGCATCACTTATCTCTGAAACCCGGCTTATGCTGAGAGCTGCTTTCAGATTGCAGCTCTAAGCATTTGGAGGCGTTCTCTTGTTGGTTAAACTGTCACATTCATACTGTGGGCTGAACAGTTTTACCAACAGAGGGAGGAAAATATGATTACTCTGACAAAAAGAAACAGCCCACTTGCATGCAGCATGTTCATTTTCTTTCTTGTTACGATTATTCACTTCTTTCATTGACAGTTTTGAACGTGTAAAGAGGAACCATATCTAAGGAAGTTCCCGTGGAACCACTTGAAGACCCAGTGAGGAAAGCAGAGGAAAGTGAAGGTCAATGTAAATTTGCCAAGTTAATTATGGCTAACAGCTTTTCTTCAACAATTCACAACAAATGCAGGAGAAAAGCTAAGGCTGAAATCAGGAAGGCTAAGAGGAAGCCTAAGGGAAGGATGGCAAGCTGTACTAACACAAATAGTAAAATGTTCTTCAAACATGTTCATGGTAAAATATTAGTGAAGGATAGAGTGGGGCCCATAACGGATAAACACGGTAAGCTGCTCACTGAAGAGGAGGGTATGGCAGAGGTACAAAATGAGGTCTCTGCTTCTGTCTTTACCAAATTAGAAAATGGTTACAATGGCCCAGTTGAAAATGTGGGTGTTGAGCAACTGAACAGTATAGTGATGGATAATGAAAATGTGTTAAAAAAGGCTGGCAGCACTCCAAGTAGAGAAGTCACCAGGCCCGGATGGGATGCATCCTAGATTGTTGAGAGAAGTAAGGGAGCAAGTTGTGGAGACGTTGACAGAAATTTTCCAGACCTCTCTGAACACAGGATTCATCCCAGGGTACTGGAGGATTGCAAATGTGACGCAGTTGTTTAAGAAAGGCGCAACAGATAACATAGAAAACTACAGACCTGTCAGCTTGACATCAATAGTAGAGAAACTGATTGAGGCTATAATATGGGATAAGAAATATACACTAGAGAAAAAAATAAGTTAATATTAGACAGTCAAAGTGACTTTGTCAAGGGCAGGTCATGTTTGACAAATTTAATTGAGTTCTTTGACAAGGTGACACAGGCAGTGGATGAGGTTAATGCTGTGGATGTTGTATATTTAGACATTCAGAAAGCATTTGATATAGTGTCACATGGCAGGTTGGTGAGCAAATTAGAAATGTTTGGGATTGACGGCTTCTTGCCAGCATGAATTAGCAGCTCAGCCCTCAGGTTCCCGACATGGGATGATTATACATCAAACTCAGCTTTGGCATGTTGCATTCTTTTGTTTAGTGTAAGCATACTAATTCTACAACAAGAAATGGCAGAACAATGATGGGGCGCTTTTACATTTGAAGATACCTACAACAGTAACTTGGAGGCTATGCATAATGAATCTGGTCGATAGGGCTGCTGCTTTGCATAGGGTTGTGCATCACACCTAGTTCCATGATGGGTAAAGAAGTTTTCGATATTCCCCAATATGACTTGGCCCTTCAATATGGTTAAGTCAACTGTCAACATCCACTGACAAGCTTGACATATGAATAATTGCCAACTTGGTAAAGAACGGTAAGCTACATGATGCCTCTGGAACTATACCCAGTTAAAGAGTCATTGCCTTCAGGAGAAAATGAATGAAAATAGTCAGGAAAAAAAGGAAATATCAATTTTACCTTGTAAATGTTTTCTCATTACCAGACCAATCAAGCCATTTTGAATTGACTGCTTATTAAAACGAAGATGCATTACGATAAGAGGTTTGGTGAATGAGGGTTGACAGTGGATTGCAAATCTCTGAGCGTAATGCAGTTTTTGATGTAATTTTTTGATACTGCGGTGAACTCATGATTGGCATTTGCATTAGCAAATTCAGCAATCCTTCAGAGATTTGTACAAAACTCACTTCAAATTTCCTCTCCTCTGAAGGCATTAAAGTGTGCAAAATCAATACAATATCTGATAAAGACAGAATGCCCTGTCTAAGACAGATTTCAATTAAATGAGAGTAAAAGTGCTTATTTTCCTTCATTTTGTATCCAAATGCCACAAAAATTGAATGTTATTTATCTAGATATCAAATCAATTCATTTTTAGCGGGTAAATTACCTTTAAGCTTGAGTATTTTCCTCAACAGGATTGACCTCTTCACTTATAATGAAGTGAATGGTATTCCAACCCTGCCAGTAACCTAAATTATTGATCTGTGGTACAAGATGTAACAAAAGACATGCAGTTACTACAGCAATCTAAGAACTGAATATTCCCCACCCCTTTCGGAAGCGTTTTTCAATAATATGTTTATAAAGCCCCGTAACAGAAAGGTTGCTTATAGATTTGCAATAGAAAATAAGATATTTTTCATTGGTCAGGGTGAAGTAGAAAAAGTTCCTTTCACATATTGATTCTGGGATCTTCAAAGCTAAGCCCTGCCAAAAAATAATTTTCAAAATGCACAAAAAAAGCACAGTTCCACGCGCATGAGAGAGATACTAAGATGGCAGATGGAATTTAATCCAGAAAAATGTGAGGTGATGCATTTTGGTAGATCTAATTCAGGTGGGAACACCATCAGATGCATAGACACACAGAGAGATCTGGGAGTACAGGTCCACAGACTCTTAAAAGTGGCAGCACAGGTGGAAAAGGTGGTGAAGAAAGCATGTGGCTTGCTTGCCTTCATCAGCCGGGGCATCGAGTATAAAATTTGGCAAATTATGTTACAGTTATATAAGACATTGGTTAGGCCACATTTGGAATACTGGGGGCAATTCTCCCAAAAGTGCCAAATTGGCGAGAAAATTGGTCTAGATCACAACTGTTTTTTCAGTACAACTTCAGACCTGAATCTCCCCACTGTGCAATGTAGAGGTCACAATCATGAATATCATTAAAACACAGAAGGGGGGCGAGGCCTATTCACGGCAGAGGCTGACAGCTCCGGAATTCTGTGCATGCTCAGTGGCCCCAATCTGTCAGTCTCCGTGTTTGCTGGCCAGCTCAATCACTGGCCAGCCCGGGACCCCCACAGTGCTGCCCCTCCGACATCATCACAGCCCGATCGTGGCCCTCACGACAATTCCCAGACCAGACCCAACCCCCTCATCCTGGAGTGCCCCGATCTCCAGGCCTCACCCCCCAGCAGTGGCAATCCCCCCCACCACAGCAGACCCCCCTGCTGACCACCTCTGGCAGACCAACCCCCTCCCCCCCCGTCCCAGAGGCAGACCCCTCCTTGGCAGCATACCCCCCCCTCAGCCCGTCCCAATTGCTGGCCTCCCTCCAGCCCAGACCGATCCTGTCTGCAGAGTGGCAGCGGGACACCCCACGTCAACCAATCGCCCCCTAGGCCTGATCCACAATAGGCCCCACCCCTTTAGCACTGCCTAGTACCTGGTGGGCAGTTCCAAAGTGACCCCTGGGCATGGACATTTTGCCCCTTGGGCAGTGCCGGGCACACGCTGGCACTGCCAGGGTGCCCATGCCCAGGGGGCACCTGTCCCGCCGCCCGACCCCCTGGGGCCCCAATTGCCCCCCCCTTCACTCCGGCGGGGTCTCCCGCTAGTTCCCCGGACGTGGGGGGTTATTCTAAACCCCACCGGAGTGAAATACTCTTGGCAGGGTGGGAGATGCTATCGGGTCCGGCAAGGTCCGTGCCGGGCCTGATAATGACATTTAAAATAGATTAAAAATACATTTAAAACAGATTAAAATCACTTATCTCTCTTCCCGCTGGTTTCCAGCTCGGTCCCGACTGCGCCTGTTCTTTGGTTCTGGGAGACGCGCATGCATCAGGAACACGTGCGCGAATCCCGCAAAATGGCCGACACGCGATTCTCCCATCCCGAAGCGCAAAAAATGTGCGCGTCGGGATGGGAGAATCACCCCACTGTGTCCAATTCTGATCGCCACCCTACCAGAAGGATGTGGAGTGCGGAAGGAGGGAGGGGGTACAGAAAAAGTTTACCAGGATGTTGCCTGGTATGGAGGGTATTAGTTATGAGGAGAGGTTGAATAAACTGGGATTGTCTCCTTGGAAAGAGGAGCTGAGTGATGACCCGATAGAAGATTATAAAATTATGAGGGGCATAGATAAGGTGAACAGTTGGAAGCTTTTTGCCAGGGCAAAAATGACAATTACAAGGGGGCATAAGTTCAACGTAAGGGGGGAAATGTTCAGAGGAGATGTGTGGAGGGAAGTTTTTTACACAGAGGGTGGTGGGGGCCTGGTATGTACTGCCAAGTGAGGTGGCTGAGGGATTCTATGATTTTATGAACATGTGAAGGCAGGACACCAGTTCCAAAGACAAAAGAGAATTGAGTCAGATGAAAAGTAATAAATTTAAAATAAAATTGGAGTTCACCAGAATTGATGGGGAAACAATGGGCTGGAATTCCTATATATTTGTCATGGGATTAGTGTGATATCAGTGTACATTTAAGAAAGTTTTTTTAAAATCATGATCTCTGCAGCTCTCACAGCTTCAGTTTGTTTTTCTCATTGTTGCCAGGCTGTCTACGAGAGTCTTTTTATTGCTGCTTAAATGGGGGTTTGTTTATTTTTACTGGGATGTTCATGACTCTGCATTGCGAGGAGAAAAACCGGTTGGCAGGTTCAGTGATAGGAGTTTCTTTTTCATTTTCAGTTTGGAGCTGCAGGTTTGAGTTTTAGTTTTAGAAGGGAGTGGATATCAGACTGAAAGCAATTTCTCTCTCTCTCTCTCTCTCTCTCTCACCCTGTTAAAGTTAAAGTTTATTTATTAGTCACATGTAAGGCTTACATTAACATTGCAATGAAGTTACTGTGAAATTCCCCTAGTCGCCACAACCTGCCGCCTGTTCGGGTCAATGCACCTAACCAGCACATCTTTCGGACTGTGGGTGGAAACCGGAGCACCCGGAGGAAACCCATGCAGACACGGGGAGAACGTGCAAATTCCATGGTGGAAGAGTCAATTACTAGGGGACATAAGTTTAAGGTGTGAGGGGCAAGGTTTAAAGGAGATGTACGAGGCAAGTTTTTTATGCAGAGAGTGATGGGTGCCTGGAACTCGCTGCTGGGAGTAGTGGAAGCAGATACGAAAGTGACTTTTAAGGGGCATCTGGACAAATATATGAATAGGATGGGAATAGAGGAATATGGTCCCTGGAAGGGTACGGGCTTTTAGTTCAGTCGGGCAGCATGGTTGGTGCAGGCTTGAAGGGCCGAAGGAACTATTCCTGTGCTGTAATGTTCTTTGTTCCACATAGACAGTGGCCCAAGCCGGGAATCAAACCAAGGTCCCTGGCACTGTGAAGCAGCAGTGCTAATCATTGTGTGACTGTGCCTGGTTTTGTGAAATTCTGCTGTTTAGCTGAAAGCCTTCCTAGAGTAGAAAATCTGCTGTTGGTGTCTTGCCCATAGACTCTCCCTGGTCTGGGAAGCTGTTCTGACTTCAAATTGTTCTGAGTCTATACAGAGAACTGCAGACTTCATCCAAAGGTCTCAAGTTCAGTATCGCATGAGCATTAGTCTCTGTTGTGTTAAACCTGTAAAAAGGGTCTTTTGTCAATGGGATTGGTTTTATTGGGAAACATTAGATATATCTGTTAAGGGTAATACATTATAGTGGTTATTCTGTTTCTTATTTGTAATTGGTAAAAGTTCTTGCTAATTTTCTTACTATACATGTTAACTATATTCTTCAATAAACTTTGTTATTTTTAAAAATTCATTCATGGGACATGGGCATCGCTGGCTGGCCAGCATTCATTGCCAATCCTTTGTTGCCTGAGGGCAGTTGAGAATCAACCACGTTGCTGTGGCTCTGGAGTCACATGTAGGTCAGACCAGGTGAGTATGGCAGATTTCCTTTTCTAAAGGGATATCAGTGGACCAGATGGATTTTTCCGACAATCAACAACGGTTTATTTGATAAAAGCTTCCTAGTGGGTCATTTGAATCATACCTGAAGTGAAATATCTCTTGCTTATCCTAGCCAAATTCAAAAGGCTAAACCTATGATCCAGGTGGGCTTCACAAAATACATTGGAGTTTCTGACCTGAACCATAATTAGATCTTAGGCAAGGTGTAATCTCTGTTTAACACTTGCCCATGTATAAGGAGCATTGTTAGAAACCAAACGATTGTGCGCAGTTCCCCTAATATGGTTGATTGCTTAACAAAATTGGCCTATTAAACTTTAAAACCTCTGGGAAGGTCTTAGCACATCAGGCATTTTGAAGGCAGAAGTTGAGCCTTTCTAGGAAGTCAGAGGCTAGCAGATTCAGTGACATACTCAGCGGCAGTATTCAGGATTCTCCAAAAATAAAGAGAAGGAAGTGGAAGCTGAAAGCTGCTCTGGGTGGGGTGGATGGAGGAAACAGCTCTGTGCACAAGATGAGATCAGGAAAATAGATCCCATGAGCCTGGTGAATGGTTTGATCTCTGGAGCAAGTCGGAATTACTGAGGGAATTGTTAAGCAGCTTCTGGTAAAGTCAGGTGCAGTTGGGAGGGGTTGTATTCGAGAGGACCCGTGTGGGTCAGAGAGGGTAGAGGCATTCCCTGGGAATGTCAGAGTGTATTCGAGTGGGAGGCTGGGGAGATTTTAGGGGTCTCAAGAGCAGTTGAGGGGAGGGGATATGATGAGAAGGAGGGGGGGGGGATGCATCCCATGTGAGGTCTGAGAATGTGAAGCAGTTTCTGATGGAAGGTTGTGGGAGGTCAGTACATTAGTTACTGTAATCAATCAAGGGTGACTCAGTGTGGTTCGATTTATTGCCAATAATAAAAAGGTATTTATAATGAAAGGATCTGACAGAATTGAGAATGTGACTATGCAATAATCCTCCCTGGCGCCAAGTGAGGATCCACGGTGACACAGTGGTTAGCACTGTTGCCTCACAGCGCCAGGGACTTGGGTTCAATTCCTGGCTTGGGTCACAGTCTGTGTGGAGTTTGCACATTCTCCCTGTGTCTGCGTGGATTTCGTCCGGGTGCTCTGGCTTCCTCCCACATTCTGAAAGACGGGCTGGTTAGGTGCATTGACCCGAGCAGGCGCCGAAGTATGGCGACTAGGGGAATTTCACAGTAACTTCATTGTAGTGTTAATGTAAGCCCTACTTGTGACTAATAAATAAACTTTAACTTTTCCCCAATCCGGGATACACACGCTTGCACCCGACTGGTTCTGCTTCCTGCCTTGACTCTCCATAGGGTGAGACCTGATCATATGGCCCTCAGGGAATGCTCCCTTAAAGGGGCCACGCTACCACAGTTACCTAGAAGTTGTTTTAATTCTTCTAATTCTTTCTGGATAACTGTAGCTGTAAGACAGTTGTAACTATCCAATGTTTGTGATTTAAATTACATTTTTATATGGTTCCCAGTGCAGGTCAAGTGTCCATTGGAAGGTTGAACTTCCAGGGGAATTACCATGCAATCTTTACCTGGGAACTATCGTGGGAGGGGGGTGTTTCCCCTGTGCATTTTTGAGTGCCCCCCAGCTACACTGGACTGGAGCTTGGAAGTTGCAAACCCTTTCCTTTTCAGGAGGGGCCCAAAAGCTTCTGCACTTTGGGAAAACCAGCCAGTTAGAAAAAGCCTAGTGCTCAGATTGTACCTTCCTGAACTCCATAGGAAGTTCATTTATTGGATACATTTATACATTGCAGATTCCCTGATGTTACATGTGCCTCTAATGTCTGCCTGGAATGAGTCTAATGCAAAGGGGTTACGTAATGAGCTTGACTCCCACAAGGAGACTGCGCGAGCCTTCAGGTTTGGTTGAGCATCTTCTGTCATTGAGTTCTGACCTGTTTGCCAACTCAGGCCATTGCCTTTCCAGCATAAAGGATTCCTTAAATGTAGATTGCAAACCCGGGCATCCATTCCGAATGACTTGCAGCTGGCAGATATGGGGGTCACTTGATGTCACATCAATCCACTTAACTCCTGATTTAAAGATACAAGGAAGAATTAGGCTCACAATGGAATAGAAATAGAAGCTGAGTGCAATCATGAAAAGGCACCTTTTGTTTAATTTTCCTCGGAAGTGCCTCATAAACACCTTGGGACATTCATGTGAGAACAATTAGACGTACAACGTTTAATTCTGTTTGATTAAGTTCAGCCAGTGTCTCCTGAATTGTCTCAGATTCTTTTAATTTCTTGAAAGCTTCTCTCTCTCTCTTTGGATAAATTAAATTCTATTAAGATACTTATATCACCAACAGTTAGTAGTAAGGGCGGCACGGTGGCACAATGGTTAGTACCGCTGCCTCACAGCGCCAGGGACCCGGGTTCGATTCTCGGCTTGTGTCACTGTCTGTGCAGAGTCTGCATGTTCTTCCCATGTCTGTGTGGGTTTTCTCCGGGTACTCTGATTTCCTCCCACTGTCCAAAAGATGGGCTGGTTAGATACATTGGTCATGCTGAATTCTCCCTCACTGTACTCGAACAGGGGCTGGAGTGTGGCGACTAGGGGATTTTCACAGTAACTTCAATTTTCTTTTGTCTTTGGAGATGGTGTCCGGCCTTCATTTAAACTTAAAAACTTTAGTAAATTTGTGAAATATGTAATGAATGTTAAAAGGATAAACTCAAACACATAAATCTCTTCCAAGGTGTCTGTCAATCAGACAAGCTTGCATCAAACTTTTGATTGCCAGATGTCAATTTGTTTGATGAAGACCTGTGTTATAATCCTTTTTCCTTCATGTTAATTCCTGACTAGAACAAAGAAGTTGTGATTCCGATTGCTTCCAAGGCTCGCCTGCTTGTTAGGTTTTCTGTTATTTCTTAAGTGGGGCATCGACTAATTATTCTAAGTCTTTTCTTGCTCATTAGTCTTCTTGTTGTTAGACCCACAGCCCACTATGCTCAGCTGCTTTGGCGCGTAATCTCATTCAGGTCTCACAACGTTAAATAACCTCACAATGTGTCGGTAGTTTGCCCGAGTTTCAATTATCTTGAACTCACAAATTGATTCCGATGACAAAAGCAAAATAGGTCAGAAGGTGGAAATCTGAAATTGACAGAAAATGCTGCAACTACCTCACGGCTCAGGCAACACCAAAAATATTGGAGCGTGCTTGAACCAAAAAACAAGGCATCAACTGCCTTGCCTGGTATTAACTGAGGCCAGGACGTGGCCGGACAAACAAACCACTCCAAGGGAGGCAGTTTGGAACCTTAATTATGATAATGCGTCTGCAAGCCCTAATGTGGTTCACGTTTTGGACTTTAGCTGCAGTCAGTTGGGTTTAAGTGTGCTGGGGGATATCACAGCTTCAAAGGACTTGATGGATTCAGTTGTAGTCTTCACACCTAACTTGTAGATCCAAGTGCCTGCCTATCTAGAAGAAACAAATATTTCTAACCTATATTCCTATTTCCTGATTTTATCATTTGTTTTCTTCCTGGGTAAGGAACCAATGTGACTGGACAACAATACTCCACCCCCCCCGCACCCCCCCCACCTCACCCCACCCAAACACTTACACCAAGGCCCTTGATCCCACAATGAGGCTATTGATTCCCCCCATTCCTGCGAACCCCCCAACAATCTCCAAACTCTGATCCCTTCCACCTGTTGGAGCCTCCATTCTTCCACCTCAGGCCTGTGATCCTGCCCATTAGGAGGCGTCTGACCTTTCCACTTCATGTCCCTGACCTTTGGTCTCTGGCATAAGCAGCCCACACCATCGATCTCTGCATCTTCCCAGCCCCGCCCCCCTCAATCCCTCTTCCCCTGATCGAAGGCCCCTCTGGTCAAACTCCCCTCCAATTGATCACCTCTTCCTCCTTTGTCCTCCTCCCCATCTCCCTCCTTCCCCAAGTCAATGTCCATGTCACGCCCCATTCCCAATCGGCCATCGCACTTCCCCCCCACCCTTCCCAACGACCCCAAAGTGGATTTACTTCATACTGCGAACTTCATCGACCGGATCCCCATAGAACTGGCTGCCCAGATTATCAATCAGACTGACCTCCATCCCGAATTAGTGTTTCCCACAATTTTCTGAGTGATCTGGATAACTCACTTTCCCTCTTTCCAGAACTGTTTTCTTTCCAAGGACTGATCCTATGTTTGACTGAATGTCTCTTGTTTGTTTCAGAATCGGCATTTATCCCACTTGCCTTCATGTCCCAAAGAAGAGGAGAGGACTGCCTTTGTGAAGGGACAGGCAAGGCAACTATAAAAATCACTTTAAATTCAAGGAGCTTATTTACAAGTTGAAATTTTGAACAAATGTTCGAATTTTCTCCATTCATGACTATTTTACCACAACCATGATCACTAGAAATTATCTGAAAATTGTTGTTACTTGTTTGTAAAATTCAGTGGGGAATCAAATCCTCACCTGTACCTGAGCTTGTTCCATGACCGCAGCAGTTCGTTTCTGCTATTCAGCTGGATTACAGATTTTTCAGGCATCCGGAATTGCTGGTCACTTAACTAAAGAACCTATTTGTCAGTTTTATTCACTTCTTTGGCACATGCATTGTCACAGAGCCAAACAATATCCTTGTCAGTGACAAGATGGAATTCTTTAATCCCATTTGAAAAAGATAGATCCTGTACTTGGTCAGTGATGGGAGACCCTGCAGAGAATGCAATATTCAAAGAAAGCTCATGCTACAGTTTAGTCCTAATGCATCATCACCAGCAACTTTCATCCAGCCAAACAGGATGCAGTGATCATGGGTTGAGGTGGAGATTATGGTGGTCTTGGAAAGAAAGTGAGAGAGAGGAAGAGAGCGAGAGAGAGAGAAAGAAAGAGCAAGATAGTTCTAATTGACATCAAGAAAATTAATCATCAAATTAAAAGGTAATGCTGTGCTAATCCAAGCAAAATCCAAAACTGGACATGAGCAGATTGTCTCAAGGGAGTGCATGGATTGAAGCATGAATCACAAGAATTTGTTGTGTTCCCAGGGGTAGGCTGTGTCGACCCCAGTCCAATGACGGCATCTCCACATCATGTTCCCAGGGGTGGCAAGGCACTGCATTAGGATTTTGTTGTGATCTTCAGTAGTTTTTTTTTGCTCCAGCTTGAGGTGACAGGATTGTGACAGGTATGTTAGCTGAGTTTCTTTGATTGATGAGATGCCCATCCCTCGCAGCATTTGTTTATGTTAATAAATCGCAAGAGTAAAGAGAATCTGGTACAGTTTGTGAGGGAGATGCGACGCAGCCACCCCAGCAATGTGAATAATTTATCCTGTGTTTTTTTATGAGTCTGCATTTAATTTGTAAACAGTAAAATGTAATGGCTCGTGCCCTTTGATGGTTTGTACCTGGTAGAAGCCTCCAGTATATCAGTCACCATTAGATTTTTTGCCACAGTATTCCCATGTTGTGCAGGATTTCCATATGCCATGACAGCCTGCCCCGTCCTGTCCCACTACCTCTCAAGAAATCCTTCCCATCTGTCACTCCACAGTAGGACAGAAACAGCATTTGAGTTAAATATTTTGCTATTTGTCTTTTTTTATTATCCCTCAACCATTTTATTGACCTCTATGGAGTGACCTCAGAGGATCATGCAAAATATAAAGCTATAAAAGCTAATCCCTGCAAAAGCAAAGAAGCAGACTCAGGATTTGAAACATAAATTGGCCACATAAAACACAGGTAAGACTTGGTTAAATTCACAGCAGATGGAATTAGAGCCCATGAGGTTGTGTGGTTAGGCATTAAATTACTTTATTTTCATTTCAAAATATCTCAAATGTTTCCAGGATTGATTCATTCCTGGGAGAACCAGGGGATATAGAATCATGGAATCCCGACAGTGCAGGAAGAGGCCATTTGGCCCATCGATTCTGCACCGACCACAACCCTACCCAGGTCCTATTCCTGTCACTCCTTATATCTACCCTGCTAATCCACCTGACACTAGGGTTAATTTAGCATGGCCAATCAACCTAACCTGCACACCTTTGGAGTGTGGGAGGAAACTGGAGCACCCGGAGGAATCCCACACAGGCACGAGGAGAATGTGCAAACTCCACACAGGCAGTGATCCAAGGCTGGAATTGAATCCGGGTCCCTGGCGCTGTGAGGCAGCAGTGCGAACCATTGTGCCACCCATAATATGTTTTCGATCCATCAATGTTTGAATGTTGGGTAAATCAGTGACTCCACAGGTCCCACTCCACTTTGAATGCCCCTCTTTAAATTTCATCTCAGAACCCAACCTTTCAATCTAGCCTTCAGTCAATTCACCTAAACTCTTATCCTACATGAACCAAGACAGTAAGTGTTGCAGTAGGTGGGATGGAGGTGGGTGGGGGAGAGGGTAGGGGGAATGTGGGGAGTAACTGAGTAATGACCAGATGTTTGAACTGTGCACATTTCCCCCTGAGGGGCACAAACACCTCACTGCCCTCAGCTAAGTCATATTGAATGGCAGAACAGACTCCTATTTCATATATTTTTATATAAGTCGACAGAGACTGGGATTTTCCAAATTTTCCCAACTCCAGCCATATTAACTGTTTTTCATAAAGATAAGTATGAGAGGGTGGTGCAGTTAACTGGTGTCCCAAAAACCCAGGCCACAGTATGGGTAGCACGGTGGTACAATGGTCAACACTGCTGCCTCACAGCGCCAGGGACCTGGGTTCAATTTTGGCCTTGGGTGACTGTCTGTGTGGAGTTTGCATGTTCTCCCATGTCTCCATGGGTTTCCCCTGGGTTCCTTCCACAGTCATTAGCCATGGTAAATGTGTGGGGTTACGGGGATAGGGTGGGGGAGAAGGCCTGGGTAAAATACTCTGTCAGAGAGTCAGCGCAGTCCAAATGGGTATGATAATAGCTTCACTTACTCATTGCCTTAACCTGTTACACTCATCAAGGTGCTATAGAACAAGGTCCAAGCCAAGAAATGTCATTACAGCTAGTTTGTTCAACTTGGTACATTGTCTAAATTCCCAAACCTCTGAGAGCTTCTACTTGTGTAATCTTAGAAATCTTAGAAATTTTGATTCTTGCGAGACAGTAGCGTTTTCATCACTTCACATGCTATTTTTGAATATAGCCTTGATCTCTGAGCATGTAACAGAATTCCAAATGTGCACTTAGCAATGTTTGTCGAGTCCAAACAAGTAAAGGTTAGACGCCTCCATGTCCCCTCTGTTCCCTATAGCCTCCTCAGCTCTATAATCCTGTAAGAACACTGTGATCCTCCAATTCTGGCCTCTTGTGCATCTAATTTTCTTCACCCCCACCATTGGTGACCATGCTTTAAACTATTCTAAGTCTTAGGGTTGAATTTTAAGGATGGCGAATGCTCACTTAGCAGTGGGCGGGATTTCTGTCTGCTTTTGGAAGGAAGTCCTACCTATGAGAGCTGCCTGTCAATCAGATTTGACGACAGCTCTCCAACCCGGCCAGGCACCGTACTGCAGTGGCCAGAAGAGGTACTGCAGTGCTCCTCTTGGAACTAAGGCCCAGGTCCTGGGAGTGGGAGGGGGGAGGGAAGGGGATGCCCTTGGGGAGATGATCACAACATCAGGAGGTAGGTCGGAGATGGGGGTGGGGTTGGGGGTGGCGGGGGGGGGGGGGGGGCGGAGGGGTGGTGGTAAGAAGGACCGGAGCTTGAAGGCCCCTGAGGGAAGAGAACGCAAATCTGAAGGTGTCTTCAGATTGAGGCGTTTATCACCCCTCCTTCACCCCATCT
This sequence comes from Mustelus asterias, assembly GCF_964213995.1. Taxonomy (NCBI): domain Eukaryota; kingdom Metazoa; phylum Chordata; class Chondrichthyes; order Carcharhiniformes; family Triakidae; genus Mustelus; species Mustelus asterias. Next base: position 116,305,569 of record NC_135804.1, on the reverse strand, counting down.
TCCCATCCAAGATGGAGAAAATGTTATTTCTCTATTTCCTACCCTATCAGCACCTACTCCTGATGGCCTAAATATGAGTCCAGGCCACTTAAGGGCCTTAATAGGTGAAAGGGGTTCCCACCTAATGGCCTACCCAACCAGCTGTGAACTTGCATCTGGGTGAGGGTGGGTAGGATCCTCAAGGGAATCGCACCTTTGCAATTTTCTGTTCCCCCCCCCCCCCCCCCCCGCTACCCTCGTCCCCCATAAAGGGAATTTTCTCAGCATGTCCCACTGGGGAATCTTGTATTCAGCCAAACCCAGCTAATACAAAGACTTTGCGAGACAGTATGCAGTTGAAGATGTTCTTTATTTGACTGACACACATTGGGAGAGGAATAGTCAGAGGATTCCAACTTCTCTCTGACATTACATCACATGAGCATAACAGGTATATATTTCTGAAGATTCAATCTTCCCGCCCCACTTGTCAGCCAAGCCGATGATCCAATTACACTAATACACTTTATTTACTTCAGCCAATAGCCTTCCACCTTCCAGCAGAATTCGGAATCATTGGTCAACCGAACACATAGACTCTTTCCGTTGCCTCGTAGCTTTGCCTATGCAAGTCTAGTAGGTTCCAGGGTCGCACTTAACACCTGCAGTGCTGAGAACATTAAAGGAGTCATCGGCCTTATACAATTTCTGTCCCTTATATCAGTGGAGGCTGAATACATCTATTCATTGCAGCTCGAAGCTGAATCTTTCTATTCATTTTCAAAACCTTGACAGTTTGTAGCTGCCTGGCCTGCCCCTGATAACAAGGTATTGTGCTTTATGCTTAATTGTTCCAAAATAATGTAGTCTCTCTAATTAAACCTATTTCCCATTATGCCGAAGGGCAAACTCCTTGTTGGCCAAAGCTCACAAAAAAATACAAAAATATAGCTTAAATCTATAATGCTTGTTCAAAAATGATTATACATGTTCTTGTACAGACAATACCTTCGTAGCATATAAATGAGGCACATTGTGATACATTTGATATATATAAGGCACATTGTATATATATTTTAAACTTTGTTTGAAAAGTCTCAGAAATCAGGGGTTTTTGTATCCCCCACTACACCCCCCCATTCCCCACAACCTTGGAGGGAGAGTAAAATTCTGCCCTTGGAATTCCATTCCTAAACCCCCCCTTTGCTCTCTGCACTTCTGTCCCCAATTAAGGTACTTAAAATCAATCTCCTTGTCCAAGTTTTTAGTCATCTGTCCTGCGATCTCCTTATGGCCTGTTGTCAAATGTTTGCCTCATGGTGGTCCTGTGAGGTGCCTCATCTTTACAATGTAAATTTGCTTTATAAATGCAAGTTTTTGTTCAATAGACAGTGCAAACATGGCTCGAGTTCAAATATTTATTTTGCTGAAAGTCTATTGATGTGACACATCTTGAATCATAGAAATTTACAGAAGGAGGTTATTTGGGCTTTTTTTTCCATGTTGCCTCTATCTTCTCAGACAGACCTTCTGGATCAAGTACTACCTGGGTGCCCTCCAGTTAGATGGGCTCCAAGAGGGTTGAAAAGTCCGTTGTTCAGTCTGCAGACTCTGCCAAATGGAGGGCAGTGTTGCTTGAAAAATTGGATAGATGTTTGGGGGTTTTTGAGCTCCCGCTGATACCTCAACTTAGCCCTTGCACATTCCTCTTGATGTGTTCAGTATCTATGAGCCTTCTCCATTTTGATCGGTCACAAGCCAGGGACTCCCAATCATTGGCAGGGATGTTTGACTTCTTCAGGGGTGCCATCCCTGGAGCCTTTTTGCTGTCCTACTGAGAGTCTCCTGCTGTGACTGAATTCCAGGTAGAGCAGTTGCGTCACGGGTCTGGTGTCAGGTGTACATGTCCTGCCCAGGGGAACTGTTTTTGAGTCATTAGTGGCTCAATAAAGAGCAAGTTGGCAAGAAGATGCTGCTGTTGGACTGCCTTTCTTGGTACTGAGTTTGGCAGGTCTTGCAAAAGCACATGGTGGTACTTCTCCAGTGCTTTGAGGTGCCTTGTCTAATTTGTCTAAGTCTCTAAAGCATAGAGGAGCATGGGGATCACTGCTGCTCAGGAAAGCATGACCTTAGCTAACTCCATGCTAAAGCAATAATAGGTGAACAAAAGTAACATTCTCATTGTAAACGACTAGGAGAATTTCACGGTAATTTCATTGCAGTGTTAATGTAAGCCTTACTTCATCTGGCCTTTATCGCAAAGGGGATGGAGTATAAAAGCAGGGAGGTCTTGCTGCAACTGTACAAGGTACTGGTGAGGCCGCAACTGGAGTACTGTGTGCAATTTTGGTCCCCTTGTTTGCGAAAGGATATATTGGCCTTGGAGGGAGTACAGAGAAGGTTCACCGGGTTGAAACCGGAGATGAGGGGGTTAGCTTATGAGGCGAGATTGAGTAGATTGGGCCTGTACTCATTGGAGTTTAGAAGGTTGAGGGGAGATCTTATAGAGACATATAAGATAATGAAGAGGCTAGACAGGGTAGAGGCAGAGAGATTCTTTCCACTTAGAAAGGGAACAAGAACTAGAGGACACAGCCTCAAAACAGAGTTGAGGAGGAACTTCTTCTCTCAGAGGGTAGTGAATCTCTGGAATTCTCTGCCCATTGAAGCAGTGGAGGCTACCTCGTTAAATATGTTTAAGACACAAGTAGACAGATTTCTGATCAATAAGGGAATTAAGGGTTATGGGGAGGAGGCGGGTAAGTGGAACTAAACCACTATCAGATCAGGCATGATCTTATTGAATGGCGGGACAGGCTCGAGGGGCTAGATGGCCTACTCCTGCTCCTATTTCTTATGTACTTATGTACTTACTTGTGACTAATAAATAAACTTTACTTTTAAAAAAGCTGTACTTTTCATGTCTGCGTTACATTTGTGAAATTTCTGGACGGTTTACCCCAATTAATTTGTTTTTATTCAAAACTAAATGGGTGGTTACCTTAGATTGTAGACCTACTTTTCATAGCTATGCACCAACAGTTGAGATTCAAGTTTCTTAAAGGGACAGAAAGCAGTGCTTGAAAAGTATTTTTCGACACAGGGACATTGTTCAAGAACAAGGAAGAGCCCTTGTGTCACAATGATGCACATGTTACAATGTGAAAATGCATCATGTAAGCCCTGTGATAACATCTATTTTTATGCCTTAAGAGGGCATTGGCAACTGTGGACTTCCATGCCTTTGTCCATGGGTATGCTTGGCAAGGTACTGCAGAATTTTGCTGTTGCTCTTCTGCAGGTCCTGACTATGCTCTTACACTGGCATAGGAGAAGGATTTTCCAGTTGATAATCAACCCGTTTGGCACATAATGTTCACACCTTCCGTGGCCATCAAATCCCAGAATGGGACTTGAACCCAGAGCTTCTGTCTCAGTTGCAACTAATGCACCACATGAGACCTGTGCGTGATAACATCATGGGTACATAAGTGAGTGGATAAATGACCAGCATGATCACTTCATCAAAGACTGTGTCCTGAGTCCCATTGAAATGTTCAGAGTAAAACCTTGGTGTGCTCTTATTAGAAGATGTTCTCCAATACTGCCATGCCCCATGTGCTTTCACTGGGAACCTCTTCAGTGAGCCTCTTCTGTTAGTACACAAAATAGGCTGAAAGCGAATCAATGTATGAAAGAGCAATTGCAGGGAGGCAGGACTAGTCCAGAATAGAGTGGCAATGGCTTTTTCTTCACATGCCATGTAAAGAAACTGCCCTTTTCATAAATAAAACATTTTCTTGCACTGGGCGAAACATGAACATCTGATACATCTGACATTCAGATATACTTATAAATAGCATTTCAGCCAAAGCCTTCAAATGCTGTTATGCAAAACTGTGGGCCTTAGTCAGACTAATTTATATGCTTCACATGGAGATTTTGCATAGGAGCCCCACTTAGGCCTGAGGCTGTTCACTGATTCTCTTCAATAGTTTTATCTGTTTGCTAATACTGAAAACACTTTACAGTTCTCTCTTGTATCACACACCATTCCGATCTCCCCTAGCTAGTTACATCTACTTTAAATATTAATCCAAGCTCTCCAATTATCAATGCTTCAATTTCTCTCAGATCTCCCTGGTTATTCAGTGCTGTTTTAAAACACCCCTGACCCTTATAAATACTGCATATAGCTCTTCTCTAAATCCACTCCGTATCTCCAGTTACCATACTTCTTTGATTAGAATCATGAGCCTCTATACATCTGCAGGTGCAGGAAATAGCTGGGAATACTATTCCATTTGTATCTGCGGTAATGAGGCTATGCTAAAAATACTGATTTTATTGTTGCGGTGATCCTCTAATGCTTAGTGGAAAATGAAAATGCATTTGTATTTAATATTCCATGCATGAAAAAAACCTTCCTCCTACCATCATTCAGAATTTAGCAGCTACTTTCCAATGCTCTCAACACTATTCCATCCTGTTCCTGTCTTCTTAACTTTGTCTCAACTAGCTGAAGGCTATTCACTCTTCTCTCTGAGTCAGATCCAGCAGATCCTTCTGCTCCTTACCTGTGCTCTGAATACCTGTTTGATTTTTTCAGCTTCTGTACAGCACAGTTATGTTTTGAATATTTTTTTCACTATTTTCCCAAAGGTGTTGATTCCTTACTACACAAGGTTCCATAGCCCACTGGTCAGCACATGTACCTTGCACAAGTAATCTTTCATCCAACACCTAAACCTTGACAGGTAATGTCAAGAGGCTATTCAGTGAAGGGGATTTCCTGGTTATACCCAAAGTTCTGATGTTATCAGGGTTGCCACTATGACTTGTTGGAATAGTAATCAGGAGAGTGAACTATTATTATTTTTTCCTTTCCCAAACCTTGGCATTGTGAAATTAATTGCAATGCACCCCCTAGCCCACCCTCCCTCAACTCATTGCAACCTTCACATCGAGTAACATCAGTTAATTCAACACAGATCATTGATCCAAGCAATGGGCTTCTTCATAGAATACTTTTATTTGAAGCCTCTGTGCTGTCTCGCAATTTCCTTCAGTGGAACATTAGGAAGGTGGAAGCCATCATTTAATTGCCCACCATTAACTTTGTGACCTTGGCATTGTTCTTATTGCAGTCTCCAGCCATTTACTCAGATTGTACAAAACTATGCACTGTCATGTCATTATATTTGACTCTGAATTGAGTTCACTCATTGATATCACTTAGTTCTACCGCCATAATATTGTCTTTTGTTCTTTCAGTTTCTCTGCCACTGTAAGCTACAATCATGCCTTTGCCACCTCCAAGTGTGATTACTCCAATGCTCAATATGTAGGCTTTCCACCAGCCATTTGATATTAACCAAACTTTGTCCAGAATGCAGCTGTTCAGATGCCATCCCACACCAAATGACACCTGTAGAAATATTGGGTTCCAATAACTGGCGACAAGGGGCTAACAACTGTAGATGTCCATTAACGGTAACTGAGCAGCTCCTACACAGTTTGTCTGCCTGTGTTCCGATATGTGACCCCTTCTATTAACCTCTTCTTAGGCAATCCCTCAGGATCCAGGATGATTTGCTTCCACTCCAGTCTGATGGGTTCTGAGATCCCATGAGTCGGTGGAAATGTCTGACATCTTCAGGAATGTTTTCAGGACATTCAAGTGTTTCCGCTATCCTCCTGGGAGTCTCCTGCCATGTCCAAGTTCCAGATATTGTTGCTTTGTTTGTTGCTTTGGCGTTCTGGTATCAGGCATCCAAATGACATGTCCTGGCCATGGGAGCTGGTTTTGAGTGATTAGTGCCTTGATGTTGACCAAATTGATTTGGCGAAGACACCTTTCTTGTCATTGGATGTGGAGGGTCCTGCAAAGGCATTGCTTATCGTACTTCACCAGTTCCTTGAGGTGCCTGCTGTAGATGTAGATTTGCAACTTTTGAGAAAGCAAAACCTGATGGCCTGATGATTGATATTTAATTTTGGGCTTAAACTCGGGAAACGTGTGTGAGTCTTTTACATTGAGCAGGGCTATGTAAAAGAGTGATAGGAGGCTTTAGCAAGGTTATCTTGGGAAGGTGCAAAAGAACAAGGAAATTTGCACCAAGTGATACTTTTGGTGTAAAATGAGCATAAAAGATGCTAATTTCTTCAGGGAAAAAAGGTGCATGAATGCCAGGATCGTTGCAGGAAATTCTGGCCCATGAGTTTAGTTTAATCACAAGCAAGTCAAAGTTTGCTTAATGAGGAAGAATATTTGAATATTTCCACTTCTGCAATGTCAATGCTATTACAAGGGGGCATAACTATAGGGTTCATGGTGGGAGATATAGGAAGGATATCAAAGGTAGGTTCTTTACGCAGAGAGTGGTTGGGGTGTGGAATGGACTGCCTGCAGTGATAGTGGAGTCAGACACTTTAGGAACATTTAAGCGGTTATTGGATAGGCACATGGAGCACACCAGGATGATAGGGAGTGGGATAGCTTGATCTTGGTTTCAGATAAAGCTCGGCACAACATCGTGGGCCGAAGGGCCTGTTCTGTGCTGTACTGTTCTATGTTCTATGTTCTATACCTGCGTCATCCCAGTATCCACGTGATATACATCTTCGCCATTTAACTTGGAACAATGAACAGTTCTGAGGTGTAATATTGTAGAACCATTGAACCATAGAAAAGTTTCATCACAGAAGGAGATCATTTGGCCCATCTTGTCTATGCCAGCCTGAGGACACCTAGGTGCCTTTCTAATTCCACTTGGCAACATATATCCTTACCTTTATATTCTACATCTCTGCCACTGAAGGAGAGTATTCCATATGCCTTCTTTACAACCTTGTCTACTTGAACTGCTTCCTTTAGGGACCTGTATAGTTGTACGCCTAGATCTTTCACTTCATCTACCCCTTTTGGTATATTTCCATTTATTGTGTACTCACTATAACTGTTTGACCTCCCTAAATGCATGACCTCACACTTCCTTGTGTTAAAATCCATCCACCACTTTACTGCCCACTCCACCGACCTACCTATATTGTTTTGGAGATTATAGTTATCCTCTACACTATCCACTACTCAGCCAATCTTATGGCCATGCATGGTATGGATCGTGACTGACCCAGATTCTAGAGGACACAGTGTGCAAGCATTTTGGTTGTAATACTTCTTTCTCCTTTGTCTCACTTTATAAGGGCATCATTCAAATTGGTTTTGACCTTTGGTGACTTTCAGGCTAGATGCAAGAAGGATGTTCCCAATGGTGGGGGTCTCTGGAATCAAGGGTCACAGTTTGAGGATACAGTGTAGACCATTTAGGGACAGATTTGAGGATAAATTTCTTCACCCAGGGGGTGGTAAGCTTGCGGAATTCTCCACCAAAGAAAGTAGTTGAGACCAAAACATTGTGGGCTGGATTTCATGGCCTCGCTTGCCCCTCTGATTCTTGTGATCGACTGGGTGGTAAAACTCTGGCCTGTATGTTTTCAAGAAGCAGTTAGCTATAGCTCTTGCGGTGAAGGGGATCAAAGGAGGAAGGTGGGATTAGGCTATTGAGTCAGATGATCGGCCATGATCATAACGAATGGCGGAGCAGGCTGAATACCCTCCTCCTGCTCTTATTTTCTATGTTTCTATTTAGGTGCAACCCAACCAGCCTATATGGATCCCAATCTCCCTCAGAGCCAGTCCCAATTAGATTACTATTCTGAGGTTCTGCTCATTAATTTCCTATGCAACCCTTGACGTTATGACCACAGGACCACATTCTTCTTTCTGCCTGTGTTGTTTGTACCAATGTGGAATGTGACTGCTGGCTGTTCATTTTCTTCCCTCAGAGTGCTCAGCAGCTGCCCAGTGACACTGATGACCCTGGGACCAGGGACTCAACACACCATCCTGGTTTCTTGTCTGTGGTTGCAGAAGCACCTAACTATTCCCCTAACTATCAAATAACTTATCACTATTGCTCTTCCAGTCTTCCTTGAACAGTTGAGTCCCATGTGGTGTCATGGATTTAACTCTGGGTGCACTCTCCAGATGAACCATCACTCTCATTAAAACTGAATACTGGTTGGAGAGTGGGATGCACTCAGGGGACTCCTGCATAACATGCCTTTTTCGTTTGACTGCCTGGTGGTCACCCCTTGTCTCTCTCCCACAGGGCAGAGATCTAAGAGGAAATCTCTTTCATGCACTCTTGGGAAGGAACTAGGTGCAAGTCAGAAGGACTGTTAAGTCACAGGGTGACCACATCTATAAACATGCTATCCATGAAGCACTCAACCTCACAGATGTGCCACAGTGATGCCAGATGTTGCTCAAGTTCAGAGACTTGGAGATCAGGCTGCTTTAACTGATGATAGCTTTTGCATGAATAGTTAACCAAGACATGTGAAGACATGGACGAGCAACATAGCACAGCATCCACATTCTTGACGTTGGGGCAACCCTGCTATTCCTCAATTTATTAATTAATAACCTTGTTACTGCTCTTAAACCTTAGTATTAGTAATAAACTTTACCGATAGTAATAAAGCTTTCCCAATTGACAAGGTTTACTAATAAATCTTACTGATACTGATAAACCCCACTAATATTTAATACACCTTAGTAGTGATGATAATCATTCAGAATAATTAAGATTTCCTCTTTAGTCACTTTTCTAACCTCTTTTCTACAGAGTTAGTTTCAGTTCCTCTTGCTATTTCTGTACAAAGCACCATAGGAAATTTTGAATGCTTTGTGACATGTTTACTGGTGATATTGTTGTCACTGTCGCTGCTCACTAATATGATTCTTTTCGTGACCTTTCTGATGAGGAGTCAATATGTTTTAAGCGAATAACCTGCTTCTGACTTGCACCCAATTCCTTCCCGAGAGTGCATGAAAGAGATTTCCTCTTAGATCTCTGCTCTATGAGGCACTCTTGAAAGGTTGCCTGGAGTGAGTTCTCTCTGATTTCCTCTTTGTCCCTCTGACAAAATGTTTAACCTCTGCTTGGGGGATTCCTCACAGCATCACAGTTGAGATTGTCAAACTATATGAGAGAGCAGATGACTACTAGTCCATTTTCTGACACTATGTAAGACAATACATTAAATTTCCAACCAAATTGAGTGGCATGCCAGCTCTATATATCAATTTATGCTTGTGATTCGCCTTGTTGTAATAACATGTCAATTTGAATAATTGAATAATTTGCGCTGAATGCATAGTGAAGTGTTTAATCTTGACAAAAGAAATCAGTACTTAAGAGTTAAATTATTCAACTAGACAGTTTGAATGTAAAGGTTTTATTGAAATAAAGTGGCCTGACAGAGAAATCTTTTCTTCTTACGGTCAAGCCCAGTGGAGGCATGTGATATGATGAACTTTCAGTTAATACTTTCAAAAATTGGACACAAAAAAAGCTGCAGCAAATCATGTGATCTTCAGCATTTGGAATATAGACATTATAATGTCTCCAATGAATACCTAATTAAATATTGACATAGGAGAGGGCATTTTTCCCATCTGTGGAATTTACACATCTCATTGTTTAAGGACGGGCCAGCAACAAAGGACTGTGGAGTTTCTAGACAGCCTGCCTCCATGTTTCACACTTGACAAAAGGGAAAATCAAATCTCAATGGTCGCTATCAACCTTCCATCGGATAATGATGGCCTCCCCCATCCTAACCAAATTGGTTGGGCCTCAGAAGTGTTACTGAAAAGTAAAGATTATTTATTACTCACAAGTAAGGCTTACATTAACACTCCAATGAAGTTACTGTGAAATTTCCCTGCAGTGATTATTTTATCAAAACTGGTTTAAGGGAATGGATCCGTATTACCCAGGATGCAAGAAATCCATTAGAACCATTAGTTATCAGCCAATCGGAGAACCAGTCTCTGAAACTAGCTGTAAATTATCAAGTAGCCAAAGAACTTAACCTCTTCGAGTTTCAATGTTTGCATGTATACATTTACACAAAAACTTTAATTTAGAAAAAAATCCCAAGATGCTTCATAGGGAAATAACAAAATAAAGACAGGGAATCAAACATCAAATATTGGCCGGGAGTCTAACAAAAAAATTCCAAGTTCCCAATCGTGTGAAAATGGGAGTAACTCCTGCCAATTTTTATAGCGTGACTTTCAGATTGGATCTCCAATACTCTGAGCACTGCAGAATCCCCGAGCAGGATTCCCTCTGAAAAGTGGTGGGCAGGGCCTTTTCCTGCCCGAGAGGCCAGCAGCATAGTGCTGAACGGATCACTGCACATGTGCTGATCTGTCAGCACCAAGATCCTTGCATGCGTAATGGCCCCCCCATTAATGGCCCCTCCTGATCGCTGGCCAACCCAATTGCTGGCCAGCCCCGTAACCCCCCATCACTGTCCCCCCTCCGACTCCCTCACCCCCACCCCGACCTCTGGGCTCCTAGATCTCCCCGGGCAAGCTCCCATGTCCCCCACCCCATCCATAAGCCCAGACACCCCACAGTCCCGATCCCTGCCCTGTGGCAGTCACCGCCCACCTGGCAGTCACCCCTGTGACCACCAGGCAGCCCTGACCCACCCCCAATTGGATGGCCAGCCCCGATCGCTGTCCTCCCTGCCTCTGCCACCAATCCCAGATGCAGAGTGGCAGTGGGACCCCCCACCCCACCAATCATTCCACCAACAGGCCCAGCCCCAGCAGGCTCCACCTCCCAGTAAGCCCTGCGCCCTCTGCCTCTCCTTGGCACTGCACAGTGCCCATTGGGCAGTGTCAAGGTGACCTGTGGGCATTGCCAGTTTGCCCCTTGGGCAGTGCCAGGGGACCAGGCTGGCATTGCCCAAGAGGCACCCTACCACCAACCTCCTGGGGGTGTGCCCAATAGCTTCTGTTCATTCTAGCAGGGTCAGCCACCTGTTATCCATTAGTGGGGAATAGTTATAAACCCCACTGGAGTGAACCATGCAGGGGATGGGGGTGGGTGGGGAGATGCTTGTGGGCCTGAAAACTTCAATCCCGGGCCCCCTAATGATAATGAAGTGCTGATTTCCATTTGGTAATCAGCTCCGCATCGATTTCCGGTGTGGAGCTAATTACTCTGGAAAGCCCAGTGCCGGAGACACGTGGAGGCCATGACGCTCAGCGGGAAGGCCTGAAACGACCTCTGCAGTGCAGCAGGTTGGGAGAATTGCCCCCATTAATTCTGGAGGAGGGAGGGTGTTGGAAAATGGTTTGGTAAGTTTGAAGGAGGATAGGTGGGAGGTGTGGTGGTTTGGTGGTTTCTGGAAGATGTTGAAAAGTTTAGATTGTAGACAACTGAAAAGATAACTCTAAATGATAGGGTAAAGTGGAATGAGGCAGTCACATGAGAGCAGATTAAGGTGAACAGAGATGTTGGTGGTGGGTAGAAGGGCATTGTTGTACTTGATGAGGTGGAGGAGGTTTTTTAAACACAGAGGATAACCTGTGGATTTTTTTAGCAGTGTCTTTACTGTTATAGAGGTAAACACAGCAGTCATTTTTGGACAGACGGAGGCCCCATGAATATTAAATGAACTAATCATAAAATAATTTAATTTTTGTAGTGTTGGTTGAAGAAAAATCATGGTAAGGATAGATAGAAGCTGTTCTTCTTGAGATGGAGCCATGTTTTTGGCCTAACTCATCAGGCAGACATCTCATGTAAGTGTAAGTTTCAGGGCAATCCTCCATATTTTAAAAAGGACTCAGGAGAAACCTGACAGTTTAAAAGTGGCCAACTCTGGCTGCTGGCTGATAAAAACCTCCCAGAAGGCTCGGCAGGACAAACATAACCTGCCTGTGGACTGTGCTAAGAAAAAGATGTGAGTCCCCTGAATATGCAAGTGGCCAGAAAGGCAGACACACCAGTGATCCAATCATCAGAAGGACAAAGGACAGTAAACAGACCAGCAGGGAGTCAATGGACACAGAAATCGGCCCATCCACAGAAGACAAGAAGACCCATCCCACTAATAGGATACCATTCAGGAAGCTCCGGAGGAGCATTAAGAAGTCATTGAAATAACGACCCACGGGGGGTTCAAGGCAGTTCCAGCCTTTTGTGTTTGGACTTGACTAAATTAAACTGAGACTGCCGGTGATCGAAAGCCCCTTTGTCCTTGAAAATCACCTACGGGTGCAGGGAAGTTGGTTGTTAAATTGGGCTGAAGTTAAGACAAGCTGAGAGTCAGACAAGCAGAGAAGCAAGATGAAGCTCTCTTCCAGAATCGCAAGCTAAATAGCAGACAAGCAGGACCGAGCTCTCTTCCAGAATCGCAAGCTGATGTGCAGAGGTGAAGTCCAACAGCAGCCCAGTTTCGACCCTGCACTGAGATATTCGAGCCCACCACAAAGGAACCCCTTTTAGAATTGCGAGTATCCCAGCCAACCTTGTGAAGCTCCCGAGGATAGGATAGAGGTTGAGGCAAGGGGAGGGGTGGTGTATTGTAATTTTAAAGTTCAGTAACCTTGTTTTGAACTATGTAAAGTAAGATTTTACGTTGTACCCGTTAGCATTTCTCCCATAGTGATAGTATAAAGTATAAGTTTTGTTCATGTGTGGTGGGGTATTGGAGAGGTTGATTTTATTGTTAAATAAATCACTGTAAGTTTTGAAACTCGTTTGGAGTTCGTCATGCCTCTTGTTCTCTCATCAGCGCACTCTGACGAGGTCACAGTTTCAATATCCCTTACCATAAATCCGGAGTCTAGAACCGAGGGTGATCTGAGCGATTCGAACCCGCTCACTCAAGGGAGACTGCTGGTCAGGAGATAAAAAGGACAGAGTCTCTCTGTTCTCTCTCTTGGAGACCTACTCGAGTGGAGTGGGTGCAGGGTGGCCGTTGTCCCACCGACAAGGGAGAGAACCACTCAGGCCTTGGTGGCGGTTTTGGGATGGCTGTGTGATATAAGTATCAGGTTATCGGTCAGGTGTAAATGGTAAGCCTGGTTCAGCGCTCTCTCCTGCGGAGTTGCCCCAATGCAGCATTCCCCGGCCTTTGAAATTTCAAGGCCTGTAAGAGAGAGACACACACAGCTATCGGCAGACCCCCAAATACCGGCCTGTAAGTGGAGTAAAGAGAAAGATCCCGCTACATAAGCCCTGGCTGATACTTTTCTTCTGATCCAAGGACATTAGTGACAACCATTGTTGGATTCTGGGTTACTGGGATCCATGGGCAGCTCCTAGCATTTTTTGCTAAATCCTTCTCCAATATGTCTGTGGCACAATACACAGACCCATTTCTTTATGGATCAATGGGATGATTTCTGGGTTAGTCGCATAAATGCTGGAATAGTTGCCTCCCAGAATCAGATCTAAATATGCAGTGGAAGAACAGCTGTTTAATTATAATGTGTCCACTGCTGCCCAGCTAGCATCAACTAACTGGGCACAAATCAGACATTGAATCTGGTTTGTAAAGCACTGAGCCTTGGAGGAGTGGTATAAACATATTGCTTCGCTACATTTTTCTACATTTATTTTTAAATTGTACCATTGGTCTCCCTGTGAACCAGAAGGAAAGGCAAATTGGCTACAACAAATTAAACATTGCATATGCATTGGATGATGTTAGAGAGATGTCATCAATTAATTACACCATTACACGCAAAAAAAACTTATTAAAAATTATTTTACAGGATGTGGGATTCACTGGCTAGGCCACAATTTGTTGCCTATTTTCTTGAGAAGCTAGTGGTGAGGTGTCTTCGGGAATCACTGTCGTCCATGTGGTGCTAATATACCCGCAGTGCTATAAAATTTAATAAAATCAATGCTGTTAGGGAAGGAATTCCAGGATTTTGACCTCGTGACAGTGAAGAAATGGCAATACACTTTCAAATAAGGATGACGTATGACTTAGAGGGGAACCTGCAGTTGATTATGTTCCCGTGCATCTGCTGCACTTGTGCTTTGAAGTGGTACAGGTCATAGGTTTGGAAAATGTTGTTGAAGGAGGTTTGATTTGTTGCAGCAAGGCATCTTGTCGATGGTACACTCTTCTTCCACTATGTGTCAGCAGTGGAGGGAGTGAATGTTAAAGGTGGTCAATGGGGGGACAATCAAGTGGGTGGTGTCAAACATCTTGAGTGTTGTTGTTGGGGCTGCACTCATCCAGGCAAGTGAAGATCATTCCACCACTCCCCTGATTTGTGTCTTGTAGATGGTGAAGAGTCAAGAGGGAGTTACTTGCAATAGAATGCCCTGCGTCTGACTTGCTTTTGTAACCTCAGTATTTACATGGATAGTCCAGTTAAGTTTTCAGTCAATGATAGCCCCCAGGCTGATGATCATGGAGGATTCAAGGGTGGTGTTGTTATTGAATGTCAAAAGGAGATGGTTTCTTGTTGGATCATTGCTTGACACATGTGTGGCATGACCATTGCTTGCCACTTATCAACATAAGCCTGAATGTTGCCAGGTCTTGCTGCATATGGACACTTTAACATGTTTAACCAGAAATTGGGTTCAGACTTGAAAAGGTTAAGTAATAACACTGACAACAACAGTTGTAATATTACAAAATTTGTGAATTAAATTTATTGAACTATTCTTCAAACACCCAGAATAAGAATAGCAAACTGATAGCTGACAATCAGACACAGGGATTATCATTAATACAGACTGATCCCTCCCATCTGGTGTCTTTATTCCTACAGGTCCCTCCCATCTAGTGTCTTTATTCCTACTGGCCCCACTCTATAACCCAACTCTGTATTTACTGATGAAACCACAGAGACTAAAAGATTTTTCTCACCCAGTTGTCTGGTATGATTCTACAAGCTTTTATCTTATCTAGTCCAGCTCTGACTCTTTCTTACTTCCAGCTTTGTTCCAATTCCCTCTCCATGTGCCGAGTAGCCCCAGAGCGAATTTCATTTTCCAAAATTTTACTTCATTCATAAATCTAAAAGTTCATTCCAAAGCATTTCAGATTAGTTCCATAAATTACCTGTCCTCTGGTTTATTTTTCAGCAGAAAGGCCATGGACAGTTGCCTTTTGTTATTGTTCCTTTGCGACAGAGGCTCCAAGACTTAGTGCATCCCTCTGCACCAAGTTATAGAATAGAACCAGAGAAACCCTACAGTGCAGAAAAAGGCCATTCCGTCCATCAAGCTTGCACCAACAACAATTCCACCCAGGCCCTATCCTATAACCCCACATATTTCATAGAATCATCAGCGTAGAAGAACCCTGCTAATTCCTCTGACAATAAGGAGCAATTAGCATGATTAATCAACCTAACTCACACATCTTTGGAGAGTGGGAGGAAACTGGAGCACTCAGGGAAAACCCAAGCAGAGACACAGAGAGTCACCCGAGGCCGGAATTGAACCCGGATCCCTGGTGCTGTGAGACAGCAGTGCTAACCATTGTGCCACCATCAAGGACCTTGGAATGGGATAGTTGGCAACACCTGGTCATAGGCAACTCTTTGCACTGGAAGATCACCAAATTTCAAGCAGACCAAAGAAGAGCATCTTTCACCAAGTTGATGAGGTTCCAGCAGCATTTGACATTTGCTTAATTGTGCATAACAGCCTGTAAAGCACAGAGTCCTACATCATGGAGAAGCTTGGGACGGTTTGATGCAAATTGGCCAACAGTCCTGACTGCACGGCAGTGAAACAAAGGAATAAGGCCCTTTTATCCACCTTACTGCATGGTTTTCCTCCATTCTCATCCTTGTGGCAGTCAATGATTTGTTAACCCAATGCACTATCTGCTCCGTGAACGGTCAGATGTGATATCACCTCTCATACTAAGGGTTCATTTCCTGGGCTGATACTCACACAATAAGAAAAGAACCCCACCTCTGATTGTTAGAAGAGCTGACAATGGTGCCCATCCTGTAAAAGTTTCAATCTGTAACATACCCAGGATGTTTAGGCAAATGCTTTTACAATTACAAGTGATTGTTTTAATCATTATTGGGAATCATAAATGCCGGGGAGCTTAGTATCTACCAGAGGCTGAGAACAAATATCCAAACAAAGGATTTCCTGTGACTGAGGGGTTTGGCCAGACATGGTGTCTGTCTCACAACCATTTGGAGGCGCAAATCCTACAATTTACCAAGCATAATTTAGGGTGAGAAAGAAGTGAGTACTTTAAGACACTTTTAACATACACACTGATAATGCCCCATATACAAATCAGTTCATATTTGTAAGAGTCCACTGCAATACAGACAGCCTCAGTATGTGAGAAGTCGTGAATGGTGCTGAACATTGTGCAGTCATCAGTGAACATCTCCACTCTGACCTTATGAAGGAGTGAAGGTCATTGATGAAGTGTCTGAAGATGATTGGGCCTAGGAGACTACCCTGAGGAACTCGTGCACTGATGTCAAGTACTGAGATGATTGCATTCTAAATCCCAGGACCACGTGCTGAGGGATGCACTAAAGCTTGGGACAGCTGCCACAGAGATGCAATGGGGGAAGGGTGCTTTCTAATAACTTTCAGCCATAGTGCAGCGAGGGGAGGGGAATTGGATAGAACTCCCTCAGGCTGTATGATTTACACTGATTTTATACAGTGAATATTACATGCATCACAATTGTATTGAAGCACCTCAGAGTGCAACTTCATCCATGTAGACAACTTAAATACCTTTGCACCATTTTTAATGACCATTCTGAAATGTCTGTAACTTTTGTTTGATTGCATTGAGACGCCTCAAGATGCAATGATGATGTATGTAAAAAACCTGTATATTACTGCAATTTGTGTGATGGCGATTTTGAAATGTTTGTAATGCTCTTTCAGATATTTTGTGCATAACTTTTATGAAGAAAAAGCATTGAAATAATTGACCTCCAGCAGCCACAACCATCTTCCTTTGTGTTCAGGATGACTTCAACCATCCAGTGGAGAGTTTTCCCCTGATTCCTAAACTGATTTGAGGCATATATGTACAATATAGGGATGTTTTGACATGCATTATCCAAAAGGTGTGCATAGATTTTATGACACCCAGTGGAGTTTTTTCACCAAGCTCTGAGACCTAAAAAAATGGTTTTACTGTCTTCACTATTAGTCGTTAATTCATTCAGGGAATGGTAACATGATATTCAACAGACTTTTCACATTAAATACTGGAAGATATTTCAGTTGTTCATTCTGCAATATTCTTCCAGCTGACAGTAACTCATAGAAAAGAGCTGAACCCAATAGCATGTAAATCTATATTTCAAATGGTCTTCACCAGCTCACTTCACAAATGACCTAATGACTTAGGGTGGCATGGTGGCACAGTAGTTAGCACTGCTGCCTCACAGTGCCAGGGACCCAGGTTCGATTCTGGCCTTGGTCACTGTTTGTGCGGAGTATGCACTTTCTTTTTGTGTCTGCGTGTGTTTCCTCCAGATGCTCTGGTTTCCTCCCAAGTCGAAAGATGTGCAGGTGATTGGCCATGCTAAAATTGACCCTAGTTTCAGGGGGATTAGCAGGGTAAATGTATGGGGTTACAGGGATAAGGCCTGGGTCAGCACAGACTCGATGAGCCAAATGGCCTTCTTTTGTACTTGTCAGGATTCTATGATTCTATGACTTACACATCTTGGCACAAGTTTTAAAAAACAAATTCTGGATAATCATTCAATAGGATTGATAAATATACCTTTGCCTAATAAAGTTAATTTATTCGTCACAAGTAAGGCTTACATTAACACTGCAATGAAGTTACTGTGAAATTCCCCTAATCACCACACACTAGCGCCTGTTTGGGTCAAGGCATCTAACCAGCACGTCTTTCAGAATGTGGGAGGAAACCAGAGCAGCCGGAGGAAACCCACGCAGACATGGGGAGAATGTGCAAACTCCACACAGACAGTGACCCAAGCCGGGAATTAAACCCTGGCCCTTGGCATTGTGAGGAAGCAGTGCTGACCACTGTGTCACCGTGTCGCCCTATAATAAGGCTTCAGTCTAATGCTTTACCTTTCTAAGCTATCTAATAAAATATTAAGACGCAATATAATTACAAGATTCATACGAGTGATCAGATTGGTATTGGTCAAGGTGAGGATTCCAGACAGTCCTATGTTTCTTGTGTGCCATTTAATGATGCTTTGCATATAAAGCCAGGTACTTAGTTGTTCTTATTGTTTGGCAGAATATCAATGCGTGAAATTTGACCTTTGAAAACCTGAGTACTATGTGGTTAAAACATCCCATCAAGTGTGTAATATTTCAATGAATTTGTATCATATTTTCCATGTTCCAGAGATTTCAGATATTTCAGGCCTAAACATCAGTGGTTTAGTGCCCGTATTTTTTCTGTTAGCATTACAGTACATTAGTAATAGAACAGATTCACGTATGGTGTGACTAATTAGGTGGAAGGGTAATGCTTCACAGGGACAAGACAAATGATTGAACAATAGTGCGATTACAGTGTAGTAAATTATCTATTAGTATGTTGCGAGCACATTGTAACAAATAAAAATGTGACTTTCTGCAACTGTACTACAACACAGTTTACTGTTTTTACATTGGGTTATTGTTTCTACTTCCCAGTAGTCTGGCCTGTCAGCTCTTTGGACTTCACGCTGCAGGGCAGATTACATTGTACCATTAGGTTATCCACAGGGCTAAAGCTGCTTTTATATAGTGTGTCTAAAGCAGTTGTTCCCAACCTTTTTCAGTAACACGGCGCACTTCAATGAGACAAACAATTCCATGGCAGACCCACATTTTCTCAGTTGGATTGATTGATATAAGCATCACATTCACATTTATTATGGTTACGGTCTTACTAGAGAGGTTTGCAACATACAACTGAAATTCAATGGATAAGAGCAAAATGCAAAGTTGTCTAACTAGCAACTTTCCGAGTTAGTGTGAAACCTGGGGCCACCCGTATGCACAGAGCCTTTTGATCCAGGGAGAATTGACAAAATGCGTGCTAATAAAAGTTCAAACTGCTTTTTTCCATGCAAAAAAAGAGTTCAGAGCTTGGAGTCTGTCCCACATTGAAACATAGAAGATAGGAGCAGGAGTAGGACATTTGGCCCTTTGAGCTTGCTCCACCATTCATAGAGTCAGAGTCATAGAGGTTTACAGCATGGAAACAGGCCCTTCAGCCCAACTTGTCCATGCCGCCTTTTTTTAAAAAACCCTTAAGCTAATCCCAATTGCCTGCATTTGGCCCATATCCCTCTATACCCATCCTACCCAGGTAACTGTCTAAGTGCTTTTTAAAAGATTAAATTGTACTCGCCTCTACTACTACCTCTGGCAGCTTGTCCCAGATACTCATCACCCTCTGTGTGAAAAAATTGCCCCTCTGGACCCTTTTGTATTTCTCCCCTCTCACCTTAAACCTATGTCCTCTAATTTTAGACTCCCCTACTTTTTCATCATGATCATGGGTGATCATTCAACTCAGTAACCTGTTCTGGGTTTCCCTTCATATCCTTTGATCCATTTAGCCCCAAGAGCAATATCTAATACCTTCATGAAAACATGTTTTGGCCTCAACTACTTCCCGTGGCAGTCAATTCCACAGACTTACCATAGTCTCGACGAAAGAAATTCTCCTCATCTCAGTCCTAAATGATTCACTCTGTATCCCAGACTGTAACCCTTGGTTATGGACTCCCCCGACATCGGGAAAATCCTTCCTGCATCTACTCTGTCCAGTTCAGTTAGAATTTAATGACATTTATGAAATTCCCCTTCACCTTTCTGAATGCCAGAGAATACAACCTGAACTGACTCAATCTCTTTTCATATGTCAGTCCTGTCATCCCAGGAATCAGTATTGTAAACTTTCACTGCACTGCCTCCATAGCAACAGCATCCTTCCGCAGATAAAGAGACCAAAACTGCACACAATATTCCAGGTGTGGCCTCACCAAGGCCATGTATAACTGCAGCAAGACATCTCTGCCCTTGTATTTGAATCCTCTTGCTATGAAGGCCAATATACCATTTGCCTTCTTCGCCACCTGCATCTACATGTTTACTTTCAGCGACTGGTTTACAACCATAGCCACTGCTGTGGCACACTTGCACATGAGATGAAAATCACTGATGCACAGAGATACACTGTGGTGACATTCCCCTGTGGGGATTCACTTGTTCTCTGCTCTACGATACATTGCTCGCAATACTTATTGCCTTTTGTGATGCTGTGGGAACTGGCTCATTTTATATTTCAAAATATTTTTGATAGAAACTGGGCCCATTGTACCGCCTTTGGTTTATGCAGAGAATTGCGTTCAACAGCAAGCATTGCCACCAGCACTTTATTTGTTGCCGAAGCATCCACAACACTTTGCTTTTCTATCTGGTGGGTGATATAATCTGATTCAGTAAGGTCTTAAAGGGAACTAACTCTAAATGCGAGCTAACCAAATCTTGACGGGCTGACTGGTCTCCTTCTGAACGGCTTTATTCTATGATTCTATGAGTTTAATTGTTGCATGGATTTGGAGATTATAAAACAGCTCAAGACCTGAAGGTGATGAATGAATGATTCCACGCAACTGCCTGATGTTTTGTACAGATCATTGAGTCCATTTAACAAAGCTGCATTTGTCTAGCTGTTGTATGTGAATGTTGTACATAGGGTTCAATGTGAACATTCAAACATTGCTCACAGCCTCTGTGAATAAAATAATTATCTTCTTCTAGCATCTCTCTGACTTGAAAATGTATTTAATTTAATCCATTGAATGCTCATGGTGCAGTGCCAGTCTGGTAGTGCCTGTCATGCTGGCACTGGCAGCCTGGCACCCTGGCACCATAATTGTGCCAGGGGCAGTGCCAAGGGGCTGGGGCCTGAGTGGGAGTGGAGCTGTGGGATTGAGCTTTGATGGGGAGGAGGAGGGAATGGGAGATCTGTAGGGGTGGGAGGGAGGGAACTCTGCTGGGGTGTGACAGAAGGGAGGAACTCTGTTGGGGTAGGAGGGAAAGGGGGAACTCTGCCGGGGTGGGAGGGAAGGGGAGAAAATCTGCCAGGGTGGGAAGGAAGGGGGAAAACTCTGATGGGCGGGTGATTAGGGAGGGAGGGAAGTCTGAGGGGAGTGCGATGGGGGTGGGAGAGAGGGAACTCTGCCAGGGGGCGATTGGGGAGGGAGGGAGGGAACTGTATCGAAGGGGTGATCAGGGTGGGAGGGAGGGAATTCTGTTGACAGGGGCAATCGGTGAGGGAAATTCTTTGTCCGTGGTGAAGGTAGGAGGTTAGATCGGCACAGGGGGTGATCGGCATGGTTGGGGAAAGAGAGTCCCAATGTGCGTGGGGTGGGTAGGGGGAGGCGGTAGCACACTGGTAGATCAGGTGCCTGTGTAATGGCACCCCTCCAGCTCAGCAGCCGGCTCCCTCTCCCACTGCTGGCCAGAATCACATCCTGGCACTTTTTTTGCACTAAGTGCCAAAAGATTGCATTGTCAAACTCACCCCAAAAAACAGGTCTGAAAGTCATAAGAACAGAACTAGGAGCAGGAGTAGGCGTCTAGCCACTCAAACCTGCTCTGTCATTCAATAAGATCATGGCTGATTTTTTCGTGGACTCAGCTCCACTTACCCGCTCGCTCACCATAACCCTTAATTCCTTTACTGTTCAAAAATTTATCTATCCTTGCCTTAAAAGATTCATTGAAGTAGCCTCAACTGCTTCACTGGGCAGGGAATTCCATAGATTCACAACCCTTTGTGTGAAGAAGTTCCTCCTCAACTCAGTCCTAAATCTGTTCCCCCTTATTTTGAGGCCATGCCCCCCAGTTCTAGTTTCACCTGCCAGTGGGAACAACCTCCCTGCTTCTATCTTATCTATTCCCTTCATAATCCTATATGTTTCTATAAAGTCTCCCCTCATTCTCCTGAATTCCAATGAGTATAGCCCCAGTCTACTGAGTCTCTTGTTTTCCTATTCGTCCAGCACTTGGAATTTTTTTTCATTAAATCACATCTAGCATCTTTTGATTCTTATCGGGCAGGGATCTCCATGGTCAACAAACGGTTCTCATCAGTGAAAAAGGACTGGAGCACAAGATCGTCCATCAGGGAAGAAATGTGAACACCGAGTTATTACAGCGAGACTGATAGTGGACAGGACTGGGTGGGAATGTGGTAAAATATTGTCCCAAATGCCGAATATTCACAACGTAACCCCAGGAAAGTTATCCAGTAAAAAAGGGGTATCAAGAGTGCTCCAAAGGACCAAGGGAAAAGATCCAGATTTCATGGGACTCTTACCAAATAGTCGAGGAGAGATATAGGCTGGGATTTTACCACTTCACCCGCCACAGCTATCGGAGCGGGCAAAGGACGCAACATAGAAAAGTCCGTTGACCTCGGGTGGGATTTTACAGGTTCGGAATGAGAAAGGCCATAAAATCCCACACATAGGGGGGAATTTTACCATTTTGAGTCCAAGTGCCGGATCTGGACGTCAAATAGATCCGCGCCTGGAATCCTCTTTGCAGCGCGCCCATACGCATTTTGCCAGCTCTGACCCGATCCACGCTGTGGGCGGAGCTTAGCACTGGCGGACCGATCGGAGCTCTGAACTGCGCATGCGCAGTTCAAAAAAAATCTGACAGCGCGCCCGTGCGCGAACAAAAAAGCAGAAAGCGGAGAGAGCGGCTCTCTGACATTCATCCTCTGGTCGGGGTGTTGGGGGGGGGGGTGGGGGGGTGGGGGTGGGAGGGGAGGGGGTGTGACGTATCATCCCCTGGGGGGGGAGGAGAAGAGGGGGTGTGACGTCTCATCTTCTGGGGGGGGGTGGAGAGGGGGTGTGACATATCATCCCCCGGTGGGGGGATGGGTGGGGGGGTGTGATATATCATTCTCTGGTCAGGGGGGTTCCGCTGCCTGTCTGTGGCCGATCCCTCCTGGCACCGTCACTGGTACACGACCAGCCACAGATTACTCTTCCCTGCAGGTGTGAGAGAGCGGGAGAGATGGCTGTGGCTGGTAGTGTACCAGTGATGGTGCCAGGAGGGATCGGCCGCAGCCCGAATTGGGTGTCGGTAAAGGTATCTGCTCAGAATCTGGTGCAGATCGCGGTATAGGCCCGACACCCAACTTTACCGCGATTTCCTGCCCGAAAACGGGCGCGAAGTTTTGGTAAAATCAGGCCCATACTGTCTTGTGGTGATAGATAAACTTATAGACAATCTCATAGAATCCTACAGTGCAGAAGGAGGCCATTCAGCCCATCGAGTCTGCATCAACCACAATCCCACCAGGCCCTATCCCCATAACCCCATGCATTTACCCTAGCTAGTCCCCCTGACACTAAGGGACAATTTAGCATGGCCAATCCATCTAACTCGCGCATCTTTGAACTGTGGGAGGAAACCAGAGCACCCGGCGGAAACCTGCGCACACACGGGGAGAATGTGCAAATTCCACACAGACAGTGACCCAAGCCGGGAATTGAACTGGGGTCCCTGGCACTGTGAGGCAGCAGTGCTAACTACTATGCCACACAGTGGGTGGAGGCATTGCTGGCAAGGGGCTGTGTGGCTTCCTGTGCTGCTGACACCAGTGCTGAGTTTTAAGTCTGGAAACTTGAGTCGGCCCCACAGCTACACCTGCAAACATTTAGTTGATAAAAGAAAATGACGCCAGTGATTGTATTGCCAGTGCGTACCTGCAAAGATGGGGTTGGGGTTGTGGGGTGGAGGTTGTGGGATGGGGAGGCATTACCAGATAAGAAGTACCAGGTCATTGACCTAACAATGCAGTCATTGCTGTCAGCTCCTCTGTGGCAATCCCTCAGAAGGAACCTGTTTTCACCTGGAAGGAAGGGCACCCACATATTGGGCAGAATTTTTGCAATTTTTTGACGAAGTGTCATTTGAATGAGAAAAGCAGAGGATAGTCCGTCGATGCACTGCCGGCTTTTCCCGTCATCATATGCGACACTTTGTCAAAAGAATCCAAGGGATGAGTCCTACAACGTCACACTGGTGGGATGGTCTTGTTCAGAGCCCGCCCTGCAGCAACTTTGGCTTTTAAAAGATCAGGGCACCCTTTTTAAAGCACACGCCAAATGTTAAAAAATGAAGATGGAAACTACCTCCTTCCCACGGAACTCCCCAACCCTTACCCTGCAATACCTGGCACTTCTCCCACGGAACCCTCCCCCACGGGGGACTGCCCCAGCATTGCTGACACTACCAGGCATTGCCTGGGCATGGCCCTCTCCCCCCGGGAGCTGAACTCACCTGTTGCCCCCCCCAACCCCCCCAAAAGGTTGCCTCAGTTGGGAATACAAAATAGAAATAGAGAATTGGCAGCCTGCTTGAGACTCAACCTGTTTATTTTTATTGCAGTGCATTTTAAATGAATTGCATCTACTACTTTATTTTCAATAAACTTAAACACAAATAATGTAGTGGCGCGTTTATGGAGGTACATGCATCAACACAGCTTTCATCATTACAGGGAATGTTTGGCAAACGAAGAACAAAACGGTAGAACAGTGGTTAGCACTGCTGCCTCACAGCGCCAGGGACCCACATTCGATTCCCGGATTGGGTCACTGTCTGTGTTGAGTTTGCACGTTCTCCCCATGTCTGTGTGGGTTTCCTCTGGGTGCTCCGGTTTCCTCCCACTGTCTGAAAGACATGCTGGTTAGATGCATTGGCCATGCTAAATTCTCCCTCAGTGTTACCCGAATAGGTGCCGGAGTGTGGCGACTCGGGGATTTTCACAGTAACTTCATTGCAGTGTTAATGTAAGCCTACTAGTGACTAATAAAGACACTTTAAAAAGATCTTTTAAAAAGATTCCACAATACTTCATAATGAAGGTTTGTGACATGTTAGTATTGCCTCAATGGGTCCCTTAATACCTCAACTGGCGAAAGCAATGAACACTCCTTTGTACAATTCTGTACAATTCAGAAAAACCTCAGGTTTGATCCTCAGTTTGTCTGCATTACCCTCTCTCAGCCAGAGTGCTAACAGAATTAAAAATAAATTGCTGGAAATACTGAGCAAATTGGGCAACATATGGAGAGAGAAACAGAGGGGGCAATTCTCCCAAAAATATTCTAAATGTCGAATTCGCATGAAAACTGGGGTAAATTAGGCTGTCCTGTTTTTCAATTGGAGTTCAGAGAAGAATCTCCAACACTCTGCATTGCAGAGTGCCTGAGCATGAATCCCGTTGAAAATCAGTGGGACGGGCCTATTCCCGCTGGGGAGGCCGGCAGCATAGCGCTGAGCGAGCCACTGTGCATGCGCTAATCTGTCAGTGCTGAGATTGGCACATGCACAGTGGCCCCTGTATGCCAGCCTCCCGATCACTGGCCAGCCCCATGATCCCACATTGCTGGCCCTCCACCCCCCACCCCCCCCCCCCCCCCCCCCCCCCACGGCCCTATGGAGTGTTGAGACGGGAAGCTGAGCCAACCGAGCGTGAGGATCCATATCCCAGGCCAGGGGAGGATCTGCAGTTGGACCTAGGAAGGAATAGTGTACAGAGTGATTCTGACTGAACCTATTGTAAGTATAATTATTTGCTCGTTGGCAATGAAGTCTTTTGTTCTTTAGCCTCATCGAGTTACTCTCAAATTAATACATTGATGAAACTTTCCAAGTCATTGGGCTTGCAGTACACAACTAGAGGGGGAAGAGGCTGGAGCATCATAACTAAGAAGAAGCAAGATATAACCATGCCTTTGATCAGGAAATTAGAACAATTTGACCCCAAAGTAGAAAACTGGGGACAGTATATTGAAAGCCTATGCTACCTTTTTGTAGTGAATGAGATAATAACAGAAGAAAAGTGAAAGGTTATTCTGCTCACAGTTCGTGGCTCACCGACTCTCAGTTTAATCAGAAGTTTAACATTGCCTGATGCTCCAGACACCAAGGGCGGATTTTCCCATCCCGCCTGCCACAGGAATCGTAGCAGGCGGGGCACGACCACGCAAAGGTCCGTTGACCTTGGACGGGATTTTCCATTCTTGGGGAGAGCGCGGCCGGAATATCCTGCCCCAAGTCTTTGACCAGGCAGTTGAGCTGGTTAAAAATCATTTCAATCCCCGATCCTCAATCATTATTTGGAGGTACACATTTCATTCAGCAGTCAGAGAGCCAGGAGAGACAGTCTCAGGCTTTGTGGCCAGATTGACAGGACTAGCAGAGCTCTGCTAATTCAGCCCAGCTTTAGGAAAAATGTTCAGGAACCATTTAGTCTGTGGTATAAGCAAGCCTAATTATACAGAAGAATTTACTGGCTGAGATCAAAATCCCTTTCGAAAAAGCTGTGGAGTTGGCCCAGGTGACTGTATGTTCAGAACAGGGTGTAAGCAAGTTGTAAGATGTGCCTAACGAGGTAAACCACTTGTGGCAGGAAGTGGCTATTATGTAGAGCAACCCAAATGCGGTACCGAAAGGTCCAATAAAAGGGAGACAGCCTTGCGAGCAGAAGCTTGGTATTGGTGTGGGAGAACACTCCAAAGAAGCGCGTTGATGTAGGAATTGTGTGCGTTTCAGGATCAACCAAAAGGATCATTTACAAGCATGGTGCAGAGTGAAGCTGTCAGGATAGAACGTACAAAACAAAACTCACAATGGTTATTTTAACTCCTTTGAAGAAACTGAATTTGGAGCACGACAAGGGACCTGAATCGTTTACTCTTAACCAAGTCCAAGTGAGCCCTTGCAACAGTAGTCTTAGTGGTAAATGGTAGATCTCTTAAAATGGAAGTTGACACATGAGCTGCAGCTACAGTCATAGGGGAACAGGCATTTTGTTAACTTCAAAAGGGTCTCCGGCCATTGAGGTTGAACAATCGAGAGCTATATTATCTACCTATACTGGAGAAATATTGCAGACATGAGGGGCAGCAACAGTGACAGTGTCCGACAAGAATCACATGGCACAGTTACCCTTTTTGGTAATTAAGGGACCATGTTCAATGGGACATGAATGGGTTCCTTCTACATTGTAGGGATTCTATGATTGGCTCTAAGAGATTAAACTGAATTGATTAGAGATATTAAATCTGCGAGATGGAGGTTTCCAGGTACTGAAATATTCCAAGGTCTTCCAAAATGAACTCAGACACATAAAGGGAACTAAAGCTAAAATATATCTGAATCTGGCGGCAACACCTACATTTTTCAAGGTCTGCCCAGTGCCTTTTGCACTTCATCATAAAGTTGAAATTAAGCTCAAAAGACTGGAAGATTTAGGTATCATAAAGTCTTTCCAATTCTCAGAATGGGCAGCACCTATAGTCCCTATCCTAAAACCAATCAAACTGTAAGAAATTGTTGGGGCGATAAATTGACAATTAATAGAGGAGCTCAAATAGACAGATATCACATTCCTCACATTGAAAGTATATTAAAATTTATCAAGTTAGCATTGGTAAATTGGTTAGCATTGCTGCCCCACAGTGCCAGGGACTCGAGTTCAATTTTGGCTTCGGGTCACTGTCTGTGTGGAGTTTGCACGTTCTCCCCATACCTGAGGAGGTTTCCTCCGGGTGCTCCGGTTTCCTCCCACACTCAAAAGATGTGTGGGTTAGGTTGATTGGCCATGTGAAATTCCTCCTTAATATCGGGGGATTAGCAGGATAAATACATGAGATTACAGGATAGAGCCTGGGTGGAATTGTTGTTGGTGCAGACTCGATAGGTTGAATGGTTTAGAAATCATAGAAACCCTACAGTGCAGAAGGAGGCCATTTGGCCCATCGAGGCTGCACCAACAATAATCCCACCCAGGCCCTATTCCCGTAATCCCACATATTTACCCCGCTAATCCCTCTAACCTACGCATCCCGGGACACTAAGGGGCAATTTAGCATGGCCAGTGCACCTAACCTGCACATCTTTGGACTGTGGGAGCAAACTGGACCATCCAGAGGAAACCCATGGAGACACAGGGAGAATGTGTAAACTCCACACAGACAGGTCCCTGGAGCTGTGAGGCAGCAGTTTCCTGTAGGGATTTTATGATGCTATGATTCTACCTCAGTCACATTTACCAACATTTGGAATTGGACAAACGTTGGTTACCATCATTGCTCACAAGGGTTTATACTGTAAACACCCCTGCCTTTTGGAGTCTCATTAGCCTGTGCCATTTTCCAATGCACATGGCATCCTGAATGACAGGAACCAAACCCGAAGAACACAGGGCAAATATGGAGGAAGCTTTGAAACATTCAAAGAAACAGATGAAATAGGAGAAATGTACTTTCTCAACGGACGAAGTTACCTATTTGGGTTCTAGAGTAGATAAAAAGGGTTCCATCCCCTGGAAGACAAAATGAAAGCCCTAAAAGAAGTTCCGCAGCCAATAAATGTCTCTGAATTAAAATAAGCTCTCGGAATGGTGAACTATTCTTGTAGGTTTTTTAGAAATGCATCTACCACCTTAGCCCCACTCCACCAAGTGTTAAAGAAACATCAATGTGGGGAGAAGACCAGAAAGGGACATTCATAAAAATCAAACAGGCTCTGCAGTTGTCGACATTATTGGTGCACTATGATCCAACCAAGCCTTTGGTGGTGTCCGGTGATGCATCACCGTATGAAGTTGGAACAGTTTTGCCCCACAGAATGCCAGAAGGAGCAGAAAGGCCAACTGCCTTTGCCTCAAGGATGTTGTCAGATGTGGAAATGAGATTCTCAAGTAGATAAGGAAAGCTTGGTTGTCATATATGTCGTTAAAAAGTTTCATCAGTGTACAATACTTTCAGAACACAAGCCATTGCTGGCCTTATTCAGAGAAGGTAAAGCAGTGCCACCAATGTCTTTTGCAAGAATGCAGAGATGGGACCTATTATTGGCTGCATACAATGATATTTTCCAGCATCATCCAGGGACACAGATATCAAATGCAGATGCATAAAGAGTGGCCTCACTGCCTGTTCCCCAAGAAATCATGCTGGCACGGCATATGATAGAGACCTTTCAGTCTTTGCGAAACACATAAGGTTGTGGACAGAAAGCGACATAATATTGCTGAAGGTGAAGAAAATAGTCGTGTAAAGGTGGCGAGAGAAGAAGTCAGAGCTGTTTAAGCCCTACCAACAAAGGAGGATGGAGATAACCTGTGAAGGGGGTGTTGTTGTTGGGGGCTATTTTAAAGTTTTTTAAGGTGAATTTATTAGAGTCACAAGTAGGCTGACATTAACACTGCAAAGAAGTTACTGTGAAAATCTCCTAATTGCCACACTCCGGTGCCTGTTTGGGTACACTGAGGGGGAATTCAGCATGGCCAATGCACCTAACCAGCGCGTCTTTCGGACTGTGGGAGGAAACCCAAGCACCCGGAGGAAGTCCATACAGACATGGGGGAGAACGTGCAAACTCCACACAGACAGTGACCCAAGACCGGAATTGAACCCAGGTCCCTGGCACTGTGAGGTGGCAGTGCTAATAACTGTGCCACCATGAAGACGTCTCTTGTTGCAAGAGCTGCACAACTTGCATCCAGTTCAAAGCAAAATGAAAGAACTAACCAGAAGTTGTGTGTGGCAGCCTGGCCTGGAAAAGTAAATAGAAAGGATGATTAATCAATGCCCTAATTGTCCAGCTCAATAGAATTTTCCACCACAGGCTAATATGTATCCCTGAGAGTGATCAGGAAAGCCCGGGGCAAGAATACATATCGACTTTGCAGGACCATATATGGGCCATATGTTTCTAATATTAGTAGACCCACACTCCAAGTGGTTGGATGTCCAGTTAATGAAGTCCATGACAGGGGCTGCCACCATTGATAAATTGAGAAGAATCTTTGCCATTCATGGTGATGCACGTCAATCGAGCACAAGACACAAGGCTTCGGTAACTGAAGGCTTTTATTGCCTAACAATGGAACTATTAGAACATAAGTACACCACTCCAGACTGACGAGGCCGCGCCCGAGCAGGGGGTCTTATACCTCTCCCAGGAGGCGGGGCCCGACTGGGATGTACCACAACAGCAACAACCACAGGTGTATTAATCCCACAGTGTAAACACCCTAGCCCAACAACAACATTAGAACAATCCCACAGTGTGAACACCCTAGCCCAACAACAACATTAGAACAACCCCACAGTGGGAACCAACGATGGTTCACCACATTCACCCCTCCTTTGAGAACAAAGGCCGGCGGGGTGCGAAAACAGACTATATAAAAAAAAGTCAACAATCTACAAGTCCAGACGGTCTGGAGGACCGCACCGTCGTTGTGACCTCCTCAATACCGGTGGTGACACCGGAGCAGGTGCTTGCGGTGGCGTCCTCTCCAAAACAGCGTCCGGCTGTCCTCTCGCGGACTCACGGGCCGGTTGACCCTGATGAAGCGGTAGTGCAGGGGATCCCGGTACATTCTGCGATGGCGCCGATCTCCGAGTCTCAGGCAAGCTGTACAGTGGAGTATAACTGTTATGCACTGGTCCCGGTGCTGACCGTGCCACGTCCGGGGGAGAAATAAGAGATAGGGGATTCGTGACTGGGGGTATGGGAGCGACAGGAGTTGCTACGTCCCCTGCGGGCGCCAGGTCTCGGATCGAGACTGTGTCCTCTCGCCCGTCAGGATATGCCACATAGGCATACTGAGGGTTGGCGTGGAGGAGGTGGACCGGTTCGACCAAGGGGTCGGACTTGCGGGCCCTTACATGTCGCCGCAGAAGGATGGGTCCTGGGTATGTCAACCAGGCTGGTAAAGATATCCCCGAGGACGACTTCCGAGGGAATGAGAACATCCTCTCGTGGGGAGTAGCATTGGTTGCCGTACACAGGAGGGAGCGAATGGAGTGAAGCGCATTTGGGAGGACCTCCTGCCAATGGGAGACTGGAAGGCCTTTGGACTTCAGCGCCAATAGGACAGCCTTCCAGACTGTAGCATTCTCTCTTTCCACCTGTCCATTGCCCCTAGGGTTGTAACTCGTGGTCCTACTAGAGGCAATTCCGTATGAGAGCAGGAATTGCCTCAAGTCATTACTCATGAACGACGAGCCCCTGTCGCTATGTATATAGCTGGGGTACCCGAACAGGGTAAAAAGATCACGGAATGCCTTGATCACCGTGGCAGTCGACGTGTCCGCACAGGGGACAACAAACGGGAACCGGGAGTACTCGTCTATGATGTTAAGAAAGTACACGTTCCGATCTGTTGAGGGAAGGGGGCCCTTAAAATCCACACTCAGCCTCTCGAAGGGGCGAGTGGTCTTGACCAAATGTGCCCGGTCAGGTCGGTAAAAGTGCGGTTTGCATTCCGCGCAAATCCGACAGCTCCTTGTCACTGACCTGACGTCCTCCACCGAGTAGGGCAGGTTGCGGGCTTTGATAAAGTGGTAGAGCCGAGTGACCCCAGGATGGCACAGGTCATTATGGAGGGCGTTCAAGCGGTCCTCCTGCATAGTAGCGCATGTTCCGCGTGAGAGGGCATCCGAGGGCTCATTGAGTTTCCCTGGACGATACATGATATCGTAATTATAGGTGGAGAGCTCAATTCTCCACCGCAAGATCTTGTCGTTCTTGATCTTGCCCCTCTGCGTGTTATTGAACATAAACGCCACGGACCGCTGGTCCGTGATCAGGGTGAACCGCTTCCCCGCCAGGTAATGGCGCCAGTGTCTGACGGCCTCCACAATGGCCTGGGCCTCCTTTTCCACCGCTGAATGCCGAATTTCGGGACCTTGGAGGGTGCGGGAAAAAAACGCGACGGGCCTGCCTGCCTGGTTTAGTGTGGCGGCCAGGGCGAAATCAGATGCATCACTTTCCACCTGAAAAGGGATGGATTCGTCCACCGCGTGCATCGTGGCTTTCGCAATGTCGTGTTTCAATGCCTTGAAGGCCAATTGGGCCTCTGGCGTGAGTGGAAAAGTCGTGGACTTAATAAGCGGACGGGCTTTGTCCGCGTAGTTGGGGACCCACTGCGCATAATAGGAGAAGAAGCCGAGGCATCTCCTCAGTGCTTTTGCGCTAGCGGGCAAAGGAAGTTCAGCAAGGGGGCGCATACGGTCGGGATCAGGGCCAATGACCCCGTTTTCCACTACGTATCCCAGGATGGCTAACCGGCGCGTACGGAATACACACTTCTCCCTGGTGTAGGTCAGATTCAGGCGAGATGCAGTGCGCAAAAAGTTCTGGAGATTTGTGTCATGGTCCTGCTGATCACGGCCGCAGATGGTGACATTATCCAGGTACGGGAAGGTAGCCCGCAGCCCGTTCTGGTCCACCATTCGGTCCATAGCACGCTGGAAGACCGAGACCCCATTGGTGACACCAAATGGAACCCTAAGGAACTGATACAGACAACCATCCGCCTCAAAAGCCGTGTAATGTCGGTCCTCTGGGCGGATGGGGAGTTGGTGGTAGGCGGACTTAAGGTCTATGGTGGAGAACACCCGGTACTGCGCAATCTGATTGACCATATCAGATATGCGCGGGAGAGGATACGCATCCAGCTGCGTATATCGATTAATGGTCTGACTGTAATCAATGACCATCCGGGGTTTGTTCCCGCTCTTGACCACCACGACCTGTGCTCTCCACGGACTAACGCTGGGCTGTATGATCCCTTCTTTGAGGAGCCGCTGAACCTCAGATCTGATGAAGATCCGATCTTCAGCGCTGTAACGCCTACTTTTAGTAGCGATGGGCTTGCAGCCTGGTACCAGATTCTTAAATAAAGAGGGTGTGGTGATCTTTAATGTGGAAAGATTGCATGCGGGGCGCTTTGGACAATTTGGAGGCTGCAGCTGGTCCCCTACTGTCAGCGAAGGGAGTGGCCCACCGTACTGTAGTATCACACTCTTCATGTGGGCCATAAAGTTTAGTCCGAGGAGAATTGGTCCGCAAAGATGCGGCAACACAAGGAGCCTGTATCGCTCGTAAATTGTGCCCTGCACTTTCAGAGTTACCACACAACGTCCTTGAACCGGTACAGATCGGGACCGTGATGCCATAGAAATTGTCTGTTTGGCAGGTAGAACCTGGAGTCCACACCTCTTTACAGTGTCAGGGTGAATAAAGCTCTCAGTGCTCCCGCTGTCAAACAGACAATAAACTGTGCGACCATTTACCTTAATGTTCATCATTGAACAGTCAAGCCTGTGGTGCTTAGCCTGGTTCAGGGTGATCGACGTCACCGTTGGCCCTTGGACGTCACTGTAGGCAGCTGAGGTCGATGCTGAGGACCCCTGCTGGTCGCTCCTGGTCGTCGTCGACCAAAATGGCCGCCCCCATGAATCGCACATGGTTGAGGGCGCCAAGTGTAGCGACTCCTGGTGGTCATCCTCCTCCGACTCCGTCGACCACAATGGCGTCGTCCTGGACTCGCACGTGGACGGACCCCGTGGGTACTTCGACGTCGATGGTGATGATCCCCGTTTTGGAGGGTCACAGGCTGCACTGCCATTCTTGGGCTTCGATCTGCAGACCTTCGCGTAGTGCCCCTTTTTACCGCATTGATTACAGACCACCGCTTTAGCAGGACACTTTTGTCGTGGATGCTTGGCACCGCGGGCCGCCTGGGGCTGCCGCCGTCGTCGGGTCTATATGGGAGCACGCCATAATACTGCACTTCGAGCCCGTGGGGCGAGGAGGGATTTGTGACTGCTCCTGCCACGTTGTCTCCACGTGGTCCTCCGGATACAGGACCAAGCTCTTCGAAGCCGCCTCAAGCATTTCAGCCGTCTCCATAGCTTGGGTCAGGTTGAGATTCCCCTTTTCCAGCAGCTTGAGACGGATGTACGAAGACCCTACCCCTGCCACAAACGCATCTCGGGCGAGGTCGTACATGTACTGCTCAGCCGACACAGCTTTGCAGTCGCAGCCCCTGGCAAGCTGCAAGAGCTCATTGGTGTAATCCTCCATGGTTTCGCCCGACTGCCGACGTCGTGTAGCGAGGTAACGAGCGTGGATCTCGTTGGGAGGTCTCGTGTAGCGCTTTTTTAAAAGCTTGAGGGCCCTCGGGTAAGTGGTGGCCGCACGGATCGCGAGGTAGACAGTGTCGCTTACCCTCGCATGGAGGACCCGGAGTCTGTCGTCATCCGTGATGACCGCTGCAGAGGCTGCCAGGTAGTCCTCGAAACACTTCAGCCAGTGGTCGAAGGTGTTAGAGGCGCCGACCGCACGTGGATCCAGCGTCAGACGCTCTGGCTTTAGTATTTGTTCCATACTCTCCTTTCCGTCGAGAGCTTAGTGTTAGGCAATAAAATTGATGCACGTCAATCGAGCACAAGACACAAGGCTTCGGTAACTGAAGGCTTTTATTGCCTAACAATGGAACTATTAGAACATAAGTACACCACTCCAGACTGACGAGGCCCCGCCCGAGCAGGGGGTCTTATACCTCTCCCAGGAGGCGGGGCCCGACTGGGATGTACCACAACAGCAACAACCACAGGTGTATTAATCCCACAGTGTAAACACCCTAGCCCAACAACAACATTAGAACAATCCCACAGTGTGAACACCCTAGCCCAACAACAACATTAGAACAACCCCACAGTGGGAACCAACGATGGTTCACCACACATGGTATCCCAGGGGTCTTAGTATCAGATAATGTCACATCTTCATGACAGAGAAGTTTCAGAAATTTGTAAAATCAAATGGCATTCTGCATGTAAGGTCAGCACCTAACCACCCAGCCTCAAATACGTTTGCAGAATGTGCTGTGCAAGCTTTCAAGGCTTTGATGAAGAAACAACCCAATAGACCGCTACCCTTACATATTGCCAGCTTTTTGCTATCTTATAATACAACACCAAATGTGACCACATGGGTCACAGCAGCAGAGTTAGACCATAAGACCATAAGACATAGGAACAGAATTAGGCCACTCGGCCCATCAAGTCTGCTCTGCCATTCAATCATGGCTGATATTTTTCTCATCCCCATTCTCCTGCCTTTTCCCCATAACCTCTGATCCCCTTATTAATCAAGAACCTATGTATCTCTGTCTTAAAAATATTCAATGACCTGGCCTCCACAGCCTTCTGTGGCAAAGAGTTCCACAGATTCACCACTCTCTGGCTGAAGGAATTCCTCCTCATCTCTGTTTTAAAGGATTGTCCCTTCAGCCTAAGGTTGTGTCCTCTGGTTCTCGTTTTTCCTAATAGTGGAAACATCCTCTCCGCGTCCACTCTATCCAGGCCTCGCAATATTCTGTAAGTTTCAATAAGATCCCCCCATCATCATTCTAAACTCCAACGAGTGCAGTCCTCAACTGTTCCTCATACGACAAGCTCTTCATTCTAGGGGTCATTCCTGTGAACCTCCTCTGGACCCTTTCCAAGGCCAGCACATCCTTCCTTAGATACGGGCCCAAAACTGCTCACAATACTTCAAATGGGGTCTGACCAGAGTCTTATACAGCCGCAGAAGTACATCCCTGCTCTTGTATTCTAGCCCTCCCGACATGAATGCGAATATTGCATTTGTCCTCCTTACTAGTCGCTAATGGGACGGCATTTAAGGAGATGTTTGGATATTCCCAGATTTGGCACGTAGGATGGAGGCTAGGCAAACCTCTCAGAAACAAAATCATGACTGAAGGAAGAACAACAGAGGTTTCTGTGTTGAGGAGTTAGTCATGGTGAGAAATTTCACAGCAGGACTGGCATGGGTGGCTGGTAAGACAGTGGAAAGAACAGGACCGGTCTCCTACATCATAGAGACTCAAGGATGTCGCTTCAAGAAACATGTAGATGGCCCGAGGAGGAGTGTAGTGACTGATACAAGGGAACAACAGGAGAACAGCAGAAAATTTAGATCCACCAGGATGGGTTACAGGGATCCCGGGTGTAAATGTGGAACTAATTGTTTCTGTAACTGAGAATATAGCAGCCACTGAAGAAGAATTGAACCCTGGTTTGGTGAGTTTATCTTTGGCCTCAAGCCTACCTGATTATTCATTTCCACACCAACTTCAGAGTTGAGAGATTCTATTAGAGTTCTGAAGTCACGGGTTTGATTAAGCCCATGCAAGGTTGCCTTAGAGGTTTCCCTGATGTTCTGTTTGCTTGTCACTCATATTAATGTTGTTTTCTTTTTGTTTCCTCCTTAGGTTACTTCAGGAGTTAGTGGGTAAGGAGTGTGGTCGTATGGCACTTTAAGGGGCATTGCCTGAGGGCCACGTGGTCCACCCGGACCCTATGGAGTGTCAAGACAGGAAGCTGAGCCAATTGAGTGAGGGTGCATATTCCAGCCCGGGTAGGATCTGCAGTTGGCGCCAAGAAGGAGTCTTGTACAGTCACATAGTTATTCTGTCTGACCCTGTTGTAAATATAATTATTTCTTTGTTGGCAATAAAGCTTTTTGGTTTTTTTTGCCTCATCGAGTCACCCTTGATTTATTACAAGTTTGTGGCATTCGTTGATTGTGGCACACCTTGGTTTACAAGAGAAGTTGTCAGGCCTCTCACTCTCTTCTGACTCTCAGTGACTATCCACTGAGCCTTAGTAATGTGTGTGTGGATGCGAGACCTGTAGTTCTTCCCGCACCTGCCAACATTGACTATCTATATTCATGCATAAAGGTACTGGATGGTTCCTGCTTGACCACAGCATCATAACCGAGCGAAAGAATGAAATAAATTCAGTGAGCAATGGGGAAGAAAATATATATGATACATTGCCACAGTAAATCAAAGTTGCACAAATTCTGGATGATATTTGTTGTCAGTTTGTTTTATTATCAAATAAAGGTTTATTTCTGGACTTCCTTTTTTCTGAAAAGTCTTTTGGATTCATAAATGTTGTTCAGCTATGCACATGCCTATTTCTGTTTGAGTCCTTCCAACCTGGTTTTTCAATTGACACAGCACCACAGTATCAGCAAGAGCATCCCCTTCTGTTTACAACTGTGGCCCAATGACCCTCCTTGTCTCTCCTTGGCATCTTTGTAGTGCTTGGCATTATTGGCCCATCCATTTTCCACCACTGCTCTCCTTTAACAATGTGATATTTCCTTCTCGTACTACGGTACAGTTGTCATTACAATGGAATCACTACATTTTATTGAAAACCTTCACTGCCCTTGGCCAACATGAACAATGGGACCCCAAGAGTAAATCCTGGCTGCTCAATTCATCACCTACATGCTACCCTGGAGACCTCATCCCAAGATATTGGGTCATCTCAACGTCCCCTGCCAACCAACTATAAATTTGAACCATTGTCAGAGATACTAAAATGAATACCTATCTGAAATTAAACCCTAGAATCAAGGGCTTATTTTAAATTAACCTAACTAAAATGGACACCATCCTCTGTGACTGTTCCCTTGGATTCCATCAACTCTGCAGCTGCCTACTTCAGCTAAAGCTGTTGCACTGAGCTTTACATTGTGGTGGGAATCAATGTGGGAAAGACAGGAAATTTGACGGACCAGCCAAAGGTCCTTTGACTTTGGGCCCCTGTCTTTCTTCAGTACCTCACATCTTTGTATTGTACCCCAGTGAAGTGTTGGCTTACATTATGCATTTAGGTCCTGGAGCAGGCTTGAACTCACAAACCTAGGACTCAGAACGAAGAGTATGAGCATCACAGTCAAGTTGCCACACAACTCACAGAATAAACACCCTGAGCCATTCAGGAGTCCAACATTTCAGTGGCACAGTGGTTTGCACTGCTGCCTCACAACGCCGGGGACCCGGGTTCGATTCCCGTCTTGGGTCACTGTTCGTGCGGAGTCTGCACGTTCTCTGTGTGTCTGCGTGGGTTTCCTCCGGGTGCTCCAGTTTCTTCCCACAGTCTGAAAGACGTGCTGGTTACGTGTATTGGCCATGCTAAATTCTCCCTCAGTGTGTGGTGACAGGGGGATTTTCACAGTAACGTTATTGCGGTGTTAATGTAAGCCTAATTGTGACAGTAATAAAAAAACTTCAAACAAAATGGTTTATTATGTCAATATTTTATTAAACAACAACAATTTTATCACAAACAATATCTTAAGCCACTTGTTATTGTTAAAGGTTTCAAACATGAGATTATTAAGCCTGTTGACTCAAAATGTACTACGTTATATGTCTTTTGAATAACACATGTAAACATATTCTACTGTACCATAATGAATGTACTACGAGTGACTAAGGTGTCAGTATTACTCACCTTATTGTCTTTTTTGTTTCACCTCTATGGATTTGCATAATGTGCAACATCACAATTTATGCCACCTGCACAACTTGTTGTACATGATTTGTGCATAATTTTCTCTGTAACATGCTTCACAGGAATACATAATTCTTTCAAGCACTGCACAATTCCAAGTACAACACTTTAACAGAGCTTCTGAAACACCTACTTAATAACAATATATTATACTCTTTATTGAATATAGTTTTCTCAACCAAACCATCTTCAGCTGCTATGCCAATGACCTTCCTTCCAATATAAGGTCAGAAGTGGGAATGCTTGCTGATGATTGCACTCATTTCTGAGATAATGACGCTGTCCGTGCCCAGCTAGATCTGAACAAATTGGACTGACAAATGGCAGGCAGCATTTGTAACCCGCAAGTGCGGACAATGACCATCTCCAAAAGAGGGAAATCTACCAATTCTCCACCTCGCATTCAAGAGAATCACCATTGCTGAATACTCCACTATCAATATCCTTGGGGCTACCATTGACCAGGAACTTAATTGAACCAACCACATAAAAACAATGGGCTGGATTTCATGAATCATCATGGATTTTTGGAAGTGTTTAGGGGTCACATCAGCTGTCAGGCTGGTAGGCCTTGCTGATAGGAGCATGGGGCTGGAGAGGCCATAGCTGGAAAATAAATTGGTGGCGTGTTAAGACCTTGGGGAATGCCTCCAAATGGCCCAGGCGGCATGGGGAAACTT